>NW_027507685.1:208965989-209631600 GCF_037356315.1 Lithobates pipiens | reverse complement strand
TATAGAGACATAAAATCTACATGCACAGCACACGTCCCCCCACCGCACATCTCCCCCCACACCTCCCATGTCCCCCAGTGCAGCCCACGTCCCCCAAACCCAATGCCCCCCCCCACACCGCACATCTCACATGGCCCCCCAATGCACAGCACATGTCCCCCATCACAGCAAAGGAAATGTCCCATGTCCCCCATCACAACACATACACGTGCCCCCCCACCGCACATGTGCCCCAGCCCGCACACACACACACACACACACACACGTCCCCCCACCGCACACGTGTCCCAGCACAGCCCAAGTCCCCCCACCACACATCTCACATGGCCCCCCACATATACCCCACTGCACAGCACATCTCCCATCCACGTCCCCCATCACAACACATACACACGTCCCCCCACCGCACACACACACACACACACGTCCCCCCCACCGCACATGTGTCCCAGCACAGCCCACGTCCCCCACCACACATCTCACATGGCCCCCCACATATACCCCCAATGCACAGCACATCTCCCATCCACGTCCCCCATCACAACACATACACACGTCCCCCCCACCGCACATGTGTCCCAGCGTGCGCACACACACACACGTCCCCCCCACCGCACATGTGTCCCAGCGTGCGCACACACACACTCGTCCCCCCCACCGCACATGTGTCCCAGCGTGTGCACACACACACACACACACGTCCCCCCCACCGCACATGTGTCCCAGCGCGCGCACACACACACACGTCCCCCCCACCGCACATGTGTCCCAGCGCGCGCACACACACACACGTCCCCCCACCGCACATGTGTCCCAGCGCGCGCACACACACACACGTCCCCCCCACCGCACATATGTCCCAGCGCACACACACGTCCCCCCCCACCGCACATGTGTCCCAGCGCACACACACACACACACGTCCCCCCCACCGCACATGTGTCCCAGCGCACACACACACACACACACGTCCCCCCCCACCGCACATGTGTCCCAGCGCACACACACACACACGTCCCCCCCACCGCACATGTGTCCCAGCGCACACACACACACACACACGTCCCCCCCACCGCACATGTGTCCCAGCGCACACACACACACACACACACAAACACGTCCCCCCCCCACTGCACATGTGTCCCAGCGCATACACACACACGTGTCCCAGCGCATACACACGTGTCCCAGCGCATACACACGTGTCCCAGCGCATACACACGTGTCCCAGCGCATACACACGTGTCCCCCCCCCCCCCACATGTGTCGAAGCGCACACACACACGTCCCCCCCCCACCGCACATGTGTCCCAGCGCACACACACACACACGTCCCCCCCCCCACCGCACATGTGTCCCAGCGCACACACACACACACGTCCCCCCACCGCACATGTGTCCCAGCGCACACACACACGTCCCCCCCACCGCACATGTGTCCCAGCGCACACACACATACACGTCCCCCCCACCGCACATGTGTCCCAGCGCACACACACATACACGTCCCCCCCACCGCACATGTGTCCCAGCGCACACACACACACACACGTCCCCCCCACCGCACATGTGTCCCAGCGCACACACACACACACACGTCCCCCCCACCGCACATGTGTCCCAGCGCACACACATACACACGTCCCCCCCACCGCACATGTGTCCCAGCGCACACACACACACACACACACCAAACACGTCCCCCCCCCACTGCACATGTGTCCCAGCGCATACACACACACACACACACGTGTCCCAGCGCATACACACGTGTCCCAGCGCATACACACGTGTCCCCCCCCCCCCACATGTGTCGAAGCGCATACACACACGTCCCCCCCACCGCACATGTGTCCACACACACACACACACACACACACACACACACACACACACACACACACACACACACCCCCATCGCACATGTGTCCCAGCACAACACAGCACATCCACATTCATTCCCTCCCCCACCCAGCCAGCACAACACAGCACATCTCACAGAACAACAAACCATCTCCCAGCAGAGTAGAGTACAGTACAGTACATCTCACAGGACAAAAAGCCATCTCACCTCACCTCAAAGGACAAAAAGCCATGTCATCTCATAGCACAGCTCACAGGACAAAAAAAACATCTCACATTACATGTCCCCTCCCCTCCCCTCCCCACTGCACAGCACAGCACAGACAAAAAAACATCTAATCTAATCTCACTGCAAAGCACATGTCCCCAGCACATCACAAAGCACACACTTACCGATGAGCAGTAGCTTCTTTCTTGATATTCCAGGCGCTTGTTCTCTGCAATGATGAGTCTGCTGCTATGGATGCTGGATGAACACTGGCAACAAAGGCCACGTTGCCCTTACTTAAAATGGCGCCGGCCGGCGCCGCCTTGTATTGCGTCATTTCCGGTTCGGAAATCACGCGATATTACAGCCCAGCGGCCCCTAGTGCCTTCTGGGATTGATAAAAAACATCTCCCAGGAGGCATAGCAGAGAGGGGATGATGCATTCAGGCCGCGGCCGGAAACAGGAAGCAAGAAAACTATTGAAGATAAAACTGTGAGTTAAAAAAAAAAAAAAAAAATTATATGCCAAATGTGTTTAAGGGGGCAGAGAAGAAGGGGATGCAGGGCACTTGAAAAAGAGGGTGGAGCTCCACTTTAAAACACTGAGCGCGTTGGTCTTCTGCAGGACATTCCCCCTCCCCACCCACATTAGCATATCGATCAAACAGGCACTGCGGTGATATTACTGTAACTAGGCCTCAAGCTGACATGCTAGCTCAAAGACACCCCAACTCTTGACCGCAGTGCACCCCATTACCAGTTACCATATAAACCCTTGCTATATGGCATATCAGCAACGAGCCCATATCTCCAATGGGTCCCGCATCAACATTTCTCTGTGGGGAGGAGTTATCTTCCTTTACCTGCACCGACCAACACCCGCCACCGCAAACAAGGATAAAACCTTATCCTTGAGAGCACCTCCACACCCTCAAGGCTCGCTCAATCCCGTCCTGTATGCCTAGAGCCCACAAATCAATGCCCACCGCATTGAGGTGCACCCCATCATCTTTCAGGTACCGCCATGTGTCCACCTCCAGCTCCAAATGTGAAACCGCCAACCCCCCATTGCGCACTAAAAAACGTCGGAAGGCGCAAGAAATCATATTTAATGTCCCTCGTAACGTCCAACTAAGTGCGGAGGCCCAGATGATTACCCCCCATGTGTAGAACTAAAACGACCGGGGCCCTATCAAACCCCACTAAACGGTGTACCTCGTGCACCATCCTGCTCCAGAGCATGCCCAGAAAGCCAAACCATTTTACGTGCACCTCTAACCTGGAAATGCCTAGCTGTCTGCCCTCCGGCCTGACATCACCCCTCCTGGCACCCCAGCAGACGTACGAATGGCCCATTATCCAAACCAACCCTGGCGAAGCACCTGTAAGAAAGAAAAAGAACACATACCCAAATAACAATAACTGTACATGTGTCACACGAACCCATGCCAACACCTCCAAACCCCCCTCAGCTAAACGCCCACCAATTCCGGTCGCACGTACGATTTGAACCTCCTCGACTCCCATCGGCCAATCCGCTTTACCGACTCATCATCCAAACCCCACCTTGCCGCCTCAGTCGCGGCCCCAATCCGGAAAGAATGCAGGGAAAACTTTTCCCCCTCCAAACCCAATGCCTTCAGGCACTTCCTAAAAACCCCAATAAACTGATACCTTGATATAAACTCTCCATTAACATGTATCAACAATGGGCCCGGACACGCCGGCCGAACGTACAAGAATTCACGTAACACCATAACCGGGAAGAGCTTGCTGCCAGGAATTGCGAACACCACAACTTCCTTGCCTTTTCCGTCCTGATCCGTCTTTGATCTCCGGATCCGCATGCTCACCCGGTCATTCCCACAACCTACATCCTCAAAAAACAACCCCCCCTGCCCTTTCCTAGAAGGGCTGACCAATTCACCGATCTGGAAAGCGCCAAAAAATGCCAACACAAATGCAGCTTTGAACAAAATTCTTTCATAAACCGAAAAGCACACCAGCCCCAACCGATCGCACAGCCTACCCAACAGATCAAAAGACACCGGTCTCCTGGTATCCTTTACCTGTCGGCCCCGTCGATAACCCCTCATCACTTGCCGCACCCAGAAATCTTTTGTGTAATCCAACTCCCCCCTCAGTTTGAAATCGAGACGCCATCTTCCAAGTTCCTTGACACAAAGTAAATTACCATCAAACGCCGATCTCGCACATCAGCCCCCACTTGTAACCCCAAAGCTTCCCATTCCTCACAAGTTTTTTCATACGCTGACCAAGTGCCCCCACTCACCGACCGCTTGATCCAGTCGGAGGCCCTTCCAACGCAATCGTCCACAACTCCTCTGGGCAGGGGACCCCCTGAGCGTCCGCCGACGGTGCCAGCTCCCGGAACCTGTCCCACTGAAAGCGAGACAGTGCATCAGCTACAACATTCTCCACCCCGGGCAAGTGTACCGCATGTATAAAAATGTTCAACTGCATACATCGCAAAACCAAATGCCGCAACAGCCGCACCACCGGTGGGGATGCCGCTGACACCCGGTTAAGGACCTGCACCACCCCCAGATTGTCCCCATGGAAACGCACCTTCTGGTCCCGGAGGTACTCCCCCCACAGCTCAACCGCCAGCACCGCCGGGAAGAGCTTCAGCAGCACCATGTTCCTCAGCAGCCCCCCAGCTCTCCAGGAGTCGGGCCAGGGGGCCCTCACTCCATTTTCCCTGGAAGAAGGCCCCGAACCCCGTGGACCCCGCAGCGTCCGTATAGAGCTCCAAATCAAAGTTGCTCACAGGACCAGCCATCCACAACGCCCTGCCGTTGAAGCGTTCCAAGAACACGTGCCAAACTTGCAGATCTTCCCGATGGTCCCTCGACAATCGCACGAAGTGTCTCGGGGAAACCACCCCCCTCGTACTGGCCGCCAGCCGCCGACTGAAAACCCTACCCATGGGTATGATCCGGCATGCGAAATTCAATTTTCCCAGCACAGACTGAAGAGTCCTGAGCTGCACCTTCCGCATGCCGACCAAACCACCGCCTTCAACGCTTCCAACTTGTCTTCCGGTAATCGACACTCCATCGCCTCCGAATCCAGTACAATGCCCAAGAAACTGATCACTGTAGTTGGCCTTTCAGTCTTCTCCGGGGCCAGCGGGATCCCAAAACCCTCAGCCACTTGTTCCAGCGTCGTCAACAGCACCGCACAGATATAGTGTATGACCGAATTCACTCCCGCAACGTCTCTGACCACCCATTCCACGAAGGAGCTGAATCTCTCAAACAGTGCACACAAGATGGAGCATCCCATGGGCAAGCACCTGTCGACATAGTACGCATCCTGCCAACGGCAGCCCAAGAGCCGAAAAAATCTCGGGGTGCACCGGAAGCAATCGAAAAGCCGCTTCGATGTCCGTTTTAGCCATCAATGCCCCCCGTACCCAAAACACAGCTGCATCAAAGGACGTGTAGGACACTGCGCTAAGCCGGGGGTCGATGGCATCGTTAACCGATCCCCCTTTGGGATAGGACAGGTGATGTATCAAACGATACTTACCCGGTTCCTTCTTGGGAACCACCCCCAAAGGCGACACCACCAAATCCGGCAACGGCATTTCGGAAAAGGGGGCCCCGCGATCCGCCCCAAGGCTACCTCCTTCCGCAGTTTCTCTGAAACCACCTCCGGATGCAGCAAGGCGGACCGCAAATTCTTGGACACCGGGGGGGCCGTCCCGAGGACTGCCGGGATCCGAAACCCCTCCGCAAACCCCAAACCCAAAATCAATGCTGCCTCCCTATCCGGATACCGATCTAGAAAAGGACGCATCCTTTCCAGTCTCACCGGCGTCGTCCCTCTTGTTCGAAGGCTCCCCCGCCCTGCCTTTTCCATGTTTGAAACACAGAGAAACCGGATGGGTTCCCCCACAACCGGAGCACTCGTGTTTGTATTTGCAACTCCCGGCAACCCCCTTCATTGTATTGCCAGCAGACTCCCTTTTTCCTAGTGGCCGATTGACCGGAAGTCCCAGATCCACCGCCCCCCCCCCCCCCTGAAAAAACTGATTCAGCATCCTCGACGACGACATGAGGCACATCCACAGGCTGATGTCCTTATGATCCTAGCGAAGAGCAGGTCGAATCGCCCTCCGTTGTCGAAATTGTTCATCGTACCGCAGCCATGCCAATCCCCCGTAGACTCTGTGGCGCTTCCCCAATCGCGTCCAAGTAGCAAAAAAGAGCCAAGGCGAGAATCGCAAACGCCTGCAGCTAGTTCGGGAACGTCCGCGGGATCAACCGGTACCTTCTCTTCTCCTCATCCTCCTTCTTGTTGTCCTCCGGCTTGACTCTGTCTAAGTTAAATTTTTTCAGGGGCAACAGAGAAAATATCTCCACGTATTCCCCTTTCCAAATCTTTTCCCTAACCTCCTGCTTGAGATGTGCGCCCAACGGCCCCTCGAAGCACACATACACTTCGCACTGCGCCACATCCGCCAATCTGACCAGATCTTGTTTCTTCCCCGCATCCCCCACCTTATCCCCCGATGACCCCGATGGCACCGCGGGCGTAGTAGTCACCACCGAGTCCCCCAAGTCGGGACCCGAGACCCCCTCGGCCCCGCGGACGCCGTTGCCGCCCCCCACGCCCCCCCAGCCACCGGCAGCGTCACGCCCGCCGCCCCGTACTCACCCTGCGACACCACGCAGCCCCTGGCACGGTCCCCCGGATCTACCCACGCCGCCCCCGGCGCCGCAGGCCTGGCCCCGCCCGCCTCCAACCTCCCAACCAACTCTTTCAACCCTGCCAGGAAACCCGCTAGCCCCCCATCCGCCGGGGAGCAGTCACCGACCTGCTGGGCCAGAGGGAGGGCTGACGGGGTGGGATCATGCCCCCCCCACTACCCGACCCCTCCCGCCCCCAAGACCCCAGAAGAAAATTCGACTTATTGGGCCGCCTGGAAGACTCGCCTCCACCTGCCGATCCTCCCACGACCGCTGATGGAACGCCTCTCGGCCCTTCATCCTCCGATGAAGACAGCTCTCCTTCCGACCGGTCCGGGCTCTCCTCCCCCTCCTCCTGCGACATCCGATCTGTCGGCCCCGCCTGGGCTGTCGGGGGCTGCTCCTGTGCCATCCTCTTCTCCGCCCCGTGGCCGATTTCTGAACTGCCTTCCCGGCCCTTGCTCTTGACCACCGCTGCTGTAGAGGGTGGGCCGTGCGCCGCCCCCTCCTGATGCCTGTCCGCCATCTCATGGTCATTCCTGGTCCCAGCCGCCACTGATGTCATCCTCCTCAGGTGTGACCCCGCCCCCGCTGCGGCCGCGCCAGGAGCAGGGCCCGAATCCTCCCTTCTGGGCCTAGTTGCGCTTCCCAGGGCCACCGCCGGTCCGACGGACGACCTCACTGTGCTGCTCCCACCACCCCCCCCTGCGCCCTAAGGCCTCATCTGCCCGGAAGGCTGGCCATTTCGCGGGCGGCTCGTTGGGGGCGGTGCCAGCATTCCCCACGTGGCAGCTGGTGTGAGCCCTGGGGGAGTCTGGGGAGAAACGGGCCGGCGGGCGGGAGCGCCGCGCCCGGAGTGCTCCATCCGCTGCTGACCCGGAACCGTCCTGCTGTCCCCCGAGCACCTCTTCAACTTGTTCCCGCAGCCAACGCTCACCATTCGCTGCGGCCGTGGCCCGCAGCTGCAGTACAAGGTCCCCCAGTGACGACGCCATCCTCTCCGCAATCTTCCTCCTGATGACTGGCGCCGGGGCGTAGAGCGCGCTTGCCTCAACGCGCTGGCTCCGCCCCCTACCCCTTACTGTCCAATCCTTGCCCAGCACTATACTCATGCCATCCCCCCGCCTACCCTTCGGTCCTGGCTATGTGCTGTTCTTTCTAGGGGGGTGTTGCGATTTCACAGCCACCCCGCTGTATGTGTACTTGGACCTCCGCTACATTATTCCTTATTGGCCCCTTCACCTCAATCGCATGCAGTATATGCAAGAGAAATTGATACTCCATAGTGCAATGCTATTAAAACCGTGTATTCAAAGAAAAGCAGTATAAAAAGCAGGGAGTCTATGGTTTTCCTGTAATCCATGGACCAAACAGGAAGTGACGCAGTGACGCTATAGCTCTGCCATAGAGTCATTTTTTTTTAATCTTCTTTTTTATGTTGTATACTGCACAGTCTATTGTATCAATCAAGAGATACTGGATGTTATTTACAAAAGGCAAATCCACTTTGCACTACAAGTGCACTTGGAAGTTCAGTCGCTCAAAATCTAAGGGGTACATCTGAAACGTGTGGAAGCTCTGCTGATTTTATCATCCAATCATGTGCAAGCTAAAATGCTATTTTTTTTATTTTCCTTGCATGTCCCCCTCGGATCTACAGCGACTTTAATTCCAAGCGCACTTTCAGTGCAAAGTGGATTTTCCTTTAGTAAATAACCCCCACTGAGTTGTACTTATCACTTTATTGGAATAATTGATTTCTTGCATATTTATCCACAAAGTTTAAAGGAATATTTTCATATGTCACCTTATTGCACATACATAGGTGTGTGCAGCCTATTGCATTAGGGTGTGCACCTCAAAGCTCCAACACACGTGTGTGACATATTTACCGGCCTCTTCCAGCTCTCCATCCTGAAACAATATGGGGGAGGGGAGGCAAGGGAGCTCACAGGGGGACCCGGGCAGCAGAAGGGACAGGAGGGGTGGCATATAATAGTACCGACCTCCTGTATTTTCCTCCTGTGGCAGCTGAATCTTAGCGAGAGGGAGAGGAGGAGAAGCTTACTTTCAGCTGCTGCAGGAGGAAAATACAGATTGGTTCCCCTAAATCTCCCCCCACGCCGCCCCTCCTGTCCAGATTCTGGGGGTCAGCAAGGAAGGATTGCAGTTTACCTGTCACCTGTGTATGATCACTGGGGAGATCGCGATTGAAGGGTTGCAAACCCCAGGATTAGGGTGTGACCAGGCACACTAGGCACACCTCTTGCGCACACCTATGTGCACATAGCATTTATGCTTTCATGTTACATTTATTACTGCTTTACACATTTGCACTTTATTGAATATATTGGTTTATGCACACGTCACAATACTTTTGGCAATACAATGTACATACACAAGGTGCAGGGCCAATTCTCTGCGCTACAGTCCTAGCACTATACATTTTGAGAGCCTCTATAGTAGGAGCACATATATAATAATGGATAGATTAATGGCAAATATGCCTGGAGGGTTGTATAGTCATTTTTGTAACTTTTAACTATAGGTAAGCCTATAATAAGGCTTACCTGTAGGTTAAAAGAATATCTCCTAAACCTGTATGGTTTAGGAGATATACCCCTCGCAATGAGCTGCTGACTTCAGCAGTGCATGCACACAGGGGATTCTCAGCTGAATGTCCAGCAGACGCCGGACCCTGCCGGGAAGAAAACTCCCGAGGGAGTGACGACATTGCGGCTCCGGACACTTACAGCACCAGAGCCGCGATACCCGGAAGACACGCCAAGGGAACATGTCAGCGTGGACCGAGTGAGATGCTGGCACCTCGTTCACTGGCAGTGAAGGTATCCAGTGCTTCCGCCTCACCAATTCAGTACAAACAAATGGCAACCACTCCAACTTATAACTGGCCTTTATAGCAAAGAGCACATGGAAGGGCAACATATGTCAAAAAACAACAAAACAAAACTCCCAGCTCATTTACCAGCCAGCCTGCAACACACCAAATTGTTCTGTCTAACAGTTAATGCTGCAGGTTTGGCTGGTAAGTGAGCTGGGAATTTTTCTTTGTTGTTTTTTGACATGTGCTCCTTACTGTAAAGGAAGGCCAGTAGTAGGTTTGGGTGGTGCTGGGGGGGGGGGGGGGGGGGGGGGGGTGTTCATTGCAGTTCCGCTTTCAGGTCATAGTTTTGTTTAAAAATAAAATAAAAATAAAGGTTATACAAGGACAGTAAACACACTTCATGGAAGTACATACCACTTTGTTTGCCTCCTAGTTGGCATTTTAAGCATTTTGGAGGAACGGGGATGGAGTAGATGGAGTCAGAGAGAAGTCATCATCCTGATCTGCACTTTTGTTCCAGGTTAATGATTCTGAAAGTAATATAGACAGAGCATTAACCATTCATTTATATAGGAATACAGTGCCCATCTATTTCAACCTTGTGTACAGAAATGATAAAAATCGAGTTCAAAGGCAATGGAAAAGCCCTCAGTTATAAAAAAAAAACACAGAGCAAAAAAGGTGATGTCCTCATCATTTATGGTACTAAATGTCCAAGTGCATACACCTGAAATGCGGAGACTTCTCTCCTGTAGTTGTAATGTAGTTGCATATTAAGAATTTTACAATTTTTAATACATTTTGCTGCTGTACTATGGAAGTTGTGTCTACAGTATGTGTTTATTCTGCATACATTTTGGGATCATTATCTAAATAAAAGTAAAAGAAAGGGTAAAGAAGTAAAATTGGTTTATGGATAAGCATTTTTTACAAGCTGAAATTTGATTTTAATCAATTTTACAGAGTGAGTTCTTTGTGCCTGCAAAGGAGTGTGATGTGATGTTATAGCCGTATGCACTAAGGAGAACAAGACTTGTGAAAAAAGAATTGCATGCAGAATATATATATTAAAATTTTTGTAAATGTCTTCATGGCTCGGACAAATCAGCGGCAGAAGAGTCACCCGTCTTAGGTGGAGGATGAGCTGATGGGCCTGAACTTCTCATGCAGTATAGAGGTCCTAACTGTCAAATTACCCAGTCAATATGGAAATGGAAGCTGCTGTTGTACTCAGGGCTGGTGCAAGGATCGTTGACACCCTAGGCAAAACCTAATTTTGCCCCCCCACCCCCGGCTGCGCACATGACTCCACCTTACCCTGCCCTTGCTACACATGACCTATCTGACCCCTACACTGACCCCTTGACACAAACAAATCCACCTGACTCCTACTTCCTGCACTACTCACATCATGCTGACCCCTACACTGACCTACCTGATAATTACACCGACCTACCTGGCACCTACACTAACCCACCTGACACCTACACTGCCAATTACACTGACCATCACACTGACACCTACACTGACACATACACTAACCTTCACGCTGGCACCTACACTAACCATCACGCTGACACCTACACTGACCATCACACTGACACCTACACTGACCATCACACTGACACATACCCTGACACATACCCTGACACATACACTGACACATACACTGACACATACCCTGAAAACACATACACTGACACATACCCTGAAAACATATACACTGAAAACACATACACTGACACATCACACTGACACATACACGTACACTGGCATGACATACACTGACACGTACCCTGACATGACACATACACTGACACATACCCTGACATGACACATACCCTGACATGACACATACACTGGCACTGACACATACACTGGCACTGACACATACACTAACACATACAATGGCACTGACATTGACACATACACTGACCATCATACTGACACCTACACTGACCATCACACTGACACATACACTGACCATCACACTGACACATACACTGACACATACACTGAGGCATACACTGACCATCACACTGACGCATACACTGACCATCACACTGACGCATACACTGACACATACACTGTCGCATACACTGACCATCACACTGACCATCACACTGACACATACACTGACCATCACACTGACGCATACACTGACCATCACACTGACCATCACACTGACCATCACACTGACGCATACACTGACCATCACACTGACCATCACACTGACCATCACACTGACACATACACTGACCATCACACTGACGCATACACTGACCATCACACTGACGCATACACTGACCATCACACTGACCATCACACTGACCATCACACTGACCATCACACTGACCATCACACTGACACATACACTGACACATACACTGAGGCCGCGTACACACGGGCGGACTGTTCGCCCAACCTTGTCCGCTGAACAGTGTTTGGGCGGACAGTCCGCTCGTGTGTGGGCTTTCAGCGGACAGTTTCAGCGGACAGTTGGACGGACAAGGTCTTTCGGAAATTCCGAAAAACTGTCCGCTGAAACTGTGTTTGAGCGAACAGTCCGCCCGTGTGTGGGCCTGTCCGCTGTACTTTCGAAATGAGCGGACTGTTCCCGCTCGGAAAGTCCGCCCATTTCAAGCGCGTGTACAGGTAGGCGGGGCCCGCGAAGGAGACGTCGCGGGCTCCGCCGCCTGGAATGGGCTTAAAGGGGAACACCAACGCCGAAAAAAATCGGCGTGGGGGTTCCCCCAAAGTCCACACCAGACCCTTGTCCGAGCACGCTACCCGGCCGGCCAGGAAAGGGGGCGAGCGAGCGCGCCCCCCCTCCCGAGCCGTACCAGGCCGCGTGCCCTCAACATGGGGGGTGCCTTGGGGAAGGGGGGGCCGCGCGGCCCCCCCACCCCAAAGCACCTTGTCCCCATGTTGATGAGGACAAGGGCCTCTTCCCGACAACCCTGGCCGTTGGTTGTCGGGGTCTGCGGGCGGGGGGCTTATCGGAATCCGGGAGCTCCCTTTAAGAAGGGGGCCCCCGGATACCGGCCCCCCACCCTATGTGAATGAGTATGGGGTACAATGTACCCCTACCCATTCACCTGTGAAATAAAGTACAAATAAAAACACAACACAGGGGAAAAAAATATTTTATTGCACAGCCGGGGGTCTTCCGTCTTCGGGGGTCTTCTCGCCGGACTCCTCCGCTATGTGTGTGTAGCTCTTTTGCCAGCGGAGGAGTCCGGCTTTCTTCCTCCCCGCCGCCGGCCTCTTCTCCCGACTTCGGGGGTCTTGTCCCCCTCTTCGGTTCTTCTGCCGGGCCACCGCGCCTGGTCCGGTGGCCCGGTCTTCTGTCGCCGTCTTCCGTTCTTCTGTCGCCGCCTTCGGTTCTTCTGCCGGGCCACCGCGCCTTCTTGTAGCTCTTTTACAGGCGGTGGCCCGGTCTTCTGTCGCCGCTGTCGCCTTCCGTTCTTCTTCTTGTTCTTCTTGTTCTTCTTGTTCTTCTCCAGGAGATGTTGACACGTCGCTCCCTCCGGCCGGAATGCCAGAGCCGCCCTGCGCTGTGACTTATATAGTGACAATGGGGCGGTGTCACATGGTATATGTCACATGGGTTGGTCACATGGTGACCCCGCCCCCTTACGATGTCATAGTCCCCATGTGACATCAACCCATGTGACCAACCCATGTGACATATACCATGTGACACCGCCCCATTGTCACTATATAAGTCACAGCGCAGGGCGGCTCTGGCATTCCGGCCGGAGGGAGCGACGTGTCAACATCTCCTGGAGAAGAACAAGAAGAACAAGAAGAACAAGAAGAAGAACGGAAGGCGACAGCGGCGACAGCGGCGACAGAAGACCGGGCCACCGCCTGTAAAAGAGCTACAAGAAGGCGCGGTGGCCCGGCAGAAGAACCGAAGGCGGCGACAGAAGAACGGAAGACGGCGACAGAAGACCGGGCCACCGGACCAGGCGCGGTGGCCCGGCAGAAGAACCGAAGAGGGGGACAAGACCCCGAAGTCGGGAGAAGAGGCCGGCGGCGGGGAGGAAGAAAGCCGGACTCCTCCGCTGGCAAAAGAGCTACACACACATAGCGGAGGAGTCCGGCGAGAAGACCCCCGAAGACGGAAGACCCCCGGCTGTGCAATAAAATATTTTTTTCCCCTGTGTTGTGTTTTTATTTGTACTTTATTTCACAGGTGAATGGGTAGGGGTACATTGTACCCCATACTCATTCACATAGGGTGGGGGGCCGGTATCCGGGGGCCCCCTTCTTAAAGGGGGCTCCCGGATTCCGATAAGCCCCCCGCCCGCAGACCCCGACAACCAACGGCCAGGGTTGTCGGGAAGAGGCCCTTGTCCTCATCAACATGGGGACAAGGTGCTTTGGGGTGGGGGGGCCGCGCGGCCCCCCCTTCCCCAAGGCACCCCCCATGTTGAGGGCACGCGGCCTGGTACGGCTAAGGAGGGGGGGCGCGCTCGCTCGCCCCCCTTTCCTGGCCGGCCGGGTAGCGTGCTCGGACAAGGGTCTGGTGTGGACTTGGGGGGAACCCCCACGCCGATTTTTTTCGGCGTTGGGGTTCCCCTTTAAGCCCATTCCAGGCGGCGGAGCCCGCGACGTCTCCTTCGCGGGCCCCGCCTACCTGTACACGCGCTTGAAATGGGCGGATTTGCCTCCTCCTTACGTGGGCGAGTCCGTTCATTTCAAAAGTTGAGCGAACTGTTTGTCCAACCTTGTTCGTCAAACAGTCCGCTCGTGTGTGGGCAAGTCCGCTCATGCAAATTTTGAGCGGACTGTTTGATGAAACTGTTTGCCGAACAAGGTTGGGCGAACAGTCCGCGCGTGTGTACGCGGCCTGACGCATACACTGACGCATACACTGACCATCACACTGACCATCACACTGACCATCACACTGACCATCACACTGACACATACACTGACACATACACTGACGCATACACTGACCATCACACTGACACATACACTGACCATCACACTGACCATCACTCTGACCATCACACTGACACATACACTGACGCATACACTGACGCATACACTGACCATCACACTGACCATCACACTGACCATCACACTGACGCATACACTGACACATACACTGACCATCACACTGACACATACACTGTCGCATACACTGACCATCACACTGACGCAAACACTGACCATCACACTGACCATCACACTGACCATCACACTGACACATACACTGACCATCACACTGACGCATACACTGACCATCACACTGACGCATACACTGACCATCACACTGACCATCACACTGACCATCACACTGACACATACACTGACGCATACACTGACGCATACACTGACCATCACACTGACCATCACACTGACCATCACACTGACACATACACTGACGCATACACTGACACATACACTGACCATCACACTGACGCATACACTGACCATCACACTGACCATCACACTGACCATCACACTGACACATACACTGACCATCACACTGACGCATACACTGACCATCACACTGACCATCACACTGACCATCACACTGACACATACACTGACGCATACACTGACGCATACACTGACGATCACACTGACCATCACACTGACCATCACACTGACCATCACACTGACACATACACTGACGCATACACTGACACATACACTGACCATCACACTGACGCATACACTGACCATCACACTGACCATCACACTGACGCATACACTGACACATACACTGACCATCACACTAACACATACACTGACCATCACACTGACACATACACTGACCATCACACTGACACATACACTGACCATCACACTGACACATACACTGACCATCACACTGACGCATACACTGACCATCACACTGACACATACACTGACACATACACTGACGCATACACTGACCATCACACTGACGCAAACACTGACCATCACACTGGCCATCACACTGACACATACACTGACCATCACACTGACACATACACTGACCATCACACTGACACATACACTGACCATCACACTGACACATACACTGACCATCACACTGACGCATACACTGACCATCACACTGACACATACACTGACACATACACTGACGCATACACTGACCATCACACTGACGCAAACACTGACCATCACACTGGCCATCACACTGACACATACACTGACCATCACACTGACGCATACACTGACCATCACACTGACCATCACACTGACCATCACACTGACACATACACTGACGCATACACTGACGCATACACTGACGATCACACTGACCATCACACTGACCATCACACTGACACATACACTGACCATCACACTGACCATCACACTGACCATCACACTGACGCATACACTGACACATACACTGACCATCACACTAACACATACACTGACCATCACACTGACACATACACTGACCATCACACTGACACATACACTGACCATCACACTGACACATACACTGACCATCACACTGACGCATACACTGACGCATACACTGACGCATACACTGACGCATACACTGACCATCACACTGACACATACACTGACACATACACTGACGCATACACTGACCATCACACTGACGCAAACACTGACCATCACACTGGCCATCACACTGACACATACACTGACCATCACACTGACGCATACACTGACCATCACACTGACGCATACACTGACCATCACACTGACGCATACACTGACCATCACACTGACCATCACACTGACCATCACACTGACACATACACTGACCATCACACTGACACATACACTGACCATCACACTGACGCATACACTGACGCATACACTGACCATCACACTGACACATACACTGACACATACACTGACGCATACACTGACCATCACACTGACGCAAACACTGACCATCACACTGGCCATCACACTGACACATACACTGACCATCACACTGACGCATACACTGACCATCACACTGACGCATACACTGACCATCACACTGACGCATACACTGACGCATCACACTGACGCATACACTGACGCATACACTGACGCATACACTGACACATACACTGACACATACACTGACCATCACACTGACACATACACTGACCATCACACTGACACATACACTGACCATCACACTGACACATACACTGACCATCACACTGACGCATACACTGACGCATACACTGACCATCACACTGACACATACACTGACACATACACTGACCATCACACTGACGCAAACACTGACCATCACACTGACGCAAACACTGACCATCACACTGACCATCACACTGACACATACACTGACCATCACACTGACGCATACACTGACCATCACACTGACGCATACACTGACCATCACACTGACCATCACACTGACGCATACACTGACGCATACACTGACCATCACACTGACACATACACTGACGCATACACTGACCATCACACTGACGCAAACACTGACCATCACACTGACGCAAACACTGACCATCACACTGACCATCACACTGACACATACACTGACCATCACACTGACGCATACACTGACCATCACACTGACGCATACACTGACCATCACACTGACCATCACACTGACACATACACTGACCATCACACTGACGCATACACTGACCATCACACTGACGCATACACTGACCATCACACTGACGCATACACTGACCATCACACTGACGCATACACTGACCATCACACTGACACCTACACTGACCATCACACTGACACATACACTGACCATCACACTGACGCATACACTGACCATCACACTGACGCATACACTGACGAATACACAGACGCATACACTGACCATCACACTGACACATCACACTGACACATACACATACCCTGACACATCACACTGACACATACACTGGCATGACACATACACTGACACATACACTGACACACATCACACTGACACACATCACACTGACCTACCTGACTCCTACTTCCTGCATCACACACAAACCCCCTCCATACAGCTCAATGTAGATCGGGGATGATCCATCCTCCTCGGCTCCTCCTTACCTCTGCTCTTTGATGCTGCCTTCAGGGACCATCATCCGGGCCTCTCCGACTCCTCCGCACTGGGTGTGCAGAATTGTTCAGGAGTCCACGCCAGCGCCATCCACCCGCTCCACCTCCATCATATCCCCGCCGGGACCAGGCCAGCGCCGTCCACCCTGCTCCACGATGTCCCCGCCGGGCAGGAGGTCAGCTGACCAACCTCTCAATGCTCCCACCTCCGCCGAGCCCCGCCCCTCCGCTGCACTCACACAGACACACAGCGCCGCTCCAGAGGGACAGGCTGGAGCAAAGGAGTCCCAGAGCGGCGCTGTGAGATAAACACGTGTGAGCGCTCAGCGGCAAACATGGGGGATTGGTGGCGCCGGCGGCACACCACAGGGGGGGGGGGGGGCGAGAGATCAGAAGAGGAGCTCACACTGGACAAAGGTCGTGGTTGCGCCCTAGGTGGTAGTGCGCCCTAGGCGGCTGCCTACTTCGCCTAGTGGTAGCGCCGGCCCTGGTTGTACTCCTAAAAAGATTGCAAAGTCTTGTTTTTTGTTTTTTTAGTTAAAAATAACAAATATGTTATACTTACCTGCTCTGTGCAGTGGATTTGCACAGGGCAGCCCTGATCCGCCTCTTCTTGGGTCCCTCTTTGGTGCTCCTGTTGAGTGCCCCCACAGCAAGCAGCCTGCTATGGGGGCACCCGAGTCGAGCCACAGCTCCCTGTGTTCATTCAGACACAGAGCCATGGCCTGACCCCACCCCCTTTCTCTCCTCATTGGCTGACTGACTTTGATTGACACTAGCGAGAGCCAATGGCACCACGCTGCTGTCTCAGTTTTCAAACTTAAAACTTTACCAAGGCTACAGTTTGGTTTGGGTCTATTTTTCTAAATTTGACTTCTGTGTCAGTCTGACTGTGCCGCGAGATGTTCAGCCTGGCCACAGGGGGGCACTGCCTCTGGTGGCAGGCGTGGAACTATGGTCTGGTCAGGTGCTTAAATTACTCTTCTTTCTGAGCCAGGTCAGTGGGAGTGGCCCTCTCCCTGTGCCCTCTGAGAGAGGGTATTTAAGATGCGGACGTCACGTGGTTCATATTTTTTTTTACCATTAGCATGCAAAACCTTTGCTCTTTATTACCTTATTTCAGGTATATACACTATATTGCCAAAAGTATTGAGACACCTGCCTTTAAACGCACATGAACTTTAATGGCAATATTGAGTTGGCCCACACTTTGCAGCTATAACAGCCTCAACTCTTCTGGGAAGGCCGTCCACAAGGTTTAGGAGTGTGTCTATGGGAACGTTTGACCATTCTTCCAGAAGAGCATTTGTGAGGTCATGCACTGATGTTGAAAGAAAAGGCCTGGCTCGCAGTCTCCGCTTTAATTCATCCCAAAGATGTTCTATCAGGTTGAGGTCAGGACTCTGTGCAGGCCAGTCAAGTTCCTCCATCCTAAACTCGCTCATCTACACTATCGCCAAAAGTATTATTATCAGTGTGTGTTTGGACGAAGTAGAGAAACACCTGGATGTCTTCACCTTTCTCTGGAAATATTGCACTTTTTTTTTTTGCACGGTGAAGCACTTGCACTTAAGAAGATTTTGCATTATATGCATGGATTAAACACTAATATATCTATATGCTGATCTACATATAGAAAGAATATTCCTTTTTGACAAATATATTATCACTTATTTTATAAATTTTGATCTATTAATTTTGTAAGGTATTTATTTATTAATTTGCTGCTATACCGCTGTTTATGCTAATTTGCATAGGTTAGGTGCACAGAGCGTTGTAATCTGTGCCCTTTGTACGATACCAATTTATGCACTTCCTGAGTATATTACATATACTATTGCATTTAATTGTTTGACACCTGTTCACTTTGCACTTTATTACGGATGTTTGCACAGATTTTCTATTGTTTACATTAGCAATATTTGCACTTTTGCAATTTTTTGCACTGTTTGCACAATATTATATGTTGTTTCCTTTGTTGTCACGTAGCACTTTAATAGTAAGGTGAAAAATAGTGAAGTTGGCTTTGTGTATAGGATCGCAGTACACCTGAACTTATACCTCTTTTTTCTGTGCCTCTTTATATTTATTGCATTTGCAATTACCGTATTTATCGGCGTATAACACGCGCCGGCGTATAACAGGCGCCGGCGTATAACATGCACCCCAAGTTTAGGAGGGAATTTTAACTTTTTTAGGAAAAAAAACTTACATTTAAATGTCCATCAATGCAGCCTTATCAGTGTCCATCTGCAGCCTTGTCAGTGTCATTTGCAGCCTTGTCAGTGACATTGCAGCCTTGTTAGTGCCATTTGCATCCTTGCCCAGTGACATTGCAGCCTTGTTAGTGCCATTTGCATCCTTGCCCAGTGACATCGCAACCTTGTCAGTGTCACTGCAGTTTAAATATGGTCCTGCCGAGATACACAGAGCCGTCCTGTGTATCTCGGCTCCTCTTGCAGTCCCGCCCTATGATGGACATAACACAGGTCCAATGGCGGGACTGGCTGTGACTGTGAGTGGAGCCGAGAGGAGCCGATATACATACATAGCCGAGTGTACTCGGCTAGTCTTGGCTCCACTCACAGTCACGCCCAGTCCCTGTGTTATGTCCTTCATAGGGCGGACTGTGCATGACTGTGAGCAGAGCCGAGACTAATCAAGTACACTCGGCTATGTATGTATAACGGCGCTGCTCGCTCCTCCGCTCAAAATCAGCGGGGGATCGCCATATAACACGCACCCACGATTTTCCCCTGATTTTAAGGGGAAAAAAGTGCGTTGTACGCCGATAAATACGGTACTGGTTCCCCGCGAGAATTACAGCAACACACCTCTCATATTTAATATTATTTTTTTATATATTTCTTGTTACCCTATAGAACAGCACAACACCACCCTCCTTATCCGATAACATTTATAGTGGATATGGTTTGATCCACATTTGGTGTATGTAGCAGTTCTTTCTATTACTATATTTTTTTTTTTTTTACATGGTAGCGCAGGAATATTTATCCATTACTAAAATTGCACTCAGCATTCTGCACTGAGATTGTGTACTGTGTGTGAAGAAAGTGTATTGCTATGAGCTTAATGTGATGCAGTAAGCATTGAAAAGCATATGGACTGGATGTACTTTATTAACAGGCCTCAGGGCGGGAATATGAGAAATTAGACTTCAGGCATAAACAGTGAGTGACACAAATTGGAGGAACTTCTCCCTAAAGGCAGGTATGTGATCAGTGGTGTAACTAGAACCTTCAGGGCCCCGATGCAGGAAACCTTGGAGGCCCCCCCCCCCGACCTCCGGACAGGGCTCTTTTCTCCGAGCCCGATGGTGGAACACCAGGGCCCAGTCCCAAGTGGGTGGCCGCATATAAAGGAACCGATTTAAAAAACATCAATTAAAGCCACTGTGCCCATCAAACGCCACCACTGTACCATCAAGCGCCACCACTGTGCCCATCAAACTCTGCCGCTGTGCCCATCAAATGCCACCGCTGTGCCCATCAAATGCTGCCAGTGTACCCATCAAATGTTGCCACTGTGCCCATCAAATGCCGCCACTGTGCCCATCAAATGCTGTTGGTGTGCCCATCAAATGCTGTCACTGTGAATCCCCACCACCCGCTCACTGTCTGCCCGCCACTTACCCTGTCTTGGTGGGGCAGCGGGTAACGGCCATGAGCGGGGTCCTCCATGCATCTCCTGCCATCCTCATCTCCTGTCCTCTCCTCCTGATAGGCGTCCAATAGCTGCGCCTATCATTTCAGCCAATCAGGTGATGGGTAACAGACCCGCACACCTGATTGGTGGAGAGGCGGTTCAGTGTTAGGAAAGTGAATATTAATTCACTTTTCTAACACACCTGGGTAGACTGTGAGCGTCAAGCATGGCGCTCGCAGTTCACCTATTTTGAAGCCTATTAGAGCCCATGGCTCTAATCAGGTGCTGCAAAAACACCCCCCGCCGCTGTAATTCAGGCGCCCGACACCTCAAAAGGGACCAGACACCTAAATATGGGGGTGCCAGCGGTGGCCATGGATAGATTCATGCTATGCTATGCATGAATCTATCCATTGGTCATAGAGGGTGTGGCTGGAGAGAGGGGGTGGCACCTGTGCACCCTTTTGGATGCCACTGATAAACACATGCACATTCACATACATACATATGCATACATGCACACTCACATACATGCGCACACACACATGCATACATACACATACATATATGAACACACACACACACATACAAGCATGCTCACACACACATACAAGCATGCTCACACACACACACACACACACACACACACGCATGCTCACACACACACACACACACATACATACATGCTCACACACACACACACACACACACACACACACACACACATACAAGCATGCTCACACGCACATACATACAAGCATGCTCACACACACACGCACATACAAGCATGCTCACACACACACATACATGCATGCTCACACACGCACATACAAGCATGCTCACACACACACGCACATACAAGCATGCTCACACACGCACATACAAGCATGCTCACACGCACATACATACAAGCATGCTCACACACACATACAAGCATGCTCACACACACATACAAGCATGCTCACACACACGCACATACAAGCATGCTCACACACACGCACATACAAGCATGCTCACACACACATGCACATACAAGCATGCTCACACACACACACACACACATACAAGCATGCTCACACATACACACACACATACAAGCATGCTCATACATACACATACAAGCATGCTCACACATACATACAAGCATGCTCACACACACACACACACACAAATACAAGCATGCTCACACACACACACATACAAGCATGCTCACACACACATATAAACACAAATGCAGTAGCTAGTCTTATAAAAAAAAAAACGGCAGACATTTACAGTACCTTGGCTCTTCCTGCCGGGTACTGCACTGTAGGGGGAGACAAAGAGCACACACTTTACCCTAATGTGAGGAGCTCCCGCACAGAGCCGATTTCAGTTCGGCTGATGATCGAGGAGCTCCTCTCAGCCTCCCCTCCTACGGGAGAGTACAGGGGGCCTGAGGGCCCCCTGCAGCAAGGGGCCCGGTCGCCATGGCGATCTTGGCGACCCCTATAATTCCGCCACTGTATGTGATTATCCTATCTGGAGAAAAAACGTAGTGGAAACTGGAAAAACTTGGCATGAACAGTCACCCAATCCAGGTCCCATACAAGCAACACCCATCCGGACTCTACTTTGTTCAGGGAGTCGGACGGAAAGTCCCTGTTCCACTGCAGGAACACATCCCCGTATACTGTATGTAGCCGAGGCTACATACAATGTATTGTTTATACATTGCTAACATCAGGTGCATCTATTAGTGAAGGAAAACCAGCTTGGCCCAAAAGTCACAGTAAACATAGTTAGGCTTTAATTTATTTCAGTTAGAAGATTTCATATTGGGCTAGCATTTTCCAAAAAAGGACAACTACGGCAAAAATAAATTATGCGTTTCTAAGGTCATTTTAAAATAAGGCAGGTCTGAACTGATTGTATGAGGCAAAAAAAAAGACTTTTAATCTGTTACTGTCTTTGTCGTCCTTGTTTAGGAAAGAGAGCTTGTCCTGGAGAAGGCCTAGCACGCATGGAGCTTTTCCTCTACCTCACGTCCATCCTTCAGAAATTTGACATCCGCTCTGATAAATCACCTGATGAGATTGATCTCTCGCCAGAATACAGTGGATTAGGAAAAAGGGCTCCCAGATTTAATATGGCATTTGTCCCCTATTCGATTCCCTTATAGCATCCATTTCACCAACCATAACGATGACTTTAGAGAACCTCAAATCGAGTTCGTTTTTAAATAATTTGCAATATTTGAATTCACTTTTTTTTGTATTAAATCTCATTTTGTATACAGATCTATCTGCATGTTAAGGTGTCGCTAGATGATGCTTCTTCCCTTGCAAGTGAGATGCACTGCTCTCCAGCCCTTTGCAAACAAACTACCTCCTACTACAGCTAAATATTTCACATTTTGTCTCATCGGTCTATAGCACCTGCTGTTATTATTCTGCAGCCCAGTGCCTATGTTTTCCTGCATAGCCGTGTTTCCATGTCCTATATCCATGCCCTGATCTCAACATCAATGAGGCTGTCTGAGATTACATAAAGAGACAGAAGGATTTGAGGCAGCCTACATCCACAAAAGATCTGTGGTTAATGCTCCAAAGTATTTGAAACCACCTACCTGCTGAATTCCTTCAAAATCTCTGTGCAAGTCTACCTAGAAGAATTGATGTTGTCTTAGCCCTTGTACACATGGTCGGAGATTCCGTCGGAATGTGTCCTATCGGACCGTTTTGTCCGATATTCCGACTGTGTGTGGTCTGCATCGGACTGTTTCCGTCGGAATATCCAACGGACCAACTTTTCCAACTTGCCGGTAAAATTTTACGACAAAATGCTCCGATCGGACATACTCCGATCATGTGTAGCCTACTCCGACAGACAAAGTGCCACGCATGCTCAGATCAAATTCCTAGGCCAAAGCTATTGGCTATTAGCCTGAACGTAGTCCCGTTGTAACGAAATAACGCCATCACGTTGTGTACAATCGGATTTTCCGACAACTTAGTCCGACCGTGTGTATGCAACATCACTTCCGGACCTCTTCCGGAATTAATCCGTCTGAATTACTCAGACGGATTTGGTTGTCGGAATCTCCGACCGTGTGTACAAGGGCTTAAAGACAAAGGGTTGTCACCCCGAATACTGATTTGATTTGTCTTTTTCTTTTGTTCATTTACTTGATAATGAATAAAAATAAACTATTCACCCTTCACACTATTTCTGAAAGCATTCTTAATTTACAGCATTTTTTCACACCTGTCTAAGACCTGTTTGCACAGTATTGTACGTTATCTCCCATTTTTTGTAAATATTTTATTATATCTTTTCATGTGACAACACTGAAGAAATGACACTTTGCTACAATGTAAAGTAGTGAGTGTACAGCTTGTATAACAGTGTAAATTTGCCATTAATGTCTAAACCACTGGCAACAAAAGTGAGTACACCCCTAAGTGAAAATGTCCAAATTGGGCCCAATTAGCCATTTTCCCTCCCTGGTGTCATGTGACTCGTTAGTGTTACAAGGTCTCAGGTGCGGAACAGGTGTGTTAAATTTTGTGTTATCGCTCTCACTCACTCATATTGGTCACTGGAAGTTCAACATAGTCACATAGTTAGTCAGGTTGAAAAAAGACGGAAGTCCATCTAGTTCAACCATAAAAAAATAAAAAAATAAAATAAAAAATATCATACAATCCCATATACCCAATCCTATACCCACAGTTGATCCAGAGGAAGGCAAAAAAAAAACCCAGAAAAGCATGATCCTCCCTGGATCAACTTTATCTATAAATGATAGAGTTATATTATGTACATTTAGGAAAGAATCCAGGCCTTACTTAAAGCAATCTACTAAGCTGGCCAGAACCACCTCTGGAGGGAGTCTAGTCCACATTTTCACAGCTCTTACTGTGAAGAAACCTTTCCATATTTGGAGATGAAATCTCTTTTCCTCTAGCCGTAAAGAGTGATCCCTTATCCTCAGAGTTGACCATAAAGGGAATAACTCAACACCAAGTTCACTACATGGACCCCTTATATATTTATACATGGTGATCATATCCCCCCTTAATCTCCTCTTCTCAAGTGAATAAATTCAGTTCCTCTAATCTTTCCTCATAGCCGAGTTCCTCCATGCCTCTTATCAGTTTGGTTGCCCTTCTCTGCACTTTCTCCAGTTCCCCAATATCCTTTTTGAGAACTGGTGCCCAAAACTGAACTTCGTATTCCAGATGAGGTCTTACTAATGATTTGTACAGAGTCAAAATGATCTCTCTCTCTCTCTCTATGGAGTCCATTCCTCTCCTAGCACAAGAAAGGACTTTGCTCACTTTGGAAACTGCAGCTTGGTATTGCATGCTATTATTGAGCTTATGATCTACCAAAACCTCCAGATCCTTCACCACTATGGATCCCCCCAGTTGGACTCCCCCTAGTATGTATGATACATGCATATTCTTAGCCCCCAAGTGCATAACTTTATATTTATTAACATTAAACCTCATCTGCCACATAGTCACCCAATTAGACAGTGCATTGAGGATGGCTTGTAAATTGGAGACATTCTGTAAGGACGTTATTCCACTGCATAGCTTTGTGTCATCTGCAAAGACAGAAATATTACTTTTAATCCCAGACCCTATATCATTTATAAAGGTATTAAAAAGTAAGGGTCCCAACACTGAACCTTGGGGTACACCACTGATAACTTTAGACCATTCAGAGTAAGAATCATTAACCTCTGTTAATTAATCTCTGAATTCTGTATTTTAGACAGTTTTTTTGACATTTGTAGGACTCAACCCAGTGTTATATTTTATATTACCTCGGAACCTTCATAACCCGGCTTACCCGCCCCCCCCCCCCCCCCTCCAAACCTTGTCCCTCTTAACAAATGACTGGACAGATTTTGGAGTAAATGGCCATCAGGCCTAAACTTTATTAACCAAAATATAATCTTTAATAAATACCAACATTTAAAAACGGTAAAAACTTTCCCAGCCTTTCCAAGGGGTCATGGGTACGTAGCATCACAACATAAAATGGTCACTGCCAACAACTTCAACTATAACCTTTTGACCTCCAGACGGCAACCCCTGTCTCGGAGGCTATAACCAACTGTAGCAGTGACCTACCTGTTTTAAACCCTTCCAGGTTAAACCCTCATAACCTGGAAGTACATACAACCACCCCCATCCCATGGATGGGTACAACAGGCCTTTTACCTGTACCTCACTTCCTCATCTAAAGCCCCCAGAACCGCCCAATGAAACACACTATCACCCGAGACCGAAGCCCCGTACCAAACCAGGGAGGGTGGGGGGGGATTGCTTCCTCCTCCGCTCTCCAACTGCTAGCATTGTCCCTGATAGCACGTAATGGACGTCGTGGCTCCGCCCCTGGCTCCGCCCACCCCATAATCCTTAAAGCGGCCATACACTCCCCTTAAAACGGCGACTGTGCAGTCCAGCACATGTCATGCTGTCCCTGCACCTACCTCCCCCTTGTGGATGCTAGCTGCGGGACTCACTATCCATTTACAAACTGATATTTCCAAACCTGTAGACTTTACCTTATACATGAGCCATGTGTGGGGAACTGTGTCAAACACTTTTGCAAAATCCAAGTATACCACAACCACCACAACCCTTCTGTCCAAGATTTTATTTACCTCCTCATAAAAAGAAATCGGGTTTGTTTGACAACTTCTGTCTTTCATGAATCCATGCTCTCTGTTGCTTAAAATATTTTTTTCAGCAAAAACTTGTCTATGTGGTATTTTATTAAACTCTCCAGTATCTTCCCGACTACAGAAGTTAAGCAAACAGGTTTATAGTTACTTGGTAAATACTTTGTTCCCTTTTTAAATTTAGGCATCGCATTGGCCCTACGCCAATCCAGTGGTACTATTCCCACCATTAATGAGTCCCTAAAAATGCTTTATCCACCTTTATTCTGTCTAAATATTTCTGGACCATATCCGTTTTGAGTCATTGTGGATCATTTGGGGCTGTGTCACTACCACCCCCATTGTGGACATGAGCCCCCTATGCTCCTTTGTATACACAGAGCTGAAGAACATGGCACCTCATGGCAAAGAACTCAGAGGATCTGAAAAAAAGAATTGTTGCTCTACAAAAAGACGGCCTAGGCCAGTGATGGCGAACCTTGGCACCCCAGATGTTTTGAAACTACATTTCCCATGATGCTCAACTACACTGCAGAGTGCATGAGCATCATGGGAAGTGTAGTTTCAAAACATCTGGGGTGCCAAGGTTTGCCATCACAGGCCTAGGCTATAAGAAGATTGCCAAGACCCTAAAACTGAGCTACAGCACGGTGGTCAAGACCATACAGAGGTTTAACAGGACAGGTTCCACTCAGAACAGGCCTCACCATGGTTGACCAAAGAAGTTGAGTGCACGTGCTCAGCATCATATCCAGAGGTTGTCTTTGGGAAATAGACGTATGAGTGCTGTCAGCATTGCTGCCGAGGTTGAAGGGGTCAGCCTGTCAGTGCTCAGACCATTTGCCGCACATTACATCAAATTGGTCTACATGGCTGTCATCCCAGAAGGAAACCTCTTCTAAAGATGATGCACGGGAAAGCCTGCAAATAGTTTGCTGAAGACAAGCAGACTAAGGACATGGATTACTGGAACCATGTCCTGTGTTCTTATGAGACCAAGATAAACTTATTTGGTTCAGATAATGTCAAGTGTGTGTAGCGGCAACCAGGTGAGGAGTACAAAGACAAGTGTGTCTTGCCTACAGTCAAGCTTGGTGGTGGAAGTGTCATGGTTTGGAGCTGCATGAGTGCTGCCGACACTGGGGATCTACAGTTCATTGAGGGAACCATGAATGCCAACATGTCCTGTGACATACTGAAGCAAAGCATAATCCCCTCCCTTCGGAGACTGGGCTCCAGCATAACAACCCCAAACACACCTCCAAGACATCCACTGTGTCAGGGCTGGGCTGAACCCTTCCTTCTCTGAGCTGACCACTCAGCTGTCGGCTAATTGCCAGCTCCTATCACTCCACAGTGACTTACCTGTTTATGATATCCTGCTTGTCAGTCCTGCCTACTTAAGCCGTCCAGCCCAGATGATCTCTGCCTTCTCCTTGGTCACATCTCTAGAGACGCTTTTTGTGTTAAAGACTTGCTTGGCTGACATTCCTTCTGGCTCCAGATCCAGCTTTTTTATTATTATTAAACAAGTGAGATTTAACTGTACTTCTGTCTCAGTCTGATTCATGGTTTCTGACAGTAGTCGAAGGCCTTGAATTCAGAAGATGCAGTCAATCCACTTGTTGGTAATATTTTTTCCAGATTGGATGAGCAGGATCACTGCATGGATCAGTTTGCCATGACGTTACAAACGCTCCTGAGTCACACGGCTCACCTGGAATCTCCCACTGTGGCTGCTCCGGTACAACCTGTGTTTCAGGCTGCCTCTGCTGCTGCTCCAGTCTCTGTTCAGGCACCCTCCTCAAGTACTACCTCTACAAGTGGTATGTCTGGTTTTGCTCTGCTACCCCAGCGATTTGGGGGCGATCCAGTCCAATGCAGAGGGTTTCTTAACCAGGTTGAGATATACTTTAAGATGCTGCTTTAGGCGTTTCCCACGGACAGAAGCAAAGTAGGGTTTGTGATATCTTTGCTTTCTGAGAGAGCCTTGGCCTGGGCAAACCCTCTATGGGAGATGCAAAAACCTGTTGTCTTGAGTCACCCTCAGTTTTTGGCTTCCTTTAAAAGGGTATTTGACGTTCCTGCACGCTCTGCTTCTACTTCTAAGTGACTTATGTCCATCAAACAGAGTACGAGAACTGTTGCCGATTGCGCCATTGAATTCTGTACTCTGGCAGCAGAGGTTGCTTGGAACAATGAGACCCTCATCGCTGCTTTTTCTCATGGTCTCTTGGATACCATCAAGGATGAGATAGCAGCCCGAGATATACCCACTGAGCTGGAGAATTTGATCACATTTGCCATCGTCATTGACTCCAGACACAAGAAAGACTCTCTTTTAAGGAGCGCTTGGGCTTCATGCATCTCTCTGGGGATGAGAGAATCCTTAGCAGGAGGGAGAGATTGTGCCTTTATTGTGGCCAGGCAGGTCACTTTTTGAAGTTTTGTCCTACCCATCCAGGGAACCCCCGAACAGTGGCGGCCCATCCATAGGGGGTGCTCGGACATGCAGCGATCTATGGGAATCTTCCCAGCCTGCAATCAGCTGATTGTAGGCTGGGAAGCTGATTTGTCCATGTTTAGGGCATGTTCAGGGCTCAAGCTGTGCGCCCGCATACACTCCAACTCTACTTTCATTCGTCAGTATGCCTAGTAGTGGCATGGGATTGGTGTGGCCGGGAATGGAGGAGAGGTCAGTGGGCGTGGGTGGTGCTAGTACATCACTTTCGGTTTCTCGGACAGTGGGGGTGAGTCGACTGGAGTGCGTGCGGCGCCACTGAAGGCAAGTGCTGGCTGCCCTGCCCTGCCTTGTCATCACTGGGGTCCAAAGCAGCTGCCATTTAAGCCCTTTGCTGCCCGTAGATTCTCGCGGAGTAGCGAGTGCAGTCGACCCCCTCTCCCCTCCCAAGCAGTGTGTGTGTGTGTCTTTTTTAACATTCTTTTACACTTTCTTTGTGAAATGTCCTACCCATCCAGGGAACCCCTGAACAGTGGCGGCCCATCCATAGGGGGTGCTCGGACATGTGGCGATCTATGGGAAGCTTCCCAGCCCGCAATCAGCTGATTTTAGGCTGGGAAGCTGATTTGCCCATGTTTAGGGCGTGTTCAGGGCGCAAGTTGTGCGCCCGCATACACTCCCACTCTACTTTCATTCGTCAGTATGCCTAGTAGTGGCATGGGATTGGTGTGGCCGGGAATGGAGGAGAGGACAGTGGGCGTGGGTGGTGCTAGTACATCACTTTTGGTTTCTCGGACAGTGGGGGTGAGTCGACTGGAGTCGGTGCGGCGCCACTGAAGGCAAGTGCTGGCTGCCCTGCGCTGCCTTGTCATCACTGGGGTCCAAAGCAGCTGCCATTTAAGCCCTTTGCTGCCCACAGATTCTCGCGGAGTAGCGAGTGCAGTCGACCCCCTCTCCCCTCCCAAGCAGTGTATGTGTCTTTTTTAACATTCTTTTACACTTTCTTTGTGAAATGGTAGAAGTACTTTTGTACCCCCTTACCATTTCAAACAGGGGGGCAGGATCTGGGGGTCCCCTTGTTAAAGGGGGCTTCCAGATTCTGATAAGCCCCCCCGCAGACCCCCACAACCACCAGCCAGGGTTGTGGGGATGAGGCCCTTGTCCTCATCAACATGGGGACAAGGTGCTTTGAGGGGTCACAGACCCCCAAAGCATCCTCCCAATGTTGAGGGCATGTGGCCTGGTACGGTTCAGGAGGGGGGGGCACTCTCTCGTCCCCCCCTCTTTTCCTGCAGCCTGCCAGGTTGCATGCTCGGATAAAGGGTCTGGTATGGATTTTTAGGGAGAACTCCACACCATTTTTTTTTATTTGTCGTGGAGTTCCCCTTAAAATCCATACCAGACCTGAAGGGTCTGGTATAGATATTTAGGGGGAACCCCACATATTTTTTTTTTTCATTTGATGCAGGGTTCCCCTTAATATCCATACGAGACCTGAAGGGCCTGGCAATTGAATTTGGGGGAACCCCACACTTTTTTTTTTATCAATGACTTTCAATGACTGTTCTCTGTATTACGGGGAGTCATTTTAAATGACTTTTTTTTTCTGCAGAAATGACACTTTGTGCAGGTACAGTTCTAAGCACGGGAAACATGTGCCCCTTCACAGGTATACTATAGTCACCCCCAGGTACGAAATCTAAAGGAATATTACACTTTTATTGTTTCACTTTAAGCATTATTAAAATCACTGCTCCTGAAAAAACTTCAATTTTTAAAACTTTTTTTTGCATTAATACATGTCCCCTGGGGCAGGACCCAGGTCCCCAAACACTTTTTAGGACAATAACTTGCATATTAGCCTTTAAAATTAGCACTTTAGATTTCTCCCATAGACTTGTACAGGGTGTTCCGCAGCTTTTTGAATTTGCCACAAACACACCAAATTGTTCACTGTTCGCTGAACAGGCGAACAGGCAATATTCAAATCGAACATGAGTTCGACTCGAACTCGAAGCTCATCCCTACCCCTCATGGCTGAGTTTGCCCTTTGTCGGTCTTGGAGGATAAGGCCATGGAGGAGTATGTTGCAGACGTACTTTCTCGAGGTTTCATCCGCAAATCCCTGTCTCCTGCTGGTGCTGTTACTCTATGTAAAGAAGAAAAGTGGTGAACTGAGACTTTGTATTGATTCTAGGCAGGGATTTTTTTTCTTAGAGAGTAGGTGCAGGAACTCCCCCTTCCGAGTCACACCTTGTCTCTGCCCCCTACCCACCTCAGAGCACTGTTTCTTGGTTCCAGTACTTATCCTCCTCCTGCTTTTATAGTATATAAAACCAAGTATCTTTTTGTGGTGCTAAGTAATTTGTATAGAATTTGTTATTGATAACAAGAAAGGCAAGAAAATAGATCCACTACAGCAACAATAGACTCCTAACAGCCTGCATCGACAGATCCTCAAGCAGCCAGCACCCAAAGACCCTTCCGCCAGCAGTAGATCCCTCTCAGCAACAATTGACCCCCAGCAACATAAGACCCACCCCAGCAACATTAGACCCCTGGAAAAAATAGACCCCCCTCAAACATCAATAGACTTCCAGTACCCCTTGCCATAACATACATTCAGTGCTGAAGGTTCTGGAGGTGCCGGAACTGCGTCCCCCCACGTTCCCACTGAAAAAAACCTTGATTCTAGGGGTCTCAATCACAATTAAGAATGACTATGCGATTCCATTGATTACGGAGTTATTTGACTGTCTCAAGGGAGCTTGATTTGAGAGGGGCATACAATTTCGTGGGGATTAAGGAGGGCGACGAGTGGAAAACTGTGCTTAATACCAAAACAGACCATTATGAGTACCTCGTAATGCCTTTTGGCCTTTGTAACTCCCCGGCAGTTTTCCAGGAATTTATTAACGATTTCCTCAGAAATTTGTTGCAGTTATGGGTGGTGGTTTATCTTGATGATATCCTCATATTTTTCCAAGTCCCTGGAGAGCCTCCACACAGATGTCTGTCATGCGCTTCAGAAACTAAGAGAGAGCAATCTCTATTGTAAATTGGATAAGTGCGAATTTCATCGTGAACAGGTTAAACTACTGGGTTATGTAATTTCCACTGTTGGTTTTTCGATGGACCCAGAGAAACTTTTAGCAGTCCTACAGTGGCCCCGACCTGTGGGTTTACATCCTCTGCAGTGTTTTCTTGGCTTTGTCAACTATTATTGGAAGTTTATTCGTAACTTCTTATCTCTGGTCAAGCCTCTGACTGATATGACCAGAAAGGACAGTAACCCACAGTGTTAGCCTCTGAAGTCCATTAAGGCCTTTGAGAGTCTCAAGGCTTCCTTTTTTCTGCTCCTGTGTTGGCACATCCTGATCCTACGTTACCTTTAATACTTGAGGTTGATGCTTCTGAGACTAGAGTTTGCACCCTTCTGTCTCAAAGTCCTACATCTGAGAGAGCTATGCATCCTTGTGGCTAATTTTACAAGAAATTGTCACCTGCTGAGTGCAATTATGAAATTGGTGACAGAGAGCTGTTAGCGATCATTTTAGCCCCCTAAAAGAATGGAGACATCTCCTCGAAGGTACCACTGTGTCGGTTCTCATTCTTACTGACCATAAGAATCTCACATTCTTGTCTGAGTCTAAACGACTCTCCCAGTTTCAATTACATGGTCTCATTCTTACCCGGTACTAAGAATGTAAGGGCTGACGCTTTGTCACGACAATTTTCCTCCACTTCCAAGATGGAGTCGGTTTTCGGTTCCTGTGATTCCTCCTGATCGTATTCTGGCTACGGATTGCACCAGTCTCACTTCTCCTTTGGGTGACAACAGTTTTGTTCCTCGGGTCCATGCTCCTCCTGCGAAACCTTTTGACCGCTGCTTTGTCCCAGAGAGTCTCCGTACTTCCGTGCTCCAGACTTACCATTCTCCCAAGGCTTCTGGCCACCCTGGGAAGGATCAAATCTTTTGGGCCATTTCCCAAAAATTCTGGTGGTCTAGTCTACATACTGAGGTATCCGCCTTCGTAGCTGCCTGTTCCATGTGTGCTCAGAGTAAAACTTCACAACACCTTCCAGTGGGCCTCGTACAACCCATGCCCAATGGAGAGAGGCTCTGGACCCACCTGTCTATGTATTTCATTGTGGAGTTACCCAACTCCCAGGGCAACATATTTATCCTTATGGTGGTTGACTGTTTCTCGAAAATGTCTCATTGTATTCCATTTAAGAAGTTGCCCACTTCTAAGGAACTGGCTTCCATTTTTTCTCTGGAGATCTTTCACTTACATGGGCTACCCAAGGTGATTGTCTCAAACAGAGGTAGTCAGTTTGAGTCCCAATTTTGGTGAGCCTTTTGTGCACAGTTGAGAATTCAGCTTGCTTTCTCCTCTGCATATCACTTGCAGTCTAATGGGGCTGCAGAACGAGCCAATCATTCCTGGGAGCAATTCCTATGTTGCTATATTTCTGACCATCATAACAATTGGTCAGACCTCTTACCATGGGCAGAGTTTGCTCACGATAGTGCCTTGAATTGTGTTTCTGAATTGTCCCCGTTTATGGCGAACTATGGTTTCCAACCTTCCATGTTGCCTGACTCATTTTTTCCGCAGAGTATTCCCGTGTTAGAGAAGCATCACCGTGGTCTTCGTTCCACTTGGGCACAAGTCCGGGAGGCTTTATGACATACTAATGATAGGTACAGACTCCATGCTGACCGCAGACGCCTATCTGCGCCTTCCTACCAGGTTGGGGACAGGGTCTGGCTGTCATCTCGCAACCTCCGACTTCGTGTTCCCTCTCTGAAGTTTGCACCTTGGTTTATTGGGCCTTTCTGTATTTTTTTGCAGGATTAACCCAGTGGCTTACGCATTAGACCTGACTTCTAATATGTGTATCTCATGTCTCCTTATTAAAACCTTTGGTCAGCATCTGCTTTACCACCTCGGTTCCTTGTCCTCACCCTGTACAAGTTGAGAACCATGAGGAGTATGAAGTTCAGTCCATTGTTGACTCCTGTAGGTTCCGTGGTGCATACAGTACCTGGTGCATTGGAAAGGGTATGGTCTAGAGGAACACTTTTGGGTCTCATCCTTGGACATACATGCCCCTGTCCCCCTCCCTGATTTCAATAGATGTTTTCCTCTCAAGCCTGTTGGTGTGTGGAGGGGGAGGGGTCATTGAAGAGGGGATACAGTCAGGGCTGGGCTCAGCCCTTCCTTCTGAGCTGGCTTTTCAGCTGTCGGCTAATTGCCAGCTAATATATTTCCACAGTGACTCACCTGTTGATGATATCCTGCTTGTCCGTCCTGTCTATTTAAGCCGTCCAGCCCAGATGATCTCTGCCTTCGCCTTGGTCACATCTCTAGAGATGCTTTCCTGTGTTCCTGTTAAGACTTGCTTGTCTGACATTCCTTCTGGCTCCTGATCCTGCTTGCTGTTCTACTACGCTCATCTCTGGCTTCTGATGTTTTCGCTTGTCTGACTATCCGTTCCGGTTTCCGGAACTCTGGCTATGCTTTGACTACCTTTTACTCTGTTTACCTTTTTTTATTATTATTATTAAACAAGTGAGATTTAACTGTACTTCTGTCTCAGTCTGAGAAAATTTTATATTTTTTTCCATTTGAATGCAGCAAAGTGAACAAACAAAAGAAAAATCTTCACCAAATGATTACAATGACTCTTTAACCTCTTCGTGCCCGCCCTATAGCCGAATGACGGCCGTAGAGCAGACGCTTTCGTCCGGGAGGCCGTCCCTGGACGTCCTGATGTTTACTTCCGCAATGCGCGTCGCTGCGGGCGCGCATTGGGGAAGTTCTGTGTTTGCCGTGTCCCCCGGAGACAGGCAAACACAGATCGTTGTGTTTCACAGTGGCCGTTTACAGCGCGATCGGCGTGTTGAATGGGAGATGATCTCATATGTAAAACATATGAGATCATCTCGCAGCGCCGCTCTCCCTTCTCACACAGACAGCGTGTGAGAGGGGAGAGATGAACGGCTGCAGCGGCCGTAATTGTGAAATAAATAAATAAATAAATAAATAAATTTTTTAAAAGTGCCATCCGCTCCAGTGCCATGCTCCCCCAGTGCCATCCGCCCCAGTGCCATCCATCACAGTGACATCCACTCCAGTGCCATCCACCCCAGTGATACCTGCCCCCAGTGCCACCTGTTAGTGCTATCTGTACCCAGTGTCACCTGTTAGTGCTATCTGTCCCCAGTACCACCTGTTGTCAGTGCCATTTGTCCCCAGTGGCATCTGTCATCAGTGCCACGTATAAGTGCCATCTGTCATCAGTGCCACGTGTCATCAGTGCCACATATTGCCATCTGTCATCAGTGCCACATATTAGTGCCATCTGTCATCTGTCATCAGTGCCACGTATCAGTGTCACCTGTCAGTGTCAAGTGCCATCTGTTGTCAGTGTCACGTGTCATCAATGCCACTTATCAGTGCCATCTGTCATCAGTGTCAGGCGTCATCGTTGCCATGTATTAGTGCTATCTGTCATCGGTGCCACGTATTAGTGCCACATATTAGTGCCATCTGTCATCAGTGCCACGTATTAGTGCCATCTGTCATCAGTGCCACGTATAAGTGTCATCATTGCCATGTATCAGTGCCATCTGTCATCAGTGTCAGGTCTCATTGTCCTGGTGCTCCAGGGCCTTCAAAAGTGTAATAGGTAGTCAACAAGTTAGATGTGTAATTTATGCTCCTAGAACATGTGACGGCGCTCCTTGCATGTTGGGCCTCTCTATGTGGCCAGGCTGTGAAAAAGTCCCACACATGTGGTATCGTAATACTCAGGAGGAGTAGCAAGAATTTTTTTGGGGTGTCATTTGTGGTATACACATGCCATGTGAGAGAAATAACCTATTACAATGACAATTTTGTGTAAAAAAAAAAAAATGACAACATCAAAAAGCTCACCGTGCCTCTTACTAAATACCTTGGAATTTCTACTTTCCAAAAAGGGGTCATTTGGGGGGTATTTGTACTTTCCTGACTTGTTCGGGTCACAAGAAGTGAGATAGGCCACCAGTACATCAGATGTGATCAAATTTGTGCGATTCGCACCACAGCTTGTAGACTCTCTAACTTTCACAAAGACCAAATAATATCCACTAATTTAGGTTATTTTTACCAAAGACATGTAGCAGTATAAATTGTGGCCAAAATTTATGAAGAAAAATTAATAATTTGCATAATTGTGTCACAAAATTAAGAAATATGTGGGGTTTTTTTTCAAAATTTTCAGTCTTTTTTCATTTATAGCGCAAAAAATAAAAACCCCAGAGGTGATAAAATACCACCAAAAGAAAGCTCTATTTGTGGGAAAAAAAGGACAAAAAATTCATTTGGGTACAGTGTTGCATGACTGAGTAATTGTCATTCAAAGTGTGAGAGCACGAAAGCTGAAAATTGGTCTGGGCAGGAAGGGTGTTTAAGTGCCCAGTAAGCAAGTGGTTAAATAGCATTATTTTAAAATGGTACACTAATAAAACACACGGTCTTTGATCTCAGCAATATGTGTAGTTAGAATTCAACTGGCGTTCAATGTAAATTTCGATTCTAATTTCAGTGCGATTTTCCAAAATGCGGATGAATTTTGTTACGTTGTTCGGAACTTTCAGTAAAATTCATTTATATTGTAATTTGGGTATTTGGATGCATCAAATCTCAGAATAATGAAAAATTGCCTCACACGCCTAGCATTGAGTTTTTTTCTTTCAAGTTCAGATGCAGCCAGGTAGATTATGTGCTGTCCCTGCTGCGTATTTTGGCATCTTACTAGAGCCTATATTTACTTTACACTGTGGGGTGATGCCAACCCTCACCCCAGTCAAACGCACCTGCTCTAGTGGCTGATTTCAATCCCTGTGACTTGGAGGCATTTTTTCACAGTTGGAAATAATTGTAGCTTTGGCGCTCAGTAGTTGCTGCTTTCAAAGAAATGGAGCTGCAGATTTTATCAAACATTGTGCTTATCTCAGCGGCAGGTGGCTGCATGGTCAAAAGAGATTACCATAGTGAGCAAATTCATTGTTTTTATGTTGGTGTTTCGAGGGGGGGGGTCATGTGAGATGGTTCTTTCCTTGCAGCCCTTTCATCCACTCCTCAGCAGCAACAGGGTAATTAGGAGATACTTAGCTATCACTAAGTGGTAAATGAGATAACTTACATGTATTCCTAATGACGCGTACACACGACCGGACTTTCCGGCAGAAAAGGTCCCACGGAATCATTTCATCGAATATTCTGATCGTGTGTGGGCTTCAGCTGACTTTTTTTTTCAAAAAGTCTGAGGGACCTAGAAATAGAACATGTTTTAAATCTTTCCAACGGAATCAATTCCTATCGGGAAAACCGTTCGTCTGTATGCTAGTCCAACGGACCAAAAAAGACACAAGGGCAGCTATTGGCTACTGGCTATTGAACTTCCTTTTCTAGTCCCGTCGTATATCATCGCGTTCAAAACTAACAGATTTTGGTTTTATCGTGTGTAGGCAAGTCCGTTCGGTTGGAACTCCATCAGAAACTCAGTCGGAAAGACCACCAGAGTTTATTCTGAGGGAAAGTCTGGTCGTGTGTACGCGGCATTACTCTTTTTTACCCCATCCAAAAGGGCCTGAATTCAAGTGGGGCCTCTATTTAGATGTAGTTTCATCCCATGTATCCAACCTATTTATTCTTTAAAATCAATGTTAGCCCATTCTTGAATCCAAGTCACAGGAGTGCAGAAATAAATGAACTCCTGTGACCCAGGTGAGACGTATGACCAAAAAAGCTTTGGCCATACTTCTTTTTTAAGGTATTCCTTTACAATAAAGAGTTTTAAACTTTTTATTGTAAACTTATTTGAAGGACTAGCAAGGTAGAATACCTTGAAAGAGAAGTATGGCCAAAGCTTTTTTGGTGATACGTCTCGTCTGGGTCACAGGAGTTTACTTATTTCTGCATTCCTGTGACTTGGATTCATCCAACAGTGGGCTGAAGCCCACTGTCAGCTGACGTTACAGCAGCGGTCAAGGATCTGCAGGGATTCCATTAGGTATTTTGGAGGCATTCCTAACCTTCCAAATATGTCACATTGCACAAGGATAGAAGTATGCATGCAAAACGAACATATCTTCATTTTGCAATATAGGTAAATATATTTCCCCAGAAAAAAGGGAAGTCATTGCTTGCCAGGTTATCGCCTGTGTTACCATTATTTACACAGAGTTCAGTTTTTTTCCATCATGAAAGCTCCAGGCAAGATACAAACTTCCATTTAGTTCTTATATTCTGTATTAAAGTATTCTGAATATTCATAGAACAATCATTTCCTGCAGTTATCGGTTATTCTTATTTGTAGCTACGTCTCGTACACATGATGAGAGTATCGGACGAATGATCAGTCTTTTTTTTGCATTCCGGTCTCATATTGAAAACAAATAGATCACTGAAGTTACGAAAATTCTCGTAAGACAGAATACAACTTCCCGCAATGATGTAATGTATTGTATTGTGCCGATTAAACAAAAATAGTTAGTTCTTGTATGGTACGAGAAAAAATGTCATGCTTGTACCCTCGAATAATTTCATATGAACTGTTGTGATCAGCTCTCGAAAGCTGTGTGCTAACGATCAGATTATCTATAAGATGATTGCTCCGAAACCAGTATTATTACCTGTACGTTTTGTGTACTAGGCATAAGTCCCACCTTTCCCTGCACATGAGCTGAAATTTCAAATCAGGCATCTCCTTGAAATGTTGGCACTGACAGATGAATTGTAAAGAAGGGCAGAGCAGGGGTGGTTGGCACAAATCCATTCTGCATGGTTGGATATATTTTGCTTGTCTAAGCCCTTGCACACACAGTCGGAGATTCCGACGGAATGTGTCCGATCGGACCGTTTTGTCGGATATTCCGACTGTGTGTGGTCTACATCGGACTGTTTCCATCGGAATATCCAACGGACCAAGTTTTCCAACATGTCGGTAACATTTTCCGACAAAATGCTCCGATCGGACATACTCCGATCATGTGTAGAGAATTCCGATCGGACAAAGTGCCACGCATGCTCAGATCAAATTCCTACACCAAAGTTATTGGCTACTAGCGTGAACGTAGTCCCGTCGTAACAAAATAACGTCATCACGTCGGATTTTCCGACAACTTTGTCCGACCGTGTGTATACAACAGTTTCGGACAAAATCTGATGGATTTGGTTGTTGGAATCTCCGATCGTGTGTACAAGGGCTTAGGGCTGATTTACTAAAGACAAATAGACTGTTCACTTTGCAAGGAAAGTCTCACTTTCTTAATTACATTTCTCCAGAGCTTAGTAAATGAGGTGAAGCCCTGCTGGCTGCCGACATCCAATCATGTGCTATTTTTGATTTCCGTTGTATGTTATTGGGTATTCTTTGCAAAGTGAGATTTCCCCACAATCACTAAGCTCTGGGGAAAATTCCTTTGCAAAGTGGAACTTCTCTTTACAAAGTTAACAGTCTATATGCTTTCAGTAAATCAATCCCCTGGTGCTCTATCCAAGCTTGGATGGGATGAATGTTAAAGCTGGAACTGGGCAAACAGTGCAATACACATGTTGTGTATATGCTAACTGCTTATACTTTTTTGGTCAGTCTTGTGATTTAGACAACCCTGCCAGTCTGCACAGCCAGGACCTTAACCCCCCTGGCGGTGTTCCCGAGTCTGGCTCGGGGTGGAAGTTTTGTACCAAAAGCGGTAACCCCGAGCCAGACTCGGGATCGCATCGCTGTATGCAGGTGGAGGTTTACTTACCTTCTCCCCTGGATCCAGCGATGTCCCCACGCTGTACGAGTGTCTTGTCCTCCGCTCGATTCATCACGGAGCCAATCTCCGTTCCCTGCGAGCGTTGCGACGCACGGGGACGGAGATCGGCGCCAAATTCAAAAAGTGAAACACACAGTATACATACAGTATAATGTAATCTTACAGATTACATTGCTATATGTAATAATTTCACATCCCCTTTGTCCCTAGTGGTCTGCCCAGTGTCCTGCATGCAGTTTTATAATATAAAAACTATTTTTTATTTTTATTTTTTTATGCCAGGAAACTGGAGATTGTCCATAGCAATTAAAACTGTCACTTTACATCAAAAATAATTTTAGACCAGCTAGAAAACAGCGATAATAAATTGGAATCACTTGCAGAATTGAGGAATAGCGATTTGTGGGGAGATCCGTCATCAAATATTGAAAAGTAATGACAGCGACAATTCTGCAACTGAGCAAATTTCAGTGTTTTTGATTTGATTACATTATTGAATAATTTTTATTATTGTTATATTTTTATTTGGTATAATTATTTATAGTTATTTATTATATTTATGATTTCATTTTTCAAACTTTATCATACCAGGGATGTCTGCTAGACTCTGGTTTGGACAGATTTAAGTGAGTTATTCCTAAAGCCGCGTACACACGGGCGGACTGTCTGGCCAACTAAGTCCGTCAGACAATCCGACGGACAGTCCGTCCTACTTTCGAATGAACGGACTTGACCACACACGGATGCAAAACAGTCCGCCGAAAGTTTGCACGATGACGTGTACAGCACGTACGACGGGACTAGAAATAGGAAGTCCAATACACAGCAATGCAACCTTTCGCCGTGTAAATCCTTTCTGAGCATGCGCCATACTTAGTCCGTCCAACTAGCCTACTCACGGAGCGGACTGTCCGCTGAAACCAAAGTCTGACGGACAATATTACGGAAATTCCGAAATACTTAGTCCGCCAGACTGCACGCTGAAAAAGTCCGCTGAAGCCCACACACGAGCGGACTGTCCGCTGAAATGTGTTTTGGCGGACTAAGTTGGCCAGACAGTCCGCCCGTGTGTACGCGGCTTAAGAATTACAGGACTACAATATAAAAACGCCAAATTTTCATGCAAAATAATTGTACCTCTTTCAGCACCTAAAATACGAAATAATCAAACCGCCAGGGAGGTTAATCTATTTACAGACAACAATTCAGTTACAGTGACCTTGTTGCTATACTAAAATACCTAGGATAAGATATCTCTGTAAAAGAGGATAGTACGTATCTAACTTTGCTGCTGACTGTTCCACCAAACACAGTTCTGTTCCCTGAAATCCATATGGGAACAAACACAACATTTCCAGGAGTGTCAATCTGTTGGGTTCCAGCTGTTCCCACTGATTTCTCCTGCAACTGAGTTCTGTAGTGACCTGGAGGTCAGCAGGAGGAACCTATGAGAGCTACGAGAAACCCAGGAGATTGCCACTCATGGAAATGCAGGTTTTCCTGTAGACTTCAGTTGACCATTCCTACTGAACAAAGCCACGTTTGGTGGCACAAGTGGCAGGTAAGTTATGTCTTGGGGAGATTAGTATAGTGACAGGATCACTTTAAGCAATGCAGTTTATTTCAGGACCTGCCCAAACCTGTTATTGCACATTGAAGTATAATAAGGACAATTAAAAGGTCATCTGCTTTTGCCACCTATGCAAAATAATTAAGTTAAATAAGTGTTACCCTTACTCTCCCAGTCAAAGGAGGATGATATGAGGGTCAAGTAGTTATGTTACTGTATGTGAAATACATTTCTATTTTTTAGTTACAGTTTAGCAGTGCCCCCAGATTTTGGGGTTTCCTGGAAACATGTTTATTGCGTGTTCATGAGAGTGGCTATTCATTTGTGTTAAAATCTAAAGTTCCAGTGAATGCAATAATATCGTTCAATAATGTTAAATGCAAACAAAATGTCCAAACAAGTAAAAGTAGAAGAATTCATACAAAATCAGATAGGCAACGTCAAAAACCTGGACAGGACAACAATGCTACAAGATAAAGATAAACATCATCGAATATCTGAAGCACCGGTCTTATGCCGCGTACACACAACCGGAATTCTCGTCGGAAATAGCTATGATGGTTTTTCCTATGGAATTCCGCTCAAACTTGGCTTGCATACACACGGTCACACAAAGTTCGCTGAACTTTCGACCGTCAAGAACGCGGTGACGTACAACACTACGACAAGCCGAGAAAATTAAGTTCAATGCTTCCGAGCATGCGTCGAATTGTTTCCGAGCATGCGTAGGAATTTTGTGTGTCGGAATTGCTACAGATGATCGGGATTTCCGTTCGAAACTTTTTCAGTCGGAAAAATTGAGAACCTGTTCTCAAATTTTTGCTCAGCAAAATTCTGATGGAGCATACACATGGTCTCATTTTCCGACTAAAAGCTCTCATCGGTCTTTTGCTGCCCGGATTTCCGATCGTGTGTATGCGGCATTAGTTCTAGATTATAATATCCAATATAGAGAAATAGAAAAATATATTAAAAGGCATTGGCATATATTGAAAAGTGACAGACATCTAAAGGATATCCTTCCAGATAAACCCAACATAGTGTATAAGAAAGCACCTACTTTGAGAGACATTATTGTAAAGAATGTTATTGAACTCCCTTCAATTAGGGGATATACTTCGTTCAATGGCAAAGGATTTTATCCTTGTAAACAGGGGCGTAACTATAGGGGGTGCAGCAGTCGCGACCGCAACTGGGCCCTGTGCTGCAGAGGGCCCATGCAGCTCCCTCTACATATGGCCGGCAGCAGCATAGGCAGCTAGGGGTACCAGTGCACCATGCACACAGGTGGCTGGAGGTGGAGGGTGACTAGCAGAGCTCCATGCTCGACTATCGCACTGGCTGCTCTTTAGTTGTGCATTCCCCGCATGACCTGTGTCCTTGGCCTGCTCCTCAGAGTACCCCTCTCCTGCTCCATGCATTGCCGCTCAGTCTGATGTCTGTTCTCCCCAGCCAGAGTACCACCCCCCCTCCGAGTCTGGTCCACACTGCACTGCATACTTCTCCCGGGTAAACAAAATTAAGCACACAGATGCAGTGCAGCCCTATGAGAGCGGCTCCCCAGAGGACACTGCAGGCTTGTCTGCCAGCCCCCCTCCTCCCCGTCATACACAGATGATGAAAGGTCTTTCTGGGAGATATGCTGATCACCCGTCCAGCACACTGGATGGAGCCCAGGCCAACATGGATGAGTGCGCGGCCTGCAGCTTGGTCATGGTGAGTGAAAGGACCCCATCCCCCACACACCATTACTTACCCCCTCCATCTCCCCCTGGGTACAGGTGCCCCTTTTCACGTGGGGACAGGGACCCTCATCTCCCCTGGGGACAGGGACCCCTTCTCACCTGGGGGCAGTAACTTCATCTGCCCTGGAGAAAAGGACCTCATCTCTTCTGGGGAGGGGGACTCCATCCTGCCTAGGGACAGTCCCCCAATGGGGCACCTAAAAATTAAAAAAAAACTAATAAAAAAAAACTACTGATGCCAGTGGTGGAACTACGTGGCTCACAAAGGTCATACCTGTGACCACGCCCTGGAGTTCCACCACCGGACTCGGAGGGAAGGGCCCTGGCTGGGGTTCAGGGGGGCCCTTCATGGTTTCTTGCATCGGGGCCCTGAAGGTTCTAGTTACGCCACTGCTTGTAACATTTCAAGAAGCCATAACTGAAACGTATAGAGTTTACATCCACTAATACTAGACAAAAATACCCCATTAAAGATTTCATCTGTCATACTGAAGGCGTTGTCTATGTCCTTCAATGCAGCTGTGATTTACAATATGTGGGTAGAACTAAGAGACCCCTCATGGTTAGGATCAGGGAACATGTTCAGAACATTATAAAAGGTTTCTCAAACACAATGTTTCCAGACATTTTGCACAGGTACACAATAATGACCCCAAACATTTACAATTTTGAGGAATTCAGAGATACAATAAACCATGGGGGGGGTACACAAGGTTAGAACCATTAGTCAAAAGGAATCTTTATGGATACACACTTTACATACTATTAGACCCTGTACACACGGTCGGACATTCTGCCAACCAAATCCGTCGGATTTTGTCCGTCGGATTTTGCCCGTCGGAACTTGTCCAAAACTGTTGCATACACACGGTCGGACTAAGTTGTCGAAAAATCCGATCATTCAGAACGTGATGACGTAATTTCGTTTCGATGGGACTAGTAGCCAATAGATTTGATGTAGGAATTTGATCTGAGCATACGTGGCACTTGGTCCGATCAAAATTCTCTACACATGATCGGAGTATGTCCAATCAAACCAGTTGGTCGGAAAATATTTCCAACATGTTGGAAAATTGGGTCCGACGGAGATTCGGACGGAATCAGTCCGATGCATACCACACACAGTCGGATTATCCGACGACACGGTCCGATAAGACGCATTCCGACGGATTCTCCGATCGTGTGTAGAAGGCTTTACACCTGATGGATTCAATGTTGAATTTGATTTGAATTGTTTTTTAAATAACTTTTAACCTTAGTGCAATTACTTGTTATTATGGATGATATCCCTCTTGCAATATTCTTTTACTTATCATCCCAATTTTATCTATGGTATTATGGCATTATTATTATCATGCATCGTCATTATTACTAGTCGTCTTGTGCCAATACTTTAAGTTTATTATTAATATGCATCCATATATTTTATTAAGTTTTTATATGGATTTTTTTATTCAGTCAGACAGATCATTTTACCTATTGATTTATTGTGGTGACTGGTCCAGGTTTATATTTCTATCATTGTTCCTCATGTATTCACATAGTTAATTAATTTATTTTATTTTACATACTGACGGTCTCAACAGCGCAGCCAAGGATTGTAATTCCATTACTGTTTTTTTTTTTTTTATACCTAAAAAACCACCTAATGGCCGCCGTTGTGGTGGAGACGTTTTCTCCATTAAAATGGCCACTAACATTCACCTTATCAGAGGGACTACTATAGGCCATTTTTCCTACCCATAAAATGGCCGCTACTATGTTGGAGACAATTTATCAGAATCACCGCTGTAGTCTATTTTTTTTCCTACCTACAAAATGGCCGCCACTATGTTAAAGACAATATTTCCAAACAAGATGGCTGTGATTACACTTCCTGTCTCTGGGCATAAATAGAATTGCCCAAAAACCAATCCGGTTTCCCTGATGAAGTCACGTGCCGTGACGTAATGCATAGGGCGTGGTCGGATGTTGTAATGTACCAGAAGTGATGTAAATATTGTGTTTTATTGCAATCGCCTGCTTTTTTTGTTTTTTATGTAAGGATTTGCTTGCCATTTTAATAAATTGACTTGTTTTACATACTACACTATGGGAGGCTCTATTTTATCTTTCCTCTAATGGCCAGAACCGGAGTGGCACTCAGTTACTGTAAGGTCTGAAGGAGCAGCAGACCATTAAGTGTAGCGAGACTACAACCTGGTCGGATATTACTAGCACCCTGAAAACATCTCCCAATACAGCCATCAACTGGAGACCTACCACGGTGTACCCATCCCCACTACAGGATACGGTTAAAGCTTTTTATACTCCTAATGGAGGTAAGCGATCTGTGAGAATTTGGCTTTTGCAAAGATATATATGTTAAGAAGAATTTGTTATCACTTTTTGGAAGAGCAACTTTACTTTTACTTGTTTGGACATTTTGTTTGTATTTAAATTTATTGGACTATATTATTGCATTCACTGGAACTTTCGATTTCATCACTTTAGGAAATTGCGGAGATCACCTACCTCTTTGTTTATTCTTTTGTGCAGTGTGTTCACTTTAGATCTAGCAGCGTTTTCACCCCATGTAGTTGGTTAAATATTGTTCACTTAGTAGCGCGAGGGACCACATTTTATATATTCATTTGTGTTGTCAAATGAAAGCTTAACTTTAAATAGTAACTGTTTTTTTAAGTAAAAATGCTAGGAAGCAGCCCCTGCAACACCACCCTTCAATATATTAAATAACTACATATACTTCAGGTGCAGGGGCTACCCTTATCTCTGCCCAGTTATGACCAGTGTTTTGAGCTGAAATACAACTATAAGGGCACTTGGGTGTTTGTACAGCACATGGACATACTGAGTAAAATAAGGATGAATCACATGGGATGAACAACATCCTTTGCAGTGGCGTCGGGACGGAGGGTCTGACCGGGGCTATAGCCCTGAGTAGGCCCCAAAAATCCCAAAGCCCAAAAAGGTCTGAGTATTAACAATTACAATTAGCCCGAGTCCCAAGGCCTTTCTGGGAACTCTGAGTTATTGTCTGCCTTCCTGGGGCCGCTTTCGGGCCGATCCTGGGCAGTTGCATGCCAGGCTGCCTCTGAAGGGAAAGGGGGCGAGCACCGCCAGTTTACACAGAGTGGGGGATCTCCATCTTCTGCTTACCTGGTGTGGCCAAGTGACATTACGAAGTCCACCTCCTGGATCGGCTTCTATGATGTATGTAGCACTGGTCCAATGCCGGGACTGTGGCCACACCTGGTAAGTGGGGGAAAGATCCCCGCTCTGTGTAAACACTGGCAGCTCTCCTGATGGCCACCAATGTCTGATCAGGCTGCATGGGCACAGGTAAGGCTGAGCTGATGAGATGGGCACTGATCAGGATGCATTGATGCCTGATGATGAGGCTGCATTGATGGACACTGATGAGGCTGCAGTGATGGGCACTGGTGAGGTTGCATTGATGCGCACCGGTGAGGCGGCATTGATTGGCACTGGTGAGGCTGTGCTGATGGGCACTGATCAAGCTGCATTTATGGGCACAGGTAAGGCTGCACTGATGGCTGGGCACTGGTAAGGCTGCACTGGTGGCTGTGTACCGATGAGGCTGCATTGATGGGCACTGATGAGGCTGCATTGATGGGCACTGATGAGGCTGCATTGATGGGCACTGGTGATGCTGCAGTCATGGGCACTGGTGATGCTGCAGTGATGGGCACTTGTGACGCTGCATTGATGGGCACTTGTGACGCTGCATTGATGGGTACTGATCAGGCTTCTTTGGTGGGCACTGATGAGGCTGCATTGATGGGCACTAGTGAGGCAGCATTGATGCACATTGCCAGTGCCCCAGCGCTGATCTTCACGCCCCCTTCTGATGTTGGAATGGGGTGTTGTGGGATCCAATCACAGGCTTCTCATACAGAATGTGATTGGAGCAGATCACTGACTCAGAGCGCATGCAGGCACTCTAAACTAGCAAGGGGAGGGAGGGTTTTTTCTATTTAAAATGTGGGATGGGTTATCAAATTTACCTTCGGGGTGAAGCCCTTGGTCTTTTTCCCACCTAGCAAAACCCCTGATCATGCTAGCATGGGCAGTGGCAGGTACTCTTTGTTGAGAGATCAGGGGGCTATAGGAATCCTGATCCCTCCTGATCCCTCCTGTGCCCAAGATTGTTTTGATCAGATGCTTGCCTGACCAGTAACAGCAAGCTAAATAAGAACCAATACCGTAAGTAAAGAAATCCTTGTCGCTTCTGGGATCATCGTCAAAGAGATGGGGGTCAAACAGTAGTTCCTCCTCCTCTGTGGACAGCTGACCCAACTGCTTGCAGCAGTTCTGGGTTCCTTGAAGGAATGGGAGAGCTTGGTAAAGGCTTTGGCCCTGTAAAAGTGATTTGTTGCTTGTAGAGCCACTCAGATTACTTTTACGTAAAGCTGATCACCAGATACAAATTTTGACAGCAGGATCATGGCTACAGCTGCATTGTGGTATAATCACTTACTGCCCGTATACCTACATTGGATGGCAAGTGGTTAAATATGGCCATGTGCAAGAGTCTGAACACCACAGGGACATTCAAGAGCCTCTATACAGTGCACAGTTACTTTGATTTCTATCAGAACTCCATGACAGCTGTTTTTTTTCTTTTTTTTTTTGGGAGACAGTGGAGAACCACAATATATTAAAATTATGTTCATATTTTTTGTTTTCTTTACATTACTTAACCTCCCTGGCGGTATGATTAGTTCTTATTTTAGGTGCTGAAAGCGGTACAATTATTTTGCATGGAAATTTGGCGTTTTATATTGTAGGCCTGTAATTCTTAGGAATAACTCTCTTAAATTTGTTCAAACCAGAGTCTAGCAGACATCCCGGGTATGATCAAATGTATAATATAATAAATAATGATAATAAATAATAATAAAAATTATTCAATAATGTAATCAAATCCAAAAACACTGCAATTTGCTTATTTGCAGAATTGTCGTTGTCGTTAGATTTAGTGTTTGATGACGGATCTCCCCACAAATCGCTATTGCTCAATTCTGCAAGTGATTCTAATTTATTATCGCTGTTTTCTAGTTGGTCTAAAATCACTTTTGACATAAAGGGACAGTTTTTGGTTGCTATGGACAATCTCCAAATTCCAGGCAGAAAAAAACTGTATTTATAAAATAAAACTACATGCAGGTCACTGGACAGACCACTAGGGACAAAGGGGTTGTGTATTTTTTTTTTATACAGTACTGTGATCTGTAAGATTACAGTTCTGTATGTGTATTTGTGTTTTTTACTTTTTTGAATTTGGCGACGATCTCCGCTCCCGTGCGTCATAACCTGGCAGGGAACGGAGCCCGGCGGCACTCGGGCACTGTGTGAATCGAGCGGAGGATAGCTCGCACACACAGCGGGGAGGACATCGCTGGATCCAGGGGACAAAGTAAGTAACTCTCCCTGTGTCCTCCCTATATCCAGCGATGCGATCCCGAGTTTGGTTTGGGGTTACCCCTCGTGGTACTGAAATCCCAGCCTGAGTCAGACTCGGGATCACCGCCAGGGAGGTTAAAATATCAGTTTAGCAAGGAATTACTCAATTAGGTCACCCAATTGCTCTCCAGAGTACAGGTCACAAGGTGATGATAATAAATCTGTAGTAGATCATTAACTCTGGCTCACCTCTGGCTGGCCTCAGGTATATTGGGAAAGCAGGCATTCCTAACCTTCCAAATATATTACATTACAGAAGGTTAAAAACATGCATGAAAAACAAATATATATATAGAGATATATAGATAGATAGATATAGATAGATAGATATAGCTATATCTATATAGATAGATATATCTATATATAAATAAATAAATCTATACAGTGCCTTGCAAAAGTATTCGGCCCCCTTGAACTTTTCAACCTTTTGCCACATTTCAGGCTTCAAACATAAAGATATAAAATTTAAATTTTTGGTGAAGAATCACCAACAAGTGGGACACAATTGTGAAGTGGAACGAAATCTATTGGATATTTAAAACTTTTTTAGCAAATAAAAAACTGAGAAGTGGTGCATGCAAAATTATTCGGCCTCTTTACTTTCAGTGCAGCAAACTCACTCCAGAAGTTCAGCGAGGATCTCTGAATGATCCAATGTTGTCCTAAATGACTGATGGTGATAAATAGAATCCACCTGTGTGTAATCAATCAAGTCTCTGTATAAATGCACCTGCTCTGTGATAGTCTCTGGGTTCTGTTGAAAGCACAGAGAACATCATGAAGACCAAGGAACACACCAGGCAAGTCCGTAATACTGTTGTGGAGAAGTTTAAAGCCGGATTTGGATACAAAAAGATTTCCCAAGCTTTAACCACTTGCTTACTGGGCACTTAAACACCCTTCCTGCCCAGACCAATTTTCAGCTTTCGGTGCTCTCACACTTTGAATGACAATTACTCAGTCATGCAACACTGTACCCAAATGAATTTTGTGTCCTTTTTTTCCCACAAATAGAGCTTTCTTTTGGTGGTATTTGATCACCTCTGGGGTTTTTATTTTTTGTGCTATAAATGAAAAAAGACCGAAAATTTTGAAAAAAAAACGCATATTTCTTTGTTTCTGTGACAGAATTATGCAAATTATTAATTTTTCTTCATAAATTTTGGCCACAATTTATACTGCTACATGTCTTTGGTAAAATAACCCAAATTAGTGGATATTATTTGGTCTTTGTGAAAGTTATAGAGTTTACAAGCTGTGGTGCGAATCGCACAAAATTGATCACATCTGATGTACTGGTGGCCTATCTCGCTTCTTGTGACCCGAACAAGTCAGGAAAGTACAAATACCCCACAAATGACCCCTTTTTGGAAAGTAGACATTCCAAGGTATTTAGTAAGAGGCATGGTGAGCTTTTTGATGTTGTCATTTTTTTCCCACAATTCTTTGCAAAATGAAGATTTTTCATTTTCTTTATTTTTCTCCACAAAATTGTCATTGTAATAGGTTATTTCTCTCACATGGCATGTGTATACCACAAATGACACCCCCAAAAAATTCTGCTACTCCTCCTGAGTATTACAATACCACATGTGTGGGACTTTTTCACAGCCTGGCCACATAGAGAGGCCCAACATGCAGGGAGCGCCATCACGTGTTCTAGAAGCATAAATTACACATCTAACTTGTTGACTATTTATTACACTTTTGTAGCACCAGGACAATGACACGTGACACTGATGACAGATGGCACTGATACGTGGCAATGATGACACTTATACGTGGCACTGATGACACGTGGCACTGATGACAGATGACACTAATATGTGGCACTGATGACACGTGGCACTAATACGTGGCACTGATGACACGTGGCACTAATACGTGGCACTGATGACACGTGGCACTAATATGTGGCACTGATGACACGTGGCACTAATACGTGGCACTGATGACATGTGGCACTAATACGTGGCACTAATACGTGCCACCGGTGACAGAGGGCACTAATACGTGGCACCAATGACGCGTGACACTGATGACAGATGGCACTGATAAGTGGCATTGATGACACGTGATACTGACAACAGATGGCACGTGACACTGACAGGTGGCACTGATGACAAATGGCACTGATACGTGGCACTGATGACAGATGGCACTAATACGTGGCACTGATGACAGATGGCACTATGTGGCACTAATAACACGTGGCACTGATGACAGATGCCACTTATACGTGGCACTGATGACAGATGGCACTGGGGACAAATGGCACTGACAACAGGTGGCACTGGGGACAGATAGCACTGCGGGCAGGTGGCACTGGGGTGGGGTGGATTGCACTGGGGTGGATGGCACTGGGGTGGATGGCACTGGGGCGGATGGCACTGGGGCAGGATGGCACTGGGGGAGATGGCACTGGGGCGGATGGCACTGGGGCAGGATGGCACTGGGGCAGGATGGCACTGGGGGGGGCATGGCACTGGGGGGGGGGCACTGGGGGAGGATGGCTCTGGGGGAGGATGGCACTTTTTTTTTAACTTTTTTTTTACTTTTTTTTTTTTTTTTCTTTTGTACACTGACGGCTGCTGCAGCCGTTCTTCTCTCCCCTCTCACACGCTGTCTGTGTGAGGAGGGAGAGCGGCGCTGAGAGATGATCTCATATGTTTACATATGAGATCATCTCCCATTGGACACGCCGATCACGCTGTAAACGGCCGCTGTGATTGGCCGTTTACAGCGATCTGTGTTTGCCTGTCCCCGGGGGACACGGCAAACACAGAACTTCCGCGATGCGCGCCCGCGGCGGCGCGCATTGCGGAAGTAAACACCAGGCCGTCCAGGGACGGCCAGGCGAGGGAAGCCGCCCGCCCTAAGGCCGTCATTCGGCTATAGGGCGGGCGGGAAGCGGTTAAACATCCCAAGGAGCAATGTGCAAGCGATCATTTTGAAATGGAAGGACTATCAGACCACTGCAAATCTACCAAGACCTGGCCGTCCCTCTAAACTTTCAGCTCAGACAAGGAGAAGACTGATCAGAGATGCAGCCAAAAGGCCCATGATCACTCTGGATGAACTGCAGAGAACTACAGCTGAGGTGGGAGAGTCTGTCCATAGGACAACAATCAGTCGTACACTGCACAAATCTGGCCTTTATGGAAGAGTGGCAAGAAGAAAGCCATTTCTCAAAGATATCCATAAAAAGTCTCGTCTAAAGTTTGCCACAAGCCACCTGGGAGACACACCAAACATGTGGAAGAAGGTGCTCTGGTCAGATGAAACCAAAATTGAACTTTTTGCCCACAATGCAAAACGATATGTTTGGCGTAAAAGCAACACAGCTCATCACCTTCAACACACCATCCCCACTGTCAAACATGGTGGTGGCAGCATCATGGTTTGGGCCTGCTTTTCTTCAGCAGGGACAGGGAAGATGGTTAAAATTGAGGGGAAGATGGATGCAGCCAAATACAGGACCATTCTGGATGAAAACCTGTTGGAGTCTGCAAAAGACCTGAAACTGGGACGGAGATTTATCTTCCAACAAGACAATGATCCCAAACATACAGCAAAATCTACAAAGGAATGGTTCACAAATAAACGTATCCAGGTGTTAGAATGGCCAAGTCAAAGTCCAGACCTGAATCCAATCGAGAATCTGTGGAAAGAGCTGAAAACTGCTGTTCACAAACGCTCTCCATCCAACCTCACTGAGCTTGAGCTGTTTTGCAAGGAAGAATGGGCAAGAATTTCAGTCTCTCGATGTGCAAAACTGATAGAGACATACCCCAAGCAACTTGCAGCTGTAATCGCAGCAAAAGGTGGCTCTACAAAGTATTAACGCAAGGGGGATGAATAATTTTGCACGCCCCACTTTTCATTTTTTTATTAGTTAAAGAAGTTTCAAAAATCCAATAGATTTCGTTCCACTTCACAATTGTGTCCCACTTGTTGGTGATTCTTCACAAAAAATAAAAATTTTATATCTTTATGTTTGAAGCCTGAAATGTGGCAAAAGGTTGAAAAGTTCAGGGGGGCCGAATAATTTCGCACCAACATGGTGCCCTCCAGGTAATTGTGGAGGCTCTGAGCAAGAGGCACAGGAGGAGCAAGAGAGGACAGCAGGATGCTGGGTAAGTCTTCAGGAGGGAACCACCGGTTGCAGCCAGGAGGGCTGGTGAGAGACATGTTCAGTCAGGAGGAGAGGAGGGGCATACCCGAGAGGACTGAGAGAAAACAGAGATGGGCGCAGAACCAGTAGGGAGGATTGCAATGTCATGGGCAGTAGGGCCTGAAGAGGACTGACTGGGAGCACCTATAGGACAGCTAACACAAAAGACTTTCTGTTTCCTGCTACACCATAGGGGCCCACGGTCTCTGCCTGCAAACAACAAGTTACTTGGGCTCGGCTAAATTAGTGTTGGGCCTAACCAGCTAGCTGTTCCTGAAAGGTAAAGAGGAAGAGCGAGAGAGCAATAGTCTGCAAGCAAGAGTTGTGCAGGAGTAGTTTTGGAGAAGTGCCCCCAGTTTTAGCAGCTTCCTATGGGGGCACTCGAGCCGAGTCACAGCTCTGTGTTTTCATTCACAGAGCCCTGACCTTGCCCCCCCCCCCCCCGATTGACTGACCGACTTTGACAGGAGTCAATGGCACCGCTGTTGTATCTCAGCCAATCGAGAGGAGTGTCCCGAACGGCTTAGACATTCGTGGACATCGCTGGAGAGAGATGGGGCTCAGGTAAGTAATTAGGGGGGTGCTGGGGTGGCTGCTACATACAAAAGATTCTTTTATCTTAATGCATAAAATGCATTAAGATAAAAAAAAACCTTCTGCCTTTACAACTCCTTTAAAGAAGAAAAAGGAAGAAAATGAAAAGCTGATTGGTTACCATTCACAGCTGCACCAGATTCTGAGTGCTCCGGTTTTAGTAAATCTCCCCCATAGTCTTATGTTCGATGTGCGCTTGTTGTCGGAAAATCCGACCGTGTGCATGCTCCATCGGACATTTGCTGTCAGAATCTCCGACAACAAATGTTTGAGAGCTGGTTCTCAAATTTTCCCACAACAAAACTTGTTGTCTGAAATTCCGAGCGTATGTACACAATTCCGATGCACAAAATTCCACGCATGCTCGGAATCAAGAAGAAAAGCTGCACTGGCTATTGAACTTCATTTTTCTCGGCTCATCATACATGTTGTACGTCACCGCGTTATTGACGTTCGAAATTTCTGACAACATTTGTGTGACCGTGTGTATGCAAGACAAGTTTGAGCCAACATCCTTCAAAAAAAAAATCCTCGGTTTTCTTGTCAGAGTGTGTACGCAGCATTACTGGTAACAAGTCTGTGACAAGGAGTTAGATACACATTCAAGAAGCTATGGGAACCTGCAGTTAAACTATTAGAACAAAGGAAATAAATACTTGTCTAAGGTCTCATGCACACTAAACATTTCTAATGCTGCTTTAAAGCCTGGCACACACACCCTATTTTCTCATTCAGCCTGCTGGGCAGGCTATTCAAGAGGTCGCTGTACTAATGATGCGATTTTAGTACAGCGATCTCCCCACTGAGCTATTCTGTTCTGACAGGGGTACCGCCCCACCCCCAGCCAAAACACACCGGTCAGTGCTCGCAGCCACACCATGGCAGTTTCAGATCAAACAGAAGCAGCTTCCTTGGCTGTAAAGGATAGGAAGGTTTAATTCTGCTTTAACCAGTCTGCTGTCAGCAGATCGGCTTCTACAAATTTGGTAGTGCCTAAAAAATGCCTAAAAATGGAGAGCAACTAAGCGTGTGCAGAGGCCACTGTCCACAATTTGAAACCACAACATGTCCACCAAAAGCCAAACATTGTGTATTGTGGGGCGGCCTTGAAACCTTGATTGGGTTTATTGGGAGGAAGATGCTTATTTGTATGATACAGTGAGAGGATTGGCAGGTTCCTTCCTAGTAATTGCAGATGACACTGTGGAAACACATGGTCGATCTGTTTTTATGAATGGACATTTAGACAATAACCTCTTACATCTTATGTACTACTTCCTTATTTGCCATCTACAGATAAGACCATATTTGTGTATGCCATTCTGCCATCCTACATAATATATTTTTTTCCACACTATATGATGTCCCACCAGCTCTGTGCAATGCTCTTATGACAATATGCCACATTTCTGTGCTGCCAAGATACTGAAGCCCTGAGGAAGCAATTATGCGAAACGTGTTGGCCTCTTGGAACATTTATCAAAGACATGTTGGTTCTTCAATATATGGCGGATATTCTCCTATGGTAATATGAATGTATGGTTTTACTAACTATTTTATAATTTTGTAATAAATATTGGTATTTTATCATAACAAAATGTGGCTGTCCTTCTCTTGGTACCAGTAAAGTCCAACATTTCCTCGTTTTTTTTTTTACTATACATTTCTTATGGTGAGGTACTCTTTATAAAGATTTATTTCTTTCTTGAATCTGTAATCATAAAGTGTCAGAAGAAGGCCTGGTCTTAAAGTGGATAATGGCTGAAGGAGCTACTTGGATGTTGTGCTTCTCTATGTAGCCAGGCTGTGAAAAAGTCTCACACATGTGGTATCGCCATATTTAGGACAAGTAGCAGAATGTGTTTTGGCATGTAGTTGCATGTAGTTACACGTATGCCTATGCTGTGTGTGAGAAATAACTTGTTAATGTGACATTTTTGTGAAAAAATAATAATTGCTTAATTTTCCAAAGAACTGTGGGAAAAAACTACAATTTCAAAAAAACTCACAATGCCTCTTCCTAAATACTTTGGATTGTCTACTTTCCAAAAAGGGGTAATTTGGGGAATTTTTGTACTGTCTTGACATGTTAGGACCTCACAAAATGAGACTGTCTGTACATCAGGTGTGATCAATTTTCAATGATTGGTACAATAGCTTGTGGACTCTAGAACTTTCACAAAGACCAAATAATATACGCTTATTTGGGGGGTTTTCACAAAAAAATGTAGCGGTATAAATTTTGGTCAAAATGTATGAAGAGAAGATACTTATTTGCAAAATATTATAACAGAAACTAAGAAAAGCACATTTTTTTTTTCAACAATTTCGGTCTTTTTTCATTTTTAGCGCAAAAAATAAAAACTCCAGTGGTGATTAAATACTACCAAAAGAAAGCTCTATTTGTGTGAAAAAAATAATAAATAATTTTTGTTTGGGTACAGTGTTGCATTGTCATTCAAATTGCGGCAGCGCTGAAAGCTAAAAATTGGCCTGGGCAGGAAGGGGTAAAAGTGCCCAGTAGGCTAGTGGTTATTGAGGCATCAGGGATCGAAAAGACCCCTGATGTCTTACCTGACCTCCAATGAAACTAATATAGTGCAGATCGCACAATTTCTTCCCTAGCCATACCGGCTGGGGAAAGTGAGACAGGTATTCGGAAGTGGTGTTCACTGGTCTCACTTCCCTCTACCTGGTGGCACCTGCCATGCTTGTCCTGGGTCTACCGATGGGTACACAGAGCCCAGAAGTCCCATGGAGCCCACAGAACCCTGGTTGAGAATGCCTCCCAGAAAACACATAAAAGGTCATGAAGTACATGAGGGGAGGGGAGAGCAAGGAATATACATACAACATTAAGAATTAGACTACCAAAACTAGTGTGTGCTGTAATTTGCCTCCAGCATTGCTCCTATTTCTTCTTACTGGAGGCTGCCATTTTTGCTGAAGCCCAAACTCCCTGAACAGCAGTAAATTATAAAGTAGAACTAAACCCCAAAAACAGTTACATTCCTGGATTCCAGGGCTTTCCAACAGTCACATTTGCTTGTGTCCTCAACCAAACTGCCAAACCATCAAATGTCTGGTGTCATAACTGATCACATGTGCAACACCATGGCAGTTGCAGATCAAACAGAAGCAGATTCCTTGGCTTTAAAGGATAAGAAAGTTTAATTCTGCTTTAACCAGTCTATTATCAGCGGATCGGCTTCTACAAATTCGGCAGTGCCTTAAAATGCCTTAAAATGGAGAGCAACTGAGCATGTGCAGAGCAGAGTGAGACCGTGTATTACTGTATTTTAAAAACTATAGACCTTAATTTGTATTGTTTTTAAATAGATATACCTGCAAAAGGGGCCAGCCTGAAATTATCTAGCAGGACTTAATTTTCTGACTAAAGTTCCACTTTATTATGGTTTTGCCTGCAATTTTTAGGGTTGGTGACATGGACTCTTTAAGTACACTGGCAGTGTTTTCTGGAAAACATTACCAAATCTGTTGTTGATGTTGCTTCTTGCCTGAAGTTGTCTATTGAGTGAACAGGAATACAGCTCTCTTATCTACCTTTAGGTCTATGGTATTCAAATACACACACACAAAAAAAAAAAAAAAACGTCTGTAGCTGAATAGCAATGTGAGCTCACTATTTCAAAATAAGGACATTTTCTGCTAATTTAGTCACCGGAAGAATTTTTGGCCAGCGGTGTTCCTGGCATGACCCACAGGTCACAATTTGGGTTCATAGCTCTTGCTGCAAGGCATAAAAAGGGAATCCTCACTCCATAAGTGACACACAGACCTACAGAGAAGCAACATGTGGTTCTCCAGTGCCATTCTGGTCCTTGTCCTGGCATGCCTGATATGCATAGCATGGCTGAAAGGGAGAACCAAAAATAAAACACTTCTGCCACCTGGACCTTCCCCGCTACCACTGATAGGTAACATTCTTCAAATCAGGCCAGATAAGTTCCTGGTAACATTGCAGAAGGTAAGTAAGATTTTAATTTCATACCAATACTTGTAAATTGGGGTTCTATGATAGAGCAGGGAAGGGTTAGATGCCCTGATTTATGATGGTCCACTCTCTCTCTCTCTCTTTTTCCTGGTGACCATTGTCAAAAAAGACAGAAAGAAATGGAAAATCCAAAATGTGCAGTCGTCACCTGTACAGGAATAGAAGGGAAATCTCCCAATGAGGACATTTGTTTTAGTGATAACGAAGAGAGAATGTTCCTCACTTTGGAGAGATTTTCGCTCACTTCCTGTTTTGTCTAAAAAAACAGGAAGTGAGGGGAAATCTCCTAAGAGGGATGCAAAATCTCTCTCCTCTCTCATGTGTCTCTCTCTCATCTCTCTTATCTCTTTAATCTCTCTCTCTCATCTCTTCCTCATCTCTCGTCTCTCTCTCTCTCTCATCTCTCTCATCTCTTTCATGTCTCTCTCATCTCTCTCTCTCTCTCTCTCTCTCTCATTTGTCTCTATCTCTCTCTCATCTCTCTCTTTTCTATGCAGTTTCAGGAGAAATACGGTCCTATTTTTACTGTATATTTTGGCTCTCGGCCGGTAGTGATGTTATGTGGATATGATGTGGCTAAAGAGGCTCTGATAGACCAAAAAGATGGATTCAGTGCAAGGGGGAAGATGCCAATGGTTCACTACGTCCTAAAAGGCTTTGGTAAGATGTCTTGTTTTTTTTGTTTATTTGCTTTTGCTGTTTTCTGTGTATTTTATGTCCTGCGGGACATGCTGAAAGTGTTCCTGTGCCCAGGCTATGGATATCAAATATTTTACATATCCCTAACCATACCTCTCTCGCTGTTTGTACTGTGAAGCAATTAATCCTCAAAAAATCACAAATGGGGACTGTAAAGTCATATGTTAGTCAGTGTCTAATAGCACCTGCTGTGTGTTTACATTAAAAGACTGGCAGGCTGCCAGAAAAAATAAGGGGAGAGGACATGTTATTTGGGTGCCATTATTGTGAACTATAAAAAAGATTTTCTCCATAATACCTTTAGATACAAAGGTGAATGAAAGCTTTTACAGTGCTTTTACTGCTTGTTTAAAATATGTTAATACAGGTTCATTTTAAAGTGTAAATATTGTCAACATGTTCCCCTTAGGCCTCTTTCACACGGGGCAGATCAGTAATGATCCGCCCCGTGATGATCCGCTCGCTCAGCGGGGATCGCTCCGTTGTCCCCGCTGAGCCGGCGGCGGACAGGGCGGTCTCCGCACACTGTGCAGGGACCGCCCTGTCAGCTCTCCGCTCTCCTCTATGGGGATCGGACGAGCACGGACCGTCTGTCCGTGTTCGTCCGATCCCCTCTGCAGACGGACAGGAAAAATAGGATTTTCCTCCGTCTGCAGAATCGGACAGTTGCGGAGGCGGACAATAGCGGGTGTCTGCGGATGCTCATCCGCAGACACCCGCTATCCCATAGGGATGAATGTATGCCCGTATTTCATCCGCAAACGGATGGATGAAATACGGACATACCATCCGCATGTGTGAAAGGGGCCTTAGTCCTTTATGACTCAAAGGCATTCCTCCTCTGGAGCCAGATGCTGTGGAGTCTCCTGAGGTCATTACTTCCCTCTGCCCTTCTCTCACCTCTTTTTCTTTCTATTTTTCCCTCATTTTAATGTATTTGATGGGGTTCTCTAGATGATCTTTTTTGATTCACTCCTGCAAATTATTTATCTATATCAGTGATTCTCAACCAGGTTTCCGTGGAACCCTAGGGTTCCTCCAGAGGTTGCTAGGGGTTCCTTCAGCATTGGGCTATTTCTGCCTCTCGGATAAGTTCCCACCGACACCATTGATCTTTTTAGCTATCTGTAAGGAGATAATTATTCCCCAAGCCCACAAGTGTAAAGAGCATTCTTCCCACTGACCATCGCACTAATGTGTCATGAGCTGTAGATTTCAAATTTTTAGCAGGGGTTCCCCGAGCCTGGAGAACTATTTCAAGGGTTCCTCTGTGTTGAAAAGGTTGAGAAAGGCTGATCTATATTGTCCTCTTGATTAACCTCTAAGCCCTTGTACACATGGTCGGACATCCTGACGGAAAATGTCCGATCGGACCTTGTTGTCGGATAATCCGACTGTGTGTGGGCTCCATCGGACTGTTTCCATCGGAATATCCGACGAACAAAGTTTTAGAGCTGGGCTATAAAACTTTCCGACAACATGATCCGATCGGACTTTGTCCGATTGTGTGTAGAGAATTCCGTTCGGAGAAAGTGCCACGCATGCTCAGATCAAATTCCTAGACCAAAGCTATTGGCTACTAGCCTGAACTTAGTTCTGTCGTAACGAAATAACGTCATCGCATTACGTACGATCGGATTTTCCGACAACTTTGTCCGACCGTGTGTATGCAACACCAGTTTCGGACAAAATCCGTCTGACAAAATGCATCAGATTTTGTTGTCGGAATGTCTGACTGTGTGTACAAGGGCTAAGACTTTACTTAAGCATGTTCACCCCTGGCTAACTGCTGTGTTAGTTGTACATCATTGTTTTGCTAGTCAACTGCTAGTGGGTTGAGTTCTTCTGCTTATACTCAGTACACCTTGTGGTTTATTTACCAAAGGCAAACAGGTTGTACATTTAGCAAAGTGCAGTTGCTCCAGAGCTCAGTAAATGAGCAGAAGTTCTTTTGACTTCCATCATCCAATCATGTGTAAGCAAAAATTCTGTACAGTATTGTGATTGGGTATTCTATGCAAAGTGAAGCTTTATCTCATTTACTAAGCTCTGGAGAAACTACACTTGTAGAGTGCAACTGCACTTTACAAAGTGCACAGTCTATTTGCCTTTAGTAAATTAACCTCTTGTCTGCTTTTGTTAAACTTTAATAAAAATATTGAACAAGAAATTTTAAATATTAGCAAAACTTTTTATATGTTGTATGGAGTGAGGAATGGTTAGTACCTCTGTCAGGTTTTTATTGCAATCTGTGTCCCCAGTACAAAGATTTGCCCTCTCTATTTGTCCTGGTGCCCATGGTTACCATGAAAGAAAGTGATGGGAAATCCAAACTTGTTTAGTTCAAGGACAGAAATAGAGGGGAAATCTTCCAATAGGGAAACATGATGACAAGAAAGTTTCCCATTGCTTTTTAGAGATCTTCTTTTATTTTCTGCTGGGTCTCTAGAACAGGAAGAAAATTTGACAGATGGAACACAGACAATTAAAAAATGGATTTAATTATGTATGTTTCATGACTTTTTTGCTCTGCGCTCTTCCTCATTTCCCCTTTTCCTACCACAATTACCCTCTCCTATTATTCTAAATCTAAAACTCTGAATCTGCTTGTTGATTTTGTAGCGTAATACTGGCAATCCCTAGTACTGACAAGTTAAAATTTATCTGTACCCAAAAGTTTTCTTTTGTGAATGGAGTGTGTAAGCCTCCACTGGGGCCTAACATTATGCTAATCCAACTGTCCCTAGCCAGCAGGGGATCTGTCCCTGACCTACCCACTATGCAGAATGCATGCCAACCCAAAGGGGGCAGTGTTTTTCATAAGCACTGCCCACATCAAAGATGGCTGCCAGATCAGTCAAGGTAGCAGCAACCAAGCTGCTCCCCCGACGACACCTATGGAGGCCTTGAAGAGAACTTGGTTTTTCCCTTGTCCTCCACCCTTCCTGCACAGGGCCCACCAAATTGCACCACCCTTGCAGGGAGGTCAAACTACATCTGCCGACAAGTGAATTATAATCTGAAGGGAAATCAACAAAAATAAACAGCTGATAGGCGTTCTAGAATCACCCTACTTAACGTTAAAAAAATTTTTTTTCAAAGTGTTACTGTTATGCCCCATACACACTATCAGATTTTCTGCTGAGTTTTTCCTTCAGATTTACCAAAACCATATAATATGAGGTCAAACCTTAGGAGTTTCAATGTGTATGCAATCAGGCAGGCCCTTCTACTACATAGTTTTGGTAAATCCGAAGGAAAAGCTGAGCAGAAAATCTGATAGTGTGTATGGGGAATTAGTGAGATTTTTCCTCACTTTATATCCTGGGACCAATATTTTTATCAAACAGGAAGTGAAGAATCCTCTCCTAAGGAGCCTCCAACTGCAGTAAAACCTGACGTGAGTTCAAATCCTTCACCACTTTTGAGGCCTGTCTAGTTCTTTGCATGCTTTGCACTCTGTCATTCTGTCCAGCCAGTCCAGCTTTTCACAACTTCTTTACTTTAGGGAACCCTTACTGAAATCAAGTCATCTGGGGGCATTGAGAAAATGCTTTATACTGTACATTGGTAGTCAGTAGGAAGAATAAAGCCATTACAGTAGTGGTCAACATGCCCCCCTTATAGATAATTAAAGAGATCTTTGGTGTCATGTTGATGGCTTTGCCAAGTGATATTGATCCTGGGACAATGCAGGCACCATCAAATGGGCGTTCAATCAGCCACAGCTCAAGAAGCCCCTTGCAACCTTTGGAGGAACCCTGGTTGAGAATAGCTGTTCTAGTCCCTTTTCATTTCTCAAAATAAATAGGAAGGATTTGACCCTTCCGATCATTTTCTCTTCTTTTAAAAAATATTTCTAAAGCATTTTATGTAAAAAGGAAAGCATTTTTGCATATTAATGATTATGCATCTTCCAGGCATAACAGGTAGTAACGGAGAACGATGGAAACAAATGCGCCGCTTTGCTCTTACAACATTGAGAAATTTTGGTATGGGGAAGAGATCCATTGAGGAGAGAATCCAAGAAGAAGCTCACTTTCTAGGAGAGGAATTCAGCAAAACCAAAGGTAAAAACACAATTTTGAAATCTGTTTAGCGCAGTGATAGACTAGTGGTCACAACGACCAATCAGCTTTCACGTAGTGATGTCACATCCGCAAAATATGTAAATTGGTTTGTTTTTGTGGTTTTACACATTTTGCACACGTAAATGTCTGTATCATGGGTTATCATAGTTCGTCAGGTTGCAAAAAGACACGCGTCCATCCAGTTCAACCAAAAAATACAACAAAAAAAAAACCCTATACAATCCCATATACACAATCCTTCAGCTACAGTTGATCCAGAGGATGCCAAAAAAAAAAAAACAAGTGCACTTTGCACTTGTAGTTTGCACTTGTAGTGCAAAGTGGATTTGCCTTTTGTAAATAACCCCCTAAGTGTGAATGGGGTTTTAGCCCTTGTACACGCGGTCGGACATTCCGACAACAAAATCCGTCGGATTTTGACCGAAACTGGTGTTGCATACACACGGTCGGACAAAGTTGTCGGAAAATCCGATCGTTCGTAACGTGATGACGTTATTTCGTTACGACGGGACTACGTTCAGCCTATAGCCAATAGCTTTGGTCTAGGAACTTGATCTGAGCATGCGTGGCACTTTGTCCGAACGGAATTCTCTACAAACGATCAGACAAAGTCCGATCGGATCATGTTGTTGGAAAATTTTATAGCCCAGCTCTAAAACTTTGTCCGTCGGATATTCCAACGGAAACAGTCCGATGGAGCGCACACACGGTTTTCCGTCGGAATGTCCGACCATGTGTAGAAGGGCTTAGAGTGTCCCCACTCTGGATGGAGGAGTAACAGAGACACCTTTGGACAGCAGCATTGTCATTCTGGGAAGAAGGTAGTGTTATGCCGCGTACACACGAGCGGATTGTATGGCGTACTTAGTCCGTCATACAATCCGACGGACAATCCGTCGTAGTTTCCACTGAACGGACTTGACCACACACGGATAGACAAACAGTCCGTCGAAAGCTTGCGTGATGACGTGTACAGCACGTACGACGGGACTAGAAATAGGAAGTCCAAGACACAGCAAAGCACCCTTCCGCCGTGTAAATCCTTTCTGGGCATGCGCCATTCTTAGTCCGTCGAACTAGCATACTGACGACCGTATTGCCCGCTGAAACCAAAGTACGACGGACAGATTTTTGGAAAAACCGAAATTCTTAGTACTCCGGACTGCACGCTGAAAAAGTCCGCTGAAGCCCACACACGAGCGGATTGTCCGCTGAAATGTGTTTCAACGGACTAAGTACGTCAAACAGTTCGACCGTGTGTACGAGGCATTAGATGCACAAGTAGATTTATATGGACTTGACTAACAAGTTTAAGTTGAAATCCAGCTAACACTTTATAAGCAGTTACAACAACAGTTTATTTTTCCTTTGGGATAAAAGTTTTACATAAATGAACAAAGGTGATCATTGTAAGCACCTCTGTCAGTGTTAAATAATTTGCCTAAGTCCTCTTTTTGTTTGGCAGTTTGGTTTGTTAAAAGTAACAGACCTACTGGTCAGATCTATAGGTTAAAAAAAAAGAAAGAAAGAAAAACCTAAACAAAAAAAAATAATGTAGCCACCACATCTAAGATCTGGTCAGCTGCAATATAATTCCTTTTTTTGTTTGTTTGATACTGTGGTTAAAGTTGAACTACCTGTAATAAAGGGAGTGACCATCGAACTTCCGGCGGAGAATTTTAGTCTTGGTTCTATTATACTGATCATAGTGGGTTGCTTGCTGTACACCCCATCCATTCATTAAATGCCTTGCATTATTATGGTACAATGACACAATTCTTATGCCACTTTAGTCTCCTCCATTTAGAGCATGCCTTTTATTCTGTGAAAAGTATGCAAAGTATGAATAAAGGAGGTGTATAGCGAGAGACACACTATTATTATTTATTATACAGGATTTATAAAGCGCCAACAGTTTGCGCAGTGCTTTACAAAATGAGGGCAGACAGCACAGTTACAAAACTGTTTAATAAAGGAGGAATCAGAGGGCTCTGCTCATTAGAGCTTACAATCTAAGAGGGAGGGACAAGTGACTGAAAAGGTAATAACCGTGGGGGATGATCTGATGGAGAAAATAAAATTACAGTTGTTAGGTGTGGGCAGGATAGGCTTTTCTGATGAGAAGAATTTTCAGGGGTCGTCTAAAAGCAAACAGAGTAGGCTATAATCGGACAGAATGGGTGGTAGGGAGTCTTATGGGATTGGAGAAGCTCTGGAAAAATACTGAAGGTAAGCATAGGAGGAGGTGACGAGGGAGCTAGAGAGCAGGAGGTCTTGGGAGGAACGAGGAGAACTGTTTGGATGGTATTTTGAGACTAGGCTAGTAATGTAGCTGAGGGCAGAGTTGTGGGTGGCTTTGTAAGTTATTGTTAGAACTTTGAATTTAATTTGTTGGGTGAGAGGCAGCCAATGGAGGGATTGGCAGAGAGGAGTAGCAGACACTGAGCGACTGGTAAGGTTGATGAGTTCGGCAGCAGCATTCATGACTAAAGGGGGGCTAGCCTATGTAAAGGTAAGTCAATGAAAATGGAGTTGGGTGAGAGATGATCAGAGACTAGGAGCTTTGTGGTGTCATTAGTTAAAAAAGGTCATATTTTGCAGATGTTGTGGAGTCCAAGCACCTTTGCATGCTGGGATGGACTGGTAGTTGTGCCATCGATCTTGACAGAGAGATCCGGGGAAGATTGAAGATGTGAGTTAGATAGTGTAGAATAGAGCCAGAGGGTGAACGTAGCATTTGTGAGGGAACAGGGTCCAGGGGACAGGTGGTTAGGTGGGCGTTAGAAAGAAGTTTAGCAACCTCGTCTACAGTGGTGGGGTTGAATGAGGGAAGTAATGAATATATCTGTGGATATGGAGTGTTAGCCTTTGTACACACGGTCGGAAATTCCGACGGAAAATGTCCGTTCGGACCGCGTTGTTGGATAATACGACCGCGTGTGGGCTCCATCAGACTTTTTCCGTTTGAAATGTCCGACCAACAAAGTTTGGGAGCTGGATATAAAATTTTCCGACAACATGATGCGATAGGACTTTGTCCGATTGTTTGTAGAGAATTCCGATCGGACAAAGTGCCACGCATGCTCAGATCAAATTACAAGATGAAAGCTATTGGCTACTAGCCTGAACATAGCCCCGTCGTAACGTACAAACGTCATCACGTTCCGAACGATCGGATTTTCCGAAAACTTTGTCCGACCGTGTGTATGCAACACCAGTTTCGGACAAAATCCGTCGGATTTTGTTGTCAGAATGTCCGACCGTGTGTACAAGGGCTTAGGGGAGAAAGTATCTGTACAGAGTAGATCTCCCAAATTATTTCAATCCTATGTTTGAAGTGATTGCCGATCTCCTGGGTAGTGAGTGAGTTAGTGGGTGGAGGCAGTGGAGGACAAAGAAGAGAGTTGAAGGTAGAGAAGAATTGGTGGGGACTGGATGAGAAGGTGTTAATGAAAATGATAAAGTAGCTCTGCTATGATCAATGTATACTAAGACTGTAAGATTTTGCTCCCGAAGTTTGGTAGTCACATTGCCGTCCAGGCCGAATGAAAGTAAGTCTTCATTTACACTTGTAGCTAGGGGTTTGTAAAACCATGCAGTTAAAATGCAGTTTTACTCCCCCCTCCACCTGTCTGCCTGAACCTGGGCATGCCGTGCTCAGGGCTATACACCTGCTGCTATGTACTCAGCTGACATTTATGCCGTTGAACGTGACCAATGCAAGTCTATGGAGCTACACCGCAACTGCCCCGCAACGCACGCATGGCACGGTAGTACATCATGTAGAAGGGTAAATCCAGTGGTGAGAAGGCCACATAAAGGAGGAGGTGACCAATGCAGATCATTCTTCAAAGGTCACTGCACATGTGGATGAGCACTAAGAGTTTTACTAAATGCAGCAGCCAGTGATGGGACACTCATCATTATCGGTCATTTATTTTTACATAGCAAAAAAAATAAAAAATTCCTTGGGTCCAGTTTTAAAGTACAACTATAGGCAAAACTTTTTTTTTTTTTTTGGATAGAGTAAGGGAAGGTTATAACCCCAGATTTTTTTTTTCGCCATCTGTGTCCTATTGTGGAGATTTCTCTTCACTTCCTGTCCCATAGCCAAACAGGAAGTGATAGGAAATCCCTGCAAATGAAGGGAACTCCTTGGGGACCCCCAGATCACCAGAACTAGTGTCCCCATAAGAAAATGTTTCCCCTATTACATTTTTGGGGACAACCTAAAATGTGGGATTTTCTTTTACTTCCACTTTCAATGATAATGGTAAACAGGAAAATAGAGAGGGTGAATCTCCCCCATGGGGGCACAGAAAGCAATAAAAACTGACAGGGGTTCCAATATCTCTCCGCTATTCAAAACAAAACAAAAAAAAAAGAAGTTTTGCCTTTAGTTATACTTTAAATACTGGAGTTTACTAATAAATGTGTGAGCACAAAATAGTTAACCTGTTTTGAAGGTTCTCTTCTTCGCCAAGGCTAAAGACTTAAAATTGATAGATTACGATGGAACAGGAGTGGCAGAAAGAACTTTTCTTATGATATCCAGCCAATACCCCTGAAGAAAATCTAGACTCTTTTGATCAAAATAAGGGCTTTCACCTGGATATTGTATAAGAATTCGTTTTGAACCCATGATTAACAGTATTTTATTGTATGGTTTATATATCATACCGGAACCACATATTTTAGGATATCCCATGGTAATTACTTTTAACCACATATAAATAAAATTATATTCTTATAAAGATGTTTCATTTTTGGTTGCTGCCTCAAACTCCCAAGGGATATTGGTAGTGTGCTTAAGGAACTTTTCTTTAGGAGAAGCAGAGGCTGTGTTTGGTTCTCATCGATGCATTTCAAACTCTTGCGCTTTATAGGAGAGCCATTTGACCCGACCTTCTTTCTGAGCTGCGCTGTATCTAACATCATCTGCTCCATCGTATTTGGGAGGCGCTTTAATTACAGCGATCAACATTTCTTATCGTTGCTTCGTAATATTAATGGGATCATTCGCCTTATGAACTCTACTTGGGGCTTGGTAAGTAATACGTGAGATATTTTACATGAGATATTTGAACCTTATTTATTAACTAATATCAAGTTCTCTGATCCCACAATTCAGATGTGGTCAGTCATTTATAGTCAGGACAAATAGAGTCAATTTTCACTATTGTAAAAGTAATCTGTGTGAAGCAGCTGAAACCATGCAAAACATTTATCTTTGAAAGCAAAGATCTCTAGGTACTACAGGACACAGCGGTGGCACAAGGTTGACAGGAGGAACCTCAACTCCTATTCTCAGCTAGCAGTGGTGGGTTAAGCTTGGCAGAAGAACTGACAAGCCGCCCCTTGGAAAGGTGAATATTCAACATCTTTCTTGGGGTGGGGTTATTGCAGTTTTTGTATGTTAACAAACTTCCTCCCGCCACGCTATAGCTGAAAGATGGCTACAGCGCGGGCCTTAATTTCCAGGAGGGCATCCATAGACGTCCTCCCGAGCATCACAGATCAGAGTAAGGGGCCGATCCCAGCCCCTTACCACATGATCAGCTGATCACATGATGTGAACAGAAGATCAGTAATCTGTGTTTTTTTTCCTCACACTGTCAGCATTAGGGGAAAAAAAGCTGATCACCGGCTTCTGTCAGAGGGACCTTGTTCCCTTACTGCCTCATCTGTGCCCACCAGTGCCACCTGCCAGTGCAACCTTCCAGTACCCACCAGTGCCACCTACCAGTGTCCATCAGTGCCACCTACCAGTGCCCACAGTGCCACCTAATTTTGCCCACCAGTGCCACCTATCAATGCCCACCAGTGCTGCCAATCAATGCTCATCAGTGCTGCTTATCAGTGTCACCTACCAGTGCCTTCCAGTGCCAACTATCAGTGCCGCTTATCAGTGCCGCTTATCAGTGCCACCTATCAGTGCCCTTCAATGCCGCCCATCAGTGCCCATCAGTGCCACCTATCAGTGCCGCCTTATCAGTGCCCATCAGTGCAGCCTATCAGTTCCCATCAGCACAGCCTATCAGTGCCCATCAGTGCAGACTCATCAGCGCACATCAATGAAAGAGAAAAATTACCTGTTTTCAAAATCTTATAACAAACTATGAAACTGTTTTTTGAGGGTTTTTTTCAAACTTTTTTGTATTTTTTCGTTTTTTTAGCAAAAAGATAAAAAAAAAAAAAAAAAAAACAGCAGTGATTAAATACCACCAAAAGAAAGCTCTAGTTGTGTGAAAAAAATGATAACATTTTAATTTGGGTACAGCCAATGGCTGGATACAATTTAAAGTAGTTATAAACCTCAGACATGAAATATGAACCAAACATATCCCTCTATATTGTGTACTTGTCTTAATCCAGAGAATTAAGTGTCCTCTGCTATCAACATGAATATTTAGAAAAGAACATGACACTTCTGAAAGGTTTCCTGACACCAAGAGAAAAATGGTGACAGGGGAGGGACCTCCAGCTGATTGACAGCCTTGGCTCTATTCCTGTGAGCTGTGTGGAATAAGCTCCCATAACTCTTCTCACTGAGCTCTGCAGAGTGTAGTGTCAGCTCCCTGCCATCTTTTATCTGAACTCTCAGACAGACTTTATAAATTCTGCACTTTGAACAGATGTAGAAAAGAGAAGACTGCAGATAGATAAGTACAACTTATGTAGGAGGATTTGTTTCATCTCTGTGTATCGCCTGAGACCAGTCACTTCACTGGGTGTATGTAAGGATTTACAAGCACTTTAATTGTGTTTAGCCTCTGCACAAGCTGTTTATAAAGGAAATATGCCCTGAGTGCACTTGGACTTCACCTGTATTGAGAATGAATTACCTTTAAATCTATATACTATAGAATCCTGAATTTTCTTGGTAAATAAATGTTCTCCTAATATTTTAGGTTGTTTACAACTTTGAGAGGCTCATCCGCTATGTTCCAGGACCTCCTCAGCGAGGGGTGCAATATTTACATGAGCTTAAAGCATTTGTTCGTGAGATGGTGGAAGGCAGTCAAAAGACCATGGACCCCCATTCCCCCCGCCACTTTATCGACTGTTTTCTGGAGAGGATGCAACAGGTAACGGCAAGAAGATTCTTATTCTTTTCTAAATAGAAAGCACTATATTGAGACAGAAATAAATACATAACTCTCAAGAAGGGAGGAGAGAAAAAAAAATTGATGTAAACATCAAATAATATTAATAATTATTAGCCCTTGTACACACGGTCGGACATTCTGATGGAAAATGTCCGATCGGACTGTGTTGTCGGATAATCTGACTGTGTGTGGGCTCCATCGGACTGTTTCCATCGGAATATCCGACCGATAAAGTTTTATAGCTGGGCTATAAAATTTTCCGACAACATGATCCGATCGAACTTTGTCCTATCGTTTGTAGAGAATTCCGATCGGACAAAGTACCACGCATGCTCAGATCAAATTCCTAGACCAAAGCTATTGGCTACTAGCCTGAACGTAGTCCCGTCATAACGAAATAACGTCATCACGTTACGAACGATCGGATTTTCCAACAACTTTGTCCGACCGTGTGTATGTAACATCAGTTTCGGACAAAATCCGTTGCACAAAATCTGACGGATTTTGTTGTCGGAATGTCCGACCGTGTGTACAAGAGCTTAAAGTGTGTATGTCCAGTCAAAAATTTCAGAAGGACTGGCAATGGTTCAATCAAACAGAAAGTGAGGGGGATAGTGATGGACGAACTTCCGACGGGACGTTTCGCGAACGCGAAACGCGAACGGACACAAACGTTCGCGAAAACGACCGTTCGCCGCGGGCTCCATTGACTTCAATGGGAGGCGAATTTCGCAAACCTTTAGGTCGAATTTGCGGCCACGGGGTAATTATTAGGGGGTAGCACGTAGTCCCACCACCTGGACAATAGCATAATACATGTATGAGGTGAATTTGGGATCGATAACTACAAGCATTTTTTTTTTATTTGGGAAATTGTTCTGACAATTCAGGACTATGGAGCTAATGAAGGCAATGGAGGAGAGGGAAGGTCAGGGACCAGGGTAGGCAAACAAGAGGGTGCAGGAGATACAGAGCACTGACAGCAGCACCGTAATACAGAGCACTGACATCAGCACCGTGACATACAGCGCTGACAGCAGCTCCGTGACATACAGCGCTGACAGCAGCTCCGTGACATACAGTGCTGACAGCAGCTCCGTGACATACAGCGCTGACAGCAGCTCCGTGACATACAGCGCTGACAGCAGCTCCGTGACATACAGCGCTGACAGCAGCACCGTGACATACAGCGCTGACAGCAGCTCCGTGACATACAGCGCTGACAGCAGCTCCGTGACATACAGCGCTGACAGCAGCTCCGTGACATACAGCACTGACAGCAGCTCCGTGACATACAGCGCTGACAGCAGCTCCGTGACATACAGCGCTGACAGCAGCACCGTGACATACAGCGCTGACAGCAGCTCCGTGACATACAGCGCTGACAGCAGCTCCGTGACATACAGCGCTGACAGCAGCTCCGTGACATACAGCGCTGACAGCAGCTCCGTGACATACAGCGCTGACAGCAGCTCCGTGACATACAGCGCTGACAGCAGCTCCGTGACATACAGCGCTGACAGCAGCTCCGTGACATACAGCGCTGACAGCAGCTCCGTGACATACAGCGCTGACAGCAGCTCCGTGACATACAGCGCTGACAGCAGCTCCGTGACATACAGCGCTGACAGCAGCTCCGTGACATACAGCGCTGACAGCAGCTCCGTGACATACAGCGCTGACAGCAGCACCGTAAGCAGCCCCAGGAGGAAGTCAGCACAGCACAGGGATGGTGTGATCCCCTCATAATAAGAACCCCCAGGAGGAAGTCAGCACAGCACAGGGATGGTGGGAGCCCCTCATAATAAGAACACCCAGGAGGAAGTCAGCACAGCACAGGGATGGTGGGAACCCCTCATAATAAGCAGCCCCAGTAGAAATATGACACCGCTCAACCTCTTCAAAGAGGAGGGTAGGGGCATATAGTACGGTGTGCTTTTTTGGGTCAGGGAAGTGAGCCAAATGAATTAAGAAGGTCTGTGTGCTTGATTCCAAAAATTGTTTATAGACATATACATGGTCTACTGATCACATGTGTTGAATTCCTCCGAGATCCATGCCTCATTCATTTTTAGAAATGTGAGGTAGTTAACACTGTGGTGAGCTAGGCGAGTACGCTTATCGGTCACAATCCCCCCTGCTGCGCTGAACGTCCTTTCGGACAGGACACTGGATGAGGGGCAAGCCAACAGTTCGATTGCAAATTGGGCAAGCTCTGGCCAGAGGTCAAGCCTGCCCACCCAGTAGTCTAGGGGTTCATCACTCCTCAGAGCGTCCACATCGGCCGTTAACCCAATGTAGTCGGACACCTGACGGTCTAGGCGTTCCCTGATGCTGGATCCGGATGACACCTGTCGATGGGTCGGCTGAAAGAATGACCTCATATCCGAAGTCACCAACACATCTTCAAACCGGCCTCTTCTTGCAGGCGCTGTTGGATTGGTACCCGCAAATCCTTCTCTGGGAGTGGGAATTGCTCCTCTGCCAGCGCACGCAAAAGCAGAATGCAGCATTTCTCGAAGCAAGGCCTGGAAGTGCTGCATTCTGACAGCCCTCTGCGACGGCGGTAACATTTCCGCCATTTTGTGTTTGTACCGGGGGTCTAAGTACGTTGCCACCCAGTACTGGTCCTTGACCCTCATGCTTTTTATACGGGGGTCCCTATTAAAACACTGGAGCATGAAGGCCCCCATTTGCACTAAAGTGGAAGCGGTGTGGTGGCCTGGCTCCTGCTCATCATCCAGGATAATGTCGTCCTCTTCATTCTCCTCTCCCCATCCTCGCACAACAGGGATCCCAGAAAGGTTTAAAGCATGCTCTTCTTGCTCCTGCTCATCCGCCCCGGCACCATCCTCCTCTGACTCCTCATCAGACTCCTGTTGTTGACTTGTCTCAGATAGAGTAGCCCCCCCTGGGAATTCATCCAGCATTGCGACTTCCTCATCTTCCCGCTCCTGCTCCTCCACAGCCTGATCAATGACACGACGCAATGCACGCTCCAGAAAGAAGGCATAAGGTACCATGTCACTGATGGCGCCATGGCTGCGACTGACCAGTTTGGTGATCTCCTCAAATGGCCGCAGAAGTCTGCATGTGTCGCGCATGAGCAGCCACTGGCGCGGTGAAAAAAAACCCAGCTCCCCAGAACCGTTTCTTTCGCAGAGTTCATACAGGTAGACGTTAACTGCACGTTTCTGCTGGAGCAGCCTATCAAGCATATAGAAGGTTGAGTTCCATCGCGTCGGGCAATCGCAAATAAGACGTCTGACCGGCAGATGGTGTCGCCGCTGAATGTCAGCAAGGCGAGCCATGGCCGTGTAAGATCTTCTGAAATGGGCCGAGATTTTCCTTGCCTGCCGCAAGATGTCCTGGACCCCAGGGTATTTGACAAGGAATCGCTGCACGACCAAGTTTAAGACGTGTGCCATGCACGGCACGTGCGTGATTTTGCCCTGTTTCAATGCGCTAAGCAGATTGGCACCGTTGTCACACACCACTTTACCAACTGTCAAATTGAGCGGTGTTAGCCACTCATCTGCCTGTGAACGCAAAGCTGAAAGGAGTGCCGGGCCAGTGTGGCTCTTTGCTTCCAGGCACAACAGACGCAGCACGGCATGGCAACGTCTCACCTGGCATGTGGAATAGGTTCTGGGGAGCTTGGGCGGTGCAGTGGAAGAGACGCTAGCAGCGGAAAAGGAGGAGGCAGCTGAGGAGGAGAGGGAGGAGGATGGAGTAGGAGGAGGAGAAGAAGAGTCAGGCCTGCATGCAATCCGTGGCGGTAAAACCAAATCTACACGGGTGCCACGGGTTACATGCTTGACGGCCGTCAGAAGGTTCACCCAGTGGGCAGTAAAACTGATATACCTTCCCTGCCCGTGTTTGCTAGACCACGTGTCTGTGGTCAGATGTATCTTGGCACCGACACTGTGTGCCAGAGATACATTCACTTGCCGCTGAACATGGCCATATAGCTCTGGGATGCCCTTCTCTGAGAAATACTTCCTTCCTGGGACCTTCCATTGTGGTGTTCCAATGGCCACAAATTTGCGAAAGGCCTCCGAGTCCACCAGTTTATATGGCAGTAGTTGGCGGGCTATGAGTTCTGACAAGCCAGCCGCCAACCGTTGGGCAAGAGGGTTATCCGGCGTCATCATTTTTTTACGCTCAAACATTAGGCCCACGGAAGCCTGCCTTTTTGCAGAAAAATGTGAGCTTGGCGTGATGGAAGGTGGAGTGGAGGACAATTGTGAGGAGAGAGGAGAAGGAGAAGTAGAAGACGAGGCTGGACGGTGAGAGCCTGCAGTGTGGCTTTGTGTGTTCCGTTGCTCCCACTGGGCTCGGTGATGGCTGCTCATGTGCCTTCTTAAGGCGGTCGTCCCTAGGTGAGTATTGGGCTTACCGCGACTAACGCGTTGACTGCAAAGATTGCAGATGGCAACGCTATTGTCAGCAGCGGACACGTTAAAAAAAGCCCACACTGCGGAGCCATGTGCCGGTGTCCTGGGAGCGCCAGATGTGACCGTACATGGTCGATGACTCGCTCCTGATACATTTGCAGTCTGCTTTGTCCCTGCTGTGCAATGTAAGTCATTGCTGCTTCTCCTCCCTATCTGCTGGTCCATATCTCCCTCTGAACTCCCCTCCTCTTCCTCTCTTGTGGGCACCCACGTGACATCACTAGACACGTCATCATCAACGTCACCTTCCCCACCGCTATAAGTAGAGTAGGCAGCAACACCGGGGACCAACCTCCTCCTTGGGCTGATCTGGGTACTGGCGTCAGACTGCTGAGTAGCGCTTGTTGCTACCTCCTCTTCCTGATCCAATACCAAGAGTGGCTGCGCATCAGAAATGTCCTCTTGATATGGATCGGAAAATAATTCCAGTGACTCAAGCGGAAGGTATGTGGTGGTGGTGGTGGTGGTCGTGTTGTTGGTGGTAGTGTCTTTGGGGGTGCACATAGCAGAGAGTGAAGAAGAGGGTGCAGATCGAGAGGATGAGGAGGGTGCAGAAGAGTAAGGCTGAGCGAGCCACTCAACCAAGTCTGGTGCATCCTTTAAAGTAATTGAACGCACCTTCTGCAACTTCCCACTTTGGCTCAAGCCTGTTGCTCCTGCCCTACCCCTACCACCCCTGCGGAAGGGCCTGCCTCTTCCTCTGCATGTCATTTTTTAAATGACCCTGTGACAAAACTCTTAGTCCCTATACCGCTGAAGGACTGCTGCAGTATAGGTGAGCGGTCAGCAGTAGTGCACGGCAACCCTATGTATTGTGGACCGATAGCGGTCCTTACAGAACAGCAGACTGTACTGCACTCAGGCCTATGTACCGTAGCACCCTATACCAAGTTACCAGTCCTTATAAGAACTTTTGTGGACCAAGCAGGTTGTGTGTTAGTGATTAGCAGACTGTACGTCAGTCCCTATACCAATGAAGGACTGCTGCAGTATAGGGCAGCGGTCAGCAGTAGTGCACGGCAACCCTATGTATTGTGGACCGATAGCGGTCCTTACAGAACAGCAGACTGTACTGCACTCAGGCCTATGTACCGTAGCACCCTATACCAAGTTACCAGTCCTTATAAGAACTTTTGTGGACCAAGCAGGTTGTGTGTTAGTGATTAGCAGACTGTACGTCAGTCCCTATACCAATGAAGGACTGCTGCAGTATAGGGCAGCGGTCAGCAGTAGTGCACGGCAACCCTATGTATTGTGGACCGATAGCGGTCCTTACAGAACAGCAGACTGTACTGCACTCAGGCCTATGTACCGTAGCACCCTATACCAAGTTACCAGTCCTTATAAGAACTTTTGTGGACCAAGCAGGTTGTGTGTTAGTGATTAGCAGACTGTACGTCAGTCCCTATACCAATGAAGGACTGCTGCAGTATAGGGCAGCGGTCAGCAGTAGTGCACGGCAACCCTATGTATTGTGGACCGATAGCGGTCCTTACAGAACAGCAGACTGTACTGCACTCAGGCCTATGTACCGTAGCACCCTATACCAAGTTACCAGTCCTTATAAGAACTTTTGTGGACCAAGCAGGTTGTGTGTTAGTGATTAGCAGACTGTACGTCAGTCCCTATACCAATGAAGGACTGCTGCAGTATAGGGCAGCGGTCAGCAGTAGTGCACGGCAACCCTATGTATTGTGGACCGATAGCGGTCCTTACAGAACAGCAGACTGTACTGCACTCAGGCCTATGTACCGTAGCACCCTATACCAAGTTACCAGTCCTTATAAGAACTTTTGTGGACCAAGCAGGTTGTGTGTTAGTGATTAGCAGACTGTACGTCAGTCCCTATACCAATGAAGGACTGCTGCAGTATAGGGCAGCGGTCAGCAGTAGTGCACGGCAACCCTATGTATTGTGGACCGATAGCGGTCCTTACAGAACAGCAGACTGTACTGCACTCAGGCCTATGTACCGTAGCACCCTATACCAAGTTACCAGTCCTTATAAGAACTTTTGTGGACCAAGCAGGTTGTGTGTTAGTGATTAGCAGACTGTACGTCAGTCCCTATACCAATGAAGGACTGCTGCAGTATAGGGCAGCGGTCAGCAGTAGTGCACGGCAACCCTATGTATTGTGGACCGATAGCGGTCCTTACAGAACAGCAGACTGTAACGCACTCAGGCCTATGTACCGTAGCACCCTATACCAAGTTACCAGTCCTTATAAGAACTTTTGTGGACCAAGCAGGTTGTGTGTTAGTGATTAGCAGACTGTACGTCAGTCCCTATACCAATGAAGGACTGCTGCAGTATAGGGCAGCGGTCAGCAGTAGTGCACGGCAACCCTATGTATTGTGGACCGATAGCGGTCCTTACAGAACAGCAGACTGTACTGCACTCAGGCCTATGTACCGTAGCACCCTATACCAAGTTACCAGTCCTTATAAAAACTTTTGTGGACCAAGCAGGTTGTGTGTTAGTGTTTAGCAGACTGTGCGTCAGTCCCTATACCGCTGAAGGACTGCTGCAGTATAGGGCAGCGGTCAGCAGTAGTGCACGGCAACCCTATGTATTGTGGACCGATAGCGGTCCTTACAGAACAGCAGACTGTAACGCACTCAGGCCTATGTACCGTAGCACCCTATACCAAGTTACCAGTCCTTATAAGAACTTTTGTGGACCAAGCAGGTTGTGTGTTAGTGATTAGCAGACTGTACGTCAGTCCCTATACCAATGAAGGACTGCTGCAGTATAGGGCAGCGGTCAGCAGTAGTGCACGGCAACCCTATGTATTGTGGACCGATAGCGGTCCTTACAGAACAGCAGACTGTACTGCACTCAGGCCTATGTACCGTAGCACCCTATACCAAGTTACCAGTCCTTATAAAAACTTTTGTGGACCAAGCAGGTTGTGTGTTAGTGTTTAGCAGACTGTGCGTCAGTCCCTATACCGCTGAAGGACTGCTGCAGTATAGGGCAGCGGTCAGCAGTAGTGCACGGCAACCCTATGTATTGTGGACCGATAGCGGTCCTTACAGAACAGCAGACTGTAACGCACTCAGGCCTATGTACCGTAGCACCCTATACCAAGTTACCAGTCCTTATAAGAACTTTTGTGGACCAAGCAGGTTGTGTGTTAGTGATTAGCAGACTGTACGTCAGTCCCTATACCAATGAAGGACTGCTGCAGTATAGGGCAGCGGTCAGCAGTAGTGCACGGCAACCCTATGTATTGTGGACCGATAGCGGTCCTTACAGAACAGCAGACTGTACTGCACTCAGGCCTATGTACCGTAGCACCCTATACCAAGTTACCAGTCCTTATAAGAACTTTTGTGGACCAAGCAGGTTGTGTGTTAGTGATTAGCAGACTGTACGTCAGTCCCTATACCAATGAAGGACTGCTGCAGTATAGGGCAGCGGTCAGCAGTAGTGCACGGCAACCCTATGTATTGTGGACCGATAGCGGTCCTTACAGAACAGCAGACTGTACTGCACTCAGGCCTATGTACCGTAGCACCCTATACCAAGTTACCAGTCCTTATAAGAACTTTTGTGGACCAAGCAGGTTGTGTATTAGTGTTTAGCAGACTGTGCGTCAGTCCCTATACCGCTGAAGGACTGCTGCAGTATAGGGCAGCGGTCAGCAGTAGTGCACGGCAACCCTATGTATTGTGGACCGATAGCAGTCCTTACAGAACAGCAGACTGTACTGCACTCAGGCCTATGTACCGTAGCACCCTATACCAAGTTACCAGTCCTTATAAGAACTTTTGTGGACCAAGCAGGTTGTGTGTTAGTGTTTAGCAGACTGTGCGTCAGTCCCTATACCGCTGAAGGACTGCTGCAGTATAGGGCAGCGGTCAGCAGTAGTGCACGTCAACCCTATGTATTGTGGACCGATAGCGGTCCTTACAGAACAGCAGACTGTAACGCACTCAGGCCTATGTACCGTAGCACCCTATACCAAGTTACCAGTCCTTATAAGAACTTTTGTGGACCAAGCAGGTTGTGTATTAGTGTTTAGCAGACTGTGCGTCAGTCCCTATACCGCTGAAGGACTGCTGCAGTATAGGGCAGCGGTCAGCAGTAGTGCACGGCAACCCTATGTATTGTGGACCGATAGCGGTCCTTACAGAACAGCAGACTGTACCGCACCCAAGCCTATGTACCGTAGCACCCTAGACAGACCAAGTTACCAGTCCTGATAAAGAGCTTTGTGGAACAAGTGAGTTGTGAATGATTAGCAGACTGCAGCAGAAGGGCAGCAGTCAAGTATAATATTCTTTCTATATTTGGAAGAAAGAATATTATACGTGTACAAGCCTATTACCGTACCACTGATACCAGTCCTGAAAAGAACCTTTGTGGAACTAATAGTAACAGCAAGTCTTTAAAATTATCCTCACTGCCTGACACACTGCTTCCTGCCTGTCCCTATACAAATTGGCAAAAAAGAGTAGGCTGGAACGATTAGCTGGAACAGCTCTTTTGTGGACCTGATAGTAACAGCTAATGATGATGATGATGATGATGATGAAGAAAGACTAATCTGGCTGAGCTGTCCCTAAAATAGCAGCATACAGCGCTCTGTCCCTTTATCTAAACTGACAAAAGAAACTCAGGCTGCTGACCTAACACCTATACCAGTCCTGAAAAGAACTTTTGTGTACCAAATAGCTAGCGTTTTCTCTGTCCCTACTCCACACAGGATCCTTTCCCTACAGTGACAGAAGAAAGAATGTAAAATGGCCACCGGATCGGGTGTATTTATAGGTTAGGGGGAATGTCCAAGTGTCCATGAGCTGTCATGTCTCAATTGGTTGTCCTGTAACACATGATAAACGTGTCACGAAAGGTTAAAGTTCTTGTATACATTAAACACGTAAGTCCGCCGGGGCGAACGACGGAAAAAGGCGTTCGAACCCGCGGACGGCGAAAGTCGGAAATTCGCCGCGAAACGACCGCCGGGCGAACCGTTCGGCCATCACTAGAGGGGGAAATCTGCAACAGCAACACAGACAGAAAGCAAGAAAATGCCTTTTTTTTAGGGTAGAGACAGTCTAGAACCCCATACGTTACAACCAGTTCAAAAAATGTAATAAATCATCAAGATTTACTTGAGTTTAAGGAGTAGATTTCCAACATACCATTTCCTAAAATTCCCAAACCACATATGATGTCTTCTTGTGAAAAACAAGCTATGCAATTTATTTTTTCTCATTCATATTGGACACTCTTAGGCTCGGTTCACACAGGGGGCGACACGAGGCGACACGACTTGCCGTGCCGCGACCTGACAAGTCGCCCCCGTTCTGTACTACGGAACCGTTCTAAGAGGAGCGACTCGAGTCGCTCCTACTTAGAAAAAAGGTTCCTGTACTACTTTTGGGCGACCTCGGGCGACTTGCATTGACTTCTATACAGAAGTCATTTACAAGTCGCCGCTGAGGTCGCGGCAGGTCGCGGCGCGGCAAGTCGTGTCGCCTCGTGTCGCCCCCTGTGTGAACCGAGCCTTAAGCTCCATACACACTATCAGATTGTCTGCTGATTTTTTCCTTCAGGTTTACCAAAACCATGTAGTACAAGGGCCTGCCTGATTGCATACACATTGAAACCCCTAAGGTTTGACCTCATATTATATGGTTTTGGTAAATCTGATGGAAAAAATCAGCAAAAAATCTGATAGTGTGTATGGGGCTTTATATGCGAAATAACCTTGACCTTGGTTTTGTCAAACAGCAAACTATTGTTTTTATAGCCTTTCTTAAACTGGCCATAGAAGGGTAGTTTTGTTCGGCTGAACGAAAAGAAAGCCCAGCGGCTAGCAAGATAGATGAAGGAATCTACCCCTGTTGAGGCACTGTATTCTGACAGTGGAACTCTCAAGAAAAGTTTTCTAGTATTACCATACAACATAATTCAATCTAACGATTGACTTCTGTCAAACAGGGACACCCACATATCAATTGAAATTTGTCCAGTTCCTGCTGAACCACCCAAATTTTGATCCATCTATGGCTAGCTTTAGTCAGCTCCAGCTTCACCGGCATACAGTGGAGCTAGAGAAGGGAGCTGCACCAATGTTTTTATGGTTAATGCTCAAGATAAACAGCAAACATTGTATTGGCTAACTGCCATTCTCCATAGATAAAGGGACAGTCCTTCCATCAGAGGTGTCATGAGTTGGAGACAAGTTTTGGTGACTGCCAGAAGCCAAATAATTTAAATCAGAATAGGTAGATCTCTCATAGTCTATTTTTCCTATTGAGTGCTCTACTCATTGGGGTTGCAAAACTTCTTTGAACCCCAAGTTTTGTCCAGGATCCAGTAAAATCTTCTCCATTTGAATAACCACTACTCTACAAACAAAGGCCACACAGACTATAATGATTATAGAAGTATTTTCTAACTGGAAAACACATCATGACCACCCTTCAATTGGTGCACTGTAAAAGAAAATAGTCACACTCATGAATTTGGGTAAGTATTAAGCCTCATACACATGATCGGACTTTGTACAAACTTTCCAGTGGACTTTTGTACAAAGGGCGTAGTCCACAAGTTTGTATTGCATACACACGATCAGACTTTTTAGGCAACAAACACAAACGTAGTGACGTTTCAACATACTGACGACACTTCAAAAGAGGACATTCAATTACTCCAGCGCCACCTTTGGTCAACTTCTGTATTATTGTCTGATCTTTTGCATTGGTTCTGAGCATGCGTTTTTGTACCTTGTACAAAAGTCCGATGGTTTTCTGTACACACGATCTGACTTTGCTCCATCGGACTTATGTTGTCAAAAAGTTTGTCCGTTCGCACTGCCAACAAAAGTCTGATGAAAACGGAAAAAGTTTGTCCGATGGAGCGTAAACACGGTTGGCTGTTGCTCCAAAACAGCTAATTTGCATGTTTGTTGTCAAAAAGTTTGATCGTGTGTACGGGCCTTTAGGATGTCCTGAAATCTTGGGCCCTATGGCATCACCCAGTTCTATTGCAATGCCATTGATATACAGTATGTTGGACCATATTAAGACATCATGATGCCACAGCTACACAAAAATGATGACACGGTTTTATGCAAGCTCTGCCTCTTGTATCATGTGATTATTTTACTAAAAATAACCCAGACAATGCAATATTAGAAGCATCATGTTGTCTGTGTTATATACAGAATTGTACAAACCACCAGACTACAGAATGCAAAGGTCATTTCATGTTTCTTTAAAGTGGAACTATAGACAATTTTTTTGTCTTTAGGGAGGGTTATGACCCATGTAAGGTATATTTTTGCTATCTGTGGGACTTCCTGTCCCATAGCCAATACAGGAAGTGAAAAGAAATACCTACAAATTGAGGGAATCTCATTGGGACCCCCAGGTCCCAAGAACTAGTGTCCCGGGGGAAGATTTCCCCTCTATTACTTTTCTGGGGACAACCCAAAATTTGTGATTTTCTTTTGCTTTCACTTTCAATGATGATGATAAACAGGACAAATAGAGAGAGTGAATCTCCCTAAAGGGGGCACAGACAGCAATAAGAACTGGCAGGTGTTCTAATCCATCTCCACTCCAAAACTGAAAAAAAGTTTTGCCTTTAGTTATACTTTACTATAAAAGGCTTTCTGACTTCTCTTAAAATCCCCTTAAGATCCCATATCTCTGCAGTCCTCTTAGTACATGTAGCCACAGAGGTCCAGAGATGACAGCAGTGTAAAAGTAATTAATAAAAAAAGTATCCCAATTAGTAAATTATGAGGTTTGGTGTTGTCTCTGCATATCCTGATGGCCATGGACCCGTCCACAAGTGCCATTATGGTATATACAAGCCTTGGTACATGACCACCCTCAGATTTATCAACAGACAAACATCACTGTAGCTTTCATACCAAACAACAAACCAACAGCACCAAGCAGCAGCAGTAGAAAGCCTTAATGCATGTCATACCATAGAGCTTATTCTGAAGGCTTCATATGCTCTTGTACAGTCCTTATTCTTTGAGTGGTGTGGTTCTAGCTAGTTAAAGATCCTGATGTAGCTATTGGCCAGCCTTCCTAAAGGCAGCGCTATGTGTCTATTTATACATTTAGATACGTAGCTTATGTAGCGGCGGCTCCTGAAGAGCACGCGCTATGCATTTTTTCAAAGTTAGACTTTACCTAAACTGACGTTTGGTTTGGGTTTATTTGTCTAAATTGGACCTCTGCATCAGTCTGACTGGACTGTAAGATGTTCAGCCTGGCCACAGGGGGCACTGTCTCTTGTGGCAGGTGTGGAACTATGGTCTGGTTAGGTGCTTAAGTTACTCTCTTTCAGAGCCAAGTCAGTGGGAGTGGCCCTCTCGCTGTGCCCTCTGGGAGAGGGTATTTAAGATGTGGACGTCACGTGCTTCAGGATTCCAGTCCAGTATAATGTGCTGATTACATGGTCCTGGTCCTCCTAACCAGCCCACAGGAAGGCTATGGTCTGGGGTACGGTTCCACCCGACTTTAATGCCTCGGGGCTGGCTAGCCTGAGGCAAGGAAACTAAAGGAGGATTCCAAGGTGGTTGGGTGCCGTCTCCGGTTTGGGAGAGACCCAGTGTACTTCGAGCATTCTAGGGGAGGACTCTTTAGAAGAACACCACGTACGGGTTGGTTTTCTTAACAAGAGCCTGGAAGGGCTGAAGTAACTGAGAGAATCCGGTTCTTGTGGATATCGCCAAGTGGGCTGAAAGATCCAGGTATCCTACAAGTGTTCTAAAGCATAGTTTCCCTACACGTTCTGTAACAACGTCTGTGACAAAGACTTTGTTCCTGAGTAAGCACCAAGTTGGCTGCTAGGCCTTGTGAGAGAGGGACTGTCCAACCTGAGTGCTCATCCAGCTGCGAATGGCTATTCTCTGGATGCCGTCAAAGTAAGCAAGTTCTTTAATGTTTGAACTTCCTTTTCCAACCCTCTGGTCCCAAGTTGAAAGACTGTTCAATTGTCTGAGTTTGCAAATAAAATCCATTCAAGTGGATCTATTGTCAGTCTCAAGTTACTGGGCCATCTACCACGGGACATCCCTAGACGTGCAACAAGGAGAACGGAAGGTAACGGTAAGCCCAAAAATGACCAGCAGCTCCTTCAGGGGTTAGTGCTACACGTACAACAGGTAAATTATCAACAGCGCTTACATAGAATATACAGAAATATTGCATGTCTTAAAGTGTATGTAAACCCCAACAACAAACTTCTCATATTTGCTCCTTTTTGGTCTGTTTAATATATCATTGAAAGCAATTTGTTATTTCTCTTTAAAATGAGTAAAAAAGCACCTGTCGGAAATTGTGCAAACTGATAACTTTCTGTACAGTCTACTTCTGCTGACTGTTATCTGTTAGCATTGCTCCCAGGCATCTATCAAGACTACAGAACACCTTTGTTGTTCTGCAGTCCTGCCCTTGAGTGTTAATACTGCTCCTCCATAGATACAGTATGACGACTGAGCGTTGTAACTCTAAAACAAAAACTATGTTCACCAGGTGAAAATTAAGGAAAAAAGCCTACAAAAATAAACTCATGCAGCCACCACATCTAAGAACTGGTAGGCTATAATGTATTCAAATTTAGTTCTAGATTTACATGCACTTTAATTGCTTTGGCAAAATTGAAAATGTTTTCTTTTTTAAGAGAATGGGGCGCAACAGTAGCTACGATATGTTTAATTTTTTATTCTTGGATTTAGATATGCTTTAAAGATTACTTGAAATCAAAAGTTTTAGTAACTAATATCACTGTATTTTCTTGCAGGATAAGGAGAATCCAGACACAGAATTTCATATGGAGAACCTTGTGGCTTCAACAGTAAACCTATTTACCGCTGGAACAGAAACTGTCAGCACAACTCTTCGCTATGGCTTTCTCATCCTGTTGAAATATCCAGAAATTCAAGGTAAAAAAATAGGACTTAAAAAATCTTTTCTGTGCACCCGACCCTACATTTAACAAACATAAAATAATAGTTGACCTTCTACTGACAATGTCATTCTTTACTCTAATTCTTTTTTTTTTCTTCAATTTACATTTCTTCAATTTGACAGTTTCTTATCATCCTGTCCTAGGGTGACAACACTCCCAGAGGGGCACCCTAGGCAGCAGCAGTGAATTACCCTAGAATGAACTGTAGACATCATTTCCGTTCATTACATCTGTCTCTGAAAATTAAAACAATCCATAGACCTGTTTAAAGAACTACAGATACATCCAACCAAAAACCAATATTTATTTTTCAAGCACACATGATAGGATCACCCTTACATACAGCTTTTGTCAAATATGAGGTTGGCTCAATAGGAAGCATCAACAATCTACCATGTCTATAGGTACATTTACTACTACTTGGAATTACTCTTGCTTGGTGGAATGACTCTAAAATGTATTATTCAGTTAAGGTCCAGAAGGAGATTGATCGAGTATTAGGTCAACGTTGTCCGTCAGCTGAAGACCGAACCAAGATGCCTTACACTGAGGCCGTAATCCATGAGATCCAGCGATTTAGTGATATTGTCCCAACTGGACTGCCACACTGCACAACAGAGGATGTATCACTCCGGGGTTATGTAATACCCAAGGTAATTTGTTTAGGATACTACATCTGGAAAGGGAAATTAAATGAATACAGTAGACAAAACATAGAATGCACCAACAAAAACATAAATAGCTATTGTATGTCACTGCATTTATGTTTTGATGGACACACAATTAGGAAGAAAAAAAAATGTTCTAAAAATGTTTAGACCTAAAGAAGTAAATCAAGACTGTCTCTGACAAAGACACAGTTAAACAATAGCAGGAGGAAGGAGGTCCTGATTCCTCTATGTAGATCTTTAGTTAAACCTCATCTAGAATACTGGGTCCAGTTCTGGAGACCTCACTTACAAAAAGATATTGATAAGATAGAAACAGTCTAGACTCTAGAGACAGGCAACAAAAATGGTGAAAGGTCTGAGAGATAAAAGTTATCAGGACAGAGAGACTTCAGAAACGTAATATGTACAGACTGGAGGAAAGAAGGCAAAGGGGAGACATGACTGAAACCGTAAAATATATCTAGGGGGAGAAATAGGTTCAGGAGGATAGGATTTTGAATAGGAAGCCAAGATCAAGAGCACAAGGACAAAACCTCAAACTAGCAGGAGGAAACTTCAAAACTAATCTTACAAATTATTATTTTCCTGAAAAAGTAGTTGATGCTTGGAATAGACTTCCAGCAGTGGGTTTGAAAATGGTTGGGAAAAACATAAATCTATACTCTAAAATAGGTTAAAAAAAAAAAAAAAATATATATATATATATATATATATATATATTGATAAAATAAAAAGTTGCATACTTGATGGACCACTTGGTCTTTTTTGGCACAATATGTCTATATTTCAAATGTGTTGATAAGTACAGTGTAGAGAAGAGAGCTCCATAAATTCAGTTTAAAGTCCAGTTAATTTTTATGGATAATAACAGTATCAACAGGTATCAAGCGCAATTCAGGGGCAAATGAGGTTTAAAGAGGAGCTGCAGTCTGCTCACATAATTTGTAATAAAAACATCTTTGCCATTCTGGAGCTTCCCTCCAACCACTTTGCATATTATTTCATATATACTTTGATTCTGTACTTGCCAAATATGCTGCAGAAATCTCCCTCTACTGAGTCTGACTGCAGCCAATATAACTGTGGGAAGCTGAAGCTGCTGGCTGTTCATTTCCTGGATTTACACAGACACACAGTGGCACACCTCCAGCTCAGCAGCTCTCATTGGCGCTCTTCTGACTTATCCTCCCTCCTTTCCTGGCAAACTCTCACAAGAGTGAGAGAGAGAGCTGTGCATGATGTCATAAGCCTAGTTTTTTTTTTTTTTACCAGACAAGAAACAGGAAGTGGGCTGCAAAAAGGTATTTACTGGAAGAAAAAAATAATGTTTTATTATCCAAAGTTAAAACAACAAGGGCAGAAGATTTAATAGATGGAAAGATTACAAAATTACTGATTTAATGTTAATAAATGTAAAGTTATGCCCTTTTGGGGCTAAGAATAAGCATGCATCTTACAGGAGGAGAACAGCTGGGGGAATCAATGGTGGAGAAGAATCTGGGTGTTCTGGAAGATCATAAGCTTAAAGGGGTTCTGCACTCATAATACAACATTTGCCCATTCTGTTGCCTCTAGTTAATATATCTCATAATGCCACCTGTTTTTTTTTTTTTGATTCACCTACCTTTTGTAATCTTCAGTACTTTATTTTAAACCCCTGCGGCGATGGGCGGTCTCTTGCGGGGATCAGCGTAATTTCCTGTTGAAGCCCGCACTGTCTCCTGGGATCTCGTTCGTGTAATCCCAGTAGACATTGCGGCTAATGCACCCGACATCTCGCGAGATTTCGGGTGCTACAGCCGACATCTCGCGAGATTTCGGGTGCTACAGCCGACATCTCGCGTGATTTCGGTAATTACAGCCGAGATCTCGCGAGATCTCGGCTGTAATTACCAAAATCACGCGAGATGTCGGCTGTAGCACCCGAAATCTCGCGAGATGTCGGGTGCATTAGCCGCAATGTCTCCTGGGATTACACGAACGAGATCACAGGAGACAGTGCGGGCTTCAACAGGAAATTACGCTGATCCCCGCAAGAGACCGCCGAGGGGTTTAAAATAAAGTACTGAAGATTACAAAAGGTAGGTGAATCAAAAAAAAAAAACAGGTGGCATTATGAGATATATTAACTATAGGCAACAGAATGGGCAAATGTTGTATTATGAGTGCAGAACCCCTTTAATAATGGCATGCAATGCCAAGCTACAGTTTCCAAAGTGAGCAAAAACCTTTCCTGTATTAAGAGAGGCATAGTCTGCAGACAAAGAGATATAATTTTGCCCCTGTACAAATCATTATTAAGACCTCATCTGGAATATTTCAGTTATCTGGAATAATTCAATTTTGGGCACCAGTTCATAATAAGGATATTGGGGAACTAGAGAAATTTCAGGGGCAACCAAACTGATAAGAGGCATGGAGGAGCTCAGCTATGAGGCAAGATTAGAGGAACTGAATTTATTCTCTCTTAAAAAGAGGAGATTAAAGCGGGAGTCCACCGGGACTACGCATTTTTTTTTTTTTTTTTTAAAAGCCAGCAGCTACAAATACTGCAGCTGCTGACTTTTAAAATAGTGACACTTACCTGTCCAGCGCGCCCGCGATGTCGGCACCCGAAGCCGATCTTTAGGTCATCTCTCGGGTGCTGCCGCCGCCATCTTGGATATGGGAATCAGGAAATGGAGCCTTTCGGCTTCATTTCCCGGTTCCCTACTGCGCATGCGCGAGTCGCGCTGCGCAATAAGGACGGTCCCCGCTGCCTCTGGGATCTGTGTGTTTCCCAGCAGGCAGCGGGGCACTTGCGGAAAGGGGCGGACACTTGCGGAAAGGGGCGTAATCTACGCCCCTTTCCGCAGAGAGCTATCCCGGAAGTGGGTGCAGATACCTGTACTGTACAGGTATCTGCACCCCCCTCCCCCCTGAAAGGTGCCAATTGTGGCGCCGGAGGGGGGGAGGGTTCCGATGAGCGGAAGGTCCACTTTAGGGTGGACCTCCGCTTTAAGGTGATGAGACTAAGGTGTGATATGATTAGCATGTATAAATACATACGTGGTCAATATAGTGAACTTGGTGTTGAGTTATTCACTTTAAGGTCATCACAGAGGACAAGGGGGCACTTTTTATATCAGGAGGGAAATAGATTTCATCTCCAAATACAGAAAGGTTTCCTCCTCACATTAAGAGCTGTGAAAATGTGGAATAGACTCCCTCAACAAGTGGTTCTGGGCAGCTCAGTAGATTGTTCTAAGGAAGGCCTAGATTCTTTCAAAGCTACACATAATATAACTGAATACTAACATTTATAGGTAAAGTTGATCCAGGGAATATCCAATTGCCTCTTGGGGATCAGGAAGGAATACTTTTTTCCCCTGTTGGAGCAAATTGGACTATGCTTTACTGTTTTTTTTTTTTGCCTTCCTCTGGATCAACTGTGGGTATAGGATTGTGCATATATAGGGTTGTATTTGTTTTTTTATTTTTTCCTTCTATTGGTCGAACTAGACAGACTTTTGTGTTTTTTCAACCAAACTAACAATGTAATGCAAAGTTAATTTCGAGATAACCTGCTCTTGGTCCAGTTAAATTCCTCTCCTTAGCTCCACAATCCCTGTTGAGGGAAATCAGTAAAGCCCTTAAAATGCAGTAGCTATGTGTTGTACAGTAACTGTTGTAATTAATAAAAATTAGCTTGACTTTTAGCTACATTTATGGTGTTCTCGCCTCTCTACTGTATTTATTGCTGATGTTCTGAGGACTTATTTTGGGCCCATCAGACTCTATAGAGCTGGCTATGACTACTACAAACCTAAAATTAGAATACCTATCAAAATGATGATTCAACTCTTCACCAATATTTCTTTATTCTAAACCTAAAGAGTTACTATTGTTATAGCGTGTTGCTTGCCAGCAGACAAGATTATATCAGGCTTGCAAACTGATAAAAAAAAGGAGGAGGTAGTTATTTTAACTGTACTTACAGAATATGGAGAGCTCAGGAGGGTGTAAAAAGAGTAGTGAAGTGTGCTGGTTACCCACAGAGTAATCATGTGGTTAAAGGGGTTGTAAAGGTTTGTTTTTTATTTTCTAAATAGGTTCCTTTAAGCTAGTGCATTGTTGATTCACTTACCTTTTCCTTCGATTTCCCTTATAAATGTTTTTTTTCTTTGTTTTCTTTGTCTGAATTTCTCACTTCCTGTTCCTCCTCAGTAAGCTGTTCAGTAATCTGTTCTGGCTGACTAACCACCAGCTCGGATAATGGTGAGAAGTTTACTGAGGAGAAACAGGAAGTGAGATATTCAGACAAAGAAAAAAAAAATTTAGAAGGGAAATCGAAGGAAAAGGTAGGTGAATCAACAATGCACTAGCTTAGAGGAACCTATGTAGAAAATAAAAAACAAACCTTTACAACCCCTTTAAGGCATTTCCATCTCTGATACTTTGCAGTCATATAAAAAGGCTGGGGTAAGTAAATCACAAGACTGCATGCATTAACTTATATACATTTGACAGTCAAACACTTTTTATATGTGTATTACACATGTGCTCTTTAGAATCACAACATTACTATTTTCTCTTTTAATATATCCCAGGGCACAGATGTGTTCCCATTACTTACCTTCATATTGAAGGATCCCACCCAGTTTCCAGATCCAGAAGTATTCTCCCCAGCCAGGTTCCTGGACAATAACGGAGGCCTGGAGAAGAAACCAGCACTGATGCCTTTTTCTGCTGGTAAGAAGTGTGTTGTGTTCAGGGGCGGACTGACCATTCGGGCACTCTGGCACTGCCCGAGGGCCCTATGCCACCAAGGGGCCCCATCAGGCTTGCCAGCCTCAATAAAACCAGGGACAGGATGTAAAAATCTGTGTTTTTTTTAAAGATCCCAAGATTATAGCTGCCCCATCTCTCCAGTACCTTTTCAGTGTGTGTATTCTGTGTGTGTATACGGTGTGTGTATATACTGTATGTGTGTATGTGTATACTGTGTGGCCATAATCTATTGCCCGGGGGCCCCATAAACTCCTATTGCCTGGGGGCCCCATAATCTCCTATTGCCCGGGGGCCCCATAATCTTCTCCTATTGCCCGAGTCCCCATGAGTTGTCAGTCCGCCCCTGTTTGTGTTTTATAAGCAGCTATTTGAAGCAGACCTATCACATCCTGTCCAAAGAAAACTCTTGTGGGCCTATATTTACCTTTAACACCATTAAGATGCCTACCACTGCCTCTCCAGAATCACCAGTGATCTTCACCATTTGTCACGAGAACTTACACAGTGACAGCACTGAAATATGGGCTCTGTATCATTGGAGGCAGGTGACACATACTTTACCATGCAATACAGGTTTTTTTTTAGAAATGGTGGTATAGATAAGTAAAGGTTGAGAGGGGGAAGGTTTTATGTGACCGATGTGCCAGATTGTATTCTCTTCCTGTCAAAGCAGAAATGTCAGTCTGCCTGCCCTCTGGACTGAAAACTGAAAATGTGCCCAGGCTGCAGGAGAATAATGAAACTGCCAAAAAAAGCCTTTAGTTTTCTTCCATCTAATTCAGTCCTGAAAGTTCCTTTTTAATGGCAGCTTTCTGAGTATCTGACAGGTAGAGAAAGTAAAGAAGTAAATTAAAAGTATTCCCTAAGACAGTGGTCTCCAAACTGTGGCCTGGGGGCCAGCTATGGCCCTTTGCATGCTTTTATATGGCCCTTGGGGCACTATTTCATCCACTGATACCAACGATGGGGCATAATCCCCCCACCCAACTAATGCCTATGAAATGGTACAACTCCTCCCGATGACACCAATCATGGGGCACTTTTACTCCCACGGAAACAGCTGATGGAGTATTATTTTTTCCCACTAACGCTGGGACATTTTCTACTCCCTCTGGCCACAGTCCGGCCCCCCTAAAGTCTGAAGAACAATAAACTGGGCCTTTGTTTAAAAAGTTTGTAGACCCCTGCTCTAAGAGGTAAGGCTTTATTCTCATAACAGATTCAATGTCTAAACTTTAAATGATTACATTATTCTCTTTTCTGACTGGTTCTCAATCTCAATAAACACAGTTGAATTACCATTTTGGACATCACCTGACAAATATTTTTTAATGGTTTAGTACATAATCAAAACTTTCTATTTTTGGAGAATTTTTAGAGTAAGGAAGAAACCTTTGTCATTTTGTGTGTGTGTGTGTGTGTGTGTGTCTGTGTGTGTGTGTGTGTGTGTGTGTGTGTGTGTGTGTGTGTGTGTGTGTGTGTGTGTGTGTGTGTGTGTGTTCGTGTTCGTGTCCCAGTAGAACGATTTTATTAATTTTTTTGTCCTGTGGGCACAACAGGAATTGAGAGGAAATGTATGTAAAGTCCCCGATGCTAGTGTTCCCATTAGATGATTTTTTCCTTTATTTCTGTTTTGTTGACACCTCAAAATGTTAGCTTTTATTTTACTTTCAGCCCTAATGACAATGGTCACCAAAAAAAATTCAGAGGGTGAATTTCTGCAGCAGGAATGCAGACAGCAACAAAAAAAACAAAAAACATGACAGTGATTCTAACCTTTCGTCATCCTATCCAAAACCAAAAAGATGGGTTTACATACACTTTAAATATATTTTATTGTAATGTTCAACACCTTAATATGATATCTTGTACATCTATAGGAAGGCGGATGTGCCCAGGGGAAAGCCTTGCCCGCATGGAGCTTTTTCTTTTCCTCACCTCCCTCCTCCAGAAGTTCACCTTGACCTCCCCGGTACCTCGAGAAGACCTGAACTTAGCCCCTGAAGTCAGCAGTGCTGGACACTTTCCTCGCTTCTACAAAATGTCTGCCATTCTCCGCACTAGCACAATTTAATCTTGGATTGGTTTGTTGTATATTCCCATTGTAAATTACATTTGGCTTGTATTTTCCTTTTATATTGTAGTAGCAAAATAAAAACATATTTATTTAAGCATTTAAGACCGCATTGTAATGTAAGGACTGTGAGTACATGAGTGCTGTGAGGGCACGTGGACTGTGAGTGCACATGAGTTGTGAGTACATGAGTGCTGAGAGCGCACATGAACTGTGAGTCCATGTGGACTGTGAGTGCACATGGGTTGTGAGTACATGAGTGCTGAGAGCGCACATGAACTGTGAGTCCATGTGGGCTGTGAGTGCACGTGGACTGTGAGCGCACATGGACTGTGAGTGCAAGTGTGATGTCTTGTTGAGAACCTGTGTATTGTTGAGTATTAGTGTCAGGAAACTAGTTGTTAGTTCATTTGAACAGAGTATAACCCCCAATCCCCATTAAATTAGTGGGTACCATGCCCATCAGGTGTGGAGATGCGACTCAGTGTACATCTTGCAGCATGTACGCGTTCCTTGATCATCCGATCATGGGCAAATGCTGCTGTGCAAAATGTAAGCACATTGTTTCCCTGGAAGCCCAGGTTCTGAATCTAGGGAAGCAACTGTCAACACTGAGAAGTCCCTCCATACTAAAGGAGAGTTGGGATCGTACCAGGCAGGTGCCAGCAGGGGCCACCACAGAGGTGGGTGGAGATAAAGAGGGGCAGGCACCAAAGCAGAGTAGATTGGTGAGAGTCAGGAAGGATAGAGGTGAAAGAGTCAGGGAGGCCGGTCCTGGACTGGAACTTCCCAATAAGTATGCCACGTTGAGTGACATTGGTGAAACCAGTCAGGGACCAACACTGCTGGAACTGAGTTACTCCCCTAGCTGCTAGGGGTATAACTCCTCCAGTGAGGGTGGGAGTAAAGCCAAGGGAAAAGAAAGACAGATTCTGGTGGTAGGGGACTCAATTATTAGAAGCACAGAGAGGTCACAAGACCTGAAGCGCCGAACTGTATGTTGTTTATGGGGTGCTCGGGTTTTACACATTACGGATCTGGTGGACAGATTACTGGGAGGGGCTAGGGAAGATCCGGCTGTCATGGTGCACGTTGGCATCAATGACAAAGTCAGAGGAAGATGGAGTGTCCTAAAAAACGATTTTAGGGACTTAGGAGCTAAATTGAGGAAAAGGAGCTACAAGGTAGTATTCTCAGAAATACTACCGGTACACATCAGAAAGACAGAGGGAGATTAGGGAAGTAAACAAGTGGCTGAGGAGATGGTGTAGAAAGGATGGGTTGGAGTTCCCGGAAAACCAGGGCGATGTCTCAGTAGGTTACCAGCTCTATAGAAGGGACGGACTGCACCTAAATGGGAAAGGTGCAGATCTGTTGGGAGTGAAGACGGGCAAAAAGTAAGAGGGGCTTTTAAACTAGGAGATGGGGGGAGGACCCAGAGATAGGGATAGTGAGCGCGGAACATATTCCAGAGGCTAATATTGGGGGTATTAGTAGTAGGTTTACTAAAGCACCTAAACCCAAGGTAAGTATAGTAACATGTCCTATTTTGAAACCCCAGAGCAGCCAATAAAGAGATAATATGCGACCGGTCTAAACTACGTGGCATGTTCACCAATGCCAGGAGTCTGGTGGACAAGATGGGAGTACTAGAGCTACTGTTGTACGAGGAGAATTTCGATTTTGTAGGAATAACTTGGTTAGACAGCTCTCATGATTGGCTGGCAACTATTCAAGGGTATTCCCTAATCCCAGGGATAGAGAGGGTAAAAAAGGGGGAAGGGTATGCCTGTATATCAAAAATGATGTACAAGTGGATGTGAGAGATGACATCACTAAGGAAGGGAGGTGGAATCCTTATGGGTAGAGCTACAAAGGGAGGAAACTAAGGGGAAAGTAATACTGGGAGTATGCTATAGGCCCCCTAACCAGAGGGAGGAGGTGGAGGCGGACCTCCTATCACAATTTGGATTAGCGGCAAGAATGGGAAGTGTCATTATAATGGGGCATTTTAATTATCCAGACATAGACTTTGTGGAATGAACCGCGCATTCATCTAAGGCTCGCCTGTTCCTAAATGTCTTGCAAGACAATTTCATGGGTCAGATGGTAAATGCACCAACTAGAAACAAAGCATTACTAGACCTACTGATTGCCAACAATACAGACCTGATCATGGATGTGGAAATACGGTGCAATTTAGGAAACAGCAATAAAAGGTTAATTCGTTTTAGTATAAATCACACAAATAGGAAACATGGCGGGAATATGAAGACACTGAATTTCAAAAGAACCAACTTCCCTAAACTACGAGCCTTGCTAGAAGATACTAATTGGGATAAAATCTTAGGAACAAAGAACACAGAGGAAAAATGGGAATGCTTTAAGAGAATATTAAATAAGGGAATTAGCCAGTGCATCCCAATGGGAAATACATTTAAAAGAGCTAATAAAAGTCCTGGGTGGCTTAACTTGAACATAAAAATGCATATTAAAGCAAAGGAGAAGGCCTTCAAAAAATACAAGGCTGAGGGATCATCATCAGCATTCCAACTTTCCAAAGAATGCAACAAGAAATGTAAGGGTGCAATCAGGACAGCTAAGATAGTCCACGAAAGGCACATAGCGGAGGAGAGTAAAGAAAATCCTGAGAAATTATTTAAGTACATAAATAGTAACAAAGGGAGATCAGATCATATTGGTCCCATAAAGAATGATGAAGGGAATCTGGTTACTAAGGATGGAGAGATGGTGAAGGTATTGAATTTATTTTTCTCCTCAGTCTTTACGAGGGAAACTGGGGACTTCCGTACCCAAAACTGCAAGGTTTATCCTCATGACATGTCACAGGAAGTACCTTCATGGCTAACAGAGGTCAGAATTAGAAATAGACTTGAAAAACTTAACATTAACCACCTGCCGCCCGCCATATAGCAAAAGTGGTTTAGATATCCTGACTGGACGTCATATGACATCACCAGGATATCAAGCTGCTGCGTGTCCCCAGGGGTGCATATCACAGCGATCGTTGTTGCGGTGTGTCAGACTGACAGAGACTCTTTACTACGTGATCAGCCGTGTCCAATCACATCTGATCACAATGTAAACAGGAAGAGCTGCTGATTGCCTTTTCCTCACTCGTGTCTGTCAGACTCGAGTAGAGGAGAGCCGATCGCCTGCTAATCTGACAGGGGGGTCTGTGCTGATTGATTATCAGCACAGCCCCCCGAGGATGCCAGCACTTGACTACCAGGGAGGCCTCCAGGACCACCAGGGATGTCACCACCAGGTATGCCACCCTAGACCACCAGGGATGCCACCCTAGACCACCAGGGATGCCAATCAGTGCCCACAATGGATGCCAATCAGTGCTCACAATGGATGGCAGTGCCCACAATGGGCATCACTGATTGGCAGGCATTATTGTTTAGCACTGATTGGCATCCATCAGTACCATCTATTAGTGTACATCAGTGCCACCTATCAGTGCCCATCCATGCCCATCTGTGCCACCTATCAGTGCCCATCCCTGCCGCCTATCAGTGCCCTTCCGTGCCACCTATCAGTGCCGATCAGGTCCACCTCATTGGTGCCACCTCTTTGGTGCCCATCAGTGCCCATCAGTGCCCGTCAGTGCAGCCCCAGGAGTGCCCATCAGTGAAGGAGAAAACGTAAGTCTTGTAACAGAAACAAAAAAAACTTTTTTTTTTTTTTTTTTAATCGGTCTTTTATTTATTTGTTTAGCAGAAAATAAAAGCAATCTCTATTGTGCGAACAAAGTTATAAAAATGTAGTTTGGGTGCAGTGTTGCCTGACCGCGAAATTGTCATTCAAAGTGCGAAAGTGCTGAAAGCTGAAAATTGATCTGGGTAGGAAGGTGTATAAGTGCCCTGTATTGAAGTGGTCAATAAGTCACCGGGACCAGATGGCTTGCACCTGAGGTCCTTAAGGAACTCAGTCAAGTAATTGCCAGACCATTGTTCCTCATTTTTACGAACAGTCTGCTGACTGGAATGGTACCAGCTGATTGGAGAAAAGCCATTGTAGTACCAACATTTAAAAAAGGCCAAGATACATCCCTGGGAATTACAGCCCAGTTAGCCTAACATCAATTGTATGCAAGCTCTTGGAGGAGATGATAAGGCACTATATACATTTTATAGCTATGACAATGGTATCGTTAACAGTAATCAGCATGGATTCATGAAGATTGAAGATTCATGAAGAATGAAGACATTCTTGCCAAACCAATCTATTAACCTTCTATGAGGAGGTGAGCCACCATCTAGATAAAGGAAGGCCCGTAGACATAGTGTGTCTGGATTTTGCAAAAGCATTTGATACAGTTCCCCATAAACCTTTACTGTACAAAGTAAGGTCTGTTGGCATGGACCATAGGGTGAGTACATGGATTGAAAAATGGCTACAGTTCAGAGGGTAGTGATAAATGGGGAGTACTCGGAATGGTCCGGAGTGAAAAGTGGTGTCCCTCAGTGTTCTGTCCTGGGACCAATCCTATTTCATTTATTCATAAATGACCAGGAGGATGGGGTAAACAGCTCAATCTCTGTATTTATAGACAATACTAAGCTAAGCAGGGCAATAACTTTTCCACAAGATGTGGAAACCTTGCAAGAAGATTTGAACAAATTAATGGGGTCAAAACAACGTGGCAAATGAGATTTAATGTAGAAAAATGTAAAATAATGCATTTGGGTGGCAACAATATGAATGCAATCTACTCACTGGAGGGGAACCTCTGGGGCAATCTAGGATGGAAAAGGACCTGGGGGGTCCTAGTAGACAACAGGCTCAGCAATGGCATGCATGGCTGCTGCAAGCAAAGCAAACAGAATATTGGCATGTATTAGAAAGGGGTTTAAGTCCAGAGATAAAACAATAATTCTCCCAATCTACAAGACTCTGGTCTGGCCAAACCTAGAGAATGTTGTCCAGTTCTGGGCACCAGTCCTCAGGAAGGATGTGCTGGAACTGGAGAGAGTCCAGAGAAGGGCAACAAAACAAATAAAGGGTCTGGAGGATCTTTGTTATGAGGAAAGGTTATGAGCACTCAACTTATTCTCTCTGGAGAAGAGACGCTTGAGAGGGTATATGATTTCAATGTAGAAATACCGTACTGGTGACCCCAAAATAGGGTTAAAACTTTTCAGTGAAAGGGAATTTAATAAGACATGCAGACATTCACTAAAATGAGAAGAAAAGCAGTTTAACCTTAAACTGCATAGAGGGTTCTTTACTGTAAGAGCGGTTAGGATGTGGAATTCTCTTCTGCAGGCAGCGGTTTCAGCGGGGAGCATCGATAATTTCAAAAAACTATTCGATAGACACCTGAATGACCACAACATACAGGGGTATATACAATGTAACACTGATATAAAATCACATACTGTACATAGGTTGGACTTGATAGTCTTTTTTCAACCTTGCCTACTATGTAACTATGTAACTATGTTTGCTTATAGCAGTGAATGACATTGCTATAAGCAAGCATTTTACTGAATGAAACTGATTCAATCAGTTTGTTTTGTTGTGATTAGCTGTGATTGGTCAAAGCTAATCCCATGATACAGGTGGGCTTTGATTGGCCCTGTCTGTACCATGTGATCTAATTTGACCAATCACAGTTAGAAACACAATTGTACACAATGGATGGCATGAAACAAAGCCATCTATTGTGTACAACTGTCATGTGACCTGCTGTGATTTCTCACTGTGGTCACAAGGTACCACAGCACCTGTACACCATACCCCCCCCCCCCCCCCAACTGTCCTGGATTCCGCAGGACTGTCTTGAGTTTGCAAGTCAGTTCCGGGATCCTGCGGATCTGGGCTGGAGTCCTGGAATCCACAGCTGGAACAAGTTCCTGGCAGTGGGATTGATTCAGTGGGGGTATTTCTCAATGAATACAATGCACGCTCTTGTGCACTGCACCTGTTGAGCATTCTGGTATATCTGCCCTCTCCACCCCCTCCCTACTTCAATCAACTTGTCATTGGTTGCTAGGACCACGTTATCACACACTAGAAACAATCAACCTCCTTGGAAGACGCTTTAGGACCTCCCAGCCTCCCTCCCAGGACCTCCTAGCCTCCCCAGCTTTTGGCTCCTGCTTCCAGCTCGGTAAGGGGACTTTGACGCGTACAGTATATATTTTGTGCTGCCAGCTTGCAGACATCCCAACCTGCAAATGCTTATTTCAGGGAGGTTTCAAACTCATTTCAGGGAGGTGACGCTTCCCGTCAACGCTGACCCCCTCCCCAATAAAATAAAGCCTTACCAGTGCCAATTAGTGCCAATTAATTCAGCTATACCAGTGCCCAATGAAATGCTGCCTGTTCACACAGCTGCTGGGGCTGGGCTGCTGGCTCTGGGGTCTGGCTGCTAGGGTCTGGCTGCTGGGGCCAAGGTCTAGCTGCTGGAGCGGGGCTGCTGGTCCTGGGGTCTGGCTGCTGGGACAAGGGGTCTGGCTGCTGGAGTTGGGCTACTGGTCCTGGAATCTGGCTGCTGGGGCCAGGGGTCTGGCTACTGGAGCTGGGCTTCTGGTCCTGGGGTCTGGCTGCTGGGACCAGGGGTTTGGCTGCTGTAGCTTGTCTGCTGGTCCTGGGGTCCGGCTGCAATGGGGCTGGTGAGCCATCCCAGTTAGAGAATTCCCCAGAAAGAAGGGGGTGGGCTGAGGCAGAGGGGGGACAGTCCATACTGCTGTCCCCAGCCTTCTGCATGGGTACTATTTTGGGCGGTCGGTTTGGCCGATTCAGCAGATAAGGAAAGGGGTGGGTGGAGGCAGAGAGAAGACTGTGATCTGCAGGCTGTAGTAATTAAAAGAAAAAAAAAAAACTTTCCCCTGTCAAGCGGACTTTTTCTCCACTTTTGGGTACATGACAGTCCTGGTCTGCCTGGCGGATTGATATAGAAGGGATTATCATGTACTTGTTGCACAGGAGATCACTGCGCAGCAGCACCCGAAAATGGAGAAAGAGTTCCCCCACTGCTCACACACCCTAGTGACTTCTGGTCCTCTCCTCCTCTCTCCTGAACTGTCCACTGTCCTCCCTGTCTTCTCCAGGCTGCCACCTTGCCACTGCTTCTTTCCACACATGCATGAAACGGTCTTCTATCTTGCACTCCTCTTGTCACCTTGTAAGTTTAACAGCACAGCACAGCTCCTTACCCATCCAAAGCTTCTGCTCTGCCACTGCCTTTCCTGACCGCACTGCCTCCAAGACCGCACTGCCTCCAAGATGCTGAGAATGTCCTCTTCCCCCAGATGCATTTTCAGGGGTCCGCAGAACAGTGAGCACATTCCTAATTCTACCAGGAATCTATCTGTGTGCCCCACAACAGCCCACCAACTCTATAGTTGTTTCCCACTTTTTTTGCCGGACAAAAGACAAACATGCCCCCTAGGCACTAATGTCGTGTACACACGGCCGGACTTTTCGTCGGACAGAACTTCAAAGGACTTTTTGACGAAGTTCCAACAGAGTTCTGCCAAAATGGACTTGTCTACACACAATCACACCCAAGTCTGACGGATTTGACCGTGATGATGTACGACCGAACTAGAATAAGGAAGTTCATAGCCAGTAGCCAATAGCTGCCCTAGCGTCGGTTTTCGTCCGTCGTACTAGCATACAGACGAACTGATTTTTCCACCGGACTCGAGTCCGTCCATCTGATTTTTCAAGAGCAAAGGTACTATGAAGCCCACACGTGGTCAAATTGTCCGGCATTTCGTTCCGACTAGACATGTGCATTCGTTTTCGTCCGAATGCATTTTCGTCCGAATTTCAGCTATTTTCGTTTTCGTTTTGACAAACGATAACGAAAGCACAGAGTCCGAAAAACGAAAGATCCGACATAAATAAATGCTTTATTTTCGTTTTCATTGTTACAACAGTTCGATATAGAATAGGAGATTTGACGGGACTCTGACAATAACAATCTGTCTATAGAACCTGTGGTCGAATGTGCCTAACCTTACCTCTATTAGTCCAAGATTATATAGAGAAAATATTTGACAGAGAAAAAAGATTTGACAGAGAGAAAAGATTCTGCAAGTTACTGTCCTAAAAAGTGTTTGGGGACCCGGGTCCTGCCCCAGGGGACATGTATCAATGCAAAAAAAAGTTTTAAAAACGGCAGTGATTTTAATAATGATTAAAGTGAAACAATAAAAGTGTAATATTCCTTTAAATTTCGTGGGGGGGGGGGGGGGCGTGTCTATAGTATGCCTGTGAAGGGGCGCATGTTTCTGGTGCTTAGAACTGTCCCTGCACAAAGTGTAATTTTTGCAGGAAAAAAAGTCCTTTAACCACCTCCCGCCCGCCCTATAGCCGAATGATGGCCGTAGAGCAGGCGGGTTCGTTCGAGCGGTCGTCCCTGGACGTCCTTGTGTTTACTTCCGCAATGCGCGCCGCCGGGGGCACGCATCGCGGAAGTTTTGTACTCGCCGTGTCTCCCGGAGACAGGCAAACATAGATCGCCGTGAACGGCCAATCAAAGCGGCCGTTCACAGCGCGATCGCAGCTGCCAATGGGAGATGATCTCAAATGTAAACATATGAGATCATCTTCCATTGCCGTGTCTCTCCCTCCTCACACAGAGACAGCGTGAGGAGAGAGAGGATCTGTGAGTGACATATTTCATACTGTGACTAAAATCTGTCAGCCCCAGTGCCAACTGTCAGCCCCAGTGCCATCTGTCAGCCCAGTGCCAGTGCCATCTGTCAGCCCAGTGCCATCTGCCAGTAGTGCCATCTGCCAGTAGTGCCAGTGCCGCCAGTGGCACCTGCCAGTGCCACCTGCGAGCGCCAGTGCCATCCGTCAGCCCCAGTGCCGTCAGCCCCAGTGCCGCCAGTGCCAGTGCCGCCAGTGCCAGTGCCACGTGCCAGTGCCACCTGCCAGTGCCACCTGCCAGTGCCAGTGCCACCTGCCAGCGCCAGTGCCACCTGCCAGCGCCAGTGCCATCCGTCAGCCCCAGTGCCGTCAGCCCCAGTGCCGCCAGTGCGAGTGCCGCCAGTGCCACATGCCAGTGCCACCTGCCAGCGCCAGTGCCATCCGTCAGCCCCAGTGCCGTCAGCCCCAGTGCTGTCAGTTCCAGTGCCACCTGCCAGTGCCACCTGCCAGCGCCATCTGCCAGCCGCAGTGCCATCTGCCAGCCCCATTTGCCAGAGCAATTAGCCAGAGCAAATAGCCAGAGCAAATAGCCAGCACCATCTGCCAGTGCGCCTCTGTATGTGGCCAGGCTGTGTAAAAGTCTCACACATTTGGTATCGTTATACTCAGGAGGAGTAGTAGAACGTATTTTGGGGTGTCATTTTTGCTATGTACATGCTATGTGTTGGAAATATCTTATAAATGGACAACTTTGCGTAAAAAAAATGCGTTTTCATTTTTTTTCCACATTTTCCCAAAACTTCTGGAAAAAAAATGAACCATTCAAACGACTCATTATGCCTCATAGATTATACGTTGGGGTGTTAGCTTTCCAAATTGGGGTCACTTTGTGGGCATTTCCATTGTTCTGGTGCTCCAGGGCCTTCAAAAATGTAAGAGGTGGTTGAGAAATGAAATGTGTAATTTATGCTCCTAGAACGCCTGATGGTGCTATTTCAATATTGGGCCTCTGTATGTGGCCAGGCTGTGTAAAAGTCTCACACATTTGGTATCATAATACTCAGAAGGAGTAGCAGAATGTATTTTGGGGTTTCATTTGTGGTATACACATGCCATGTGAGAGAAATAACCTATTACATTGAAAATGTTGTGAGAAAAAAAATAAAAATAAAAATCTTCATTTTGCAAAGAATTGTGGGAAAAAGATGACATCAAAAACCTCACCATGCATCTTAGTAAATACCTTGGAATGTCTAATTTCAAAAAAGGGGTCATTTGGGGGGTATTTGTACTTTCCTGACTTGTTCGGGTCGCAAGAAATGAGATAGGCCGCCAGTACGTCAGGTGTGATCAATTTTTTATGATTCGCACCACAGCTTGTAGACTCTCTAACTTTCACAAAGACCAAATAATATCCACTAATTTGGGTTATTTTTACCAAAGATATGTAGCAGTATAAATTGTGGCCAAAATTTATGAAAAAAAAAAATTATAATTAACAAAATGTTATCACAGAAACAAAGAAATATGCGTTTTTTTTCAAAATTTTCAGTCTTTTTTCATTTATAGCGCAAAAAATAAAAACCCCAGAGGTGATCAAATACCACCAAAAGAAAACTCTATTTGTGGGAAAAAAAGGACACAAAATTCATTTGGGTACAGTGTTGCATGACTGAGTAATTGTCATTCACAGTGTGAGAGCACCAAAAGCTGAAAATTGGTCTGGGCAGGAAGGGTGTTTAAGTGCCCAGTAAGCAAGTGGTTAAAATCACTCGCAGCTATTATGAATTGTCGGCTCCGTAATACAGAGAACACTCATTGAAAGTCATTGATAAAATAAATAAATAAAAAAGCGTGGGGGTACCCCAAATTCAATTACCAGGCCCTTCAGGTTTTTATTTTTTATTTTTTATTTTTTTTTTATCAATGACTTTCAATGAGTGTTCTCTGTATTATGGAGCCGACAATTCATAATAGCTGCGAGTGATTTTAAAGGACTTTTTTTCCTGCATAAATGACACTTTGTGCAGGGACAGTTCTAAGCACCAGAAACATGCGCCCCTTCACAGGCATACTATAGACACCCCCCCCCCCCTACGAAATTTAAAGGAATATTACACTTTTATTGTTTCACTTTAATCATTATTAAAATCACTGCTCCCGAAAAAACGGCCGTTTTAAAAACTTTTTTTTGCATTGATACATGTCCCCTGGGGCAGGACCCGGGTCCTCAAACACTTTTTAGGACAGTAACTTGCAAATTAGCCTTTAAAATTAGCACTTTAGATTTTGAACGTTGGAGTCCCATAGACATTAATTGGGTTCTAAAGTTCACACGAAGTATGCTATATACTAGCTCCGTCGAATCTTCTTTATACATTCGACAGACACCATAAGCCTTCAAAGACAGATTCGACCGTAATTCATGTGGATTTTCGGACGAATGCAATTTTTGAAAGAAAAACTAAATAAATAAAAACTAATTTCGGGAGTTACTAAATAAATAAATAAATTTTTCGGACGAAAACGAAATTCCGAAACGAAATATTTTACTCTGCACATGTCTAGTTCCGACTGACCTTTGCTGTTGAAAAGTCTGGCCATTTGTACATGGCTTAACAGTTCTGCTACATCATCTTTTCATCCTCCAGATTCCACACGGCAGCACTGACAACTTCCTTCACACCAGGTGTGCTTTGGAGGCAAGAGCATTTGTATTTAGGGGAGGGGAGGTGCTTGTAAGGGGGATTAAGTGAGAGCATTTATGCTAGAATGAGGGGTTTGGGGGATAATTTTTGCTGGGAGGAGGCTTTGTGTCTGGAGGCAGAATTTGGTTTGGGGAGGGGGGATAAGAGGATTTTTGCTAGAAGAAGGGATGGGGGGGGGGAGTATTTGTGCTGTGGGGATGATTTTGGGGGGAGAAGAGGATTTGTACTAAAAGCATGTAATAATTCGGGGTGGGGGCTTTGGTGAAGACAGGGATTTGTATTGAAATGGGGAACAGATTTGTTCTGGGAAGGGGGATTTGGAGGGGGAAGGATTTGTGCTTGGTGGATTTAGAGAGGAAGGGGATTTTCACTAGAAGGGGAATTAGGAGGGGTGGAAGAGGATTCAGGAGGGGAAATTGTGCTGGGAGGGGGGATTGGGATGGAGAAGATCCTTTCTAGAATGGGGGAGAGGATTTGTGCTGGGAGTGTGCAGATTAGTGCTGGATTTTGGAGGGAGGAGAGTGTATTTTAGCTGAAAGGGTAAACTGGGTAGACAGGATTGTTCAAATGGGGGGATTTTGCGGCCTCCTGACACCTACACTGAACATTACACATCCCTGCATTCTTTCCATTTTGTTCTTCTCATCCTGCTGCACATTAAACACTCCTGTCCCCATTCATTCTGTGCATTACATATTACTGACTTCAGCACACACTTCATGCATTACACACCCTGGACCCCCGCACTATGTGCATTATGTATTCCTAAACCTGACACTGACTGCAGCACTCTTTGCATTACATACTTCTCACCAAAGTCTTCATTGTCTCCATAGTTCCTGGTTGCTGTGCAGTCCCTGGCTAATTTAAGTCTTATTTAATGTCAGCTCAGACAAAGTGTCAGCTCTTTGTCTGTTTTCAGTGCAAGCAAAACTATGTAATGGAAGCTTTTAAAAAAAACAATTGTAATGATTGTGCTGAGGTTTATATGTGTCTCTTGCCTTTGGCACAGCAATCAAATCATATTTTGTAGGTACAAGGATGGGCAGGTTTTGTAGCCTATCACCTTGCCTGGCACTACTGTATATCTCCTAGCCTGGCACTGCTGTCTATCACCTAGCCTGGCACTACTGTATATCACTTAACCTGGCACTACTGTGTATCACCTAACCTGGCACTACTATATCACCTAACCTGGCACTAGTGTATCACCTAACCTGGCACTACTGTATATCACCTAGTCTGGTACTACTGTATATCAGCTAACCTGGCACTGCTGTATATCACCTAGCCTGGCACTACTGTGTATCACCTAACCTGGCACTACTGTATCACCTAACCTGGCACTAGTGTATCACCTAACCTGGCACTACTGTATATCACCTAGTCTGGTACTACTGTATATGAGCTAACCTGGCACTGCTGTATATCACCTAGCCTGGCACTACTATATATCAACTAACCTGTCACTATATCACCTAGCCTGTCACTATACCACCTAACCTGGCACTATGGTATATCTCCTAACCTGGCACTACTGTATATCACTTAACCTGGCACTACTGTGTATCACCTAACCTGGCACTAATGTTTCACCTAACATGGCATTACTGTATATCACCTAGCCTGGCACTACTGTATATCACTTAACCTGGCACTACTGTATATCACTTAACCTGGCACTACTGTATATCACCTAGCCTGGCACTACTGTGTATCACCTAACCTGGCACTACTGTATCACCTAGCCTGGCACTACTGTATCACCTAACCTGGCACTACTGCATATCACCTAGTCTGGCACTACTGTATATCAGCTAACCTGGCACTACTATATATCAACTAACCTGTCACTATATTACCTAGCCTGTCACTATACCACCTAACCTGCCACTACTGTATATCACCTAACCTGGCACTATATCTTCCCCTTACTTTTGTCCTTGTCCCCCCATGTGCCCCCCCCCAAATATAAAAGCTGGTGATGCCACTGGCCAGTGCCCAAATTCTATTGCTTAACTGCAGCCGAGAAATTTGAAATTTTTGCCCGTACTATGCTAACAGGGGAGCCTGGATTACAGGATTGGCCTGGAACAGAATAACAAATCTTTGGACAGATATATGCACGCATCATATATAGATTTTTTAACAGCATTCTTTTCTGCTGCCTGTTATTTGACTCCTATGAGACTTTTTCCACCATGGTTCCGTGGCATATAGTTACAACTCCATCCTCTCATATGTTCATTACAAAATTAAGTTTATTGAGCAAATATTGTTCTTAACAATCACGTAGGCTTTTTTAACTCCCATTGTGACACATATATTTATACAGTACTGTCAAATAAAGGATACATAAATATGAAACAGATCCTTTTCCCCACAATGGTTACATAATCACCTCAAAAACAAGTCATTTGGCATCACGAAACTTTCAAAAATCACAAATTTCTCACTAATACACAATAGAGGTACAGTCTTCTGTTAACATAACAAGCTCTGTTCTATACAGAGAGGGCTATAGTAACATTAGATATATGCATATGTGTAGAGGTGCATTTATTTTAGTGTTGGGCAGATGTATTGCCATGCACCAACATGCATTTTATTTGCACAATAACATGCATTATTACTACATTGACATAGGTTTCCAAGGGGTTTTTGATTTTCAAATTTGGAGTGGATAGGGTTAAACACCATCAGCCAGGGCTTGTTAATACCTGTTATTAACACATCAAGAACACATTTGATGCATTGCTATTGACATCTATGGGCCTCCCAGCACACTAAAATGCATACAGTAAAACCTTGGATTGCGAGCATGATTCGTTGCGGGAACATGCTTTTTATCCAAAGCACTTGTATATCAAAGCGAATTTCCCCATAAGAAATAATGGAAACACAGATTATTCGTTCCACAACCATTTATTCATAAGTCCTTCAGTTTATGGTCCATATAAAAAGATTATAGAAATGTGATGGGTTGTGTAACCATAAAATGTCCATCCCCAAATGGAAGCCTCCACAAGGGGATTAGAAGCAAAATCCAGCAGGAAATACAGAGTATAAAAGAGAAGAGAGGCACCGGACTTTCCGGCAGACTAGGCCCGTCGGTCTTCCCGACAGACTTTTGGCAGAGTTCCGAAAGAACTTTCCGAACTAACGGACTTGGCCACACACAAACACACAAAGTCCATTCCAAAGTCTGTTAGTTTTGAACGTGATGACGTAAATGGGACTAAAGGAAGTTCAATAGCCAGTAGGCAATAGCTGCCCTTGCATTGTATTTGTTCCATCGGACTAGCACACAGACGAATGGTTTTCCCGATTTTTAGTCCGTCGGAATTGAGTCCGTCAGATAGATTTGAAACATGTTCTATTTCTAGGTCCGTCTGATTTTTATTTTTTTTTCAAAAAACGAGCGGACTAGCCTACACACGATCGGATTGTCCGATGGACTGATCCCGTCGGACCTAGTCTGCCGTAAAGTCTGGTAGTGTGTATGTGGCATAAGTGTAGCAATATGGTTACATTTAATGAAGGTACGACATTTAGCAACGTACATGGTTGATGATTAAAAGAGACACATCTAAGTATGCAGACATCCGGGGTAAAGCTGTCCACATAGACCATCCTCCGCACAGCCAGCTCTCATCGCTATCAGACTGCAATTGTGACCAGGAAGACTACCCTGCAGTAGAGCGATTTGAAAGAGAGGCTTGAAGCACTGGAAGGGATGACATCAATGGTGGTGTGGTGGATGGTTTGTGGACAGATTTACCCCAGATCCCTGCATACTTAGATGTGCCTGTTTTAATCATCATCCGTGTGAGTTGCTAAATGTTGTACCTTCAGTAAATGCAATCATATTGCTACACTTAGTGGCACCTCTCTTCTCTTTTATACTCAGTTGTGACATGACGCTACTTGTATATCAAGACTTCACTTGTATATCAAGTCAAAATGTATTAAAAAATGTTGCTTGTCTTGCAAAACTTTAAAGATACAGGGAAGAGAAAAACAGGGGACTGGAGGGTAACCAACCTCCGGGACTTTTAAGACGGTACCAGATATAGAGGCAAGATAATCACATGCCAAAAAATAAAATCAATATAATTTTATTAAGAGTACAAATACATAAAACATTTCCGGAAAAGGAAAATATAAATATATGTAACAAGTCCTAAAGTACAAAAAATGGTACAGAGTCATGAATAACTACACATGTTACCGAACTTGTACATTAAATATGCTGCATTTTTCTCTACATGTTTCGCTCTCCTGAGCTTCTTCAGGATTTGCAGCGTATACAGTTACACAAAGAAACTGAAAAAAATACAAAGTAATAAATAAATTTATTAGATGCATCTCAGAAATTTGAAACAAATATTTCTGTGTTAGATTAGGTATCTGCTCTGACCAACCTCAGTTGATCAAGGCAGATACATTCCTTATTAGTTGAATTATTAGAGCAAGGACATATATTACAAAGTAATATGGAATAAAGGCATGTTAATATATTGAGGAACTATATATACATCATTTCCAGCATTGAAACAGAACAGAACAGTCTTAAAGTTGACCTCCAGTCCCCTGTTTTTCTCTTCCCTGTATCTTTAAAATTTATATTCTGGGATGTGGTACCATTTTACTCTCTGATCAACTTCATCTTTTTAAATCTTTTGTCTGTATTGTCTTGCAAAACGCTTTCAAACCAATTTACTCTCAAACCAAGCTTTTACTGTAATTGCATTAAGAGGCTCTTAGAAGTCAATGGCAGTCAGGGCCGCTGATAAGGGGGCACCACCAGCCCTCCTGTACGAGGTCTGGCCCCCATAAGTTCAACAGGGTGCCTGGGTGATTTATAAAGCAGGCAGTTCTCTGGAGCATTGGGGAGGGCAAAATTACTGTAACCGATTTCCCTCCCCTGTGCACCCCCCCCCCCCCCACAGCGCTAATGACTTCTTCTATCCTCCCTCTGGCTGGCTTTCAGCTGCTGTAGGGGAGTCACAGGAGGATTATTTCAAATAAATCCTCCCCCAGCTCTCCCATTACCCCCTCAGGGTCCTACCTTCCCCTCTTCCTGCAGCTTCTAACCCCCCCCCCCCACCCCCCCCTGCAGTACTTCCAGCTTCTCCTCCTCTCTCCCTCCTGTTGGATGTCAGCTGCTGTGTGATGCAGGGGGATGTAAGGAACAAGAGCAGGGAGGAGGGCAGAAAACATCATGCTTACCAGTCCCTTCGTTTCCTGAATGAACATACTAAGTGTTGCTCCTGTGTCCATACATAACTTAAGCATAGTAAACTGTGTTGGATGGGAAGTCTCTGTACAGAGTGCTTCATGCTCATTTATTCTAAAAAGAATAGGTTAACCTATCATAACATGTGACATGTTACACCCATATTCGGACCATCCCCTGCTCCCTCACGATCTGACAGCTAGTGAGGATCTTCCCCCTGCTAGCTGTTACCAGCCCAGCCGTATCACTCCTTTACAGTATTCTGTAAATGGAAAACTTTTTAAGTGCAGCTAATGCTGCAGAGAAATACGCAGGAAGAGGAATTGAGAATTCTGCATCTTCGATTTCTTTTTCTGTCTCAAAAATAAGATATCAGGGGTTTGTTTAGACCCTAGATATTTCACCAAAGTTTTGCTTAAAGTGGAGCTCCACTCAAAAGGGGAAGCTCTACTTATTTGCCATCTCTCCCCCTCTGCTGGCACATTTGGCACCTTTCGGGGGGGGGGGGGGGTGATTTTGACAGGTACCTGCTCCCACTTCCAGCTGACTCTGCAGCAGCAAACTCATCTGGAAGTTCAGCCCCCTCCTCCGAGGCTGGGCAATTCACAAAGTGATTTGCACATGCACAGTAGGTAACTTGCTGTGAAGCCGTGAGGCGGCGACAGCAGCACCCAAGAGCAGATTGAAAAATTGGTTCGGGTGAAGACCCCACTGGATTCGTTTAACAGGTAAGTGTCCTAATATTAAAAGTCAGCAGCTACAGTATTTATTTTTTTCTGAAGGAGCCTGGAGCTCCACTTTAAGCACACCACAGGGCTGTCAGGTAGGCTTTACCGGGTTCTATGATTTCTAACAGCACTGCCCTGATGGCAGTGCATTAAAAAGCATATAAGTGTTTTATGTGTTTCGATGCATTGTCAATAATAATAAGACTTGGCCGAAGGTTGTGTACCCTATCCCCTCCAGATTCTAAATTGGAAAAAAACATTGGAAAAGCATATCAATAATGCATGTCAACACATAAAGGAAATATATGTTGATGCATGACAAAGCAAATGTCCAACACTACAAAAAAAAGACCTCTATGCACATGCACAGATCTAAATGGGCCATCAATATTTTCTGAGTCAATGATTAGGAACAGATGTGCAGATCAGAGTTTTGACTTTACTCTGACCTTCTAATCAGAATGCTTGAACATACTGAAGCCAAAGACGGACATAGTTTTAGACTTGATCGTTATGCCCTCTAGTGGGCCTTCTCCTAAATTTTCACTAATACTTGTAAATGGATGATTTATTTTTTTTACTTCCTTTCTCTTTTATTCATGATCTCGATATTTTTTTTGAATCTACCTTCATGTATTTTGTAGGCCTGATGAAGGAGGATTTTAAGCCCCCAAGACACATTGACTGCCTTTTGCCGTCCAGTTGTCACTTGTGATACTAATAAAGAACTTTGGACTCTTGAGACAACTTTTTCTCCTTTTGATAAATCTCTGCATGAATTTCTCAATTTAGGTGACCCCCTACATATCTTGGGGGTTCCATGCTTTGTAAGGTGCTGATGAATCCAAGCCACAAGGCTCAATTAAAGACTAATTTGGACAGTTTGAAGATATTAATCCAGCACCTCACCTACACTACCTACCCCTCAGACTAACATAATTTGTTTATTCTGTGACCACTGGGGAATAACTTAGCCCATTTAGGCCATAACACAAAATAGAAATTTTGACTAACGCGGAACATGGGCAAAGCACACGTTTGCTTTAAGACCTTTGACTTTCCTGCTGCTAGGTACACTGTGGAAGCAATACAAAGATGCAGATATGATATGCCGGCATAATTTACAAGGTACAGAGTAACAGGAATGGCTAAGACTAATAAGGGCTTGTTTCAAAGAGCTGGGCTTGCTGTGCTGACAATTGAATTAGCGCTTAATGGGTAAGTCCACCCAAAAATGATATTTTAGCTATGCATCAAAGCTGGAGGGCTGAGACAACCCCTGGCGCCTCATATGTTTTGGAGATCTACTTGTCATAATTCTTGACCACTTAGAAATTTTTCAGTGTTCTTCTCCATCTTTGCATGTTTTAGAACCATCTTTGAAATATAATAGGGGTTATGGAACCCTCATAATGGCCATTGCAGGTGTGCAAACCCAAACACAGAGATGTCACCACTAGAGTTCCCAAGAGATATATAAAATGGATAGGTGGTTTAACTCTCCACCATCTACCAAAACCTACAACATTAGCTCTGGTGGACTTTTTATTATAGGAATGTTTCTGACCTATACTTAGCCCAATCTCCATGTAAGCTATTTTGCTGAATAGGTCACATGGGGATTTTCAAAAATTCTATAACATGTCTGCTATTGGCTCTTTCACATCAGGTGCATTGTGCTAAGTTGATTAGCATTAGAACCTTTGATCAATTGTTGTTTTTAGCCTCACATGCTCAGAGCTGATAGTTTTATGAGGTTTGGTAAAGCTGCTTGTAGTGGGTTTAGTTTAACCAATAGGATTAAAGTTCAATTATTTTAGTGATTCAAATAAGGTTTTAGGGGCTCAGGTAGAGAGAAGGTGTTTTAGAGTTAGGGACATTTTTTAGGTTGATTGAGACAGTTCTGCTTTCAGAAATGTTTTTAACTTCTTTTTGCTTCACATTAAAAAAATCAATAATTAATCCACCAAGGTAAGTTCTTATGGCCTAGAACAAATATTTACCTCTGTAAAAAAAATAAAAAAAAATATACACATTTTCCAGGGATGTGAAGCAGTTTTCCCACTGTCCTTTGACCAATATCAAGTTCCAAGAAGAACAATGTAGTCTTACTGGGGGTTACAAACAGAAATCGCTTAAAAGGCAAATCCACCGAAATCAAAAGCATTGTAATCCTGGTCTATACCCTCAAAATCCACATCATACTGGCCACCCTCTGCATCTGCTGAGGGATGATACCCTAACTCCCGAAAATCCGGAGAAGCAGGTTCAACAACACGGGTCCCATGACTTGAGGTGACCATGTATCCCAGGGTTGGTCCAGCTGCAGCTCCACCCATAAGCACACATGCCGTCTTCACACCCCAGTGCAGCTGGGAGCCATGGCGGAGGCAATGAGGGGGGCACTTCCCTTTACAGTGAGCTGCTCTACCTGTAAGAAGCAACAGGAGTTAATGAGAGCTGCTATAAAAAAGAGTCTCACAGTAAAGGTATCACCTACCTTCCTTCTCTTGAGTTTTATCCTTACTTTGGCTGGAAACATCACTAAAACAGCATCTTCGGATGGGTGATGTATGGTGGAGCATGCAGCTGGTTGGAGAGAGTGGAGGCTGATACAGGCTCTAGAAGAAAGTTTAAAGGTTTGACTTTTTCAGAAAGAGAGTAACTAGTAAAAGAAGTAACTATTAATATGGTAAAATTCCTGTAGAACAGTGACAATGCTATTTTTATGTCAGGAAAATTAAAACTGAAGCTCCACACCACTGATACGAGGTCCAGATCCATTTTTTTGCATTAAAAGTCAAGGGTATCTTTTAGCCCCCTAAAAGAATGAAGACATCTCCTCGATGGTACCACTGTGGCGGTTCTCATTCTTACTGACTATAAGAATCTCACATTCTTGTCTGAGACTAAACCCCAGAAGGGCGCGATGGGCTCTTTTCTTTTCTAGTTTCAATTACATTGTCTCATTCTTACCCGGTACTAAGGATGTAAGGGCTGACACTTTGTCACAACAATTTTCCTCCACTTCCAAGATGGAGCCAGTTTCAGTTCCTGTGATTCCTCCTGATTGTATTCTGGCTATGGTTCGCACCAGTCTCCCTTCTCCTTTGGGTGCCAAAATTCTTTCTGCTCAGTTCCATGCTCCTCCTGAGAAACCTTGTGACCGCTGCTTTGTCCCAGACAGTCTCGGTACTGCCATGCTCCAGACTTACTATTCTTCCAAGGCTTCTGGCCCCCCTGGGAAGAATCAACTCTTTTGGGCCATTTCCCAGCAATTCTGGTGGCCTAGTCTACTTGCTTATGTAACCACCTTCGTAGCTGCCTGTTCTGTGTGTGCTCAGCCTCAGAGTAAGACTCCATGACACATTCTAGTGGGCCTCCTACAACCCATACCCAATGGAGAGAGGCGCTGGACCCCCCTGTCTATAGATTTCATTGTGGAGTTACCCAACTCCCAGGGCAACACAATTATCCTTATGGTGGATGACCGGTTCTCGAAAATCTCCCATTGTATTCCACTTAAGAAGTTGCTCATTCTAAGGAACTGGCTTTCATTTTTGCTCGGGAGATCTTTCGCTTACATGGGCTACCCGAGGTGATTGACTCGGACAGGGGTAGTCAGTTTGTGTCCCGGTTCTGGTGAGATTTTTGTGCTCAGTTGGAAATTCAGCTTGCTTTCTACTCTGCATATCACCCGCAGTCTAATGGGGCCGCAGAACGAGCCAATCAGTCCTTGGAGCAATTCCTACGTTGCTATTTTTCTGACCATCATAACAACTGGTCAGACCTCTTGGCATGGGCGGAGTTTGCTCACAATAGTGCCTTGAATTCTTCTTCCTGATTGTCCCCGTTTATGGCGAACTATGGTTTCCAACCTTCCATGTTGCCTGACTCATTTTTTTTCCGCAGAGTATGCCTGCGTTAGATAAACATCTCTGTGGTCTTCGTTCCACTTGGGTACAAGTCCAGGATGCTTTGCGACATGCTAATGATAGGTACAGACTCCATGCTGACTGCAGAAGCCTCCCTGCGCCTTCCTACCAGGTTGGGAACAGAGTCTGGCTGTCATCTAGCAACCTCTGACTTTGTGTTCCCTCTCTGAAGTTCACACCTCAGTTTATTGAGCCTTTCCATATTCTTTGTGCGATCTCCTGTGTTCCTGTTAAAGACTTGCTTGGCTGACATTCTTTCTGTCTCCAGATCCTGCTTGCTTTTCTACTACGCTCCTCTCTGGCTCCCTGACGTTTTGACTTGTCTGACTATCCGTTCTGGTTCCTGAACTCTGGCTAAGTTTTAACTATGTTTACTTTGTTTACCTTTTTTTATTATTATTAAACAAGTGTGATTTAACTGTACTTCGGTCTCGATCTGATTCATGGTTTCTGGCAGGGATATTGTATTGAATTCAGATTAATATGGAGATCTTCTTTTGTTGTATCTGGACCTCTTAGCAGTGGTGTGGCACTTCAAATTCAATGTTTGTTACATTACACTACAAGACAAGGAGACCGTGGAGATTCCTAGGTGTGTAGAAGCAGCCTGCCCGGGAACCAGATAATTTACACATCAATACCTTAAAGGCTAAGTTCATCTTTGTTTATCTTTTTTTCTTTCTAAATTCCAGCTCCCCTATGTACCAATATATCATTAATGTACTTATTTTGCAAAAATAAAACAGTTTTCCATTAATTCTACACAGTCTTACATAATTCTCTTCATAGCCGTCTAAACACACTGCTCAATTACTTCTGCCTTACTTCCTGGTCAGACTTACCTAAGTCATGACACAGGAAGGGGTTGACCAGCTGAGGGTAGATGATGCAGGGTGTGTGCTAACAAGATCAGCTGGTCAACTCCTTCCTGTGTCATGAGAGAAAAAGATTGTGAGGGAAACTGTTTCTTTGATCATAAAATTCATCTTCTGTACTGAATAAAAGTGCCACTTGGTTGCCTTTTACATACTTCATTACTCCTATTTCTGCCTCAAAATTCCAAGAGGGCAGCCTCTATTGCACCAGCTGCAGTGTGTTTAAACAGCTATGAAGAGAGTGATGTAAGACTGCATAGAATTAATGAAAAGCTGTTTTACTTTTGCAGAATAAGTACATTAATGCTATATTGGTACATAGGGGAGCTGGAATAAAAATAAATAAAAAAAAAGTGAACTTAGCCTTTAGGATAACAGTACCAGCAAGATAACCCTACAGGTTCAAGGTTATCATTCTACATTCCTCAAATGCTATTTTTATTTTGATAATGGCATTTATTCTCTCATGTAAAGTGCACTGAAGTTTGGTATAAAACAGTTTGCTGCAAACAAAGGGTAAGAATGTCTCATGGTGCCTATATATACCGTATATACTCGAGTATAAGCCGAGATTTTCAGCCTCTTTTTTGAGGCTGAAAGTGCCCCCCTCGGCTTATACTCGAGTCATCGCTGTCTGCCTGCTCGATCAGCGTGTCGAGCAGACAGACAGCGGACATTCTAAAATTCAAAAGCCGCGCCTCCGCCTCCGCCTTCGCCTGTGATAGGCGGAACACTGAATTTCCCAGCAGTCAGTGTTCCGCCTATCACGGACATCCGCTCATCCTCGTACTACGGACGAGGATGAGACGATGTCCGTGATAGGCGGAACACAGGCTGCTGGGAAATTCAGTGTTCCGCCTATCACAGGCGAAGGCGGAGGCGCGGCTTTTGAATTTTAGAATGGCCGCCGAGGCGCTGACGAAGAGCGGCGATCCTGGCAAGGCACGGGACGGAGGCAAGGCAAGGCAAGGCACGGCACGGGACGGGACGGAGGCAAGGAGGCAAGGCACGGCACGGGACGGAGGCAAGGAGGCAAGGCACGGCACGGGACGGAGGCAAGGAGGCAAGGCACGGCACGGGACGGAGGCAAGGAGGCAAGGCACGGGACGGAGGCTCGGGACACAGGCTCGGGACACAGGTAGGCTGGACACACACACACACACACACATGGACACACACACACAGGGATGGATGGATGGAGACACACACACACAGGGATGGATGGATACACACACACACAGGGATGGATGGATGGATGGATGGAGACACACACACACAGGGATGGATGGATGGAGACACACACACACAGGGATGGATGGATGGATGGACACACACACACACACAGGGATGGATGGATGGATGGACACACACACACACAGGGATGGATGGATGGATGGACACACACACACACAGGGATGGATGGACGGACACACAGGGATGGAAGGACACACAGGGATGGACGGACACACAGGGATGGACGGACACACAGGGATGGACGGACACACACACAGGGATGGACAGGCATGTCTCACCCTCGGCTTATACACGAGTCAATAAGTTTGCCAGTTTTTTGGGGGGTAAATTGGGGGCCTCGGCTTATATTCGGGTCGGCCTATACTCGAGTATATACGGTACCTGAAATAATCTTAAAATCAGTTTCTGTGTCCTTGTAGAGCCCCTTGAATTTCAAGCGTAGGTAGTACACAGTGGTGTTGGGTACAGCATAGAAACTGATCATCTTCCAAGTTTTCTTGTTAAAGCTTAATTGAACAAGCTGAAGTTAGAAGCTGATTGGCTACTATGCACAGCTGCACCACATTATGAGTGCTCCAGTTTTAGTAAATCTCCCTCTACGTGTCAATGGTCTGATTTTACCCTAGATTTGCACTACAAACAAGGTATGCCTGTTTATTGATGGACCCCTCCTTAATGCTTAACTTCTACATTAAAATTAATAAACGACTGTATCAGTGTAAAATTTAGTTAATATACTCATTCTACCCCTGGCTTCTGTATTGTGCCATTCTTCTGACCAGATCTTAGATAATGTCGAGTAGCCCAGATTTCGCCAAATTTTACTTTTATCCAACTATGAATTGCTAAACAGGCTGAATGGTTCAAGGCAACCCATTACCAACATCTTCCATTAAAGTCTAAGGACAAAATGTTTACCATTATCATTGAAAGTAAAAGTAAAAGAAAATCCCACATTTCCCCCAGAAAAGTAATAGCGTGGTAATCTTCCAATGGGGACACTAGTTCTGTTGACCTGGGGGGCCCCAAGGACTTCCTTTTTAATTTGCAGGGATTTCCTCCCACTTCCTGTTTGGCTATGGGATAGGACGTGAAGGGAAATCTCCCCAATGGGACACAGATGGCAAGAAAAACAAAACAAAAAAAAAGACAGGGGTTATAACCTTCCCTGGCTCTATCCAAAATGAAAAAAAATATATATTTTGCCTATATTTTTTTTTTTTCAGTCAAAATCTGGTTTAAAGTGATTAGAGTGATTAGGGGTTAATCACATCATGTGTGGTAATCTGCGTTAATCTGCACAGATCAACACAGGCTCACCTCAGATCATAGGGCTGCCTTGAGGTTGCTGCGTTTTTCCACAATGCACTGCAGTTTATCTGAAGTCACCACCTGTCACTGCACCACATTGAATGACATTTCAATAAAGTTAAAAAAAACAATGCAAGGCACCACCCGGCACCACCCTTCACCACCCCTGCACAATGAACTCCAGTCTGCACAATAAAACAAGCCGTACGACTAGGGTGAATGAGCCCTTACAGTTACATTACCTGCTGCCAAAATTAGGGGATTATGTAAAAAATGTGGATGAAATTCTATGTCCAAAGCAAGAAAGTAGCTTCCAACTGTCATTTCTCAAGTTCTGGTCTCAAAATGAGCCAATGATTTTGACTATTTGCAATGGGCAGCAAGAAATGTTCCTGTTAGTAAGCCTTGCACCCAAAAATGTACTGGTTTTCTCATAGCTTCCAACTGTCCCTGATTTTGAGGGACTGTCCCTGATTTGGAGCAATGTCCCCCTGTCCCTCATTCCTCCTCATTTGTCCCTCATTTTGGTCTAATCTATATAGATGTATATAAAATGCACTTTTTATCTATTAAAAATGGTTTTCCAGTGCTAAACCTTTCATCTGATTTCTAAATTGCTGCATTTGTAAATTCCAAAAGCCAATATAAAGGAATAGTAGTGGTAAAAAAAAAAAGAACTTGTGGGTTTAACCAATATTGTTTTTTTTTGTACAATTCTCCTTTAAGGGGGTGTGGCGAGGGGTGTGTCCTATGCCTGCATACTTTTGCTGATGGGCGTCCCTCATTCCCATCTCAAAAAGTTGGGGGGTATGGTTTTCTAAATGTAATATTAGGGTTAAGGCCCATACACACGATCGGACTTTTTGACAACAAACATGCAAATTAGCTGTTTTGGAGCAACATTGGACAAACTTTTTCCGTTTTCATCGGACTTTTGTTGGCTGTGCGAACGGACAAACTTTTTGACAACATAAGTCCGATGGAGCAAAGTCCGATCGTGTGTACGCAAAACCATCGGACTTTTGTACAAGGTACAAACACGCATGTGTATGAGGCTTTAGATTGTGACAAAATAATACTTAGCTGGTTTCTTCTTATAGATAGTGTCTGCAAGTTCTGTGAACTGCCACCCAACAACACTGCCTATGTCACCTTTCCAAATGCCTATGTCACTGCCTATGTCACCTTTCCAAATCAAGGTGATTAAATGCTATATATGGGGAGAACATATTATTTAGCTAGAGGACAAAGACACAATAATACACACAATCACAATTTACAAATCTTACACACAAGGATATGCATACTTCTTTTCAAAGTAGAGCCCAGTAAAATTAAAAATTGCAATCACATGGCTGAAATAAAGGTTTTATCCATGTGATACAGCATTGTTAATTGAATCTATAAAACAAATATATATATTTTCAAAACAGGATAATGTTGTTCAGTGTGGTTTTACTGACCTCTTTCACTTTCCTTAAGATATTTATCCATTTGCTACAAAGGAAACAGTAAAAGGACTAAAGTCATAATTGTAAATTTGTTAAATCATAAAAAAAATACAGAACTGTCACTAAGCCTGTATACTATGCACAATATTCTACAAATTCTGCTACTTTAATAAGGTATGGTGCAGGATAAGGAAAATATATAAAGTTAGATATGCAGGGTTTTTTTTTCAGCAGGAACTAGGGGGAACTCAGTTCCACCACCTCCGCCTCAGGTCTTCTGCTCCCTGCTCAACACTACCAATTGGTAACACTGAAGTCCAGCTTCTGCATTTACAACTGATAGCTTATCACCCAGTAGCTCCCATAGGTCAGATCTCCTGTGCAGATCCCACTGAGTATAGATATGTAAAAGATATATATAAAGTTACAAACAATAGAGGGTACATTTCCATATATGCATCCCTGTTTTTCTAAAAACAATTTCATCCTTACTGGTATTTTACATATATAGCTTGCTTAGCTTCTGACTTCAGTTCAACCCCTTAAAGTACCAAAGTTATTGTACACCTACTACAGTCTAAATTAAGTGTCCCCAGATTGGGACTGAGATTTTATATCTAAAAAATCATAAATGTCAGCTTCACAGCAATTATGAAAAATATAAGGCACACTTACACTATATTATCAAATGTATTGGGACGCCTGCCTTTACACACACACATGAACTTTTATGGCATCACCGTCTTAGTCCGTAGGGTTCAATATTGAGTTGGCCCACCCTTTGCAGCTATAACAGCTTCAACACTTCTGGGAAGGCTGGCCACAAGGTTTAGGAGTGTGCCTATGGGAATTATTGATTATTCTTCCAGAAATACATTTGTGAGGTCAGGCACTGATGTGAATGAGAAGACCTGGATCTTAGTCTCCACTCTAATTCCTCCCAGAGATGTTCTATTGGCTTGAGGTCTGGGCTCTGTGCAGGCCAGTTAAGTTCCTCCACCCCAAAGTCGCTTATTCAAGTCTTTATGGACCTTGCTTTGTGCACTGGTCCAAATCATTTGGTGGAGGAGGAATTGTGGTCTGGGGTTGTTTTTCAGGGCTTGGCCCTTTAGTTCCAGAGAAGGGAACTCTTAAGGTGTCAGCATACCAAAATGTTTTGGACAACTTCATGCTCCAAACTTTGTGGCAAGTTTGGGAATTAACTCTTCCTGTTCCAGCATGACTGTGCAACCCGATAGAACACCTTTGAGATGAATTTGAGACTGGGAGCCATACCTTCTTGTCCAACATGCCTGACCTCACAAAAGTGCTTCTAGAAGAATGGTCAAACATTCCCATAGACACACTCCTAAACCTTGTGGACAGCCTTCCCAGAAGAGTTGAAGATGTTATAGCTGCAAAGGGTGGGCCAACTCAATATTGAATCCTACGGACTAAGAATGGGATGCCATTAAAGTTCATGTGTTTGTAAAGGCAGATGTCCCAATACTTTTGGTAATATAGTGTATTATGGGCACAGATTGCTGCAGATGAAGAACAATTGCATTGACTTCCATTTTTAAGCTGATTGCCAAGGAGAAAATAAAACTCTTGTTTACCCAACCCTGCATACCTAATCTATATATATATATATATATATATATATATATATATTTTTTTTTTTTTTTTAATAGAAATCTAAAAGCTCTAATTACTTACTTAAGGCATGTAACTATGTAGTAATATAGTTGCCAATGTAACTATGTATATGCCATAGCTGGTCGATGTCTCTGGAAGTTGTTAATCACTGAAGTAAACACCACTACTCCAGTGATCTCCACTTGCTTCCAAGTCCCGTGCCAAACAGCTGGCCTGCTTGGTGAACACAGGAGGTGGGCAGCTCAACACAGGAGCTATTCATAGAACGATTTGCATTTTCTAAATGAAGGCAAAGCATTCTCTGATTGGATGAGGTGAAGAGCAAGCCTCTCTCTCCATTTCGTCCAATCAGAGAACTCTTTGCATTTATTGGGAGAATGCAAAGCATTCTCTGAATGGCACCCATGCCAAGCACCCGACCTGTCTTCAAAATGCAGGAGACCAGCCTTAGCACTGAACTCAGAAGTGAGTGGAGATCACTGGAGTAGCGATGGCTCATTCAGTGATTTCCATATTCCAAGGTCATTAGCCAGGTTTGGTATAGGTATTGTTACATTGGTTCAAAATGGACCAGTGTAATTATGTATAAAATACCCATACCTGGAATTCTACTATACTGACTCTCATGGGTTATTTTAAATATGTAACAAAAAACTGGCCACTGCCCACACCTATAACTGGCCTTCACAGTGAGGAGCCCATGGAGGGCATATGGAGGGCATATACATATAAAACAAAGACAATTCCAAAGCTCAACTCACCAACCAGTCTGCTGACCAACCAAATTAACCTGTCTAACTGTCTGTTAAAAGCAGGGGTTTAGTTAGCACACATTTGCAAATGCATGTGTAAGCTGCAAGGCCTATTTTAAATATGACCAGAAGCTTGGTTCAGCATGCACAGCCAATGTGTTTTAACATTTAGCCCTATTCAGCCTTTCTCAAATGTTTTAACATGGAGGATTCCCTTTCAGTCTCAGGGAACTTCTGCTAATAATTACTTTATTTACAGATCATATACATTAATGTGATGGTCAGTGGGAAGAATGATCCTTACATTTGTGGTCAGTGGGAAGAATCCCCATCTTACAGATAGCTAAAAAGAGCATTGTTGTCAGTAGGAACCTGAATGGAAAAAAAAATCTCCTTGCTTAAGGAACTCCTAGCAAACTCTGGAGGGACCCTGGTTTAGAAAGAATAGTCCCAGTCCTTCAGACCAATCTTTAAGCAATTAGATGAATAGTCCAGGTCTGCTAAATGTCCAAATACCTGCATTCCTGTGAATCTGGAGCCAGGAGCAGTAGTGTTCTCCCATCACTCAGAGACAATCCTAAACAGCTGCTCTTCTGTGTTCCAGCTGGCAGCTTGGGCATTTCTCCCAGCTCAATGCCCTCTAATATTGCTTGGCATCGAGAGAGTAATGGGATCTCCAGGTCAGCTGAGGAATCGGCATCCCGGGACACGAGGAGGCTACCTTCCTGTGTAAGTTGGAGATACCTTTCTTTCCACTGCTTGAAAAGGAATCCACCTATGGATGAAGAAACATATGCCTTATTTGACAAGAAACACATGAGGTGTTGCTAAACTGAAAGTGCAGTAACCCATAGCAACATCGTCAGAATTCATGTTCAGGAGGCCCATTTCTAAAATATTGTTTTGACCTTACCATAACAATATGGCTACTTAACAAAAACACGCACACATATGGCACAGTGGAGTGCTTCCCGAATGTGTTTAGCATAGCCAAAGCCCAGTTTTGTTACCATCTTGGATAGAGTGGCGTGGAGAATATATGGATGATTCCGCACATAGTCCAAGATTCCAAAAAATATTATCCACACAAAGGCATACAGCTAAAAGCCTGCATACACTAACTAACAGGTTTAACCTTAAAAAAGGTTCTCAGTCATAGCTATGATTAAAATGGCTTTTTTAAGGTTGAAAAATGTTAGCAGACACAGGGGTCAATCCACTGATGTTTAATATATGCGATAACATGGTCATGTGATTAATTTAAATAAATGATCGAATGGGGTAAATAAAATACAATTCACACCAAAAAAATAGCGATTGTGTGGTATTTACCGTACCATGAAATGTAAAATATGCCAGTAAATACGGTCAAAAAACTATGCCGTATGCTCTTGAGTCTAATTCACAAACAAAACATAGAGTTAAAAAAAACACGTAATATTTATCACCAGGGTTTTGCTGGCAGTATCACATAAGCTATTTGTCAGAAACAGCCTGCCCCCCCCCCCCCCAAAAAAAGTTGGTTGCTAAGGAGTGGGCCGGGAAATCGTTTGCTGAGTCTTTAAAAACGGACTCCACAGCTGTCAGTGGAATTCCCTGATGACAGCTGAATGTAAAATAAATATGTTGTAATTAAAAATTATGAAAAAAAAAAACATACCAGGCCCTTTGAGTCTGGTATGGATTTTAAGGGAAACCCCATTTTTTTTCTTTTTTTTTTAATGGCCTGGGCTTCCCCCAATTCCATACCAGACCCTTATCCGAGCATGTAGCCCGGCAGGCCAGGAAACCAAACCATACCAGGTCACAGAGCCCCCTGCCCCTAAGCACCTTGTCCCCATGTTTATGGGGACAAGGGCCTCTTTCCCACAATCCTTGGGCTGTAGGTGTGGGGGTCTTATATGAACCTGAAAGCCCCCTTTGTGAATGAGTAGGGTACCCTAAAAAAAAAGTGTAAAAGTGAATAAAGACAGTACAAAAGTTTTTGACAATTTCTTTATTAAAATATGCAAAAAAACTGTCCCCCCATGTAAATCCATCGACAACAATGCTGCTGCCAAACTGAATTTTTTTTCAAAAAAGGTCCGCTCACCACAACGCTCCCATGATCTGGCTTCCCCGCTGTGTGACGTTTCTTAAAAAGCTTGTGAAGTCACTGATCGCTGCATGCTGGGCCTGGTATGCATTGGGGGGGACCTCCATGCAATTTTTTTGCCGGCATGTTTTTTTTACATTCAGGTGATGAGTCGCCCGTTGTTAAGGACAAGGAGGCCTTAGCAACCAGCTCAATGTGGTACATTACCTCATGAAAGAATGCAGCAATTACCACTCAACCAAACAAATACATTCTTAGTGAATTGCACTTTTAAAACTGATTCACTGCAATCGCTATTTTACCGCATTTTGGCCATTATTGAACTCTTAGTGAATTGACCCCACAGACATTTACCGTATATCTTTATATAGATAAACAACATTTTTTGGAAACTTGGATCCTGTGGCATCATCCATATATACTCTGCAGCTTGGGTCACGAAAACCTTTCCCAGCACCGGTGCTTTCCCTCAAAGCAGAGGACAATGGAGGTGGATCAGATATACTTTTTGTATAACCAATAGAATTGTCTGGTCACATTTTTATTGCTAAAATCGCAACATACAGGCAGCATACCAGAGATTACAGATTTCAAATCTATACTGAGATTTTAGTTGTAACAACAACAAAGTTTGCAAAAGGAGAGAGAGTTGAGGGCGTTCTGGTGGAGGCGAGTGGCTGGTCTTGGGTGATGGTGAAGAGATGGCACTTCAGGCAACACTTTATGGAGGAGAAGCAACTCTGGAAGATTTGTGGAAGAAAGAAAGGCGTCTCTAAGTGCAGTATTAAAAGGTTTAATATAGCATACAAGGGGTTAAAAATACTTACAATATCGTAGAGATAATCAGGCATGTAATTATCGAGTCCTCATATGATATCTTGGTCCTTCCTCGGGTGTAGAGCGTGGAGAGCCATCCAGAAGCTGTCAAGAATCTCCAAGTATGTGCAGGAGTGAGGAGGCAGTGAGGTAGCCTAGGTTCCGGGTCCACGCTGGAATGCACAAGGCCAAGGGTCTGACGAAGGAGCCGTGCATGCTCCGAAATGCATTACTGCCCTTCACTGATGCCATTGGCCTCATGCGTTCCAGGGTGGACCTGGGAACCCAGGCCGTCTCACTGCCTCCTCGTTCCCGCACATACTAGGAGATTTCTGACAGCTGCTGGACAGCTCTCCCTGCTCTCTCCACCTGCGAACAGAGGAAGGACCAAGATATCATATGAAGACTCGATATTTTCATGCCTGATTATCTTTACAATATTGTAAGTGTTTTTAACTCCTTGTGCGCTATATTAAACCTTTTAATACTGCACTTAGCCCTTGTACACACATTCGGACATTCCGACGGAAAATGTCTGATCGGACTGTGTTGTCGGATAATCCGACTCTGTGTGGGCTCCATCGGACTGTTTCCGTCGGAATATCCGATCGACAAAATTTTAGAGCTGGGCTATAAAACTTTCCGACAACATGATCCGATCAGACTTTGTCCGATTGTGTGTAGAGAATTCCGATCGGACAAAGTGCCACGCATGCTCAGATCAAATTCCTAGACCAAAGCTATTGGCTACTAGCCTGAACGTAGTCCCGTCGTAACGAAATAACGTCATCATGTTACGTACGATCGGATTTTCCGACAACTTTGTCCGACCGTGTGTATGCAACACAAGTTTTGGACAAAATCCGTCGGACAAAATCCGACGGATTTTGTTGTCGGAATGTCCGACCGTGTGTACAAGGGCTTAGAGACGCCTTGCTTTCTTCCACGTGGTTTGTACAAGCTTTTCTGTTATTACAACTAAGATCTCAGTAAAGATTTCAGATCTGTAACCTCTGGTGCGCTGTCCATTTTTGGAAACTTGGATTCTCACGGTAGTGGCTGTGCACACTCTTCAAAGCATGAAAAGTGAAGGTACAGGGTGGATTTTTGCTTATGTTTTTATTGCTGTCTGTGTCCCTGCTGGGGAGATTTGGCCTCTCTGTTTTCCATTGCAAGTGAGATTTTGGGCCGAAACAAACTTTTGCAGCACTATGAAGTGTACATTTTTATTAATACCTGTACGTTTGTTTGTCTATTTTATGGTGCTGCCTTAATGCAATGCATGTTAAAGCTTGACATCAGACACAACATACATTAACACATAAAACAAAGAACATTAACATAACACACAAGAACAGAAAGGTGTGAATAGGTCCTAAAAGTGAGGGAAAATCTACAACTATGAGCTGTCACCAAAACAGGAATAAAGGAGAAATCTATCCATATGGACAATTCTGGTTTATGTGTGCGTACATATGTGCGTGTACAGTGGGCTACATAGTAATATAAGAATAAAATGTTAATAAGAGACTAAATCTGCTGGCTGAAAAAGCTTTTTAATATACAATATTACATATGTAAAGAAAAAAAGAAACACATTTTCCAAATCTTTTTTTTTCTATTTTTGACCATAATAAAGTCTATAAGAATTAATGTATATGGGACAGTCCTCTGATCCTCTTATCTCACTGCTGACTGAAAATAAATTTCATTTCTAGGCAGAGACCATGTGACCTAGACTGACTATGATAGGAGATAAGGGAAAATGTATTCATGGCAAGCATAAGGTTACTTTTTTTTTTTTTTTTTTTTTTATTCAACGTATTTTTAATTTATGTCATCACCCTCCACCTCATGTAAAAAAAAATCCACGTTCTGTGCATTTTGGAGTGGGCCTTTTTGCACTGAAATTAACAATGAATTTCTTTGTTAACTCTTATGCCGCTTACACACGATTGGAATTCCGGCCAGAAAAAGACCGATGAGAGCTTTTCATCGGAAAATGCGACCATGTGTATGCTCCATTGGAATTTAGCTGTCCGAATTTCCACCAGCCACAAATTGATAGCATGTCCTAAATTTTCCCGACGGAAAAACTTTCTATCGGTAATTCCGACCATGTGTATGCAATTCCGACACGCCAAAAATCACACATGCTCAGATTTAACTACAAGACAGAAGCTATTGGCTACTGGCTATTGAACTTCCTTTTTCTAGTCACATCGTACGTGTTGTATGTCACCACGTTATAAATGATCGGAATTTGATGTGACCGTGTGTAGGCAAGACAGCTTGAGCCGAATTCCATCGGAATTCCATTGGGAAAACCATCAGAGCTTTTTTCGACGAGAATTCCGATCGCGTGTTCGCGGTATTAGCCCTTGTACACATGGTCGGACAAAGTTGTGTTGCATACACACGGTCGGACAAAGTTGTCGGAAAATCCGATCGTTCAGAACGTGGTGACGTTATTTCGTTACGATGGGACTACATTCAGGCTAGTAGCCAATAGCTTTGGTCTAGGAATTTGATCTGAGCATGCGTGCCACTTTGTCCAATCGGAATTCTCTACAAAGGATCGGACAAAGTCCGATCGGATCATGTTGTCAGAAAATTTTATAGCCCAGCTCTAAAACTTTGTCGGTCGGATATTCCGACGGAAACAGTCCGATGGAGCCCACACACGGTCGGATTATCTGACAACACGGTCCGATTGAACATTTTCCGTCGGAATGTCCAACCGTGTGTACAAGGGCTTATTCTAACAACGTATTACCTATCCCTAACTCCCCAAAGGAACTGTATTATTGTGGTAGCAATTGGGAAGGTTCTCCGCACAGTAGTTGGGTCTTTTGGAGGAGCTGTGTGCCATTAGGCTCCTGCCCAGCTGCCTGCATGCCAGCTCTGAGAGTGAAGGGTCTTTTACCTGGCTGCAGGTTACCAGGTAAATGTAAAGATAATAATGTGGCGCTTACTCAATAAGGAAAACAAAATAAAGTGCAAATATGAAAAGCAGTTATATCAGTACACATAAATGGTGAAAAAATATTGAAAAACATGTGCAAAGTTGGAAACACACCACAAATGTGTATGGGAAGGCAATACTAAATGCTTAAGAACAATAACGTAATGAATCCAAAAAATATAATAAAGTGCTTTTGTAGAAATCCTTGGTGCAAAAAGTTCAGTTCATTATAAGTGATAGTAGCTTCCACCCTCCGTAGTACACCAATAGTGTGCCCCAGCCTCTCACGTCAAGTTAAGACCCCTACAGGTCTAGTAATGCCTCTGTTGTTACACAGGTTACTAGGTACCTCTGCCTATTCACAGGTGTGGCCTCTTTGAATTGCTGAGGGGGTGGAGCAGATAATCTTATCTTTCACGTATATTATAGGCCAAAAAGAAAATACAGCCTCATAGTGAAATACCGTTTAAAACTTTTATTAACATTAAAAGCCTAAATGGGTACTCCCATATTACAGGCAAATACAAGCATGGAATTAAAATCTGGCAACGCAGTAGCATCAACGAGCCCTTCCCAACGCGTTTCTCCTACACAGGCATCATCTCCTAAACAGCCATCCCCAGATGATGCCTGTTTAGGAGAAACGCGTTGGGAAAGGCTCGTTGATGCCACTGCGCTGCCAGATTTTAATTCCATGATTGCATTTGCCTGTAATATGTGAGTACCCATTTAGGCTTTTAATGTTAATACAAGTTTTAAACGGTATTTCACTATGAGGCTGTATTTTCTTTTTGGCCTATAATATACGTGGAAGAATCTCTGTCCTCAGTCACCCCAAAAGGTGGATAGCCATTTCATCTATTTTTGGGTCATCTCTATGTCTACTCTGGTACCCATGATAAGTTACAAGTTTGCCAGCTGTTTTTTCGTGTGGATTTACATCAATCAACTCGTGTGACTCACTAGTAGGGATGAGCCGAATACCCCCCGGTTTGGTTCACACCAGAACTTTCGAACGGACCCCAAATTTGTACGAACTTTAGAACCCCATTGAAGCCTATGGGACTCGAACGTTCGAAATTAAAAGTGCTAATTTTAACGGCTAATATGCAAGATACTATCCTAAAAAGGGTTTGGGGACCTGGCTCCTGCCCCAGGGGACATGGGTCAATGCCTAAAATGTTTTTAAAAATGTCCGTTTTGGCGGGAGCACTGATTTTAATGACGATTAAAGTGAAAAAAAAGTGAAATATTCCTTTAAATATCGTGCCTGGGGGGTGTCTGTAGTATGCCTGTGAAGTGCCACGTGTTTCCCATGTTTAGAACAGTCCCTGCACAAAATGACATTAAACAAAAATAACATCATTGAAAACTGCTTGCGGTTTTAATGTTATATCTGGTTCCTGCAATATGGTTGAAAACCATTGAGAAAAATGGCATGGGTAGCCCTCCCTGCCCATTACCAGCCCCTTTGGGTCTTGTACGCATATTAAGGGGAACCCCCTACCCATATTAAAAAAGGAAATGCGTGTGGCCCCCAGGCCCTATATACTCAGAACAGCAGTATACAGGAGGTGCAAACAAGACAGGGACTGTGTAGGTTTGTTGTGTTAAGTTGAATCTGTTTGTAATTTTCAACTACCGTATATACTCGAGTATAAGCCGAGATTTTCAGCCTCTTTTTTGAGGCTGAAAGTGCCCCCCTCGGCTTATACTCGAGTCACCGCTGTCTGACTGCCCGAACAGCGTGTCGAGCAGACAGACAGCGGCCATTCTACCTTTCAAAAGCCGCGCCTCCGGCTCCGCCTCCGCCTGTGATAGGCGGAACACTCAATTTCCCAGCAGCCTGTGTTCCGCCTATCACGGACATCGTATCATCCTCGTACTACGGACGAGGATGATACGATGTCCGTGATAGGCGGAACACAGGCTGCTGGGAAATTCAGTGTTCCGCCTATCACAGGCGAAGGCGGCGGCGCAGCTTTTGAATTTTACAATGGCCGCCGAGGCGCCGACGAAGAGGGCACGGGACGGAGGCAAGGCAAGGCACGGCACGGGACGGGACGGGACGGAGGCAAGGCACGGCGGCAAGGCACGGCACGGGACGGAGGCAAGGAGGCAAGGCACGGGACGGAGGCTCGGGACAAAGGCTCGGGACACAGGTAGGCTGGACACACACACACACACACACACACACACACACACACACACACACACACACACACACACACACGGATGGATGGATATACACACACACAGGGATGGATGGATGGATGGAGACACACACACACAGGGATGGATGGATGGAGACACACACACACAGGGATGGATGGATGGATGGAGACACACACACACAGGGATGGATGGATGGATGGACACACACACACACAGGGATGGATGGACGGACACACAGGGATGGACGGACACACAGGGATGGACGGACACACAGGGATGGACGGACACACACACAGGGATGGACAGGCATGTCTCACCCTCGGCTTATACACGAGTCAATAAGTTTGCCAGTTTTTTTGGGGGTAAATTGGGGGCCTCGGCTTATATTCGGGTCGGCCTATACTCGAGTATATACGGTAGTACATTTTTAAAGTGTAGCTCCAGTCAAAAAAACTATTTTTAAGCTTTTTGGAAAACATAGGGAAGGGTTATCACCCCTGTATAATTTGTTTTGTCGTACATCTTTTTTCATCTCACTTGCTGTTGTCTCCTTCCGTTTGCAAGTAGGAGATGTTTGTAAGTTGGATGTTTGAAAGTAGGGGCCTGCCCTATATGCTCTGCAGAAATGGCGGAACAAGGTGTTGGTTTTGCCACAACATTGTAAGCTCTCAAAGTGACTCTTGGTGGGCGCTGGAGCGATGCTGTGAACGATTATATCAAGAATTGTAATTACATGCCATTGTTGAACAGTGGTAGAAAAATTGACCTTTGGTGGTTGTGGTGCTGGTGCCACAACACTATAAGTCCTCGCAGTTACTCTGGGTGGGCACAGGAACGGGCCCTCCTGTGAAATATTATATCAAAAATTGTAATTAAATGCCCCTGTTAAACAGGGGCAGAAAAATTGGGCCTTAGGCATTGGTGCTGGTGCCACGACACTGCAACCTCTCCCATATACTCTAGTTTTATTGCAGAAATTAGCCCTGCTGCAAAGCATTGCATCAAAAATTGTACTTAAACGCCCCTGTTAAACAGGGGCAGAAAAATTGGGCCTTAGGCACTGGTGCTGGTGCCACGACACTGCAACCTCTCCCATATACTCTAGTTTTATTGCAGAAATTAGCCCTGCTGCAAAGCATTGCATCAAAAATTGTAATTAAACGCCCCTGTTAAACAGGGGCAGAAAAATTGGGCCTTAGGCACTGGTGCTCTTGCCACGACACTGCAACCTCTCCCATATACTCTAGTTTTATTGCAGGAATTAGCCCTGCTGCAAAGCATTGCATCAAAAATTGTAATTAAACGCCCCTGTTAAACAGGGGCAGAAAAATTGGGCCTTAGGCACTGGTGTTGGTGCCACGACACTGCAACCTCTCCCATATACTCTAGTTTTATTGCAGGAATTAGCCCTGCTGCAAAGAATTGCATCAAAAATTGTAATTAAACGCCCCTGTTAAACAGGGGCAGAAAAATTGGGCCTTAGGCACTAGTGCTGGTGCCACCACACTGCAACCTCTCCCATATACTCTAGTTTTATTGCAGGAATTAGCCCTGCTGCAAAGCATTGCATCAAAAATTGTAATTAAACGCCCTGTTAAACAGGGGCAGAAAAATTGGGCTGATGGCATCACCCAGAACCAGAAATGTTCTTCCAACATATCAGCGGAGGAGGAAGAGGATAGACAATCAACATAACAGGACAGTCACTCAGCATCAGCATAGGCAGTCTTGAAGGGATGTGATATTTCAAAAAAAATTATTCGGTTACATCAGCTTCAGGTGCTTGGTAGCTGTGGGTTATCCAAGACTGATTCATCTTGATGAAGGTCAGTCGATCAACTGATTCGGTGGACAGGCGCACCCTGTGATCGGTAAAAAAAGCCACCAGCAGCACTGAAGATGCGTTCCGAAAGAACGCTGGATGCAGGACAGGCCAGTAGCTCAATTGCATACTGTGCAAGCTCTGGCCAGTGATCCATCCTCAAGACCCAGTAAGCCAGAGGATTTTCGGTGGGAAAGGTGTCCAAGTCTGACCTTGTCCCTAGGTATTCCTGCACCATGTAAATCAGACGCTGGCGATGGTTGCTGGAACCGATCATACCTTGGGGCTGCGGACTAAAAAATTGCCTGAAAGCATCAGTCAGACGGCCACCTTCTCCATCCTTTGGACCGATGCCTCAGCAACACGTTGTCCAGGACCAGGAGTTTGTAACCTCCCAGTCTCTGGGAACGCAATGCACAGACCTTTCTGCAAGGCCTCCCGGAGATGTCTCATCCTCTGCTCCCTCTGTGATGGCAAGATAAGGTCGGCAACCTTACCCTTGTACCGTGGATCAAGGAGAGTGGCCAGCCAGTAATGGTCCCTCTCCTTGATCCGAAGAATACGAGGATCCTTCCGCAGGCTTTTCAGGATCAGGGAGGCCATGCAGCGTAGGTTAGCTGAGGCATTCGGTCCGGAGTCCTCTGGGTCACTAAGGACAACATGATCCACAGCTACCTCCACCCAGCCACGTACAAGTCCACGGGTTTCTTGGGACTGTAAATCATCCCTACAAGACTGCTGCTGCTGCTGATGCTGAGTGCCAGCCTCCACCTCCATGCTGACACAATCATCCTCCTCCTTCTCCTCCTCCTCCTCATCCTCTTTCTGTGTGATGGGTGGCACAGCAGGAACACTGTCTGGATAAAGGGGGCCTTGAGAGGCAAGGAAGTCCTCCTCTTCCTGCCTCTGTTCTGCCTCAAGTGCCCTGTCCATTATTCCACGCAGCGTATGCTCCAAGAGGTGGACAAGAGGTACAGTGTCACTGATGCATGCACTGTCACTGCTCACCATCCTTGTGAGCTCCTCAAACGGTGACAGGACAGTGCATGCATCCCTGATCATGCCCCACTGGCGTGGTGAGAAAAAACCGAGCTCCCCTGACCCTGTCCTGGTGCCGTAGTCGCACAGGTACTCATTGATGGACCTCTGCTGCGTGTGCAGCCGCTGCAGCATGGCCAAAGTTGAGTTCCACCTGGTGGGCATGTCACATATAAGGCGGTTCTTGGGCAGGTTCAACTCCCTTTGGAGCTCAGCCAGCTGAGCACAGGCATTAAATGATCGGCGGAAATGCACACAGACTTTCCTGGCCTGCTTCAGGACATCCTGTAAGCCCGGGTACCTGCCCAAGAACCGCTGCACCACCAGGTTAAAGCGGAGGTCCACCCTAAAGTGGACCTTCCGCTCATTGGATTCCTCCCCCCCTCCGGCGCCACAATTGGCACCTTTCAGGGGGGAGGGGGGTGCAGGTACCTGTACAGTACAGGTATCTGCACCCACTTCCGGGATAGCTCTCTGCGGAAAGGGGCATAGATTACGCCTCTTTCTGAAAGTCCCCCGCTGCCTGCTGGGAAACACACAGATCCCAGAGGCAGCGGGTCCATCCTTATTGTGCAGGGCGACTCACGCATGCGCAGTAGGGAACCGGGAAATGAAGCCGAAAGGCTCCACTTCCTGATTCCTATACCCAAGATGGCGGCGGCAGCACCCGAGAGATGATCGAGAGATCGGCTTCGGGTGCCGACATCGCGGGCGCGCTGGACAGGTAAGTGTCATTATTTTAAAAGTCAGCAGCTGCAGTATTTGTAGCTGCTGGCTTTTAAAAAAAAAAAAAAAACGCTGACTCCCGGCGGACTCCCGCTTTAAAGACGTGAGCTACACAAGGCACAGCTGACAAAACATCCGCCCCAGTGTGGCTCCTGTCCCCCAAACAAACCAGCGCAAGCACGGCATGGCATTGTTTTTCCTGCGTACTTGCGCAGCCCCTGGAACGCCTACGGAGCACCGCTGGTTCTGAGGAAAGAGCACTGGAAGAGGCCATGGAGGAAGAAGAAGAGGAGGGGGTGGAGGAGAGAGGTGTGTCACAACCAATAGTAGCATTTTGGAGGCGTGGTGGCGGAACAACCTCCAACACTACTGCACCTTGTCCTGCATCCTTCCCAGCTGCCAGAAGAGTGACCCAATGGGCCGTGAAAGACAGGTAAAGTCCCTGTCCATGCCTGCTGGACCATGAGTCAGCGGTAATATGCACCTTACCGCTGACCGCCCTGTCCAGCGAGGCAAGGACATTGCCTTCCACATGCCGGTAGAGAGCCGAAATCGCCTTCCGTGAGAAAAAGTGGCGTTTGGGGACCTGCCACTGAGGAACCGCACATTGTACAAACTCACGGAAGGGGGCCGAGTCTACCAACTGAAAAGGCAGCAGTTGAAGTGCTAGCAATTTAGCCAAGCTAGCATTCAACCGCTGGGCATGTGGATGGCTGGGAGTAAACTTCTTTCGCCGGTCCAGCAGCTGGGGCAGGGACATTTGTCTGCTATAATCGGACGTGGGTGTACTGCTAGCAGAGTGCCCGGAAGCACTTGGCTGTGACACACCTAATTCTACACCTTCATTCCTCTCAGAGCAGGTTTCAGAGAGGACTGAAGGTCTAGTGGGGTTGGAGATGCCAGCTGATGAGGAGCAAGGAGAGGTCCGCTTTGTTCTTTGGTGTGGGTCTTTGAGGTGCGCTTGCCAGCGAGCTGCATGGCAGGTCAACATATGTCTGGTCAAGCATGTGGTGCCCAAGCGGCTGATGTTTTGGCCACGCGAGATACGCTTGAGACATATGTTGCAAATAGCAGCAGTGCGATCTGATGCACTCGTCTCAAAAAAGGCCCACACCAAAGAACTTTTAGAATAACGCGCAGAGGCAGCGCCCTGCACAGGCGGAGCTCTGATGTGTGATTCAGTCGGTGTGCTGACCCTAAGCTGGCCCCCGGAGGGCATCCTGCCTCGTTGGACATGTGCCTCCTCCTCCTCCTCCTCCTCCTCTCTCCTACCAGGCACCCACGTGGAGTCAGTGCCCTCATCATCCCCTCCCTCTTCATCGCTGTAGCAAACCTGTCAGTATGCTGCAGCTTGTGGAACATGACTGCCAGATTGCTGTCCTTCTTGAGCATCCCCTCTCTCTGCATTCACACTACTGCCTTCCTCTAGCTGAGTGTCATCATCAGAGCCTACAAAACACTGGGCATCCTCCTGGAGCATGTACCCAACACTGTGCTCAAAGAGTTCAGGAGACTCCTCAGGAGGACGTGGTGGGTCTAGGGAAGGAGTCACTGATGATGACATTGAGACGAGGGAAGACGATGCGTTGGCAGCTGCTTTGCTAGTACCCTGAGACTGGGTGAGAGAGGATGAGGAGGATGAAGAGGGCTTGGTCATCCACTCTACCAAGTCGTTGACATGTTGCGGCTCAACATGTCCAGCTGCCGGAAAGAAGGACAAGCGTGTCCCATGGCCATGTGCTGATGGCGATGCACTGCGTCCACGACCAGCACTGTTGTCTCTAGACACAGAGCCTGCTTGCCCTCTTTTATCGGCTCATGCCTGTCTGCCTCTCCTTGCTGGCCTTCCAGACATGGTAATGACCTGAAGGGAGTTGGGAAAACAGCAATTGGGTAGTGTATATTGTGCTGGAGGCACACAACACCCACTAACTCCTGCAGATGCCTTTATTATAGAACACCAGCAATAAAGGGTAGATAAAGGGGTATACTGTACTGGAGGCACACAACACCCACTAAGCCCTGCAGATGGCTCTATTAGAGAACAGCAATAAAGGGTAAATACAGATGTATACTGTGCTGTGCTGGAGGCACACACAACTTCCAATAACTCCTGCAGATGGCAGATGGCTCAAATAGAGAAGAGCTATGTAGGTGGATATAGCAGTTTGTACTGGGTACAGAGCACGCAGACAGCACGCACAAGCTCCTAACACTGACTGCAAGCTCTACAGAAGAGCAAGATCGAAAAATCGGCCGATAACGATCGGTGTATACTGTGTTGAAGGTACACAGAACACCCACTAACTGCTTCAGACGCCAACACACTACACAAGGCCGCCGCGCTGGCGGCCTTATATAGTGTGGGGCGTGTACTACACAGCCTGAGCTATGATTGGCCACAGGCATCCTGCCTGTGGCCAATCATGGCTCTCCTCGCTGCTGGCGCTGTGATTGGCCAAGCATGCGGGGTCACAGTGCATGCTTGGCCAATCATGAGCCAGCAATGCACTGCGCCATCGCAGTGCATTGTGGGCCGTGAGCGCCACACGAATTTGACGTGAACGGCCCATAATGTTCGGAATTCACCGAACAGGCGAACAGCCGATGTTCGAGTTGAACGTATGTTCGACTCGAACACGAAGCTCATCCCTACTCACTAGGTATATACCTAACTGGGTCCATAACATCTGGTAAGCCTCCTCTCAAGTGGTGGTGGATTTCTGCAAAGCATTCACTGAAGTCACTATAACTTCTCAAGATATTGTACTTTGTCACCATATTGTTTCACTTATGGACTCTTAACACGTTTACTTTGGTGGATATACAAATATAAAAAAATGTTTTTTGTATATTTGGATATAGTGTTGTCTAAAACATAGAATCATTAATAGTGTTAATTTATGAGGAGTTTTTTATCACTATTAATGTTGATTGTATTTTATTATATATTTTTTACACTGGTAAAAGATTATATAGATATTGCCATATATATAATCTAAGTGCTGCACCTTTTTTATTATTACACCATTTTGTTTGTTGCAGTAAGTCTGCGGTGCTGGCAGCTATTATTTATTAATTTATAAATACCATACTGGTGACCCCACAATAGAGATAAAACTTTTTCATGGAAGGGAGTTTAACAAGACACGTGGCCACTCATTAAAATTAAAATAAAAGAGGTTTAACCTTAACCTCTTCCGATCCGCACTATAGCCGAATGATGGCTACAGTGCAGACTTGCTGTGGTGGGAGGGCGTCAATAGACGTTATCCCATGCTCGACCAGCCTGTGCACCCCCTGCAGGGCGCACGACACGCTCTGTGATCCCGACCCCTTACCATGTGATCAGCCAATGACAGCTGATCATGTGATGTAAACAGAGCCGCTAATCGCTGATAGCGCGAGAAAAAAAAAAAACGATCACAGGTGGCTGTGAGAGGGACATTGATTCCGATCATGGATAGCCTCTGCAGAGTTCTGTGCCCACCTGTGCCACCTGTCAGTGCCACCTACCAGTGCACAACAGTGCTGCCTATCAGTGCCCACCGGCTCCACCTACCAGTGCCCACAGTACCCCCCATCAGTGCCCACAGTATCACCGATCTGTGCCCACAGTGCCACCTATCAGTGCCCGCATTGCCACCTATAAATGTCACCAATCAGTGCCTCATCACCAGTGCTGCCTATCAATGCCACCTACCAGTGCCCATCAGTGCCATCTATCAGTGTCCATCAGTGCCATCTATCAGAGACTCCTCTTAGTGTCACCCATTAGTGCCACACATCAGTGCCACTCATCAGTGTCACGTATCAGGTCCCATCAGTGCTGTCTTATCAGTGTAGCCTTATCTGTGCCTATCAGTGCAGCCCATCAGGGTCCATCAGTGCCCATCAGTGCAGCCTATCATTGCCCATCAGTGCAGCCTCATTAGCGAATGAAGGAGAAAAATTAACTGTTTTGCAAATTAAAATGAAAACCCAAGTGGTGATTAAATAGCACCAAAAGAAAGCTCTATTTGTTTGAAAAAAAATGATAAAAATGTAATTTGAGTACATGCATGACCACGCAATTGTCATTCAAAATGTGACAGCGCTGAAAGCTAAAAATTGGTCTGGGCAGGAGGGGGGTTTAAGTGCCTCTAGGGTTCCTGGGTTCTTGGGTTCCTTCCCTCTGGATATCATGCACTAGCATGCCTGGAATGAGTTCTTATAAGACAATTCCAGGGATTTCTTTCTATGGTATTTGCAAATTTCCTTGCTTGTGTTCAAGACCAAACTAAACTCTGTGGAGGCCACTAGACAGTCGATACCTTGGGGCACCTCTTGCAGGTTTCTGGAGGTGTCTTGTGCATGTGATCTAGTGGGATAACTTTGAACTAAGTAGTGTGCATGTCAGCTGCTAGATATAGATGACCATCATTGTACATTACACGCACATAGGTTGCACCAACATTTTTTTACAAACAACAGCTGAAAGGTGAGCTTTTAAGAGACAATGGGGGTTATATACTAAAGGCAAATCCACTGTGCCCTACAAGTGCACTGCAAATTCATTTGGAAGCACAGTCACTGTAGATCTGAGGGGGACATGCAAGGACAATTAAAAAAAAACATTTTTGCTTGCACATGATTGCATGATAGAAATCAGCAGAGCTTCCCCTCATTTAGGATCCTCCCCACAGATCTACAGTGACTGCACGTCCAAGTGCACTTGTAGTGCATAGTGGATTTTCCTTTAGTAAATCAACTCCAAACTGTTATGTGAACCAGATGTCTATGGTTTATGTACATTAAGATGTTATTGTGTACATTACATTAATGTATTTTCTCTATAGAGTCTTTTATGTAATGCTGCGTACACACGACTGGACTTTCCGGCAGACTAGGTCCGACAGGATCAGTCCGTCGGACAATCGGATCATGTGTGGGCTAATCCGATCGTTTTTTCAAAAACAAAATCAGACAGACCTAGAATTAGAACATGTTTCAAATCTATCCGACGGACTCAATTCCGACGGACTAAAATCTGGAAAACCGTTCGCCTGTGTACTGGTCCGACTGACCAAATACGACGCAAGGGAAGCTATTGGTTACCAGCTATTGAACTTCCTTATTTAGTCCCGTTTACGTCATCACGTACAAAACGAATGGATTTTCGAACGGACTTAGTTACTTAACACTCACTTAGCGAAATGGGGTTCACATTTTGTCTCACATTTTCTAAATGAACCCTTGGTATCAATTCTAATCATTTTACACATCATCTCTTCTCTAGAGGAGTAGTACACGATCCAGTATCATCTCTCCACCCCGTTCAGTGCCTGGGTATATTGTGTGTGGCCAAGTCCATTCGCGTGTACGCGGCATAAGGCTTTCATTTCTTTGATTTTCTTTTTCAATCTTTTGTAAACAATTAAAGAAAGTTTCATTGTAATTTTCTTTCAAGATCAAATAAATATTGTTTTGTATTTTGATCCATTGTTGCAGGCCCCTTAAGCCAAGCCAAAGGTGGAATTTGGACCTCAGCAACCTTTGACAGTGAACAGATCACACAGTGTCTGCAGAGTTATTCTACCAAATTGAAAACGATATGTCACCAGCACACCAACAAGCTTGTTTCAGTGCACAGCTGTTTTTTCTTATATAATCACATAGATAAGTAATGTTTCAGGACAGTGTAGGGATTCCTCCTCAGACATGTGATGAGTCTAGGAGGTTCTGAAATGTCTGATGCTTCGGAGGCCAGATAAAAAATCTGGGGTCTAAAAGACCCCAGATTTCTCCATAAAGAGGACCTGTCAAGGCCCATGCTATCACAAGCGATGAACAACAATAAAGTTGATAAAAAAAACTAAAAATAAAGGTACAGTGATTTAAAAAAAAAATGAAATGATTTTTTTTTTTTATCACGCGCAAAGGTGAATGCACACATCGGTCCCATATGCATATGTAAACAGAAATTGCACCACACATGTGAACGTCAGAGCGAGAGCAATAATTCTATCACCAGACCTCCCGTGTAATTTTAAACTGGTAACCTGTAAAGCAGGGGTCCCCAACCCCCGGGCCACAGGCCAGTGCCAGTCTGTGGCCTGTTGATGACAGGGCCACACAGGGCTGTCACATGCCTGTTTGTCCTCTCCTGGCTCCTCCGTCCACCTGGCCGACAATGTCATCCAATCAGGGAGTGGATTGGAATGCGGAATCGGATCGAGCTGCAGATCGGAAAGGAGAGATCCTTCTACCCCCCTGCCCTGCTGAGAGGATAACATTGTTGGGCTAGTGGGGGAGCTGGGAGAAGACACAGGGACTGATCACAGCCTCTGCCCTGCCAAAGGTATGAGTCCAGGGGAAGCAAACAATAGGATGGGGAAGTGTCACGTTAGAGATGGGGGGGAGGCAGGCTGCAGGGGCACTGTGATGGAGGAGGCTGTGATTGCTAGGGCACTGTAACATAAAGGGGACTGCACTGTACAGGGGCACTGTAATCATGGAGCCCCCTTTATATCACAGAGAAGTCCCCTGTACATCACAGCTCCCCTTTATAGTGCAGTCCCCTTACATTACAGTGCCCCCTTTACAGAGCAGTCTCCGTTACATTAACCACCTTCAGACCGGACCATTTTGCTGGTAAATGACCAGAGGTCTTTTTACAATTTGGCACTGCGCTGCTTTAACTGGTAATTGCGCGGTCATGCAATGTTGTACCCAAACAAAATTTGCGTCCATTTCTTCCCACAAATAGAGCTTTCTTTTGATGGTATTTGATTGCCTCTGCGATTTTTATTTTTTGCGATATAAACGTAAAAAGACCGCAAATTTTGAAAAAAAATGATATTTTCTACTTTTTGTTATTAGAAAAATCCAATAAACTCAATTTTAGTCATACATTTAGGCCAAAATGTATTCAGCCACATGTCTTTGGTAAAAAAAAAGTCAATAATTGTATATTTATTGGTTTGCGCAAAAGTTGTCACATCTACAAACTAAGGTACGTTTTCTGGAATTTACGCAGCTTTTAGTTTACGACTGCCTATCTCATTTCTTGAGGTGCTAAAATGGCAGGGCAGTACAAAACCCCCCCAAATGACCCCATTTTGGAAAGTAGACACCCTAAGGAAATTGATAAGTGGCATGTTGAGCCCATTGAATATTTTATTTTTTTGCCTCAAGCGATTGAATAATGACAAAAAAAATTTTTTTTTTTTTTTTACACAAAGTTGTCACTAAATGATATATTGCTCACACATGCTATGGGCATATGTGAAATGACACCCCAAAATAAATTCTGCTGCTTCTCCTGAGTATGGGGATACCACATATGTGGGACTTTTTGGGAGCCTAGCCGCGTACGGGGCCCCGAAAACCAAGCACCTCCTTCAGGCTTTCTAAGGGCGTAAATTTTTGATTTCACTTCTCACTACCTATTACAGTTTTGAAGGCCATAAAATGCCAAGATGGCACAAAACCCCCACAAATGACCCCATTTTAGAAAGTAGACACCCCAAGCTATTTGCTGAGAGGCATTTTGAGTCCATGGAATATTTTATATTTTGCCACAAGTTGCGGGAAAATTACAAACTTTAATTTTTTTTTATTTTTTTTTCACAAAGTTGTCACTAAATGATATATTGCTCACACATGCTATAGGCATATGTGAAATGACACCCCAAAATAAATTCTGCTGCTTCTCCTGAGTACGGGGATACCACATATGTGGGACTTTTTGGGAGCCTAGCCACGTACGGGGCCCCGAAAACTAAGAACCGCCTTCAGGTTTTCTAAGGGCGTAAATATTTGACTTCACTCCTCACTACCTATTACAGTTTTGAAGGCCATAAAATGCCAAGATGGCACAAAACCCCCACAAATGACCCCATTTTAGAAAGTAGACACCCCAAGCTATTTGCTGAGAGGCATGTTGAGTCCATGGAATATTTTATATTTTGCCACAAGTTGCGGGAATATTACAAACTTTTTTTTTTTTTTTTTCACAAAGTTGTCACTAAATGATATATTGCTCACGCATGCCATGGGCATATGTGAAATGACACCCCAAAAAAAATTCTGCTGCTTCTCCTGAGTACGGGGATACCACATATGTGGGACTTTTTGGGAGCCTAGTCGCGTACGGGGCCCCGAAAACCAAGCACCGCCTTCAGGCTTTCTAAGGGCGTTACAGTTTTGAAGGCCATAAAATGCCAAGATGGCACAAACCCCCCCCAAATGACCCCATTTTGGAAAGTAGACACCCCTAAATTTAGGGGTACACTAGTGAGACTAGGTAATAAATGGCGGGTGCCCTGAAACTATAAAAAAAATAACTAACCAACCAGCATCACCTGTAACAGTTATATGGTGATCACTGGTGAAAGGGTTAACTAGGGGGCAATCAGGGGGCTTTATGCGGTAGTATATGGGGGTCCCTGGCGCTATAAAAAGCTGCGGCGAACCTAAATACCTACCTGCCTAACTAGCGTCACCTGTGACACTAATACAGTGATCAGAAAAACGATCGCTTATTAGGCTGGGTTCACACTGGAGCGATGTGGGAACGCCACGAATGCGCGGCGGGTTCCCGCATCGCATGCCTCCCGGCGGCAGTTCACACTGCCCTATGCGAACTGCTGGGAGTGTCAGTGAAATGTTAATGACACCCCCAGATCAGTTCGCATATCGCAGTGCGATCTGCAAACTCGGATCGCATGGTGTGAACACCCATGCGATCCGATTCTGCTGCGGACCAAAAAAAGGGTCCCGTGCGAGTTTGCGGCGGGTGCGGCGGGTGCGACACGAATTCAGCCATACTATCTGTATGGCTGAACTCGAATCGCACAGAGATCGGATGTGATTTGCACTGCAGTGCGGTGCGAATCACATCCGTTCTCATAAACCGCTGCAATGTGAACCCAGCCTTAGTGACACTGGCGACGGGGGGTGATCACGGGGTTAAACCTTTATTGGGGGGGTTAGGGGGGTACCTTAGAACTAAAGGGGGCTAACCCTAACTGCCCTAACAGTTATTACAGTCACAAATGACACCCGCCGGGTGATCAGGGGGTTAAACCTTTATTAGGTAATAAATGGCGGGTGCCCTGAAACTATAAAAAAATAACTAACCAACCAGCGTCACCTGTAACAGTTATATGGTAATCACTGGTGAAAGGGTTAACTAGGGGGCAATCAGGGGGCTTTATGCGGTAGTATATGGGGGTCCCTGGCGCTATAAAAAGCTGCGGCGAACCTAAATACATACCTGCCTAACTAGCGTCACCTGTGACACTAATACAGCGATCAGAAAAACGATCGCTTATTAGGCTGGGTTCACACTGGAGCGATGCGGGAATGCCACGAATCCGCGGCGGGTTCCCGCATCGCATGCCTCCCGGCGGCAGTTCACACTGCCCTATGCGAACTGCTGGGAGTGTCAGTGAAATGTTAATGACACCCCCAGATCAGTTCGCATATCGCAGTGCGATCTGCAAACTCGGATCGCATGGTGTGAACACCCATGCGATCCGATTCTGCTGCGGGCCAAAAAAAGGGTCCCGTGCGAATTTGCGGCGGGTGCGGCGGGTGCGACACGAATTCAGCCATACTATCTGTATGGCTGAACTCGAATCGCACAGAGATCGGATGTGATTTGCACTGCAGTGCGGTGCGAATCACATTCGTTCTAATAAACCGCTGCAATGTGAACCCAGCCTTAGTGACACTGGCGAGGGGGGGTGATCACGGGGTTAAACCTTTATTGGGGGGGTTAGGGGGGCACATTAGAACTAAAGGGGGCTAACCCTAACTGCCCTAACAGTTATTACAGTCACAAATGACACCAATGCAAAAAAAAAAAAAAAAAAAAAAAAAGCAATTGGTGTCACTGTGACTGGGGGGGCAGGGGTAATTGGGGGGTGATCGGGGGGTAAAGGGGGGGTGTGAGTGTGCCTGGCATGTTCTACTGTGTAGTGTAGTGCTTGTGCAACTCACCGATGCTCTCTCCTCGGTGCCGGAACGAAAAATACCGACACAGAGGAGAGAATACATCACTTCCTCTCCTGTGTTTACATTACAGGAGAGGAAGTGATGTCACGGGACATTTTCATTCGTCGGGAGCGATCGCGAGGGGGTGGCCATGAATGAATGGCCGTCCCCTCGTCCGGGATCGCTCCCGAACGAATACCGACCGCCGCAGGCACCGGGCGGGGGCCCGATCGGGCCCCCGACCCGCGGGCAGGCAAGGACGTACATGTAAGCCCTTATGCCTGCCCGTGCCATTCTGTCGACGTACATCGTCGTGCGGCGGTCGACAAGTGGTTAATGTAACAGGGAATTGTGATATAAATGGGACTGCACTGTAAAGGAACACTGTGGTGTAAAGGGGGGGGGGGGGGGCTGTGATGTGAAGGGGAAGTGAGGACATTGATATAAAGGGGGAACTGTGCTGTAAAGGGGGGCTGAGGACAGACTCCAAGAAAGTTTGCCAAAGGAACTCAACTCTCTGTAACGACAATACATAAAGAATCCTGAGTTTATATGCCTCGTACACATGATCAGACTTTCTGACAACAAAAAGGTGGAATTTTGTCCAAAGAGTGTTGGCTCAAACCCATCTTGCATACACTCGGTCACAAAAATGTTGGCCAACAATTACGAACGTAGTGACGTACTACGTGGTTTTTCAGCTCTTTAGCACCACCCTTTGGGCTCCTTCTGCTAATTTCGTGTTACTAGAAGTTTGGTGAGTGTTGATTCACACTTTTCATTTTGCGTTTTCATTTAGCGCTTTTCAGTTCGTTTCTGAACGGATGTTCGTCAACCAGACAGTAATCGGAGGAGATAACGTGTTATTTATTATTGGCCTTGGAGTTATTGCTTTGACATTATTTGTTTAGTTGAATAATGATTTGATTTGGTATATTTTCTATATTTTTGGATGCATAGAATGCACTTTTTGGTTAAGTTCTATTGGCAGATAGCATGTCTAATTTATTTTTTTAATGCACAATAAAAACAATTGTGGAGAATAATACTTGTCTATGTGTTTTACTTCAAATGACAGTTTGGGAGTAGGCAGTTACATTTAAAAAAAATACAATGTAAAATTAACAAGGGACACCAACATAGTTGTATCTTTGTTCATAAAAACTACAGGATAATGGTGTTGTGGTAACGTGCACAAATAAAAAAAATAAAAATAAAAAAAAACATAATAATAATATATCACTTGAAAAAAAAAGCCTTTGAAAATTAGTTTGCAATAATTCCATCAGTATCACCAGCAAAGCAGCTTTATTATTATCCCATTAAAGAAGAAGAGAATTGTGCGCTGCATTTGGAGATTTCATAATTTGCCACGTCACGAATGTTAATTCTCCATTACGAATGCCAGTTTACAAGACCGACCGCTTCTGCTTCCGAGCATGCGTGTTTGTACTTTGGACTTGTGTCCGACAGACTTGTGTACACACACTCAGAAAATCCGACAACACACATTTGTTGGCGGAAAATTTGAAGACATGTTATCCAACATTTGTTGGCAGAAAGTTCGACAACAATTGTCCGATGGAGCGTACACACGGTCGGATTTTCCGCCAACAGCCTGACATTGAACATTTCCCGTCGGAAAATCTGATCGCGTGTATGGGGCTTGAGACTGCTTGGGAGATATTCATTCGGCGGAGGTCTGTCTGTCCCTCTAGATGTATTCGATTCTGCCTGCCGTCTCGTTCTCATATTTATTCTGAGCTCTCGGACATGTGTGGATTACAGGACGTTCCCAGAGCTCAGGAACAGTTTCTATGGATTAAAAAGCAATTATATCTGTAGCAGTGACACTAATCTTCAGCAGGACACACAATATACCCAGGCACTGAACAGGGGTGGAGAGATGATACTGGATCGTGTACTACTCCTCTAGAGAAGAGATGATGTGTAAAATTATTAGAATTAATACCAAGGATTCGTTTAGAAAATGTGAGACAAAATATGAACCCCATTTCGTTAAGCGAGTGTTAAGTATCTAAGTCCATTCGAAAGTCCATTCGTTTTGAACGTGATGACGTAAGACGGGACTAAAAAGGGACATTCAATAGCCAGTAGCCAATAGCTGCCCTTGCGTCGCATTTGGTCCGTCTGACCAGCACACAGACGAACGGTTTTCCCGCTAGGAATTGAGTCCGTCGGACAGATTTGAAACATGTTCTATTTCTAGGTTCCTCAGATTTTTAAAACGAAAAACGATTGGACTAGCCCACACACGATCGTATTGTCCGACGGACTGATTCCGTCAGACCTAGTCTCCCGGAAAATCCGGTCGTGTGTACGCGGCATTTTGTTCTTGTAATATTACCCGCTTAAGGACCAAAAGAAATTGCCCCCTTAAGGACCAGACCATTTTTTACGATACGTCACAGCGTCACTGCATCGCATTAACTGACAATTGCGCGGTACCGAGACGCTGTACTTATTAAGGGGGTATTGTATTTTATTTTATTTCAAAAACGAGCGGAAATTTTTTAACAAAAAAAAATATATTTTTTACTTTTTGCTATAATAAATATCCCTCCAAATTTTAAAAAACAAATTTCTTCCTCAGTTTAAATCAATATGTATTCTGTTACATATTTTTGGTAAAACAAATAAGTGTATATTGATTGATTTTCGCAAAAGTTATAGTGTCTACAAGCTATGGGATAGATTTATGGCTTTTAAATTTTTTTTTTTACCAGTAATGGTGGTGATCTGCAAGTTTTAGCTGGACTGCGACATTGCGACGGACAGATCGAATACTTTTGACACTTTTTTGGGACCAGTGATATTTATACAGCGACATGTATACATGTCACTGGCAGGGAAGAGTTTAAAACTAGGACGATCAAGGGGTTAAGTGTGTTCCCTGGGAGGTGTTGCTAACTGTATGGGGGCTGGGCTGACTGGAGGAGGAGAAAGATCCCTGTTCCTAATTACTAGGAACAGACAAATTGTCTCTCTTCCCCTGACAGAACAGAGATCTGTTTGTTTACATTGACAGATCTCCATTCTGCATGTCTCCTAAAGCGATCGTGGGTGGCCGCCAGACATTGAGTCGGCCAGCCCTCTGGTTGCCTCCCCTGCTCGTGAATGGGAAAATCTTTGTGTACATGCCCGACGTACAATGTCGATGATTCATGCAGGGGAGCCAACTTGCCGCAGTACAATTGCGGCGGGCGGTCCATAGCTAGTTAAAGTGGTTGTAAAGGCACCATATTTTTACCTTTGTGCATTTTAGGTAAAAAACCTTGTGTGCAGGAGCCCCCAGACCCCCCTATTACTTACCTGAGCCCCCTCTCGATCCAGCGATGTCCAAGAAAGCCTTGCCTCTCTGGGGACTTGCATTCCTGATTGGTTTTTGGCAAATTGGCCATTGGCTCCTGCTGCTGTCAATCACAGCCAGTGAGCTAATAAGGAGATGGAGGAGGCGTGGCCAGAGGTGCAGGCTCGGAATAGGGGTGTCATGCCCTCTCCACTGGTCAATCTATTATGGGAAAGGCATGTGACTCAAAGCAGCGACTGAACAGAAATACAAATATTTTGTCAAAAAACAACCCCCATACAAGTGTCTCAACTGTGATTTAGCTGTATGGCTAGAGTTACCCTTTATTAGGGCAGTACAAAGAGTAATGTGATGACTGATAAAGGACAGCAACTCAGAAAACCTTTCATCAGTTCAGAGTGGTCAAAAAAATGACAATGATTGCTGGCTGATTGTTATGAGCTATGGCACTTTGTGATGTCCCTTATGGTGGCTATACACACTTTGATAAATGATTGATTTACTTTTCGATTGATTTCCTGATATTTATCTCCTGATTTCAATCTATAGCTGACAACCTATTCATTCACTACGACACCAGGGAAGTGGATCAAATTCAAGGCCAGCACTACCAATAGGCAAGGTAGGCACCGGCCTAGAGCGCACACCAGTCGGGGGCGCTGGAGGTGCCTCCTCTTCATTGGCTGGCTGTGCGGGACAGCCTGAGAAGGAAAGGAGACTCTCTCCATGGACAGGCCCCCTCTCCCTGTGTCTCCCCAAAAATAAGGGAAGTTGCCCGGGTCTGGCTGTCTGACTATCAACACCTCCCCCTCCTCTTGTCTGCAGTATCCCCAGGTATGGCGGGTCCTGGCGCAGTGCCCAGGAGGAGGAGTCTTATCCCTCAGCATCAGGTGAGGTCTACACAGTGCCCGGGGACACCCATCTGCCCCCTCCCCCGATCTAAATAATGATGAGGCCGTCTGTCTATATACTGCCATAGCCTGCCTGTATGCTGCCCTAGCCTGCTTGTATACTGCCCAGCCTGCCTGTATACTGCCCTAGCCTGCCTGTATGCTGCCCTAGCCTGCTTGTATAATGCCCAGCCTGCCTGTATACTGCCCTAGCCTGTCTGTATACTGCCCCAGCCTGCCTATATACTGCCCCAGCCTGTCTGTAAACTGCCCCATCCTGCCTGTATACTGCCCAAGCCTGCCTGTATACTGCCCCAGCCTACCTGTATACTGCCCCAGCCTACCTGTATACTGCCCCAGCCTGTCCGTATACTGCCCCAGCCTGCCCGTATACTGCCCTAGCCTATCCGTATACTGCCCTAGCCTGTCTGTATACTGCCCTAGCCTGTCTGTATACTGTACTAGCCTGTCTGTATACTGCCCTAGCCAGTCTGTATACTGCCCTAGCCTCTCCGTATACTGCCTTAGCCTGTCCTTATACTGCCCTAGCCTGTCCTTATACTGCCCCAGCCTATCTGTATACTGTCCTAGCCTGTCCATATACTATCCTAGCCTGTCCGTATACTGTCCTAGCCTGTCCGTATACTGTCCTAGCCTGTCTGTATACATCCCCTAGCCTGTCTGTATACATCCCCTAGCCTGTCTGTATACATCCCCTAGCCTGTCTGTATACATCCCCTAGCCTGTCTGTATACATCCCCTAGCCTGTCCGTATACTGCCCTAGCCTGTCCGTATACTGTCCAAGCATGTCCGTATACTGTCCAGGCCTGTCTGCATACTGCCCTAGCCTGTCTTTATACTGTCCAAGCCTGTCTGTATACTGTCCAAGCCTGTCTGTATACTGTCCTAGCCTGTCTGTATACTGTCCTACCCTGTCTGTATACTGTCCTAGCCTGTCTGTATACTGTCCAAGCCTGTCTGTATACTGTCCTAGCCTGTCTGTATACTGTCCTAGCCTGTCTGTATACTGTCCAAGCCTGTCTGTATACTGTCCTAGCCTGTCTGTATACTGTCCTAGCCTGTCTGTATACTGTCCTACCCTGTCTGTATACTGTCCTACCATGTCTGTACACTGTCCTAGCCTGTCTGTACACTGTCCTAGCCTGTCTGTATAATGCCCTAGCCTGTCCGTATAATGCCCTAGCCTGTCCGTATACTGCCCTAGCCTGTCCGTATACTGCCCTAGCCTGTCCGTATACTGTCCTAGCCTGTCTGTATACTGCCCTAGTCTGTCCGTATACTGCCCTAGTCTGTCCTTATACTGCCCTAGCCTGTCCTTATACTGCCCTAGCCTGTCCTTATACTGTCCTAGCCTGTCTGTATACTGCCATAGCCTGTCTGTATACTGCCCTAGCCTGTCTGTATACTGCCCTATCCTGTCTGTATACTGCCCTAGCCTGTCAGTATACTGCCCTAGCCTGTCTGTATACTGCCCTAGCCTGTCTGTATACTACCCTAGCCTGTCCATATACCTATGGACCACAACTGAAGAAATAGGTGAAGAGGCGCCACCAAAATCTCCACCCCGCCACCTCCACTGTATACATGGAGAGGGCAAAGGGGATGGACTCAGGGGCAGAGTCAATGAGGGTGTCAAAATGAGGTTTTGCCTAGGGTGTTAAAAATCCTTGCACCAGTCCTGATCAAATTCATGAAAAAAACATCTCAGTGCTGCTGATTAATGCAACCCGATCAATAATTTTCTGTACTGGACGATTAACTCATCCAAGTCTAAAATCATCAGAATAGAAGCTACAGTATTCTTGCTCCAATGTTTGCCACTTTGATCATTTTTATTAAATAACGTGTTGCTCAGATAATAGCATTGAAACATGTATGGCCACTGAGCTTACACATGGTTCACAAGTGTAGTTCTGGACATATTGTTTACCGTATATATTATGGTATATATTATAACAAAATTCTGTTACAGAGACCTAGGTACCTCCCAAAAACATCAAGTCAACTACAAGTCAAAATATCCACCTGGGGCGTGAATAGGGTAGCCATCCTTTCTTCAAGCCAAACCCTGAACACTTTAGCGGTGATTGTGATAGTGGCGGACAATCTGTCACTAACAGATCCTCGCTGGGAGGTACACTAGTGGACTGACACTGACATCTCTAGTGACACTAATACAGTGATAATACTGTACACTGTCATTGTACTAATGACACTGGCTGAGAATTGGTTAACATTTAGGGGCAATCAAGAGGTTGACTGTGTGTCTAACATTGCATAATTTGTGCTTTTTGTGCTGTGAGTTGTGCTTATATACAGAGTGCAGAGTTCAGGTCATAGTACATACAGGGTTCAGGGCACAGTATATACAGAGTGCAGGGTTCAGGGCACAGTATATACAGAGTGCAGGGTTCAGGGCACAGTATATACAGAGTGCAGGGTTCAGGGCACAGCATATACAGAGTGCAGGGTTCAGGGCACAGTACATACAGAGTGCAGGGTTCAGGACACAGTACATACAGAGTGCAGGGTTCAGGACACAGTACATACAGAGTGCAGGGTTCAGGACACAGTAAATACAGAGTGCACGGTTCAGGACACAGTACATACAGAGTGCAGGGTTCAAGGCACAGTACATACAGAGTGCAGGGTTCAAGGCACAGTACATACAGAGTGCAGGGCTCAGGGCACAGTACATACAGAGTGCAGGGTTCAGAGCACAGTATATACAGAATGCAGGGTATAGAGCACAGTATATACAGAGTAAAGGTTTTCGGGACACAGTACATACAGAGTCCAGGGTTCAGGGCACAGTATATACAGAGTGAAAGGTTTCAGGGCACAGTATATACAGAGCGAAGAGTTTCAAGGCACAGTATATACAGAGTGTAGGGTTCAGGGTACAGTACATACAGAGTGCAGGGTTCAGGGCACAGTACATACAGAGTGCAGGGTTCAGGGCACAGTATATACAGAGTGCAGGGTTTAGGGTACAGTATATACAGAGTGCAGGGTTTAGGGTACAGTATATACAGAGTGCAGGGTTTAGGGTACAGTATATACAGAGTGCAGGGTTTAGGGCACAGTATATACAGAGTGCAGGGTTTAGGGCACAATACATACAGAGTGCAGGGTTCAGGGCACAGTACATACAGAGTGCAGGGATCAGGGCACAGTACATAAAGAATGCAGGGTTCAGGGCACAGTACATACAGAGTGCAGGGTTCAAGACACAGTACATACAGAGTGCAGGGTTCAAGACACAGTACATACAGAGTGCAGGGTTCAGGGCACAGTATATACCGAGTGCAGGGTTCAGGGCACAGTACATACAGAGTGCAGGGTTCAGGGCACAGTACATAAAGAGTGCAGGCTTTAGGGCCCAGTACATACAGAGTACAGGGTTTAGGGCACAGTAAATACAGAGTACAGTTTAGGGCACAGTAAATACAGAGTACAGGGTTTAGGGCACAGTACACACAGAGTTCAGGGTTCAGTGCACAGTAAATACAGTGTGCAGGGTTCAGGGCACAGTATATACAGAGTGCAGGGTTCAGGGCACAGTATATACAGAGTGCAGGGTTCAGGGCACAGTACATACAGAATGTAGGGTTCAGTTCTCTCTCATTACTCCTTTAAATTGCATTCTCATGAACAGATGCGTTGACGTCACGCCAGCTGATCAACATATCAGCTGGAGTGGCTTTGTGCTCTGCGCATGAGCAGACCAATCTAAGGCATTTTTCGATGGAGGCCATTTCTTGATAGAACACCAGCACATCCCCACATTGCAAACGCTGCCTCTCTGCAGCCAGATCGTCCAGGAGGTGTAGGCATTCAGGTACCAGGATCAGAGAAGGTGCAGCCTACCTCCCGAGGCCCCCCTCTGGCCCATGACAGTACTGCATTCAGGGAGGCAAGCTATCAAAAAGCTCCGATCCTAGGAGGGCAGATTTAACTGACAGGCTGGGAGGGACTGATGTTGTGTCTGGGTTCCATCCCGTGCTGGTGGCAACCCTAGGTGTCAAGGCAAGCTGAGAGTAGAGACCTCAAAGTGGCTCTAAAGGCAGAAGGTTTTTATTTTAACCTTAATGCATTCTCTACATTAAGGTTAAAAACCTTATATAAGCAGCCGTCCCAGCCCCCCCCCCCCCCAATACTTACCTGAGTCCTACCGTGATCCAACGATGTGCACAAGAGCCTCAGGTCTCCGGGGACTCTACCTCCTCATCGGCTGAGTTATTGGCTCCTGCTGCCATCAATCACAGCCAGTGAGCCATTGAGGAGAGAGAGGGGGTGTCGCCAGGGCACAGCTCTGTGTGTGAATGGACACGCAGAGCAGCAGAGAGGAAGAGGAGGATTGGGGCTGCTCTGTGCAAAATCACTGCACAGAGAAGTTAAGAAATTACATATTTGTTTTGTTTTTTAAAAACAAGTGATGGACTCAAGGTGTGACCACCAGCCTAGATGGAAAAGATGTGAAATTTACAACTATGTTTTTTTTTTTTTTTTACGAAAGGCAAATCCACTTTTACACTGATAGTGCACTTGGAAGTGCAGACGCTGAATCTGAGGGGCGGATCTGAAATGAGGGGAAACTCTGCTGATTTTATCATCCAATCACGTGAAAGCTAAAATGCTGTTTTTTATTTTCCTACATGTCCCCCTCGGATCTATAGCGACTTTACTTCCAAGTGCACCTACAGTGCAAAGTGGATTTTCCTTTTAGTAAATAACCCCCTATATGCAAACATGCATCGGAGTCCTACACAGATCCAAAATTCAATGTTTTTACCCAAAAGTGGTTGCATATCTTGGAAAGTGTGGACTGGAATGGGACAACCTGATGAAAATCAAGATTGTCCCTACTTCACATGGACTAGATGTAGTAGTAGCTCTTCCATCACGGAAAGGCCCCAGGCTTTCTAAATCTGGTATATAATAATGAATGCTTTCATTCCTAGATGTGCAATCCGTTGGGTCCTGATGGGTTCCAACAAAATATTTTAAAGCAGTAGCTTGAACATCCCGACTGCTGGGGATAATATCCGTTCAACAGTTAAATTCTCAGACCAGCTAGTATCCCATGAAACAGACATTTAGGCCCCCTAAATAAAAAGGTTGCTCCCAACAAGATCACCGCCACATTATACAATAAGCACTGTAGATATACAGAGAAGATAGAGTCATCACAATGATCGGCACCAAGGGATGACCTCAGGCTGCTGGCTGGCATGGCTTACTAGCTCACTCACCATATTTCTTGAGGTAGCCTTGGTGTATGGGGGACGAATCCATCTCCATTCAGATCTTCCATCAGAGACAGAGAGAGACAGATGGGAGTGGGGGGCAGCGCAGGGATGCAGCAATATGACTGATCCCTTAATCCCAATGGCATCCTATCAGAGAGTAAACACATCACCCCCCCCCACACTGCCAGCCTGATTCACATCAACATCACACACAGCTGGATGGATGGCAATACTACTAAATGTCTGCATCCCATAAGAGAGACTTATGGGGACCCTCATCTGGCTGGCTCTACAACGAGCATTTGAAAAACATAGTCATACTGTAAAGGTATCCGAAACAACAAATCTTAAAATCGATATTTTCATTGCCTTAAGAATGTAGGTGAAAATAATAAAAATGATATGTGCATTAGCACAGGATTATATATAAACCACTGCTCTTTACAGCACTAGTATCATTGCCCCATTTATACAGTATACATTCAATTACTATTGTAACCCATTCAATGTGATTTGGGTATATATTACATTATTATTATTATACAGGCTTTATATAGTGCCAACAGTTTGCGCAGCGCTTTACAACATGAGGGCAAACATTACAGTTACAATACAATTCAATACAGGATGAATCAGCTCGTTAGAGCTTACAATCTAGGAGGGAGGGTATTACATTTCTAGGAAAATCATATCCCAATATTAGACTTAAAAAAAAATATATATTTTCCATCAAATAAACCTATTTTTCAAAAAATCCTTGACTTATTGTAGGGAAGGAGCAGCCTATGGGACCAGCGCCCCTAGTGCCATGTGCCATGGGAGGAAGCACCATCCTCTTCTTTTAGGCCACACATGCGCAGTATGTACTTTATTCTGTTGCAGTCACTGAGCCCATCATAGGTGACAAGAAAAAGTATGCACTGCTTATGTGTGAGCTGAAAGAAAAGGGTGGCATTCCCTCTCATGGCACTAGGGAGCGCTAGTCCCAATGGCTGCTCTGAGGTTAGAATAACTCAGGACTGAGCCATTGTTTGCTGTAGAGGATTTTAACAGAGTTTACTTTCTCTTTAAAGCGTCCCTGCTCTGCCCTGTTCTGCCACACACAAATGCTCACGGGCAAATAGGTCCAGCATGCGTTTGTAAATGGCAATTGCACCACACATGTGGAATATCGCCATGAATGGGAAGTAATTTTAGTGTCAGACCTCCTCTGCAGCTTTAAAAGCCTTTTAAAGTGTCACCTATGGAGATTTGTAGGTACCGTAGTTTGGCGACATTTCACAGGGAGACGCAGTTTTGTGAAATGTTTAGTATCTAGTCGCGTAACCTTATCTTTTATATTTCCACAAACAGTTGGGTATTATATTTTGTGTTTTTGTGTGTTAAAATTCATTAAAGTGTAAGGCCGCGTACACACGCGGGGACTGTTCGCTCAACTTTGTCCGCTGAACAGTGTTTCAGCGGACAGTCCGCTCGTGTGTGGGCTTTCAGCGGACAGTTTCAGCGAACAGTCTGCTGAACAAAGTTTTTCGGAATTTCCGAAAAACTGTCCGCTGAAACTTTGTTTCAGCGAACAGTCCCCTCGTGTGTAGGCTTGTTCGTCAAACTAAGTTCCGCGCATGCTCAGAAAGGATTTACACGCCGAAGGTTGCATTGCAGTGTATAGGACGTCGTTTTCTAGTCCCGTCGTACGTGCCGTTCACGTCATCGCGCACGGTTTCAGCGGACTGTTCGTTCATCGTGTGTGGGCAAGTCCGTCCATGCTAAGTTTGAGCGGACTGTCCGCTGAAACTGTTTGACAAACAAAGTTGAGCGAACAGTCCCCGCGTGTGTACGCGGCCTAAGAGAAAGGGAATGTGGGACTTTAAATGAGGCTATTGATTTGTGGAGGTAGAGTAGTTTGAAAGTATATTTAATTGGCATATTGAATGTGACAATACATAACAATGATGCACATAGTAAAAATGATTTCATAGATAGATAAATAATTGAAAATTCATATATATATATATACACATGTCATTTAAATGGCGCTATGCAGTGTGGTAAATGATAAGAAAGAGGGTATGGTATTTGGTTCTAGATGATGAATCTAAATTGGTTCCTATTAACGGGCATATGAATGCATCCTGAAAGCCCAACGAGTTTCGTGTGTGAACACTTCCTCAGGGAGGGATGCTCAAATTTGGTCTACAATAAACAAAATGGAATTATACTAGTAAGGCACTGAACATACCAGGAAAAAGCAATTGCCAATCCTGATTACTTACATAGAGTGGAATGCAATGGTATGTAGCAGGGCCAGGACCAGAGGGTTGTCTAACCCAGGAGAGGAGGTATTCTGAAGCCGCGTGTAAGAAAGGCACACAACAAGCACCCTCAGAACACAGATTTCCAATCTTCATAGTGTATACGAAAGATGGATACAAGTGATGACTGCCAAAGAGTCTGGATAAATATAATATCCATAAATAAATGGTTTTGGTGAAAAAGTGGATAAGAGTAACCAGGTTAGAGTGTATATAAGAAGGTGAAAGCCTTGTGAGGTGGTGATAGTATACGGAAAACCAAGATATCAAAGTGTGACTATTGAAATGAGAAAGTATATACAGAGACATCCAGGGCAGTACCAGATTACCATGTTCATATTTGGTTGTAGATGATGAGTCTAAATTGGTTTCTATTAATTTTCAGGATGCATTCATATGCCTGTTAATAGGAACCAATTTAGACTCATCATCTACAACCAAATATGACCATACCCTCTTTCTTATCATTTACCACACTGCATAGTGCCATTTAGATGACGTGTATATATATATATATATTATATATATATATATATATATATATATATATATATATATATATATATATATGAATTTTCAATTATTTATCTAAAGATCTGGGGCTAGAGCCCATAGCAACATGGTAAAAGTCACATGCTTGGGCGGGCATACACATGTATATAATATGTGTGTGTATATATTCCCAGAGAGACTCCCCTTACATTAGGATCCCCAGAGAGCCTCCCCCTTGCATCAGGATCCCCAGAGAGCCTCCCCCTTGCATCAGGGTTCCCAGAGAGCCTCCCCCTTGCATCAGGATCCTCAGAGAGCCTCAGACTTAAATCAGGGTCACACGAGAGCCTCCCCCCTGGATCAGGGTCCCCAGAGAGCCTTCCCTCCCCTTGGGGACCCCTGCAGAGACTCGGGGCTATGGGCCCGAGATTCGGGGCTATAGCCCCAAAAGCCACCCCCTAGTGACGCCACTGATCTGTACTAACATTTTGTCATTAATATATGCCTCTTAATCAATATGTATTTGTCTATGTATTCATGAGGTCCACAACATGTGTGCATATGTGTGTATATACTGAATATGAAATAATTTTTACTATGTGTATCGTTATTATGTATTGTCACATTCAATATACCAATTAAATATACTTTCAAACTACTCTACCTCCACAAATCAATAGGCTCATTTAAAGTCCCACATTCCCTTTCTCTTAGCCCTTGTACACACGGTCGGAGATTCTGACGGAATGTGTCCGATCGGACCGTTTTGTCGGATATTCCGAGTATCCGACGGACCAAGTTTATCAACTTGTTGGTAAAATTTTCCGACAAAATGCTCTGATCGGACATACTCCGATCATATGTAGAGAATTCCGATCGGACAAAGTGCCACGCATGCTCAGATCAAATTCCTACATCAAAGCTATTGGCTACTAGCGTGAACATAGTCCCGTCATAACGAAATAACGTCATCACGTTCTGAACATCGGATTTTCCGACAATTTTGTCCGACCGTGTGTATGCAACAGTTTCGGACAAAATCCATCGGACAAAATCCGACGGACAAAATCCCACGGATCTGGTTGTCGGAATGTCCGACCGTGTGTACAAGGGCTAACACTTGAACCAGGGATGGAGGCACATTTAAAGTCCCAAAATCCCCCCATATTTCATAAAATTAATTAAAGTGTATTTTTTCTAAAAAAAAATATGCGTTTGATGAACTGCAGCGCAAATATTGCATGACATAAAAATATGTAACACCCACCATTTTATTCCATAATGCCTCTGCTTAAAAAAACTATATAATGCTTGGGGGTTCTAAGTAATTTTCTGGCAAAAAAAATTTACATGTAGGAGAGGAATGTCAGAATTGGCCCATTCATGTCTGCCAAATAAACTTTTAACTTCTTGCCAAAAAAGGCGAGGCCATCGGGTAATGCCACCATTTATGCTTATAGGTACCACTATCCAAACAATTTCAGGTGTGATTTTAAATGGCAGATTGTCTTTAAACAATATTGTGCTGTGTTCTATATGCAGTTTTATGTATGACCACAAGATGGAGAAGATAGATAACCAGAATACAGCTCCTACAAACATCACCAAATCACATAACACTGACCGCTGTCTCGCCCATGGCTGCCTGTTTCCTATTATTCCAATTTTACAAACCCACTGGTACCCACCGTACTAGAAAAATATGCAGATTCATGTAATTGCTTGCTGCGGGTGACTGTATTTTTCTGCCACTTTTCATAAGTTATCAAGGGAAAATAAATGGAAATGTAATTAAATGATTTTAGAAATTTTTATTTTAGTTGTTTTGCTTGTCCCCAAACTTCTTTTTTCATATCTTGTTTTACTGCATAAAGATGTAAACCACTAGCTTTTTTTATGAATAAATTTTTAATAAACATATTAAAGGTTTCCCAGAGCACTTATTTAGCTCAAGAGGTAGCTCAGCAGGGATTGTCTTCCTTGCAACTCAGTTTATCTAAGCCAATGAATACAAAAGCAGTCACCACTTATGGGTCATCAACATATTGATACATATAATGATATAGCGCTCTTTAAAAAATAAAAATAATATATGAAATTATTTAAAAGTTCAATTAAATAATAAGCGACTTCCAATGCGATATCCTCGGATATGGTAATCAAATTAATACGCAGAAGAAGGAATAGTCATAATCCATTTAGTATGTAAAGGAAGAGGGGAACCATCACTTTTACATACGAAATGGATTATGACTATTCCTTCTTCTGCGTATTAATTTGATTACCATATCCGAGGATATCGCATTGGAAGTCGCTTATTATTTAATTGAACTTTTAAATAATTTCATATATTATTTTTATTTTTTAAAGAGCGCTATATCATTATATGTATTTGTGTATATATATTGTTTCCAGCAATATTTGTGTTAGCAGCTATTTTCGTTTTATATAGACTTATTTTGCTTTCAGCGCAACAAATTTTTCTTATATTTTTCATCAACATATTGAGTTATGGAGTCTGTGAACATAAAGCTTTTTTCATGAAGCTGTAAATAAATATAAATGCATATGTGAAAAGAAGCTTATATATCCACCTGCTGGCTCAAAAAAAAAAAAGCGCAAAATGTGAATATGTAAACAGTGCCTTGAAAAAATTGTATTCATACCCCCTTGACATTTTCCACATTTTGTCATATTACAACTAAAAAACATACATGTATTTAATTGGGATTTTATGTGACAGACCAACACAAAGTGGCACATAATTGTGAAGTGGAAGGAAAATGATAAATGGTTTTCAATTATTTTTTTACAAACAAATATCTGAAAAGTGTGGTGTACATTTGTATTCAGCCCCCCTTTACTCTGATACCCCTAACTAAAATCTAGTGGGACCAATTGCCTTCCGAAGTCACCTAATTAGTAAATAGAGTCCACCTGTCTGTAATTTAAAGGAGTTGTGAAAGCAGAAGGTTTTTTTTATCTTAATGCATTCTATGCATTAAAATAAAAAAACTTTTGTGTGTCAGCAGTCTCCCAGCACCCTCTAATTACTTAGCTGAGCAATGTCCACAAATGTCTTAGCTGTCCGGGACACTCCTCCTGATTGGCTGAGACACAGCAGCAGCGCCATTGGCTCCCGTGGCTATCAATCAAAGTCAGTCATTCAATCAGTGGAAAGAGGGGGTGGGGCCGGGCCGGTACTGACTGTCTGAATGGACACACGGAGCTGTGTCATGGCTCGGGTGCCCCCATAGGAAGCTGATGACCGTGGGGGCACTCAACAGGAGGGAGGGGCCAGGAACAGCAAAGAGTTATCTGAGCAGAGGAGGATCCAGGCTTCTCTGTGCAAAACCAACTCCACAGAGGAGGTAAGTATAACGTTTGTTATTTTTTTTTTAAACGAGACTTTACAATCACTTTAATCTCAGTATAAATATGGCTGTTCTGTGAAGCCCTCGGAGGTTTGTTAGAGAACCTTAGTGAACAAACAGCATCATGAAGGTCAAGGAAAACACCAGACAGGTCAGGGATACAGTTGTGGAGAAGTTTAAAGCTGGTTTAGGTTATGAAAAAATATCCCAAGCTTTGAACATCTCACAGAGCACTGTTCAATCCATCATCTGAAAATGGAGAGTATGGCCCAACTGCAAACCTACAAAGACATGGCCATTCACCTAAACTGACAGGCCGGGCAAGGAGAGCATTCATCAGAGAAGCAGCCAAGAGGTCCATGGTAACTCTGGAGAAGCTGCAGAGATCCACAGCTCAGGTGGGAGAATCTGTCCACAGGACAACTATTAGTCGTGTACTCCACAAATCTGGCCTTTATGGAAGAGTGGCAAGAAGAAAGCCATTGGTGAAAGGAATCCATAAGAAGTCTCCTTTGTAGTTTGCAAGAAGCCATGTTGGGGACACAGCAAACAAGGTGCAGACAAGATCAAAATTGAACTTCTTGGCCTAAAAGCAAAATGCTATGTGTGATGGAAAACTAACACTGCACATCACCCGGAACACACCATCCCCACCGAGAAACATGGTGGTGGCAGCATCATGTTGTGGGGATGCTTTTCTTTAGCAGGGACAGAGACGCTGGTTGGAGTTGATGGGAAGATGGATGGAGCCAAATACAGAGCAATTTTAGAAGAAAGTCTGCAAAAGACTTGAGACTGGGGCAGAGGTTCACCTTCCAGCAGGACAACGACCCTAAACATACAGCCAGAGCTACAATAGAATTGATTCAATTAAAGCCTATTCATGTGTTATAATGGCCCTGTTAAAGTTCTAAATCCAACTGAGAATCTGTGGCAAGACCTGAAAATTGCTTTTCAAAGAATCTCTTCATCCAATCTGATAGAGCTTGAGCTATTTAGCAAAAAATGGGCAAAAAATCTTACTCTCTAAATGTGCAAAGCTGGTAGAGACATAACCAAAAAGACTTGCAGCTGTAATTGCAGTGAAAAGTGGTTCCACAAACTATTGACTTAGGGGGGCTGAATACAAATGTATGCTGCACATTTCACATATATTTGTAAAAAAAAAATGAAAAAAATTTATAATTTTCCTTCCACTTCACAATCATGTGCCACTTTGTGTTGGTCTATCATATAAAATCCCAATAAAAAACATTTACGTTTTTGGTTGTAACATGACAAAATGTGGAAAATTGCAAGGGGTATGAATACTTTTTCAAGACAGTGTATATAGCTGTATATAAAATGCACTATTTACCTATCAAAAAGTTTCCCAGTGCTAAACCTTTCATCTGATTTCTAAATTGCTGCATTTGTAAATTTCAAAAGCCAATATAAAGGAATAGTAGTGGCAAAAAAAGCACGTTTGAGTTTAACCCCTTCACACCTAAGGTTAAAACAAATCCTAATGCCTAAGCACAATTTTTCAAATTTGACACGTGTTAGTAAATAACCACATTGTGCATCAACCTTGTTGTTTTCAGAACAAATTGGTCTTTTATTTGGTAGTAAATGGTTATGGATATCTCCTGATTTTGTTTTTATTACCAAAGTAAAACTGGCCCAAAATAGTAAAAAAAAATAAAAAATGTTTTTAAATGCAGCTGTATATTTCTTGTTATTACCATAACCTACCACCAAAGAACAACCCAAAATAAAGTGTCCTGCTCCTGACGATCGCAGCGATACCACATACGTACATGTCAGGTGTTGTTTGATACATAGTGCAGCCCAGAAGCAATAGTGTGCATTTTGCTTCTTTTTTTTGTTGTCCTAGCTAAAATATACTGATCCTGACCTTTGGCCCTGACCCTTGACCCAATCACTAAAACTGGCACTGACCTAAATCAAACCTTGATCTGCTGTAGGTATTTTTTCTTTATTTTTTTACACCACTTTTTTCTTTACCTTTATGCAAGGAAAGGGAATGATACAATGTATCTTTCCTCTCCATTCACAGAAAAACATAGGGGCGTGCTTCGCAGTGACTGATCACTGGGGTAGCCAATCAGAGGCTATCACAGCGATCAGCTGACCTGGAACCAGGAGACATGGGTCCTGATCATTAGTATGGAGCCCGGGCTCTTGGTGAGACCCCGGTCGACCCCGGTCTCTGTGCTGGGAATGCTCTGTGCGGGGAGATACACATATATGTGGCCCCACGGAAAAAAGCTCAGTGCAGTGAGGCCACAAATATGTGTTATGTCAACGGGAAGGTCCAAACCAGTCATTTTTTTTGTAGAATTCTCCTTTAAGGGGACATAGCTGGGGGTGTGTCCCAGGGCCCGGGACAAGGAGTGGGCAGGAGGGGCGGCTGCCCCTGGCACAATGGTTTATTGCAGGGGTAGGGGGCACCCTGACCCTAACCCTAAGGGAAAGGGGTGCGCAGTTTGGCATTTTGCCCTGGGCACTGGATGACCTTGTCCCGGCACTGGTGTGTCCTATGTCTACATACTTTTGCTAATAGGTGTGCCTCGTCCCCATTTCAGAAAGTTGGGAGGTATGCCTATAGTATATTTGATTCTCAATAATTTGCCATTTTTTTTTAGATTATAAGAAATTTTAAAACCAAGTAAAACAAAAAAAAAAAATGCACAATAGCAGTTCAGATATTCACATCACGAGCCTTCCATAGGCTGCTAAAAGCCTGATGAGGGCTACAACATTGATTGCAGGTTCAGCTGCGTGCTCTGGAACATGCACAAATGATTTGCCAAGAAAAGTTTTCCCAGGCACATTTTCTGGAATGTTTTGAAGAGCCTCCATGGGCCCCAAGTAACACAGCCACACTGCTGAGTCCAATGAAATAAACATCAATAGTAACAGAAAATTGTTTATGGAACAGAAAGGCATAAAATCACTTTACTTCCTTTCCTTATCGTCTACCACCAAAGATGGTCATAGAAAAAAAAAAAAATGTTCTTATGAATAAAGATTCAATGCTGGTCTATTTTTCTATGTCGCGTACACAATCGGACATTCCAACAACAAAATCCTGGACTTATTTCTGACGGATGTTGGCTCAAACTTGTCTACACGGTCACACAAATGTTGTCGGAAATTCCAAACGTAAAGAACTCGGTGACGTACAATACGTACGACGAGCCGAGAAAAATGAAGTTCAATAGCCAGTGCGGCTCTTCTGCTTGGTTCTGAGCATGCGTGGAATTTTGTGCGTTGGAATAGTGTATACAGGATAGGAATTTCTGTCTGCTGAAGGATCTATTGATGCTTGGCTGCTGAGAGATTCGTTGTTGCTTCTGGGGGTCTATTGTTGCTGGGGTGGGGTCTATTGTTGCGAGGAGGATCTGTTGGTTTAGGGGGAACCATTGTTGCTGGGGAAGCAGTCTAATGTTGCTGAGCAGGGAAAGGGGGGGTCTATCAGGGCTGTCTTTAAGGCAGGGCAAAAGGGGCAGCTGCCCTGGGCCCTGTCATTGTTGTGGGGCCCAAAGTAGCTGCCTCATACTTGCCAACTATCCCAGTTTAGATGTCCTTGTCCCTTGAAGTTTTAGCCCTGTTGTTGTGTACAGATGACTCACCTGCAGACTCTGTGTTTACATGTAAATAACTGGCATTCATATGCAAATAGCAGCGGAATTACTAAGCAAATAGCTGTGGCCAGCTGCATTGATATGTAAATAAAGGTGGCATTCATATGTATATCCTGCTTCCCTGCAGTGAGAAGATTATATGCTGTAACCTCTAGCAATCAGTGAGCAGTATTACTGTACAGCAGTGTTTCTCAATTCCAGTCCTCATGGCCCACTAACAGGTCATGTTTTCAGGATTTCCCTCAGATGAAACAGCTGGGGTAATTACTAAGGCAGTGAAACTGATCAAATCACCTGTGCAAAATAATGGAAAGCCTGAAAACATGACCTGTTAGTGGGCCATGAGGACTGGAATTGAGAAACACTGCTGTACAGTAATCTCTAGCAACTAATTAACAAGCAGAAATCATTTGCTGTAACCTCTAGCAACTGATCAGTGAGCCATAATGTGTGCTGTAACTTCTAGCAACCAGTCAATAAGCAGTAATGATATGCTGTAACCTCTGGCAACCAATCACAATCACAATTGCTGCCTGATCTGATACAGTAAACTGATTTTAAGTTCATCTTCTATTTATTGTATGTCTCAGAGCAGGTGGAAAGTGAAATTGCATGGGAGGGGGCCCCCCCAAAAAAAATTTGTCCGGGGTCCAATCAATATTAAAGACGGCCCTGGGGTCTATTGTTGCTAAGGAAGATCAATTGTTCCTGGCTGGGGTCTATTGTTGCTGGGGGGATATGATATTGCTAGGGGGGGTCTATTATTGCTGGAAGCAGAGGATCTATTTTACCGCTTTTCTTGTTATAATTAACAAATTCCATAAAATTATTTAGCACCACGAAATGGAACTTGGTTCTGTATTCTCTAAAAGGGGCGATACTGGGAGGTAGGTAGGTGGTGGAACCAATGGTTGGTGATCTTAGGTGGGTATGTGGCAGAGACAAGGGATGACTCTTGGGGGACCTATTCTCTGAAATAAAAAAACTGGATATTAGAAGGTGGCTGGTTGTACAAATATGATTCAACCAAAATCGGAATGCTGTGAGGGGGTATCAGCTGAGGGGTGAAGGTACATCCCAGAGTCCTGGTTATCTCTGGGAACAATAGTTGTGATCAATGATTTTCTTATGAGCTGTTGGCCGGTGTTCTGTCAAATTCTCCAACCCGTCAGAAACTCCAACTACTTAACTTCCGGTTTCTTGAAACGAGCAGTAATCTGAGTTTTTGACGAATTGGTGGTTGGACACAACACTGGCGACCGAATAGAGTCCGGTGCAGGATATTATGAGGGGAGTATCTTACTTCGCTTTGATACTAGCCACATGGCCGCCTCCGAAGCGATGACAACTTTGTCCTCATTAGCCGCTGTGCTGTCAAAACAGCTCAATCTTCCTGTACTAGACTCTATTTGATTTAAAGAGAAAGTAAAGGCTATTTAAAAAAAAAATGCAACCTGCAAGGCAAAGGCATATTGAGCTAGTATGCATAGCATACTAGCTCATTATGAATAACTTACCTGAGAATGAAGCCCCTGAAGCGGTCCTCCGTCTTCATGTTCGCTGTTGCCATGTATCCCGGAGTGACTTCCGGGTCTCGCTGCTCCGGCGCTGTGATTTGCCGGAGCCGTGATGACGTCACTCTCGCGCATGTGCACGGGAGCCGACACGAGCGGCATATGGCTGTGATCTGCGGCCTGCCCAGTGCGCCTGCGCGCCGCTGTCTACGGCTGTCGGCTGTCTTTTTGTAAATATCTCCTAAACCGTATTTCTTTGGACCTACAGGTAAGCCTTAATCTAGGCTTACCTGTAGGTCAAAGTGGTTTGTAAGGGTTTACAACCACTTTAAATAAACCGGAAGTGATGTGGTTGGAGTTTCTGATGGGTTGGAGAAATTGACAGAAATTTAAAGTGGTTATACACCCATACATACATTATACCCGGTAAAGTAACTGGCCTCAGGCATACCTCCCAACTTTTTGGGATGGGAATAAGGGGCGCCTAATGGAAAAAGTATGTAGGCATAGGAGACACCCCCTGCCACACCCTCTTAAAGGAGAATTATACAAAAAAAGTGTTAAACACACAAGTGCCTTTTTTTTTTTTTACCACTACTATTCCTTTCTACTGGCTTCTGAAATTTACAAATGCAGCAATTCAAAAATTTGATGAAAGGTTTAGCCCTGGGAAACACTTTTTTAAAGCTAAATAGTGCATTTTATATACAATTATATAAAAAGGGACTGGAGGGTAACCAACCCCCAGGACTTTATCAACGGCACCAAGTATATTCAATCAATACTTAAAATCAATGAAATTTTTATTAGTGTACAAAAAACATTGTTTCAAACAAGTGAGACGGTTACATCTGTTTACATATAAAATACAAAATACAAAATGTGGGTATACAAAAATTGGTATATGAGCCTACAAGACTTCATGAATTACCACATTTATATACGATTTGAACTGCATTGTTTCTTTCCTACATGTTTCGCTCTTCAGAGCTTCCTCAGGACAATTGCAGCATACAGCAATCAACAGAAAACTGAAATTGTACAAACAAATTATTAATTTAAAGATACAAATACACAGATAGTTTTGTACACAAAAAAAACCAAAAGACCAAAATCAGGGACAGTCCCTCCAAATCAGGGACAGTTGGGAGCTATGCTCAGGTGATACACAGAGATTAAACAAATCCTCCTACATACGTTATACGTGTTTATTTTCAGCCATCTGTTCTCTACAGCTGTTCAAAGAGCAGAATTTGTAAAGCTTGTCTGAGAGTTCAGAAAAAAGAGGGCAGAGAGCTGAAGTTACACTCTGCATTGCTCAATGAGAGCTCTGATTCCGCGTAAACACGATCGGAATTCTCGGCGGAAAAAGCGGTGACGTACAACACGTACGACGGGACTAGAAAAAGGAAGTTCAATAGCCAGTAGCCAATAGCTTCCATCTTGTAGTTGAATCTGAGCTCCTGTGATTTTTGGCGTGTCGGAATTGCATACACACAATCGGAATTTCTGCTAGAAAGTCTTTCCGTCCGGAAAATTGAGAACATGCTATCAATTTTTGGTTGGTGGAAATTCGGACAGTTAAATTCCAATGGAGCATACACACAGTTGCATTTTCCGATGAAAAGCTCTCATCTGCCTTTTTCTGTCCGGAATCGTGTGTACGCGGCATTAGAGTTGATTGGAGGGAAGGGACCTGCCCCCCTTTACACAGCACAAAGGAACAGGGCTGAGGCTGTCAATTACAGGCGGTGTGCTGGTGCTCCCTCCCAGTAACCTTTTTATCTCTTGGTGTCAGGAGAATGTTGCAGAAGTGATTCATGCTAATAGCAAAGAAACGAGGCAGCAGACAGAAATGACACTTTGTGCTCTTAATTGTGACAAGTACACACTATAAAGGGATATGCTTTATTTATATTTCATGTCTGAGGTTTACACCCACTTTAATCCTTTCCCAACCAAAGGTCATGCCTAGATACTTTGGCCTAATTCAGAAATGGCAGCATGTGTCCGTTACCTTTATAATAACTCTGAACTGTGAATAACTTGCATGCCTAAATAGTTTTTCGATTTTTTAATGGCATAAGGGTTTTTGATAAAAATCCTGCTCTGTTTTTTTTAATTATTATAGTTAGATAAAAGTGCAAAAATATTATAACAATAAGGGTATTGCGAAGAATAGACCTCCTATTTCAGAGTGCTAAGATCTGCACTGTCACACTGGTAAGGATGGCATATGGGGGTCGAGGAGGAGGCCTTCTGTAGAAACACTTTAAATTGGCCCAGGTAACAAGTCCTCTTTAACCAGTAGAGATCCGCGCTATAGCCAAATGACGGCTACAGCACGGACCTCCTTTGCCGGGACTACGTCTATTGACGTCGTCCCGTGCACAAGCGGCCTGCGGGTCCGAGAAAGGGGTCGATCCCGACCCCTTACCACGTGATCAGCTGTCAGCCAATAACAGCTGATCATGTGATACAACGGAGCCGGTAATCGGCTATTATTCCTCCTCGCGCTGACAGCGCGAGGAGAAAAAAAAAGAGCCGATCACCGGCGGCCGTGATCGGGACATCAGTCCCGATCACGGCCAGCCCTGCCAGTGCCCACCTGCCCCCTGACAGTGCCAGCTCATTAATAAATAAGTGCCCCCCGTCAGTGCCACCCAACAGTGCCCATAGTGCCACCCAGCAGTGCCGATAGTGCCACCCAGCAGTGCCCACAGTGCCACCCATTAGTGCCCACAATCTGCCTCAACAACGGTGCTGCACCCCAGTGCCACATATCTGTTCCCATCAGTGTCATCTACCAGTGCCCATCAGTGCCCATCAGTGCCGCCCATCAGTGCCCAGCAGTGCCACCTATCAGTGCCACCTATCAGTGCCCATCAGTCCCATCTATCAGTGGTACCTATCAGTGCCCCTTAGTGCCACCCATCCGTGCCACCCATTCGTGCCACCCATCCGTGCCATCTTATCTGTGCCCATCTGTGCCCATCAGTGCCGCCTTATCTGTGCCCATCAGTACTACCTTATCTGTGCCTATCGGTGCCACCTTATCTGTGCCTATTAGTGCCGCCTTAACTATGCCTATCAGTGCCCACCAGTGCAGCCTATCAGTGCCCACCAGTGCAGCCTATCAGTGCCCACCAGTGCCGCCTATCAGTGCCGCCTCATCAGCGCACTTCAATGAAGGAGAAAAATTACCTGTTTGCAAAATTTTATAACAAACTATTAAACATGATTTTTTATTTTTTTTTTGCATCTTTTTTTGTTTGTTAAGCAAAAAATAAAACTCCGAGCTGTAATTAAATACCACCAAAAGAAAGCTCTATCTGTGGGAAAAAAATGATAAAAATTTCATTTGGGTACAGTGTTGTATGCCCGCGCAATTGTCATTCAAAGTGCATCAGCGCTGAAAGCTGAAAATTGGTCTGGGCAGGAGGGGGGTTTAAGTGCCCAGTAAGCAAGTGGTTAAGCAATCATTGTGGCCACAACTTTTTTGCTTAACATGAAGAATTTCCCTTCCGAGAAATCCATGTCCTCTGCCTAGGAATTGCTGGGCATTATCGCAACTGGGTGTAACTGTTGTTTTACAGTCTGAGGTGACGTTCTAAAGCTGGATTGCTGACCCACCCAAATGACATAAGGGAGACCCTTGCAGAGAATTAACCCTGTCCTAGCTCGGTCATTATATACCAGACAGGGACAGCTGTCATTAAACTGAGATCACCATCCTGTGAACATCAGAAGACATATATAACACTACAGCTTACCAATCCTTATGTGGTGGTTGCATTAGCTTTCTTTCTACAGTCAAAGAACATGTGCACTAGGTACAAAAAATACCACTGATCCTTCCAGACGTGCAGTGTCCTTGTCACTTCCCATGAACTGAACTGTGATTAAAAGCAATGCTATCATTCTCCTGTAAACTAATAACCCCCCCCCCCCCCCCCATATAATGGAGATATGGAGAAGAATTCAACTTGGGTGAATCTATGACTCCCTCCATAGACACGGTGGACAAGTAAATGTAGCCACACTAGGACAGAAGGTGTGTAATCACCAAGTGTAAGGCCTCATTTACATGGGTGGCTGAGGGTCAAGCAGTCACTGCGCGGTGCTGCAGAGTTTGAGTGGTTAACACAGACAGATAGAAACCAGCACAAGGCTTTTAAACAGTCTATCAATTTCTGCTGAAAATCTATCCACCATGGATCACTTTTCAGAGTGGCAGTAAATACCGTTGCATATCTAAACAAGCCCTAAAGTAGGGATATGCAATTAGCGGACCTCCAGCTGTTGCAGAACTACAACTCCCATCAGACATAGCAAGACCCTGACAGCCACAAGCATGACACTCTGAGGCAGAGGCATGATGGGACTTGTAGTTTTGCAACAGCTGGAGGTCCGCTAATTGCATATTCCTGGCCTAAAGGAAAAAAGTCTGAAAAAAAGAAAAGTAATGCCACCTCATCTAAAGCCTGGTAAGCTGCAATATACTTTCCTAAATCAAAAGACTTTGGTAAGTTTGCTCTATACGTAGTAATGTGGTCAATGCAATAAACGTGTAGCACTGACCCCCGAAGGAGCGGCTGGTTTTGTTTGGGCTTACCGTTACCTTCACCACCTCGTTGCTCGTCTAGGGGTATCCCGAGGTTGATGGCCCAATAAACTGCAGAGACCAACACTTGAATCCCTTTAGGAATTTTTATTTGCAAAAACCGTTAAACAGAACTCAGTTGGGAAAAGAGGGTATGGGTAAGAAAGCTCACGTACTCTTGGAACTGCTGACACTTGAAATTTTTCTCTCTAGGCGATCCATGGAATAGCCATTCGCAACTGGATATTTCATCTATCGGATAGTTTTTTAGTTTTCACTTTTAGTGAATTTAGCAGCCGACAGGTGATTTAAGTTTAGCAAAGTCTCTGCCACAGATTTGGTTGTAGAACTTTAAAACAGATCAGAAAGTCTCTCACAGAACTTAGTTGTAACTGAAGGATGAAATTAGGAACTCTCTTACGGTACCAGTATCTTGCAGCTGGCCTGGCGATACAGTAAGAATGTGGATTCACTTGGTGTCCTTTCAGCTTAGCTTCCAGGCTCTTACTGAGCAGGCAGCCTCGTGCATGGCTCTCTTCTGAAGAGTCCCCCCTGGTTGCGTTTGCAGTTGCTGGGCCTCTCCAAACCTGAGACAGCACCGGACCACCTCGGAGCCCTCCTTCCAGTTACTGTGCCTCTGGCTAGCCAGCCCCGAGACTCGGAAATGGATGGATCTGCACCCCAGGCCATGAGGGCCTCTGGGGGCTGGTCAGGAGGACCAGGACCAAAGAGTCAGCACATACTTCTGGACCAGAACCCAGAACCATGTGATCTCAGCACCTTAAGTACCCTCTCCCGGAATACACAGCGAGACAACGCACCCGCTGATTGGCTCCAAAAGAGAGATCGGTACCCAATGCGTCCAACCAGACTGCGTTTCAATGCCTGTCAAAGGTGACACCTACACCTATGACCAGGCAGAACATAGTACAGTCCAGCCAAACTGATGCCAAAACCATAATTTACTGAAATCAACCCCAAAACCCAACTAGGGTCTTAGGAAAAAACTAAATTTACAAAACATAGCACGTGCTCTTCAGGAGCCCGGCTCTACAAACAGAACAAGCATGTCAATCAATAAATGATCATTTTCATAGTGAAGGAACAAATGGTGCTGTTATCAAACTCTGTCCCTTGCTATCGCATAGGATGCACAACATCTCTTGTGATAGCGTGGGCTGTGACAGCTACTCTTTATGGAGAGATCTATTAGACCCTATATCTCTCCCCTGGCCGCCAAAGGATCAGATCAAGCTGAGATTAATTTGATCTGATGCTTCAAAAGCTGGTAAAGGCTAGTTTACATGAGACTGGTTTCTGACTTCGCACAGTGGTGGGAACAACATCAGTTTTTCCTCACCGTGTGCCTGGAACCGGATGCCACAAGTCACATCCTTACGGGGCTCCCTGATCGAACAGTAGAGCCTAGTAAAGATGTTGTGTGGGAGGGGGAGCTCCTGTCGCCTGTAAAAGTAATCCAGCAGCTGTAAAGCTGATCAGCTTACTTTTACTAGAAATAAAATCATTGGCTGCAAAATCAGTCAAGATGGACACCTGAGCGGATTTTCCGTCGGAAAAAACTCAAATGGTTTTTCTAACGGAATTCCGCTGAAGCTTGGCTTGCATACACACAGTCACACAAAAGTTCTCGGAACTTTCGACCGCCAAGAACACGGTGACGTACAACACTACGACGAGCCCAGAAAATGAAGTTCAATGCTTCAGAGCATGCGTCAAATTGTTTCCGAGCATGAGTAGGAATTTTGCTCGTCAGAATTTGTTCAGACGATCGGGAATTTCCAATCTGAACTTTTTCTGACCGAAAAATTGAGAACCTGCTCTCAATCTTTTGCTGGTGGGAATTCCACCAGCAAAAGTCTGATGGAGCATACACATGGTCGGAATTTCTGACTGAAAGCTCACTTCGGACTTTTTCTGGCGGAATTTCCGATCGTGTGTATGGGGCACAAGACTCATTATCATTGAAAGTGAAAGTAAAAGAAAATCTCAAATTTTGGGTTGTCCCCAGAAAAGTAATATAGGGGAAATCTTCCAATGGGGACACTAGTTCTGGTGACCTTGGGTCCCCCAAGGAATTCCCTTAATTTGGAGGGATTTCCTCTCGCTTCCGATTTGGCTATGGGACTGGAAGTCAAGGGGAATTTCCCGAATGGGACACAGATGGTGAGAATAAGTCTTAGCCCTTGTACACACGGTCGGAGATTCCGACGGAAAGTGTCCTATCGGACCGTTTTGTCGGATATTCCGACTGTGTGTGGTCTGCATCGGACTGTTTCCATCGGAATATCCGACGGACCAACTTTTCCAACTTGCCGGTAAAATTTTCTGCCAAAATGCTCCTATCGGACATACTCCTATCATGTGTAGCCTACTCCGACGGACAAAGTGCCACGCATGCTCAGATCAAATTCCTAGACCAAAGCTATTGGCTACTAGCCTGAACATAGTCCTGTCATAACGAAATAACGTCATCACGTTATGTACAATCAGATTTTCTGACAACTTAGTCTGACCGTGTGTATGCAACATCACTTCCGGACCTCTTCCGGAATTAATCTGTCGGAATTACTCCGACAGATTTGGTTGTTGGAATCTCCGACCGTGTGTACAAGGGCTTATAGGGGTTACCCAAAATAAAAAAAAATGTTGCTTATAGTTCTACTTTTTTCTACTGTTGAGTCATGGAATGTTTTGGAAGAATTTATAGAGCTCTAGTCTTATTATCATTGAAAACCACTGTCCTAGAGATAGGCTTTCATTGTTTTAGATACATTTTGGTTTGTTGCATACTGTCATTTTATCATTTCTTGTCTCCGTTAATACAACGAATGTACTTTATTTTTTTTCTTATCCCCTGTAATCTAGTGTTTGGTTTCTGTTAAGGAGGTAATTCAGTGAAAACTAAGTCTGTTCCTGCTAAAACACTTGGCTGTTTACCTTGGTTACTGATACTGAGAGCTCCGGGGAGAACAAGCATGACGTATAGTAGTGGGAATTCGGTGCGCTGTATATTGATTTATGTGTAAAGGTGTACAAAGAGGTCATGTAATGATGTAGTAGCGTGTATACTGGACCTGGGTTCTTTGTATACAGATATGTGTGTTGAAGAGGCTGTATGCAGTTCAGGGTATTGTGACATTTGGGACTTGGGCTCTGTGTATATACAGTATCTCACAAAAGTGAGTACACCCCTCAAATTTTTATAAATATTTTATTATATCTTTTCATGTGACAGCACTGAAGAAATTACACTTTGCTTCAATGTAAAGTAGTGAGTGTACAGCTTGTATAACAGTGTAAATTTGCTGTCCCCTCAAAATAACACAACACACAGCCATTAATGTCTAAACCGCTGGCAGGAAAATTGAGTACACCCCTAAGTGAAAATGTCCAAATTGGGCCAGACTAGCCATTTTCCCTCCCCAGTGCCATGTGACTCGTTTTATAAGGTCTCAGGTGTGAATGGGGAGCAGGTGTGTTAAATTTGGTGTTATCGCTCTCACTCTCTCATACTGGTCACTGGAAGTTCAACATGGCACCAAAGTAAACTCATTGAGGATATCAAAAAAGAATTGTTGCTCTACATAAAGATGGCCTAGGCTATAAGAAGATTGCCAAGACCCTGAAACTGAGCTGCAGCATGATGACCAAGACCATACAGCGTTTAACAGGACAGGTCCCACTCAGAACAGGCCTTGCCAAGGTTAACCAAAGAAATTGAGTGCATGTGCGCAGCGTCATATCCAGAGATTGTCTTTGGGAAACAGACGTATGAGTACTGCCAGCATTGCTGCAGAGGTTGAAGGGTTGGGGGCCTGTCAGTACTCAGACCATATGCCGCACACTGAATCAAATTGGTTTGCATGCCTTTCATCCCAGAAGGAAGCCTCTTCTAAAGATGATGCACAAGAAAGCCTGCAAACAGTTTGCTGAAGATAAGCAGACTAAGGACATGGATTGCTGTCCTGTGGTCTGATGAGACTGAGATAAACTTACTTGGGTCAGATGGTGTCAAGCATGTGTGGTGGCATCCAGGTGAGGAGTATAAAGACAAGTGTGCCTTGCCTACAGTCAAGCATGGTGGTGGGAGTGTCATTGTCTGGGGCTGCATGAGTGCTGCCGGCACTGGGAGCTACAGTTCATTGAGGGAACAATGAATACCAACATGTACTGTGACATACTGAAGCAGAGCACGATCCCCTCTCTTCAGAGACTGGGCCGCAGGGCAGTATTCCACATGATAACAGCCCCATAAACACCTCCAAGATGACTACTGCCTTGCTAAAGAATCTGAGGGTAAAGATGATGGCCTGGCCAAGCATGTCTATAGACCTAAACCCTATTGAGCATCTGTGGGGCATCCTCAAATGGAAGGTGGATGAGCACAAAGTCTCTAACATCCACCAGCTCTGTGATGTCATCATTGCCAACCTGTGAAGCTCTAGTGAACTCCATGCCCAAGAGGGTTAAGGCAGTGCTGGAAAATAATGGGGGCCACACAAAATATTGACACATTGTGCCCAATTTGGACATTTTCACTTAGGGGTGTACTCACTTTTGTTGCCAGCAGTTTAGACATTAATGTCTGTGTGTTGACTTATTTTGAGGGGACAGCAAATTTACATTGTTATACAAGCTGTACACTCACTACTTTACATTGTAGCAAAGTGTAATTTCTTCAGTTTTGTCACATGAAAAGATAGAATAAAATATTTACAAAAATGTGAGGGATGTACTCACTTTGTGAGATACTGTAGGACATGCTGTAGTAGTGTGTATACTGGTTTGAATGTAGTGCTACTCTATGTATACTGGATTTGGGCTATGCATATACAGGGTATGGTGTAGAAGTGTGTGTAGTGGGCCTGAGTCATTTGAATACATGTCTTCCTGTTTTAGTCTACAGTATGTTTTGGATCTGGTGTGTATATATGACAGTCTTTCTCAACCATGGCTCTGTGGAACTCCATGGTTCCTCCAAAGGTTTCTAGAAGTTCCTTGAGCAATGATCAATGTCTGCCTCCTAGATAAATAAGAACTGACACCAATTCCTTTTTTTTTGTTATCTCTAAGGGGGCATTCTTCCCACTGACCACCAGTGTAATTAGATTTCTCCCCACTGACCACCGATGTAAGGAGCATTCTTCCCACTGACCACCAAGGTAAGGGGCATTCTTCCCACTGACCACCAATGTAAAAGAACCAATCTTCTTATTGACCCCCAATGTAAGGATCAGTCTGATCACTTACTGCCAGTGTAAGAAGCATTTTTCCAACTGTCCACCAGTGTAAGATGAATTATTTCCACTGACCACCAGTGTAATGTGAACCATCTATCTTTGACCACCAGCGTATGGAGGCCCTTTTCCCACAATGTTAGAGACACTTTCCCAATGGGTAAGGGGCTCTTCACTGACCTCAAATGTAAGACAGGACTTTTCCACTGACCACCAAGGTAAGATGGTCCTTCTCCTACTGATCACTGATCTAAGGGGCCCTTCTCTGCTTTATAAGAGGGTTCTTCACTGACCTCCAAAGTAAGGGGGGACTTTTCTATTTACTACCAGGGATATTAATCCTCTGACCACCAATGTAAAAAAAAATACTGTTTTCACTAACTGTAGTTTCTTTCTGACCATTTGTATCAGTATTCATTTTTTTATTACGGAAAATAATTTTACGATATAGAACAACCATGGGTGTCAAATATGTGATGAATGGCATGTTCCATATTCATCATTTATCTGCTACTAACTATTCACTGTGATCTACCATGAGATGTAGATATAATTATTTGCAGGAGTTCTCTAAATCTGAAAGTTATTTTAAGGGTTCCTCTGTATTAGGAATGTAGCTGGCTGCTGCCACGGAGTGTGTGTTAAGAGTGGGCTGTGCATTCTTGTGCCCAATCTCCTGCTTCACCCCCTGCTTTCCTGAACGGCTGCCATGCTACGCAGATTGTGTGAGATCTTGCCCACCTTTTCTGTTTCTCTCTCTGCCAGGCTGCTGTGTACAGAGGGACTATGCTTTGATTACAGAGCAGTTGGAGGAGCGGGCTGTGTCCCTCTCACTCCTTGCTTCGGGAGCACTGAGACTTCTGGAACAACTGAGTTGCAAGAATATGGGGGCAGACCTGTTGCATGCAAGCAGTGGCGAGTGAAACTACAGAGCTTAATCCTTTACTGCACACAGATAATGCAATAGTGACTGCTCCTTACCGACAGCCCATCAGACATCCATTACACACTCTTAAAGGGACAACTTCACGTGTACCACCTTACAGAAGGGCCCCGATACAAGACGGCTAATACTGACAATTAGGCACTGGGTACTTTGTAGCCACCCACAGGGGTATCCCTTTGTCTAGAACATATACACCCACCCACTATTGGGGTTGTATGCATAGTGGGTACACAAGGACCTTTATTTTTTGGGGTAGTTAATAACAATATTCTTAACCCTGTTTGCACCAGTTATAATTTGGTTTAGCATCACTACAGATCAGTTGCGTGCCACTGCCATCCTATGGGTCAGTGTTCACATTATCTAGTACAGCATCTTTACGCGTGTTAAATTGACTGTGCATTGTGTAAATGCATTGCCATAATACATCCTTTCAATCTACATTGTTGCAGAATATTCTCTGTGAATTATTATAGAGCAGTAGCATAGTCTAAGCTGCACAGGTGTGTCAGTGGGGACCAAGCAGCTTAAAGCGTTGTGGCAGAACTGGGTTCCCCACCCCTGCACAGCCAGGCAACAAGCTTTTTCCACACTTTCTCCAAACACAAAGAACAGTCATTGAGCTTGGATTTTGTTGTTTTATTAGGGGTAATAACCTAGATGGGGAATATAAATTTTGGGATGCCCGTCTGGATTGAAACAAACAACCAGGGACAACTTCCTCACTATGTACACCCTCCAGAACTGTCTTCTTCCTGAACACTGACGGTCTCTGATAATCAAAAATGCAAGAGCCCCTTAAGGACAAGAGACTTTCAGTCCCTTTAGAAAGTAGCACAAAGTGTTGTAGGCTGTAGACACTGATGTCCTCTGTAGACATTGATCCCAGCTCTACTGACGGCAGGGACTACCAGCCCACCTGGCTACTCTGAAGATTTCTCAGGGAAAGAGAAATGAAAGATTAAGAACAATGCTATCTTACAGAAAGGCTTGCTTCATGTGGTATTCTCCACCCTTGCATATCTCTAGGTGTGCTGATGTACTCACACTGTCCTCCTTGCTGCTCCTTAGGCCAGCCGGCTTGAGCTTCAGTCTAAGGCAGAGCCCCCTCCCAGACAAGGGGCTCCCCTCCAAGGTCACCAACAGTCTCCTCCGCACTCTATCTTTCACCGAACTCCCCTGCTGGCATGACACATCCATCTTTAAGGGCTGGCTCAGCCATCCTGCAAGGCCCACTGCCTGGGGATTGGCCAAGCTCCCCTAAGTATGCAGATCAACCCTTCTGGCCTCTGCCCTTTAGCTTCTGGAAATTTCTTCAAACTTCCAGAACTAGGGAGAGGCACCAGACCTTGCCTGTATGAGTCATTCAGAATGACCTGCAGTAAACCCATGACCGAATTAAGACTCACAAGTTAACTACAAGCCAAAACATTAATATTCCTATACTCACACCAGCATACCTCCCAACATTTTGAGATGGGAATGAGGGACACCTACTAGCAAACGTATATAGGCATAGGACACACCCCTTGCCACACCCTCTTAAAGGAGAAATTAACCAAAACAAAAGGTTAATTAAATCCACAAGAGCTTTTTTTTACCACTACTATTTCTTTATATTGGCTTTAAAATTTACAAAGGCACCAATTTAGAATTTGGATGAAAGGTTTAGCACTGGGAAACACTTTTTGAAAGATAAAAAGTGCATTTTATATACAACTATATAGATCAGACCAAAACGAGGGACAAATGAGGGGGAAAAAAGGACGGAGGGACATTGCTCCAAATCAGGGGCAGTCACTCGAAATCAGGGGAAGTCCCTTGAAATCAGGGACAGTTGGGAGCTATGACACTAGTAGCTCACTAGAGGGCACAATATATTAATTCTAGGGCCCGCAGCTAAGCGGAGTAAAAAAATGAGCGCTCATTCAGAGTTCGACTAGAGATCTCTATATCCCTTACATCCTCTGACAAACAAACATGGACACTTATTTAGCAAGGGCTCGAAAACACACCCTTCCATTACATACCTGACACTCACACACATGCAGGATATACAGTATATATACAGTAAACAATTTTAAACAAGCTGTATACAATCACAAATGACAACATATACACAAACACATACACTGTACATGAATGGGCACACAACTCTCAAAAAACAGACACACACTAGGGTTAATTTACTAAGACCCCTTTCACACCAGGGCGTTTTGCAGGTGCTATAGTGTTAGAAATAGTGCCTGCAATCCGCCCTAAAAAAGCTGCACCATTGTCTGTAGTGTGAAAGCCTGATGGCTTTCACACTGCAGTGGTGCGCTGGCAGGACGTCAGGGAAAAGTCCTGCCAGCAGCTTCTTTGGAGCGGTGAAGGAGCGGTGTGTTTACCGCTCCTCCACCGCTGCTCCCCATTGAAGTCAATGGGGCGGCGCTGTAATACCGCCGGCAATACGCCGCTATTGCGGTGTATTGCCTGCGGTTTTAACCCTTTCTCGGCTGCTAGCAGGGGGTAAAAGCACCCCGCTAGCGGCCGAAATGCACCGCAAATCCAGCGGTAAAACGCCGCTATTTTTTACACCCACGCTATGGGCGGTGTGGTGTGAAAGGGGTCTAAAGGCAAATAGACTGTGTACTTTGCAAAGTGCAGTTGCACTCTACAAGAGAATTGTCTCCAGAGTTTAGTAAATGAGGAAAAGCTATTGCATTCATGTGTACATGTTTGATACACACACACATTCTGACATGTACCACATATAGGGTTGCCACCTCATCCCTTTAAACCCGAACCCATATGAATTACTCAGGTTCTGAGGCTAATTTAAGGCAGATAAGGCACCAAGTGAGTTTAATTACCATCTTAAACGCTTGCCTAAACCGCCTCACGCCGATATACGGCAGCAGAAGGGCTCGTACAGGCAGAATCACGTACCTGTACATTGCCCTTTAAGAGGTGGTGCACCCGCGCGCCCGCGGCAAGCTCTGCGAGTCGGGTCGCGGGTCCCGCGGACTCATTCGCCGTGTGCATACCTGCGATTGCCTCACGGGGAGGAAGAACAGGGAGATGCTGATGTAAACAAGCCTGTCATCGGGAGCAGAGATCAGTGACGTGTCACATGTAGCCACGCCCCCCACAGTTAGAAACAGGCCAAGGGAAACACTTAACCTCTACACTACACTGAGTCGGGTCGTGGGTCGCACAGACCCAGTCGCCATGGGGATACCCGTGATCGCCTCACGAAGAGGAAGAACGGGGAGATGCTAATGTAAACAAGCATCTCCCCATTCTGCCTAGTGACAGTGTCACTGATCACTGCTCCCTGTGAACCATGATGTGTAACACGTAGCCATGACCCCCACAGTTAGAAACACTCCCCAGGACACACTTAACTTTTACACTGCCCCCTAATGGTTAACCTCTTTACTGCCAGTGTCCTTTACACAGGAATCAGTGCATTTGTATAGCACCGATTGCTGTATAAATGACAATGGTCCCAAAAATGTGTCAAAAATGTCTGATGTGTCTGCTATAATGTTGCAGTCATAATAAATATCACTGATCGCCGCATTTACTAGTAAAAAAAAAAAATTATTAATAAAATGAATAAAAATGCCATAAAATTATCACCTATAAACGCTATAACTTTTGCGCAAACCAATCAATAAACACTTATTGCAATTTTTTTTACCAAAAATATGTAGAAGAATACTTATCGGCCTAAACTGAGGAAAAAAAAAGTTTTTTTATATAATTTTGGGGGATATTTATTATAGCAAGATGTAAAAAATAATGTGTTTTATTCAAAATTGTCGCTCTTCTTTTGTTTATAGCACAAAAATTAAAAACCTGCAGGGGTGATCAAATACCACCAAAAGAAAGCTCTATTTGTGGGAAAAAATGCCGTAAATTTTGTTTGGGAGTCACGTTGCACGGCCGCGCAATTGTCAGTTAAAACGACGCAGTGCCGAATCGCAAAAAAGTGCTCTGATCGGGAAGGGGGTACATTCTTCCAGGGCTGAAGTGATTAATGAGCCACAGAACCTGCGTAACTAATATGTGTTCAGGTTTAAAAGGATGAGGTGGCAACCGTAACCCCATATACACAACATATACACTGACATATACACCCATGCATATATACAGACACATACACACACAGCGCACTGTTTCCCTCTGGCCTCCCTCCCCGCTCGGCCCCCTGCTCCTTTATCCAGGCTTTTTTTCTCATACTCTCCCAACATACTGAGGAATTTCTAGGTCAGATCTGTGCGTCTCGCTGAGTTCTCAAACCCTGTGTTATTATCATTCCCCCCTCCCTCCCCTTCTTCCCACCAGCCTCCACCCTGTGTGTGTCTGCCCTCCTCTTTGTTTACCTACTCCCATGCCCATCAATCCTGCTTCTTGTTTTCCTAGTAGCCCTGTATGCCCCCCCTGATTATCCCCTGATCCTTCTTCTCACATCAGTCACAAATGGGGGAGGGAGGGGGGTACACAGTTAAAGAGGTGCTTTTGAGGTGCGTTACCACTGAACGCCATATAACGCGCTTTTTCAAAGATGCAGCAAACAGGATTTTAATGCACAGCGGCCTGGATTCCATCTAAAATGTACAGATGTGAATGGGGCCTAAGAGGCAAGAGAACCACCTCCATGGACAGCAATGTAAACATACCTGTGTGTGCCTTACTTTGAATACAATTAGACACAATCCTGCTGGTTCACACAGCTTACACTTTGTTGTAGTTCACATCAAAATCATGTATCTTTTGAGCCACTTTGTAGGAAATATGAAGTGAGTGTGAATAATACATCACCATCTCTTCCCAACTGTGTTTGTGCGTGTATGCAAAGAACGCATTTTTTGTGTCAAAAGTACACAACTATGCAAAGTGAATGGCAGCTGGTCTTCTGTATTTATTTGTCCCTTAGACCCCTTTCACACTGAGGCGCTTTTCAGGCGTTTTAGCACTAAAAATAATGCCTGTAAAGTGCCTGAAAAACGCCTCTCATGTCTCCCAGTGTGAAAGTCCTAGTTACATAGTTACATAGTTAGTCAGGTTGAAAAAAGACACAAGTCCATCCAGTTCAACCAAAAAATAAATAAATAAATAAAAAAAATATATATATATATATATATATATATATATATATATATATATATATATATATATAAAATAAATATCATACCAGCCCATATACCCAATTCTATACCCACAGTTGATCCAGAGGAAGGCAAAAAAACCCAGCAGAGCATGATCCAATTTGCTAAAGCAGGGGAAAAAATTCCTTCCTGATCCCCCGAGAGGCAATCGGATTTTCCCCGGATCAACTTTACCTATAAATTTTAGTACCCAGTTATATTATGTACACTTAGGAAATAATCCAGGCCTTTCTTAAAGCAATCCACTGAGCTGGCCATAACCACCTCTGCAGGGAGTCTATTCCACATTTTCACAGCTCTTACTGTGAAGAAACCTTTCCATATTTGGAGATGAAATCTCTTCTCCTCTAGACGTAAAGAGTGTCCTCTTTGTTGACTGTAAAGTGAATAACTCGACACCATGTTCCCTATATGGACCCCTTATATATTTGTACATTTTGATCCTATCCCCCCTTAATCTCCTCTTATCAAGAGTGAATAAATTCAGTTCCTCTAATCTTTCCTCATAGCTGAGCTCCTCCATGCCTCTTATCAGTTTGGTTGTCTTTCTCTGCACTTTCTCCAGTTCCCCGATATCCTTTTTGAGAACTGGTGCCCAAAACTGAACTGCATATTCCAGATGAGGTCTTACTAATGATTTAAACAGGGGCAAATTATATCTCTCTCTCTGGAGTCCATACCTCTCTTAATACAAGAAAGGACTTTGCTCGCTTTGGAAACCGCAGCTTGGCATTGCATGCTATTATTGAGCTTATGATCTACCAAAACCCCCAGATCCTTCTACACTATGGATCCTCCCAGTTGTACTCCCCCTAGCATGTATGATGCATGCATATTCTTAGCCCCCAAGTGCATAACTTTACATTTCTCAACATTAAACCTCATCTGCCACATAGTCGCCCAATTAGACAGAGCATTGAGGTCGGCTTGTAAATTGGAGACATCCTGTAAGGACGTTATTCCACTGCATAGTTTGGTGTCATCTGCAAAGACAGAAATGTTACTTTTGATCCCAGACCCAATATCATTTATAAAGATATTAAAAAGTAAGGGCCCCAGCACTGAACCTTGGGGTACACCACTGATAACCTTAGACCATTCAGAGTAAGAATCATTAACCACTACTCTCTGAATTCTGTCTTTTAGCCAGTTTTCTATCCATCTACAAACTAATGTTTCCAAACCTGTAGACTTTACCTTATACATGAGCCGTGGGTGTGGAACTGTATCAAACGTTTTTGCAAAATCCAAATATATCACGTCCACCGCCACCCCTCTGTCCAAGGTTTTACTTACCTCCTCATAAAAAGAAATCAGGTTTGTCTGACAACTTCTGTCTTTCATGAATCCATGCTGTCTGTTGCTCAAAATTTTTTTTTCCTGCAAGAACTCGTCTATGTGGTCTTTTATTAATCCCTCCAGTATCTTCCCAACTATAGAAGTTAAACTAACGGGTCTATAATTACTTGGTAAAGACTTTGTTCCCTTTTTAACCACATTGGCCCTGCGCCAATCCAGTGGTACTATTCCTGTCATTAATGAGTCCCTAAAAATTAGATACAATGGCTTTGAAATTACAGAGCTCAATTCTTTTAGGATCCGTGGGTGGATGCCATCAGGTCCAGGTGCTTTATCCACCTTTATTCTGTCCAAATATTTCTGGACCATATCACTTTTGAGCCATTGTGGATTTGGGGCTGCGTCAGTACTACCCCCATTATGGACATGAGCTCCCCATGCTCCTTTGTATACACAGTGCTGAATAAAGTATTTAATAAATTAGCCTTCTCTTTGTCCCCAGTCACCCACTCCAGATTATTTTGCAAAGGGCCTACATGCTCAGACTTAACCTTTTTACTATTAATATATTTGAAGAATTTTTGGGGGTTTGTCCTACTGTCTTTTGCAATCTATCTTTCATTTTGAATTTTTGTATCCTTGATAGTTCTTTCACACTGGGGCGATGCTCTTGTGGGACGTTCTAAAAAGTCCTGCAAGCAGCAACTTTTGCGCAGTCTGGGAGCGCTGTATACACCTTTTCATAAACACCCTGCCCATTGAAATGAGCAGCGCTTCCGAAGTGCTTGCAAAGAGCTGCGGCATGCTCTGCAACACGGGCACATTTACCCTTTCTTTGGTCGCTAACCCTGCTAGCAACTGAAATGATCTGCTAAAATGACGGTAAAGCACCGCTAAAACTGGCGGAGCTTTACCACTAACGCGGAGCAGCTACAATGTGAAAGTAGCCTTATTTATATTTTTCTTTATTTTTCAAAGAATATTTAGAATTGGGGTCTGCGTTTTTGCCTCCCACCAACTCCCCCACCCCCTTAAGATGCATTAGGCAGCAGGCATGCTGCTCCCATGATGCTTCGCTTCATGCCCATGGCAAAATTGACCCAATTTATAGCGACCATTGGGTGGCAAGCTCACCAAACATTACACAACGCCATGCAACCACAATGCATGCGGTTGCGGCATTTTCGTTGGCAAAAATGGGGTTATAACAGGCAGTGAGGAGGCATCGCATTACTTCCTTAGGCTGGATTCATACCTATGCATTTTTAGTGCTTTTTGCATTTTGCAGATTTGCACTACAGTCCATTTAACGTGGTTTCCTATGGAACACGTTCTGTAGTGTAAATCTGCAAAATGAAAAAAGCACTAAAAATGCATAGGTGTAAATCAAGCCTTACAGTGCTTTTTGCATTTCGCAGATTTGCACTACAGAATGTGTTCCATAGGAAACCATGTTAAATGGACTGTAGTGCAAATCTGAAAAATGCAAAAAGCACTAAAAATGCATAGGTATGAATCCAGCCTCACCGCCTGTCAGTAGGCTCTGGAGCGCAATCCGAACACGTATCAGGGTTCAGGCAAGGGAGATTTATATGCATGTCTAAATCTACCTTTATAATGCTGAATAGTATTGTGCACACCACTGAGGCCTGGTTCACACCCATGTATTTTTTAGTGCATTTTCAGTTTTGCAGAAACACACTACAGTACCTTTAACATGGTTTCCTATGGATCACGTTCACATCTGTGCATTTTATGGAAAGGGCCAGGAACTTTCTTCTGGTTTTTGGTTCCATAGACTTCTGTAGCGCCGGGCTCCTAAAGAGCACGCGCTATGTTTTGTAAATTTGTAAATAGCTTTTTCCTAAGACAGTAGTTGGGTCTTAGGGTTAATTTCACTAAATTGTGGTTTTGGCATAATTTTGGCTGGACTGTACTATGTTCTGCTTGGTCATAGGTGTAGGTATCACCTTTAACAGACATTGGAAAGCAGTCTGGTTGGACGCCTTGGGTACCAATCTCTCTCTCGGAGCCAATCAGTGGGTGCATTGTCTCGCTGTGTATTCCGGGAGAGGGTACTTAAGGTGCTGAGATCACGTGGTTCTGGGTTTAGGTCGAGAAGTATGGTCTGACTCCATGTTCCTGGTCCTCCTGACCAGCCCTCAGAGGCCCTCATGGCCTGGGGTGCGGATCCATCCGTTTCCGAGTCTTGGGACTGGCTAGTCCGAGGCGCAGTAACTGGAAGGAGGGTACTAATGTGGTCCGGTGCTGTCTTGGGTTTGGAGAGGCCCAGCAACTCAAAACGCAACCAGGGGAAGACTCTTCGGAAGAGGGCCACGCACGAGGCTGGCTGCTCGGTAAGAGCCTGGAAGCTGAGCTGTAAGGACACTAATTGAATCCGCATTTCTTACGGTATCGCCGGACCGGCTGCAAGATACTGGTACTGTAAGAAAGTTGTCCTCGGCTATAACTAAGTTCCTGTGAGAGACTTTTCTTTGTGCATCTAAAGTTTTACAACCAAGTCTGTGGCAGAGATTTTGCTATGCTTGAATCACTTGTCGGCTGCTAAATCCACGAACAAGGATTTATCCGGTAGCTGAAATATCCAGTTGCGAATGGCTATTCCCTGGATCATCTAGAGAGAGACATCTTTAAGTGTCAGCAGTTTCCAAAAGTGCCTGAGTTTTCCTACCCATACCCTCTATTCCCAACTGAGAGACTGTGTTTATGTTCAACGTTTTATGCAAATAAAAATTCCTAACTGGATTCAAGTGTCAGTCTCTACAGTTTATTGGGCCATCAACTTCGGGAACCCCTAGACGAGCAACGAGCAGGATAAGGTAACGGTAAACCCAAACATAACCAGCCGCTCCTTCAGAGGTCAGTGCTAGACTTCAATAAATCAAAAATGTGTATTGAAAAACGCAAAATGCACCTGGAGTATGCAAACTGCAACCTGCATAGGTGTGAATCAGGCTTCCGGGCTTATTTCCGCACTGGAAAAACACCATTCACCAATAGGAAGCTTTGAAAAAATATATTCTATGTGCCATGTTCTTATTGCAATACAGCTAGGAGGTACAGCGCCGTTTTACTGCAGTACACTAAGGGCTTTTTCACACGTGAAGTTGGGGGTGGTAAAACCCTGTAGTCGAGCTGTGGTTTTACTGCCCCCCCCAACCACTACCCCCCTTAAGCTACTGAGCTATTGGGGATGTAAATAAGAATTATACCCCCCTGTCACTTTCAGTGGGTGACAGTAAATGGGGCTGCTCTAGTGATGCGACCAAGCTGTTAAACAAGGCTGTGAGGAGGCAATAGAACATCTTCTCACCATTTGTCAAATGCCCTCTGAAGAGCAATCTGAATATGGAAAACTGCTCAAAGAGTACAGTGCATGTGAACAAGCCCTCAAAGGCACCACCTGTCACAACACAGCGGGGCACCACTGTTTATCATTACCTTTGATGGGTGGTACAGCTGGCCAAGCATGGCCCTTTCAAGTGACTGGGGGCACGCGGAAACTGCCCCACAACCAAGTGCAATGCAAACAGTTACATCACAGAAAGTAATTTAGGGGTTTCAAAAAGGAGTTAAAGAGAAGCTTTAGTGCCTCCTTAACACTTGTCAAGTGCGTGGACAACACTAGAGTAAACGAGTTCTCACATCTTTCAATATAGGCACTTTGCGTAAAGACAGCCTATTTTTTTCCATCACAGTACTCTGTGGTGTAGTAATGTACATACAGTAACACTGCACTATTTACTGCAAGGCATGCTAATGCACATTACATTGCTTTGCTGCAGTGCATTTCCAATCAACATGAATGGCGTCTCAATGCACCTGAACAATGCATGAGTGCTGCAAACACCACAATGCAGAACAATGCTTTTTGTTTTGCGTTGTGCTGTCTGCAGGAAAATGCAGTCTGCCCCATTGTCATAGACATTTATTCTGAATGGAATGTTTACTGCAACACAATGTCAAAGCATGACAACACCTGCATTGCAGGGCCCTTAGTACATTGGGTGCCACAAGGTTTAGGAGTGTGTTTATGGGAATGTTTGACCATTCTTCTTTCTTTTGTGAGGTCAGGCACTGATGTGGACATGAAGGTCTGGCTCGCAGTCTTCATTCTAATTCATCCCAAAGCTGTTTTATGGGGTTGAGGACAGGATTCTGTGCAGGCCAGTCAAATTCCTCCACCCCAAACTCACTCATCCATGTCTTTATGGACCTTGCTTTGTGCACTGACCCAAATCATTTGGTGGAGGGGGATTATGGTGTGGGGGTTGTTTTCAAGAGGTTGGGCTTGGCCCTTTAGTTCCAGTGAAGGGAACTAAGGCGTCAGCATACCAAGACATTTTTCCAACATGACTGCGCACCAGTGCACAAAGCAAGGTACATAAAGACATGGGTGAGCAAGTTTGGGGTGGAAGAACTTAACGGGCCTGCACCGAGTCCCTACCTCAACCCGATAAAACACCTTTGGGTTGAATTAGAGGGGAGACTGTGATACAGGTCTTCTCACAAAGCGCGTCTGGACAAATGGTCAAACATTCCTATAGACACACTCCTAAACCTTGTGGACAGCCTTCCCAAAAGAGTTGAAGCTGTTATAACTGCAAAAGGTGGGCCAACTCAATATTGAACCCTACAGACTTGAACCCTACAGGCACGCGGAAACTGCCCCGCAACCAAGTGCAATGCAAACAGTTACATCACAGAAAGTACACACGGTCGGACATTCCGACGGAAAATGTCCGATCGGACCGTGTTATCGGATAATCCGACCGTGTGTGGGCTCCATCGGACTGTTTCCGTTGGAATATCCGACCGACAAAATTTTAGAGCTGGGCTATAACATTTTCTGACAACATGGTCCGATGGGACTTTGTCCTATCATTTGTAGAGAATTCCGATCTGACAAAGTGCCACGCATGCTCAGATCAAATTCCTAGACCAAAGCTATTGGCTACTAGCCTGAACGTAGTCCCGTCGTAATGAAATAACGTCACCACGTTCTGAACGATCAGATTTTCCGACAACTTTTTCCGACCGTGTGTATGCAACACAAGTTTCGAAAAAAATCAGTCGGACAAAATCCAAAGGATTTTGTTGTCGGAATGTCTGACCGCGTGTACAAGGGCTTAGACTGGGATGTGGCCCAATACTTTTGGTAATATAGTGTATGCGCTGCTGTGCATTGCAATAAATGTGCACATTACCACAGCGCATAGATGTGCAGGGGCCCTAGGGTACCCAGTTAAAACATTTTTGGTCTTATGCAAAGTATTGGAAGTAATAATGAGGTGTATAGCAAAGGTGTGTCTCATTTTGACCCTAAAATATGTCAATTGAGTTGGGAGGTAGGTCATACCAATTTGTTGAGCTGAATAATATTTCTCCAGAAAAGAAAGGTTGAACTCCACATTGTAAGCTTGCAGTCTGCTTTATATAAGACCTGAAATGCCTCTTGGAAAGGATCTCTGCGTTGGAATGCCACAGTTAATTCATCCCACCAGTGATAATAAGATTTAATGCGACCTAGTGTCCGCAGCAGCTGGCTGATCCTTCCAACAATTCCAAACAATGTCTAGAGACAGGGTGGTCCTCACTCTAGCTGCTGTTTATGACAAGTGTAAAGGTGACCACCACGCATTTGAAGATTTATGATGCACCCAATTTGATTATACGGAGCGATTATAATATGTGCGATATTCCAACTGCAGCCAAACAGCTATATGTTGGTTGTGGATAAAGAAGGGGCTACTGTTGGGTTTTAAATGCTATGTGCTCACTCCAGGTTTAGCTATCCCCATAAACTGATCACATCCCCTCACTCCTAGGAGTCCACCCTACCCATTAGGTTATCCTGTTTTGAATACATTTACCTTTTTCCAAAGACTTTAGGTTGGTCACTTGGCTCTCTAGATCCTCTTCAGTATTTCCTGGGTGGAGGGTGGTCCTCCAGATGCAGAGATCGGCATTGACATGGCATCATCTCTCAGCTCTCTGCATGAATACATTGCGGATGAAGGGCACAGTGGTGATGCTCATCATCATGAATCAGCATGAATACATTGTGGATGAAGGGCACAGTGGTGATGCTCATCATCATGAATCAGCATGAATACATTGTGGACGAAGGCTCATGAGTCATGATACCTTAGGATCCCCTTATTCCATTGTTGGGTGTTATTCAAGCCAGAGACATGAGGACATCTTCGGTCCAATGAGATGCACCACGGTGGAAATTTCAGACCAAAGGTGAGTATTTAAATTGATTTTTTAATTGAAATTACTTTTTTTTTTTCAAGAGTGGACCTTGAAAAAAAACTTTTCCTTGCTCCAATGAGGAGATTTCTCTTCCTGTTCTCTTTGACACGTGCAACCTGGACAAGAAATGAGGGGAAGGGTTGCTCTTGATAATTGGGACCAGTACCTAGACAGATTTGTCCAGCTACATAGGACAGGATGCAGAACTGTGCCCTAATGCAGAAGGGGAGGGAGCACAGAGGATGGGTGTACTCTTCTGCACCCATTCTCTGTCCCCTTGATCCGACCACCCATGGATGGCATGGAGGGTGAAATGCACATGTGTGGCCAGTTGCTTGCTTTCTAGCAGCTAGAAGTTAGTTGCTAATGAGTGTTTTTGTGCCAGTTGTGGGTGGATGGGCATACCTCCCAACTTTTTGAGATGGGGATGAGGGACAGCTATCAGCAAAAGTATGCAGGCATAGGACACACCCCTTGCCACACCCTCTTAAAGGTGAATTGTACAAAAAAAACAAGATTGGTTAAACCCTCAAGTGCTTTTTTTTACCATTACTATTACTTTATACTGGCTTTTGGAATTTACAAATTCATCAATTTAGAAATCAGATGAAAGGTTTAGTGCTGGAAAACACTTTTTGATAGAAAAAAGGTAAATTTTATATACAACTATATAGATCAGACCAAAATGAGGGAGAAATGAGGGAGAAATGAGGAGAAATGAGGGACAGAGGGACGTTGCTCCAAACCAGGGACAGTCCCTCAAAATCAGGGACAGTTCGGTGCTATGGATGGGGTGGAGAGTGGGCATGTTGGAGTACAGTGTGGCACTTTAGCTGTCAGAGCAGAGATGAATCCATGGCCCTCTGGTTGCCAGCCACTGATCAGGAGTGTGTGTATGGTGACCAGGTGCCCCCCTCACCACTGCGCCTGGGGCAGCTTCCCCTCCTGACTTCCCCTTACTGATGTAATATCCTGTCAAAGCTTTTAAAAAGTATTCCCCTTTACTAAAATTGATGTTCCTGTTGTTGTCTGTGTCCCCATTGGGTGAATTCTTCTCAACATTTTCCATTGATCTGTGGTCCAGTTCTGATGCTTACATGCCCATTGTGGGCACTATTGGCAGTGGACACGGGTCAGCATAGCCACACGGACCAGTCTGCGAGTGAACAGCGCCATACACAACAAACTGCAATGCCCATGTTTTCTGCTTTCAACGCATAAACTTCAGGAACAACATGTTTACCTGCTGCCTAATATATCCCACTGAATTTCAGATGTAAAAAGAAAATCAATGTAATTCACTAAGGGTCAGTTCACACTAGGACGACTTGTCAGGCGACTTAGCCGCCTGACAAGTAGCGTCCCGCTCTGTACAATGGAACCGTTCTAATCGGAGCGACACAAGTCGACTTAGAAAGGGTTCCTGTACGACTTTGGGGGCAACTTGCATTGACTTCTATACAGAAGTAATTTTGCAAGTCGCCGCAGCGGTCGCGTCTGGGTCGCCTGAGGCAGTCGCGCTGTAAGTCGTGCTGCCTCAGTATGAACCGACCCTCAACCTGTGCTGAATTATTTTTTTTCTTTCCTTGCACGTGATTGGGTATTCTTTGCGAAGTGAAGCGTTACTCCATTTACTAAGTCGGGCATTAACTGCATTTTGCAAAGTGCACAGTCTATTTGCCTTTAGTAAATCAACCCTTTAATCATGTTGAATTAGAATGGATTTGCTGTAAAATGTGCTCTAATAGACATCTGTCTCTCTCTTTTTGCAGCTTTTCTGTAGCGTTGCGATAATATCCCTCTGGCCTGTGGGAAAATGTGTTAGCACACAGAATGGGCAGCGCTGTTCCTTTGACTGCAGTCCGTGGCATTGTCCCAGCCAGCACACATCCAGGAAAGCTGAGTCAGAGGAGACGCGTGTGAACCACCGCCGAGTCACCCTTCTCCTTTCACCCCACAGCCAGCCATGGCCTTTGTCTATTCTTCTCCCTGCCCACAATTCACCTGAATGTCAGAATACCATCCATCTCTCCGCTCTCCCTGCTCCTCAGCTCACCCCCCAGGATAATAACTCACCAAGTCACTCTGAATTCCCCACACTGAAAGCACTATAAAATCCAAAAGCAGATTTATTACAATGCAGCTTACCAGATCTTAAATGCGATGGCTGCATTCAATTTTCTTCTTTAGGCTTTCTTTCTTTTATTTTTATCTGGGGATCCAACCAGTATGTCTGTTGACTAATGCCGGGTACACACGATCGGAATTCTCATCAGAAAAAGCTCTGATGGTTTTCCCGATGTAATTCCAACGGAATTCCGCTCAAGCTGTCTTGCCTACACACGGCCACACCAAATTCCGACCGTTTAGAACGCGGTGACGTACAACACGTACGACGGGCCTAGAAAAAGGAAGTTCAATAGCCAGTAGCCAATAGTTTCCGTCTCGTAGTTGAATCTGAGCATGCGTGATTTTTGGCATGTCGGAATTGCATGCACACGATCAGAATTACCAATAGAACGTTTTTCCGTCTGTAAAATTGAGAACATGCTATAAATTTTTGGCTAGCGGAAATTCGGACAGCTAAATTCCGATGGAGCATACACACGGTCGCATTTTTCGATGAAAAGCTCTCATCGGTCTTTTTCTGTCTGGAATTCGTACGCGGCATAAACCTTAAAAACCTCTCCTGAATGATTTAACTTGACATATAGTAACCCACGTTTAAAACATCCATTTGGCCGCGTTTACATGCCACGTTTACGTTCAGAAGCGTTTGAGAATAATTTTTTTTTATTATTATTTCGAAATATGGTAATAATAGGGGCGCTAAAAAATATAAACATCAATTACAAACAAGTGTGAAACTTAGTGCTCATGCACACGGACGTTTTAAAAAACTGGCTGCAAAGCTAGCTCCGATGCCTGGAAAAATTGTTGTTAAAAACTTGATTTTTACCACGTTTTGCATTGGCGTTTTTGCGCGTTTTTGCGCGTTTTTGCGCGTTTTTTAGCGTTAGCGTTAAGTAGCGTTTTTTAAGAAACACATCTCTTGGCTATAGCACTCAGAAAACAAAGAAAATATGTTGCGCGTTTTTGCGCGTTTTTGCGCGTTTATGCGCGATTCGCGTTTTTACAGCTCTAGCTCCACGCCACGGAACGCACTGGTCCTGGGTTTTTTTTACAGCTTAAAAACGCCTATGCCATTTGCAGCTCAAAAACGCCTAGGTGGGCATGAAGCCATAGACTAACATGGACAGCCGTTTTTAAGCTGCAAAAAAAGCTCAAAAAAGTGGCTGTAAAAACGTCCGTGTGCATGAGGCCTTATTGATCATAGACAACTAGAGTGATAGACAGCCTATCACCATATATTAATAAACATGAGACAATTGCAAAAAAAAATAATAAATAATAAAGTCCCAATTAGATGCTAGAGAACAACATATATCCACAGTCCATACAGTGATTCATTTAGTGATAAACTCCGTCTATATCCATATGCCAAAAAACGACTGAAATCTTCTACAAGATTGTGAAACATCGTGAAGCTTCCTGAGGACGTGAAAATGAAACGTACGTCGAGGCGGTACCTAGTCACGTTCGTATACGCACAGTTCCAGACGTTTTGGTTGTCGGCTGTTTTCGGTGGAACGCACGCCGTACACAACGAGGAACTACGCATCTACCACGAAATGATTGGTTTAAAACAAGCAGCCCCAGTGCCAGGTCGGGCACCGGGAAATGTAAGCAACCATTTGGCTTTATGTTTTTAAATTTTTTTAATTAAACGGTGTTACACTATGGATATTGTTTGCTCTCCTTTTTTTTTATGACCTGTCTGAATCTATGAGGAGGAAGGTTCTTTCCATAAGAGATCCATCTTATTCCATGTGAGCAGGGAATTCACCTGCATAAGCTCATTTGACTATCTTTTTAAGTAAAGTAGTCAACACCATCTGGTAAGAAGACAACTTTATCTTCACGGTTGGGGTGTTTTCTGTGTCCAAAATTTGGTGAAGGGACGTTTCACAATCTTGTAGAAGATTTCAGTCGTTTTTTGGCATATGGATATAGACGGAGTTTATCACTAAATGAATCACTGTATGGACTGTGGATATATGTTGTTCTCTAGCATCTAATTGGGACTTTATTATTTATTAATTTTTTTGCAATTGTCTTATGTTTATTAATGTATGGTGATAGGCTGTCTATCACTCTAGTTGTTTATGATCAATAAGTTTCACACTTGTTTGCAATTGATGTTTATATTTTTTAGCGCCCCTATTATTACCATATTTTCAGCACGACAAGTTTTTTTCTCTTGTTTCTAGGGAGCAGCTATTAGTGTTTCACTTAGCATAGTATTGAATCACTGATTATTTATATATATTTTTTTCACATGGTATTTTATTAAGTGGCGCGGAGTTTATTTGCTGCTGTTTTTCAGTCGTATTTACACATTATTTCAAAATAGCCAAAAATGAAAACTGTAAATGAAATTGGCTAAAATCAAGTTACCGATTTTCGCCACGTTTAGAAGCGATTGGCGCTTGAAATGCCTCTAAACTCAGCGTCTGAACTCATTTTCTTTCCAAAAAAGGCCTCTAAACGCAACTGCCTAAAAACAACATTAAACTAAACCTGTGCACATGTACACATGAGAAAACATTGGGTGAGTTCAGGGGCAGCTGAAAAACGCATCCAACTGCCTCTGAATGTCCGTTTACCAGCAGCAATCTACATGAGGCCTAATGCCTCCTACACACAATCTGACTTTCCGACAACAAAACCGTGGATTTTGTATGAAGGGCTTGGCTCAAACTTTTCTTGCATACACACACACAAATGTTGACCAACAATTACGATCGTAGTGACGTACTATGTGGTTTTTCAGCTCTTTAGCGCCACCCTTTGGGCTCCTTCTGCTAGTTTCGTGTTGCTAGAAGTTTGGTGAGTGTTGATTTGTGCTTTTCTTTTCGCGTTTTTCATTTCGCGCTTTTCAGTTCGTTTCTGAACAACCGTTCGTCAACCAGACATGTTGCGGAATCGGAGAATATAACGTGTTATTTATTATTGGCCTTAGAGTTATTGCTTTGACATTATTTTTTTGGTTGAATAATGATTGGATTTGGTATATTTTCTATATTTTTGGATGCATAGAATGCACTTTTTGGTTAAGTTCTATTGGCAGATAGCATGTCTAATTTTTTTATTTTTTTTTAATGCACAATAAAAAAACTGTGTAGAATAATACTTGGCTATGTGTTTTACTTCAAATGACAGTTTGGGAGTAGGCAGTTACATTTAAAAAAATACAATGTAAAATTGACAAGGGACACCAACATAGTTGTATCTTTGTTCTTAAAAACTACAGGATAATGGTGTTGTAATAACTTGCCAAATAAAAAAATAAAATAAATAACAAGCATAATAATATTATTCTTGACATCAATAGAAAGAAAAATCCTTTGAAAACGAGTTTGCAATAACTCCATCAGTATCACCAGTAAAGCAGCTTCATTATTATCCCATTAAAGAAGAAGAGAATTGCTGTATTTGGAGATTTCATAATTTGCCACGTCACGAATGTTATTTCTCCATTACGAACGCTAGTTTACAAGACCAACTGCTTCTGGCTGGTCCTTGCTTTCAAGCATGCGTGTTTGCACTTTGGACTTTTGTCTGATGGACTTGTGTACACACGCTCGGAAAATCCGACAACAGACATTTGTTGGAGGAAAATTTGAAGACATGCTATCCAACATCTGTTGGCAGAAAGTCCTACAACAATTGTGAGATGGAGAACACACGGTCAGATTTTCTGCCAACAGCCTGTCATCAAACATTTCCCATCCGAAAATGTGATTGCGTGTATGGGGCTTTAGAGTTCTCTTACAGTTAGAGGGACACAAATTTACCACTGACAGGGTTGCTTACAATTATCAGCATTTATTTATTTGTGTAAAACCCTTATACCAATAAAAAAAAAAAACAGGTGTTCTATCGAGAAATGGCCTCCGTCGAAAAATTCCTCCGATGCATCTGCGCGTGCGCAGTATGCAAATGTAACTCAAGTTGGTATGTTGATCAGCTGGCGTGACATCAACACGGCGCATGAGCAGATCGTCAGAGGCAGTATCTGGCGGCCCGTCCATTAGGGGCTCCCAGGTGCCATCCCCTCTCTCCTCGCCACCCCCTATATGCAGTGAATATGTCGCGGCCACCCCCTATTCATGTGTCTGGCCCCTTTCAGGACGCCGGGCGAATGAATTACAGCGGCTGGGGGTTTTTTATTAAGCACCTGATTAGAGCCAGAGTGTCTAATAGTAATCAAAATACGGTGGGCAGAGGATATGACCGGAGCCCACGCAGATGTGTTGCAACTAGGGTTGCCACCTTTTCTTCAAGCCAAACCCGGACATTTTACGGCACAAGGCATTTTTATTTATTTTTTTGCAGTAAACACGATAGGATTGTAAAGACCTGGGACACATTTGAATGCCCCAAGGAGAGGAGTAATATGGAGCGCAGAGTGCAACGTGGCAAACAGCGGGTGTGGCCAAATTGGTCTTGCTGACATCATTCAGACCCCTTTCACACCACACCGCTGATAGCATGGGTGGTAAAACGCTGCTATTTGCGGCGCATTTCGTCCGCTAGCAGGGCGCTTTTACCCCGCGCTAGCGGCCAAGAAAGGGTTAAAACCACCGGAAATACGCCGCAATAACGGCATTTTGCTGGCGGTATTACAGCGCTGCCCCATTGATTTCAATGGGGAGCAGCGGTGGAGGAGCGGTAAACACACTGCTCCTTCACCGCTCCAGAGAAGCTGCTGGCAGGACTTTTCCCTTACGTCCTGCCAGCGCACCGCTGTAGTGTGAAAGCCCTTTGGGATTTCACACTACATACAATGGTGCAGCTTCTTTAGGGCGGATTGCTATTTCTAACGCTATAGCGCCTGCAAAACGCCCTGGTGTGAAAGGGGTCTCAGTGATGTTAAACCTGCCCCCAGACAGCTGCCCGAAGCCAAATCTTTGATGATCCCTAGGAGCACCATCAAATCTATCATAACCAAATTGAAAGAACATGGCACAACAGCAAACCTGCCAAGAGACGGCCGCACACCAAAACTCGTGGACCAGGCAAGGAGGGCATTAATCAGAGAGGCAGTACAGAGACCTAAGGTAACCCTGGAGGAGCTGCAGAGTTCCACAACAGAGACGGGAAGATCTGTACATAGGATGACAATAAACCATACGCTCCATAGAGTTGAGCTTTATGGCAGAGTGGCCAGAAGAAAGCCATTACTTTCAGCAAAAAACAAAATGGCTCGTTTTGAGTTTGCGAAAAGGCATGTGGGAGACTCCCAAAATGTATGGAGGAAGGTGCTCTGGTCTGATGAGACTAAAATTGAACGCTTTGGCCATCAAAAAAAATGCTATATCTGGGGCAAACCCAACACATCACATCCCCAAAGAACACCATCCCCATAGTGAAGCATGGTGGTGGCAGCATCATGATGTGGGGATTTTTTTCAGCAGTCGGGACTGGGATACTGGTCAGAGTTGAGGGAAAGATGGATGGTGCTAAATACAGGGATATTCTTGAGCAAAACCTGTACCACTCTGTGTGTGATTTGAAGCTATGACGGAGGTTCACCTTCCAGCAGGACAATAAACCCAAATACACTGCTAAAGCAACACTTGAGTGGTTTAAGGGGAAACATGTAAATGTGTTGGGATGGCCTAGTCAAAGCCCAGATTTCAATCCAATAGAAAACCTGTGGTCAGACTTAGGCCCCTTTCACACATGCGGACAGTATGTCCGTATTTCATCCATCCGTCTGCGGATGAAATACGGGCATACATTCATCCCTATGGGATAGCGGGTGTCTGCGGATGAACATCCGCAGACACCTGATATCGTCCGCCTCCGCTACTGTCCGATTCTGCAGACGGAGGAAAATCCTATTTTTCTATCCGTCTGCAGAGCGGATTGGATGAACATGGACAGACGGTCCGTGCTCGTCCGATCCCCATAGAGGAGAGCGGAGAGCTGACAGGTCGGTCCCTGCACAGTGTGCGGAGACCGCCCTGTCCGCCGCCGGCTCAGCGGGGACAACGGAGCGATCCCCGCTGAGCGAGCGGATCATCACGGGGCGGATCATTACTGATCCGCCCCGTGTGAAAGGGGCCTAATAAAAAAAAAATCTTCATAGTTGTGGGCATGTTCTTTAAATTAAATGATGCAAATCCTCAAACAATCCATGTTAATTCCAGGTTGTGAGGCAACAAAACACGAAAAATGCCAAGGGGGGTGAATAGTTTTGCAAGGCACTTTAGCATAACATGAGAGTTTATTGACTGACTGTAGAAAAAAAACATCTGAAGCCAAATACAGCAGCTGTAAAAACGTAAAAAAAATGTCCAGTGTGCATGAGGCCTCACTGTAGCAGGGCGGGTTTTGGCTGTATTGAACGGTGTATTTTCTGTCTGTTGCACGGAGGCTTGAGTGTGTTAAATGGCGGGTTTTGGCTTTGTCTAAGGGTGGGTTAAAACACACACAAAACCCTCCCTTCAACACACCCACAACCCGCCCTGCAATAGGCAGAATCTGACAATTATTCTCCCTCTGCACTTAGCAGATCGTCGGATACTGCCTCAGGCGGTTTGCGTATGCGCCCTGTTGACATCATGCCAGCAACATATCAGCTGGAGTGACGTTGTGTACTGCGCATGTGCAGACCCATCAGAGACATTTTTCGATGAAGACCATTTCTCAATAGAACACCGTAACTTATTATAAAGCGTGACTTGGAGGTTAGCTTCAGTTTGTTAGTGTATTTAAATCTGCTAGTCAGGGCTTTTTTTCTCAAAGAATAGGTGCAGGTATTCTCTATTCCGAGTAACCCCTTGCTTCCACCTCCAATCCACCTGCTATTTTTAGAGAGTACAGAAGCAAGTATCATTTTATGGTGCACTTTAACAAAGTAATTTGTTAAAGGAGTTTAAAGTCAGAAGGCTTTTTTACCTTAATGCATTAAGAAAAAAAATCTTCTGTGTGCAGCAGCAACCCCCCCACCAGGCGCCCTAATACTTACCTGATCCCCATCCTTGTCCAGCGATGTCCTTCAGCCATCCGGGACTCTCCCTCCTGATTGACTGAGACACAGCAGTGGCGCCACTGGCTCCCACGGCTCTCAATCAAAGTCAGTCAACCAATGAGGAGACAGAGGGGGTGGGGCCGAACAACAGCTCTGTGTCTGAATGGACACATGGAGCTGCAGCTCGACTCAGATGCCCCCATAGCAACCTACTTGCTGTGGGGGCACTCAAAAGGAGGGAGGGGCCAGGAGCACAGAAGAGGGACCCAAGAAGAGGAGGATCTGGGTTGCTCTGTGCAAAACCAACTGCAAAGAGCAGGTAAGTATGACATGTGTTTATATATATATATATATGTAGCGGGGTCTCTTTAAGAACTATAAAACTACTGTTCCCAGAACCCCGCTGGTTCCCAGGATGCTTTGAGTTATGCCCCAGAGACTTATGGGGGAGGAAATATAAGGAGGGGGAGAGGCCTAGTTCGCTCTCTTTGGACACCCCCCTCTCTTCAAGCAAGAGGAGATCTGTGCTGAACTGCTGAGGCACAAGGCCTGAAGCCTGGGCCTTGTGCTCTTTTCCAAAGAGCTCTCTGCCAGCCTAGTTGCACCTGAGAGACATTTTCTCATCCTTGCTGCAGTACACCAGAAGGATTGAAGACTCGGAGGTCGGTGGATTCCTGTTCCTAGACGAAAAGGCAGAGAAAACGGACTTGGACTTGGTGAGAGCTGTTTAAAGACAGATGCTTTATCTTTATTATTCGTTTGGATTACAAAGTTGTTCTTCAAGTGCACCACCGAAAGATTGCTAGCGAATATTGTTTTACTGGACTTCCATCTAGATCAGTCAGGCCTGACTGCATAGGTAGACAGTGCTGGGTGTTTACCCATGTGGGGAAGTAGCTGAAAAAGGGCAGCGCTAGAGTTGCATAGCAATACTTTATTATGCTGATTACTCTGTTTATCTTTATTACTGGTTACTGCAGGGACCTGCTTATGTGTTGCAATCCAAATGTTTGATTCATGTTATTCCTTTTATAAAAACAATAAGTAAAGTCAGTTATATACTTTCAAAGATTGTCTATGAGCTTGAGTTACCCACGCACGCACACACACATATTTAGAGTATAAGCGATTTAATGTGTATTGCTAGATACTAACTGTGCCAGAGTGGGTAGTGCAGATTGCTGGGGGGTTGGCGGAGCTGTGCTCAGGACCCAAACCAAACTTGCGGCCCTCTTAAGTGAGGGTATCGCTATATATATATATGTATATGGAGAGAGAGAGAGAGAGAGAGAGAGAGAGAGAGAGAGAGAGAGAGAGAGAGAGAGAGAGAGAGAGAGAGAGAGAGAGAGAGAGAGAGAGAGAGAGAGAGAGAGAGAGAGAGAGAGAGAGAGAGAGAGAGAGAGAGAGAGACTTTAATGACAACATGGAAAGCTGTAAAATAGATCCCCTGCAGCCAACAACAATTGACCCCATCAGCAACAATAGATCCTTCCCTCAAACGTAGATCCCTCCAAGCAACAATTGCCATCTCCCCGAACCCCTCCCCAGCAACAAAATCCCCCACCAGCAACAATAGACCCACTAAAACAATCAATCCTCACCAGCAACAATAGATCCCCAAGTAGCCACCATCAATAGACCCTCCAGCACAATCCCTAATACCAGTACTTACAATCAATGCTGGAGGTGTCGGAACTGTGTTCCTGCTGAGAAAAATGCCCTGCTGCTAGTACTCCTAACACTCCCCTCCCCCCTACCCAGATTAACAATGCTGCTGTCCAAAGGTGTCCCCTGTGCTCCTTCATCCAGAGTGGGGCACTGTAAGACCTGGTTCACACCTATGCGTTTTTGGGTGCTTTTTGCAGAAACGCACTGCAGTCCATTTAACATGGTTTCCTATGAGACACGTTCACATCTGTGCGTTTTTCAGCCGCTGCATTTTTGGAAAGGGTCAAGGCCTTTTTAAATGCAAAACTGTGCTTTTTGGGTTCAATAGACTTCAATGGAGATGCTGCAGAAAAGCATGTAGTGTATTTTTGACATGTTTTGATGTGTTTTTGACGCCTTTTGCGCTTTGCATTTTTTAATCCGCCCAGCAACACATTTTTCCAAATGAAAAACAAAAACATAAAAAATGCAAAACCCATCAAATACTGTGTGTAAAATGCATGTTCAAAAACACAAATAACTGCAGAAACAGGTCAAAAGACAACTGCATAGGTGTGAATCAGGCCTATTACAGGAGGTGTGTTACTGGCCAGATCACCAGGTGAAAAGCCTAAAAAAGAAAACAAATGCTTCCACCACATCAAATGATTGGTAAACTGCAATATACACGGCATATACACTGTAATATTACATTTTTGGTTTTGGGTTGAATATTGCTTGAAGTCCAGAGGCAGGCTTAATTCTACAGGGAAGTTGTAGCAAGTTAGAACCTGAAACAAGTTTAAAACGCCCCAGTCAGTCTCTTAACCACATGCCGACCAGCCATCGCAGTTGTACCCGGTCAGTCTCTTAACCACATGCCGACCAGCCATCGCAGTTGTACCCGGTCAGTCTCTTAACCACATGCCGACCAGCCATCGCAGTTGTACCCGGTCAGTCTCTTAACCACATGCCGACCAGCCGCCGCAGTTGTACTGTGGCAGAATGGCACGGCTGGGTGAAATGATGTTATGTAACGTCGCTTCACCCTGTGGCCACTAGGCGGCGCATGTGCACCCCCCCCCCCCCCCCCCGCTTGCTCCCAGAGCTGATGCAAGTGCCCAGCGGTCTTGATCACCGCCGGGCTCCTGCGATTGCTCAGGGCACACAGAGAACCGGGAACTGTGTGTGAGTTATTTTGTAGATGCTATAACTTTTGCGCAAACCAATCAATATACGCTTATTGCGATTTTTTTTTTACCAAAAATATGTAGAAGAATACATATCGGCCTAAACGGAGGGGAAATAAAACAATTTATATATTTTTTTGGGGATATTTATTATAGCAAAAAGTAAAAAAATAATGCGTTTTTTTCAAAATTGTCGCTCTTTTTTGTTTATCGCCCAAAAAATAAAGACCATAGAGGTGATCAAATACCACCAAAAGAAAGCTCTATTTGTGGGATAAAAAGGACGCCAATTTTGTTTTGGAACCACGTCGCATGACCGCGCAATCGTCAGTTAAAGAGACGCAGTGCCGAATCGCAAAAAGTGCCCGGGTCTTTGGCAAGCCGAATGGTCCGGGGCTTAAGTGGTTAAGGTGGCCATACACTATACAATCTGTACAATTTCCTTTAGATTTTCCATTGATTATGTAGTAGAAGGGTCTGTCTGCTTTAATTGAATTTCAGTAGTTGCTTAGCTGTGTCCTCGTATGACAAAGTGTTGGTAAATCTAAAGGAGAATGTACAGAGAATGTAAGAGTGTATAGGGACCTTCAGGCCTCTTGCACACTAAACCTAAAAAATGCCACGTTTACCCGTATTTGACTTTTTTTTTCAGCCTGTAAACGCACCTCTGTGTGGCCCTGCACAAATAGGCATTTACAAACGTATAAGAAGAGCGTTTCGAGAGTAAAAAATAATCACTGGTGCATTCAGGAGAGAAGCTTTTGGGCAGAAAAAACTCTAAGGCTGGGTTCACACTTATGCAATGCCAGCCATCGCATTCGCACCACATTGCTGTGCACATCACATGCGATGTCTGCGTGATGCAAATTCAGCCATACCATTTGTATGGCTGAAATCGCATCGCATGGTGCAGGAACCTTTTTTTGGTCCGTGCTGGAATCAGATCCCATGGGTGTTCAGACCCGTGTGATCCGCTTTCACAGTTCGCACTGTCATTAACTTTACATTGACACCTGCAGCGGTTCGCAGAGAGCAGTGTGAACTGCCTGCGAGTTTGATGCGATTCGGGAATCGCTGTGGTTCCTGCATCGTATAAGTGTGAACCCAGCCTGAAAGTGCCTAAGCGTGTGTAAGGCTGGGTTCACACCATAGCGATGCGGGAACGCCACGAATCTGCGGTGTTTTCCCGCATCGCATGCCTCCCGCCGGCAGTTCACACTGCCCTATGCAGACTGCTGGGAGTGTCAATGAAATCTTAATGACACCCCCAGACCAGTCCGCATATCGCAGTGCGATCTGCAAACTCGGACAGGAATCAGATCACATGGTGTGAACACCCATGCGATCCGATTCTGCTGCGGACCAAAAAAAAGGGTCCTGTGCGAGTTTGCGGCGGGTGCGATGCGAATTCAGCCATACTATCTGTATGGCTGAACTCGCATCGCACAGATAGATCGGATGTGATTTGCACTGCAGTGCGGTGCGAATCACATCCGGGTCTCCCACCCGCAGCGGTGTGAACCCAGCCTAAAGGTAAATAAATGCTTATGCCCTGTACACACAGTCGGAAATTCCAACGGAAAAGGTCCGATCGGATTATGTAGTCGGACAATCTGATCGTGTGTGGGCTCTATCAGACTTTTTCCATCAGAAATTCTGATGGAAAAAGTTTGAGAGCTGGATCTAAAAAATGTTCCACAAAAAAATCTGATCGTTTGTAGAGAATTCCGACGGACAAAGTGCCACGCATGCTCAGATTAAATTACGAGACCAAAGCTATTGGCTACTAGCTTCTACGTAGTCCTGTCGTACGTAACAAATGTCACCTCATTCCGAAACTATCGGATTTTCTGACAACTTTGTCCGACCGTGTGTATGCAACACAAGTTTCGATCAAAATCCGGCGGCAAAAATCAGACGGATTTTGTGGTTGGAATGTCCGACCGTGTGTACAAGGGCATGAGGTGTGTTTAGCACTTTAGTGTTCATTCATACCAATGGCCAGAATAAATTATTATTTAGGCCAATGGAACTAAGAAATGCCCAAATGCTAGTGTTCAAAAGGCGGCTTTAGGTGTATTTTTTAGGCTGCTTTTTTCCTACCATGAATAAAGTGTCCCGTGTGCATGAATCCTTAAAGCGTAGATCCACCCTAAAATAAAAAAATTACATTAATATTCTCAAAAGATATTTTTTTTACTTACCAGACACCCCTGTTGCTAGGCAATCTTCCTAATCTGCCTCTTCCTATTCCGCTGCACTTCACTTCCTCCTCTTCGGCGAGCTGCCCCGTTATCTTCTGGGAAATGTCTGTGTCCCAGAATTCAACAGGGCCATTCACAAAACACTGCACAACTCACGCATGCGCAGTAGGAAACGGGCAGTGAAGCCACAAATCTCCACTGCCTGCTTCCCTTTGTTAAGATGGTGGCGCAGGCACCTGAGCCGATGGATGGATCAGCCTCGGGAGGGGGGCGACATCGCGGGCTCCCTGGACAGGTAAGTTTCCTTATTAAAAGTCAGCAGCTACAGTGTTTGTAGCTGCTGACTTTAAAAAACTAAATTGTGGCTGGAACACCGCTTTAAAGTGGAATTAAACTCAAAAGGCAGCTTATAAGAGAAACGACATGCTGTATCTGACTGCTCTTATGCCGCGTACACATGGTTGGATTTTCCGACGGGAAATGTTCGATGTGAGCTTGTTGCCGGAAAGTCCGACCGCTTGTATGCTCCATCAAACATTTCCTGTCGGAATTTGCGCACACAAATGTTTGAGAGCAGGTTTTCAAATTTTCCGACAACAAAACTTGTTGTCGGAAAGTCCAATCGTGTGTACACAAGTCCTTCACACAAGAGTTCACGCATGCTCTGAATCAAGCAGAAGGAGCCGCAATGGCTATTGGACTCCCTTTTTCTCGGCTCATGGTAAGTGTTGTACGTTACCATGTTTTGGGCCAAATTTGTGTGACCGTGTGTATGCAAGACAAGTTTGATTTTCCAACAACAAAAACCTAGATTTTGTCCCGAAGGATGTTGGCTCAGATCGTGTGTATTGGGCATTAGTCTTCTATTGAATAAACATTCAATAAACAGTGTGCATTCAAATCACATTTTGGTTGTGCTGGAATGATGGACTCCCGTGCACATACACAGGATAACATATTTCCCTAATTGGCCAATCAAGAAGGCGAAAACCTGACACCCAGAAGTAGCCGGGGAGAAGATGTCAGAAGCCGGAAAGGGATTTAATTGCTGCATCGCTGGAATGAGGAGGTGAGTATTTCTGGAGGTTTAGTTCCACATTAAAAGGTCCAACCTGAAGTTCCCTGCATGAGGAAGATGGTCCATGTTTCCTGCCGTCTCTCCATCCCATCACTGCATCCTTGGTAAAGTTGGCCGAGCACTGTAAAATCATAAAGTACAATCCCCAACTCCAAAACTATGTAACATATGGACATACACTATATTGCCAGAAAGTATTGGGACGCCTGCCTTTACACTCACATGAACTTTAATGGCATCCCAGTCTTAGTCCGTAGAGTTCAATATTGAGTTGGCCCACCCTTTACAGCTTCAGATGTTCTGGCAAAGTTGTCCACAAGGTTTAGGAGTGTCTATGGGAATGGTTGACCATTCTTCCAGAAGCGCATTTGTGAGGTCAGGCTCTGGTTTTGGACGAGAAGGCCTGGCTTACAGTCTCTGCTCTAATTCACCCCAAAGGTGTTCCATTGAGTTGAAGTGCAGACCAGTCATGTTCCTCCACCCAAAACTCGCTCATCCATGTCTTTATGGACCTTGCTTTGTGAATTGGTGTGCAGTCATATTTGAACAGGAAGGGGCCATCCCCAAACTGTTCTTACAAAGTTAGGAGCATGAAATTGTCCAAAATGTCTTGGTATGCTGACATCAGTCAAGTTCCTCCACACCAAACTCGCTCATCCATGTCTTTATGGACCTTGTTTGTGCCTGGTCCAAATCATTTGGTGAAGGGGGGATTATTATTATTATACATGATTTATATAGCGCCAACAGTTTACTCATCGCTTTTCAACGTATAGGGGGGGACAACACAATTACATTACAATACAAAAGGTACAGGAGGGCCCTGCTCGTAGAGCTTACATTCTAAAGGGAGGGGGTGGTGGTACAAAAGGCAATAGCATTATGATTAGGATTATGGTGTCTATTTATGTGGCATAACATCATCTTTTATCTTTTTAACACTTGGGTATTATATATTTTTTTGCACATTCAAATTCAAGTGTTTTCTTAAAAAATTGTGTTTTAAAAAACGCAGCGTAAATATTGTGTGACATAAAAATATGCAACACCCTCCATTTTATTCTCTGGGGGCTCTACTTAAAAAAATATGGGGTTTCTAAGTAGTTTTCTGGCAAAGATTTTTACATGTAGGAGACGAATGTCAGAATTGGCCCGTGGTGGAACTAGTTTATAAATTGCGTCTGCAAAAAGATGCAAAAAAAGTTTATATTCAAACTATAACGACAGTAAAACACTACTGGGCTGTGCTTAGGCTGCAAGGAGGACGTTGGCCAATTGCATTTGCTGTAATTATTGGGCACATTCCCTGTTCGATGCAAAAAGATAAATATATTGAATGTGTTCCAAATTGAAATACTACTTAAATCACGAGGGACGGTGATACCAACAAAGAGAATGAATGGACGCATTCCATGCATTGTATCTGTCGCATTTGTATTGATCAGTTTGATTCCTAATGACTAACAGACCTTTCTTGTCAGACGAGTCCAAGGATTAAGTCCTCAGAGTGCCACACATGATGTCCCCTCACTCATTAGCTAGTTAGGAGATCGAATAACTGAGATGCCTCTCCACTTCCAGCCTGGGCACTGACTCCCTTCTACCTCCAGGGACTGGATCAAAGGTTCTTCCTTGCTGCAGGCATCTTTCACACCCTTTGCTAAGGGAGTTAATCATGTTTTTGTAACCTACAGGGTCAAGAGATCAGTGTCACCTAGTGAGAGGGTCTGTCCAGAGACGGCCACATAGTGTCATGTTTAATAGATTAACTTCACTTTTTAACTTGGACAGTCAGGACACATGCTGGCCATACACAATCAAAATTTCATTGGCCTATTAAACCAATTTGTACCAGCAACTGTTCAAAAATAAGCTCATCCTTCTGGACCTAACTTGACGTGTTGCTTAAAGGAAGCCTGTTCTTTGCCCATGTGGGGCAAAGCAATACGTTTACATTAATGGTGGTCCCACTAGAAGCTCTTCTTCCCTTTGTTTCCACACCGCTAGGCGTTAAGAGAAATAACCATTACTTCTGGAAATGATGCAGATGCAACTGTCCCTCCTTCTCATGTGACGGCTCTGGTGCTTGGTGTTTGGCCAGTTATACACCCAGTGTTTGGCCAGTTATACATGTCACATGGAGGCAGTGAGAGGGTATTAGTCCTGTGTATGCCCAAAATCAAGACTTGGGAGTTACTTGGGGTAACTCTCTACTGTCCTGGTGGCCAAATGTGGTGATGGGATGTGAAAGAAAGGTGAGTATAAGTTGCTGTTGGGGTTACCTGCATAGAAAAAGCATAGGTTCTCTGTGAAGGAAAAGTTGTGAAATATGAAGGCTACCGTTTCTAACTAGTGATGAGCTAAGGTTCCAGCCAAACCCATATCAGCCTGACCTAATGGAAGCTGTGATAGCAGGCTGCCAGCCCAACCAGGTGTGTCCATGAAACCACCTGCTGGCCGAGGGCATAGTCTAAATATGGCCATATTTCAACAGTATCATTGACTAAATGTGATCATGTGGCCATGTTAGGCCAATCATGTTACTAGCATTCCGCCACTTTGTTCCGCATGCTGGGGGGTGGGGAACTCTATGGCTGAAGCTGGTTGGGCTGGTGGCCTGCTATTATCTGACTATTTCCTGTGGGGTTGGCCTGAACTTTGGGCCATCACTTTTCCTAACCTCTGAAAATGCTAACTCCTGGCTGTCGTGCTGATCCATTGGATTCTTGGAACAAGTATACATATCAGAAGCTCTAGCTTGCCTCAGTTCCTATGCTTAGATGGGTTCAGTCACTGTAAAAACATTAAAGCAGGGGCAGAACTACCAGGGTTGCAAAGGTCATGTTCTGCCTCTGCAGGGGGGTGGGGGGAAAAGTCATATGGCTTGTTTGTGACTTTCTGGCGACTTTGTGTTTTAACGTTGCAGTCTATGGCAAACACCAAAGTCACAGGGGCTTATAAAGGGCTATGCAATGGGAGTAAAAGGCTCCAGGATCAATGGGTAGGGCCCTGGGCCCAGAGGGAAGGTCCCCAAGCTTGGAGGGAAGGGCTCCAGGGCCAAAAGAATGGGTAGTGGGACCGATGGAAAGGGCCCCGGCGATCAAGGGGACCATTTATGGTTTCTTGCATTGGGGCCCTGAATGTTCTAGTTATGCCGCTGTATTAAAGGAAACCTTTCCAGGGAAAACCATACAAATGCTTTGACAAAGCGCAGGAGCGCGAAACATGTAAGCAGGAGAGTCGGCATAGCAACCTTCCCCTTCACAGCCTTCCACGTGACAAGCCTCTCATGTGATCCACAGCCGCTCGGACAAGCGGCGCTGCAAGCAGTGCAGCATTCTCTAAGCTGCCTATGTGTACAGCTGATATCATCTGGTGACTAAGCTTGATCCTTACCACCCAGCGTGCAGCACTACACCTCTGCCTCCAAGCCGAACGCTTCAGATGGAGCTGAAATAAACACCTCCCCCTCGGTCATCAGACTGGACTCATCAGCTCTGCAGCCCATTGAACACCTATGAAGTGAGTGTCCCTAGGAACGTTGTTCCATTCGTTTACACTGACTTTTCATACAACGCTCTGGGTTCTTTCAGATGATTGATTGCATTCATTAGGCATTCGATAGCTGTACACATTGGTCTTTGGTTTTCACCTTTCCAAAGTTTTAATTGAGAGATCTGAGGAGCTTTTCATTATCAAACATCTGTCCGTTTTATGATTGGTGTTTTTTATGTGTTTTAGATCCTGCAGGGATCAGATGTCTGTGTTCATTGTTTACATTTAATAAATGACATTTTAAAGTCTTTTTCACATCAATCTACTAGTCCCTTTGATGCGCTGTTTTTGATCATTTTTTCTGCTGCATCCATTTTTTGCCAAGTCCATAATGGGTTAACAGCCGCACATTGAGACCATCTACAGGACATTTATTTAAATAAACGAACATCCCACGAGATAGCCAAGCGCTCTTAAAGAGTCCAGTCATTTGTGCGCCAACTTTATATTGTTTTGTAAAACCATACAAATGTCTATTGCCTGGACATCATCTTGACCCTTTGTCTTCAGTACCGTGACTCACAGGCCCGGAAAAAGCATGCAGGTCAAAAATTCTAACTCTGTGGGCGAAAGGGAAGGACTGTTCATCAATCTGAAAACCAGCTTGTAAGTGGAAGTTCCTTGAGCTGGTATAAAAATGACTTGAAAAGGGGAAGAAGGAAGATTAGGAGAAACAAGTTGCATGAATGAATTTCATTTTCCTCTCAGGATATTTCACAACTTATTCATTGAGTTCTCTAAAGACAGAAATAATGTAAATTACGTACCTCCTAACTTTTCGAGATGACAAATAACAACACCCTTCTGAATAATGTATGTAGGCAAATGACACATCCCCACCCCACCCCTAATCTTACAGACCGAGAAGAGTTTATCCGTAAAAAACAATAAATAATCTAGAGGTTGGATAAATGATTTAGTGCAGGAAAATGTTTTATAGAGTTCTATACAGCAAACCAAAATGAGAGACAACCGAGGAGAAAAGTGGGGCAAAGAATGAAGATGAAGGGATGAAGAATCTGGTGCGAAAAGATGGGACTGTGAGGTTGATTTACTAAAACTGGAGAGTGCAAAATCTCCAAATAAAAAGCAGTTAGGAGCTATGATATTACAATATAAATTCAACTGATTCTGAGTCTAAAGGCCCGTACACACGATCAGACTTTTTGACAACAAACATGCAAATTAGCTGTTTTGGAGCAACATCCGACCGCGTGTACGCTCCATCGAACAAACTTTTTCCGTTTTCATCTGACTTTTGTTGGCTGTGTGAACGGACACACTTTTTGACAACATAAGTCCGATGGAGCAAAGTCCGATCGTGTGTACGCAAAATCATCAGACTTTTGTACAAGGTACAAACATACATGCTCAGAACCAATGCAAAAGATCAGACAACAATACAGAAGTTGACCAAAGGGTGGCGCCGGAGTAATTGAACATCCTCTTTTGAAGTGTCGTCAGTACGTTGAAACATCACTACGTTCGTGTTTGTTGCCTAAAAAGTCAGATCGTGTGTATGAAATACAAACTTGTGGACTACGCCCTTTGTACAAAAGTCCAGGGGAAAGTTTGTACAAAGTCCGATCTTGTGTATGAGGCTTTAGAACGACAGATTCATTATAGTGCCGACCTCTATGTACAGTCTTAAGGCCCATACACACGATCAGACTTTTTGACAACAAACATGCAAATTAGCGGTTTTGGAGCAACATCCGACCGTGTGTACGCTCCATCGGACAAACTTTTTTGGTTTTCATTGGACTTTTGTTGGCTGTGCGGACGGACAAACTTTCTGGCAACAAAAGTCAGATGGAGCAAAGTCTGATTGTGTGTACAGAAAACCATCAGACTTTTGTACAAAGTACAAACAGGCATGCTCAGAACCAATGTAAAAGATCAGACAACAATACAGAAGTTGACCAAAGGTGGCGGTAAAGAGCAGAAAAACCACATGATTTGGTGAAAGTTGGCTGAAAAAGTCCTGCTGTGTGTATGCAATACAAGTTCTCGGCTGACGCCCTTTGTACAAAAATCCACAGGAAAGTTTGTACAAAGTCCTATCATGTGTAGGAGGCTTAAGTAAGATTTGTCTAGACCAGTGTTTCTCAACTCCAGTCCTCAAAGCGCACCAACAGGTAATGTTTTCAGGATTTCCCTCAGATTAAATGGCTGTGGTAATTACTAAGGCAGTGAAACTGATTAAATCACCTGTGCAAAACAATGGAAAGCCTGAAAACATGACTTGTTGGGGCACCTTGAGGACTGGAGTTGAGAAACACTGCTCTATACATTGATCAATGTTTATGTTCAACAAGCGGGTGGAATGAAAAAAAAATAATGATTCCCCCATTCACACATTCGACCAAGTCTTCTGTGCCATTGCGTTCTGATGGCATGGAGCCTTCCCCATCAGAACACACTGATTTGTATTGCTGGCTTTTTTTTTTATTTGATCAGCCAGCAGGCCGATCGTAAAAAACTGAATAACGCTGTGTTATTGTATTCTGACAGCAGGGACTCCTCCACTGTAAGAATACACTGATCAGTGCTGCAGCCAATTGGCTGCAGCACTGATCAAACACACATTTTTAAGCAAGCCCAATCTTGAGAAGTCAATCATTAGATCGGCTTCTCACAAATGGATATGGCCATAGATGGATTGAAACCTGAACTGGATGAATTTTGACCCATCTATGGGCAGCTTTACACTGGCTTTACATGTTAATATTTCTCTAGTTTAACTGAGCAGGCTGATAGTACGTTCTCAAGTGAAGTTTGTCGAGCCAGGTGGTGTCGACAGGACCATGCACTGCTTGAATTTCAGCTAATTCACAGGAATCAGTCAAAACTTGAACCGTGTGTGGCTAGCTTTACTGGAACAAGGGGGATGAGGATTATGGAATATCTTTTCTACAAACAATACTCGTTCAATTGTTGCAGTGACAGAAATGTACGTTTGTCTGGTTTTGTGTTTTACGTCACTGTGATTGAATGTTTGGTCACATTCACTATTTTATAAATATTTCTTGTTAAAGGGGTCTTCCAGATTCCGATAAGCCCCCTGTCCTCAGACCCCCACAACCACAGCCCAGGGTTGTGGGGAAGAGGCTCATGTCCCCATCAACATGGGGACAAGATGTTTTGGGGGGGGGGGGGGGGGGGCAAAGCTTTCCTATCCCTAAAGCATTTGCGCATGTGGCCTGTTATGGTTCGGGGGGGGAGGGGGATGCTCACTCACTCCCTTCCTTTCCTGACCTGCCAGGCTGCATGTGTGGTATTTTGGAAGAGGACCCCACACCATTTAAAAAAAAAAAATGTTGTGGGGTTCCCCTCCAAATTGATTCCAGACCTGAAGAGACCCCATATGGTTTTTTTCCCCAGATTTTTTTTGATGCATTTTGTGTTTTTCTTTCTTCACTTTAACATACTGTATAGCTGGTTTCTAAGGAGTGGCCCGGGAAGCCAGACACCGCATCTTTAACAACCGTTGAGTCATAAGCTGTCTGCGGGGTTCCTCTCCCTAAATGTAAAAAAAAAGAATTGCTGGCGAAAAAAAAAAGTCCATGACTCTTTCCAAAAACGCACCAGCTGAAAAACGCATAGATGTGAACGTGTGCAATAAGAAAACATGTTAAATGGACTGTAGTGCGTTTCTGCAAACTGCAAAATGCACTAAAAAACGCATTGGTGTGAATGTAGGGTAAATAGTAGCTGCTTCTTTGCACATGCAGCAACTGGAGTTCAAATTCCAACAGGGACAACATGGGATCTTCTGCGTGTCTATGAATACACTGGTCTTCACCTACAATTTAGGTTTGATTCTGACTAAATTGGACTTAAGTTGTCCATACACATATAGATTTTTTTAGTTTTTCTGCTGAATGAAAAAAAAATCAAACAGATTCCTCCATGCATGCTATAGAGCATGGATGGAAGAATCTCTCCCTGCAGCTAATACCCCAACAGTGGCTGAGTCTGATTGGATGCAGCCTCTGTTCAGCCAATAATTTTCTACCCAGCTACTTTGATATTTCGTTTGAAGTATGCTGGACAGTAGGGTGTAAACAAAGCCACTCACTGATTGAATTTCACCTGTTTCTTGATGAACTGGATGACATTTGTATAGTATATGGACAGTTAAAGATATCTGTATATATGTTTCACTATTCCTAGGAGCCGGAACATCAGAAAATATGAAAAAATGTAGGACTGGTCAGCGCTGGATTTATAAGGGGGAAAAAGGGGCAACTGCCCTGGGCCCCCCTCTATACAAAAAAATTATATAAAATGAATACTAATAATAAAATATAAAATGTATAATAAAAAAAAATACTTTATTTTATTTAATGTATCTTAGGAAGTAATATTTTGCCTGCCATCATCTGTAAAAGTTTTTACTCTTAACTTTTATATTGTGTAGTTTTTAAAAAATAATTTTGGCTTGACCTCAGAATAATGTTGCGTCATGGATTTAAAAAATGTGTGACCGTCATTGAGAATGTAAATCAGCTCTGTGTAACAGCCCCCCCCCCCCCCCAGAATCTGGAGTGCCCAGGATGCCCCAATGTCTAAATCTGGCCCTATGCTGATTCACACCACAATTTCTGCATTCTGGATGCTTAATTTGCATTTGCGTTTACATGCATTTTTGTTGCGTTCTCAATGCGTTCCAGTGCGGTTTTCCTCTTTTTTTTTTTATTTTGACACTTGAAAACATCTTTATTTTAATTCAGGACAATGTGGAGGGGGATTTACTAAAACTGGAGCACTCAGAATCTGGTGCAGCTGTGCATAGTAGCCAATCAACTTTTACCTTCAGTTTGTTAAATTAAACTTAGACAATAAAACCTGGAAACTGATTGTTTTCTATGCGGAGCTGCATCAGTTTTCACACTTTCCACTTTTAATAAATAACCCCCAATGTGTTCAGGTGCTTTGTATTTGTACATTTATGTGCATTCTAATGCGTTTACATGTGTTTTGCCATGTCCCAGATCTGTTCTATACAGAAAAAATGCAGCAAGTTCTACTTTTGTTGACTGCACTGGTGTGAACTAGGGCCATTGGAATACATGGGAAATCAGGAAAGATTTTTTTCCCCTGCTGGAGCAAATTGGATCATGCTTTATTGGGGTTTTTTGCCTTCCTCTGGATCAACTGTGGGTATAGGATTGTATATATATATATATATATATATATATATATATATATATATATATATATATATATATATATATATATATATATATATATATAGGATTGCACATATATTTTTTTCCCCTTTTGTTGGTTGAATTGGATGGATTTATGTCTTTTTTTCAGCCAGACACTAGACATGGGCGCCGTCAAAAAATTTGTTTTGTTTCGTTCTGTTTTTGTTCCGTACGAAAAAAAAATTGTATTTCGGAATTTGTGTACAAAATTCAATTCGGATTCGTACAAAATATGAATTTTCATTAGATTCGCAAACTTTTCGTTAAAATAATGAAAGTTCGTTATGATGCATTTATCATTATGAGGGGTCCCCACCATCCCTGTGCTGTGCTGACTTCCTCTGATTGGTGAACAAAACACCAGTCATGTTTCTGTTAATTTGGATCCGAAAGTCATTAACGAAATTTCGTATTTCATATGAAATTTGTAAGCATTGAAATTCCCATAGGGTTCCCATCATCCCTGTGCTGAGTTCCCAGGTCTGTATACCTGCTGTGCCCATTATGAGGGGTTCCCACCATCCCTGTGCTGATTTCCCAGGTCTGAGTGTACACCCGCTATGCCCATTATGAGGGGTTCCCACCATCATCCCCGTGCTGTGCTGACTTCCCCTGATTGGTGAACAAAACACCAGTCATGTTTCTGTTAATTTGGATCCGAAATTCCGAAATTCGTTAAAGAAATTTTGTATTTTGTATGAAATTCATAAGCATAGAAATTCCCATAGGGCTCCCACCATCCCTGTGCTGACTTCCTGGGGTTTTAACTTTTAGGTTCGTTAACTTTTCGAAACAATTCCGAATTTTCTTTATGATGAATTTATCATTATGAGGGGTTCCCACCATCCCTGTGCTGTGCTGACCTCCTGGGTTTTTAACTTTTCGTTAATTATGAATTTTCGTTATGAATTTGGATCCGAAATTCGTAAACAAAATTTTGTATTTCGTACGGAATTCGTATGCATAAAAATTCGTATTTCGGATTCGTATGAATCGCACATGTCTACCAGACACTGGGGGAGATTTATAAAGACTGGAGCACTCAGAATCCGCTGCAGCTATACATGGTAGCCAATCAGCCAATCAGCTTCTAACTTCATCTTGTTCAGTTAACCTCTAAAGCGGAGTTCCCACTGTTACATTTTTTTTTTTTTAAGATCCATATCTTTTGTTTATAAGGCTTATTTAGAGCACTCACGCTTATGTTATTAATCGACACTCGATTGCCGATTTTATAGAGGAATATATCTTATATTCCCGTTTTGTGTCAGTTTCCATAGTGCTTGTGGGCATGTGAAGCCCACAAGCACTATCTTTTGGGCTCTGGTGCAGCTGAGCGACCAGCATGTATTGACTGTTCTTGCACATGCGCCGTATGTACGGCGCAGCGCCATATACTTCTGACATTGCCATCACAACGGGCATCGTCGTTGGAAATGCCTGCCCCCATTGTGATGGCAGCGAAGCCTTCGGTGCTGCCCTGTGACTCCTGGGAAATGATGACAGACATCTCCCAGGAGCACTAGTGAGCACACGCGTGGGAAATGACGTCAGGCACTTGGAGAGGAAGAGGCAGATTACGAGGGACCCCCTACCCCCTGAAAAGGTGAGTAAAAAGATTTTTTTTTCTCCAAAGGTTGTTATTGATATTTAAGGCAGCTGAAAAATGTAAAAAATAAAATAAAATTATGACTGGGACTCCGCTTTAACAATAAAACCTGGAAGCTGAATATTTTTTTTCATAGCTGCACTTGATTTTTCACTCTCCAAACAGCTTGTACATGATTGGATGTTAAAGCGGAGCTCCACCCTAAAGTGGAATTTCCGCTCATTGGAACCCTCCCCCCCTCCGGTGCCACAATTGGCACCTTTCAGGGGGGAGGGGTTGCAGATACCTGTATAATACAGGTATTTGCACCCACTTCCGGCATAGATAGCCGCAGATTCCGTGGGTATTTACGGCACTTCCTGCGGGGCCCCCGCTGTCTGCTGGGAAACACACGGATCCCAGAGACAGCGGGGACCATCCTTATTGCGCAGCGTGACTCGCGCATGATTCCCCTTCTCCAATGATTCCCCTTCCTGAAGATGGCGGCGGCAGCACCCGAGAGCTGATTGAGAGATCGGCTTCGGGTGCCAAAATCGCGGGCGTGCTGGGCGGGTAAGTGTCCATATTTTAAAAGTCAGCAACTGCAGTATTTGTAGCTGCTGACTTTTAAAAACAAAAAACGGCGGAACTCCCGCTTTAAAATCAGCAGACCTTCCCCTCATTTCAGAGCTTCCCCTCAGATCTAAAGCGACTGCACCTCCAAGTGCACTTGTAGTGCAAAGTGGATTTGCCTTTAGTAAATCAACCCCTGTGCATGTGTTTCTGATGCAGATTAAAAAGCATGTGGTGTGAACTAGCCCTAATGTTTTATATATTACATAAAGCACAGTGTAAAATTTAGGTGACATGCTCATATGGGAAATACATTTTTTCCAATGTCCTCCTGGACTCGATGACAGGTGTAGGAGTCACCTCCATGTCATAATTGCATTACGATGGAAGTTCAAGTGCAGATCCTATAAATGCTGCGGAGCCTACACTTCCCAGATCTGACACCAACTGTAAATCACTTTGCAAAGCGCACAGCTGCCTCTAAAACACATTGGTGTGACTGTAGAATGGTATGTTGTGCCTCTCTGATCTCCTGTGTTCTACTCATTCCTCAGCCTCCTCCCTCCCCTCTTCAGCTTCTACATAGGAATGCTTCCTTTGCTATTGTACAAAATCTTCCAGTGGGTGTGTGTGACTCACAAATGGAAGGGCAGACTCCAATGAGCATAGACAATCCTCCCTTCTCCCTCGCCCTCCCCATCTAACGTGCACTCCCCAATTCACTTTCCACAACTTTACAGCTATTGGAGACGGGGACAATCTTCCCTTTTATCGTTAAAAGTTAACTTTGTCATTTCTTATGGCCATTTAAAAGCTTTGACCTGGTGCTTTAGTGGCTGGTGGCATTTCAGACCTGCTGTGATTTGGATTTACAAACCTTCCTGGAGACTTTAACACTCTCTTCTGTTTTCTTTTATGGATTTTGGGGCATATTTGAGTTCATTGAATACATCGTTTTTGGAAAGTTGTTGAGAACTTTTTGGATTTTTGTCTTCGATGAGGAGTTAACATCTTCTGAGCCGTACGGGGATTTAGAAAAGGAGAACGCCTCGTCTCCGGGATGGGTTTAACGTTTGGGGTGCTCTTTCTCCTGGGAATTCTCAGGGCTTTGTTGGCACAGAGTGGTGAGTACAAACAAAGCCATTGTGCGCTGATTAGAGGACCAGTGACAGGGAGACAGTGTAAAGAATGTGTTGTCTGAAGCCTAGACAGATAAAAAAGAATGCTTTATGTTCCAAAACTTCTACCAGTTTCTTGTATAGAGATTTCAGGTCACAAACCTGTCACTTGCTTACGTACAGACAGACATAGACGTCCTACAGATGGGAAAATTGGGCCACCGCTTCTCAACAAAGGGTTTTAATGATGGTCAATCTGACAGATGTGGGCAGTCCACTCAGGTGATGACTTCCAATAGCTTGAGATTGGTTATCCCACATATATGCACCCATACAATCATTGAAAGATCTTTCATCACCTTGAGCAATATCTACGGTAATTGTTGACTCAACATTGTAGATAACTTAAACATGTGTGTACATCTCCAGGGTCTATACCAGGGATCTGCAATTAGCGGACCTCCAGCTGTTGCAAAACTACAAGTCCCATCATGCCTCTGGCTCTGGGTGTCATGCTTGTGGCTGTCAGTGTCTTGCTATGCCTCATGGGGCTTATAGTTCTGCAACAGCTGGAGGTCCGCTAATTGCATATCCCTGCTCTATACTATCCTTTGTCAACCAGGGTTCTGTGGAAAACTGTGGTTTCTCCAGAGGTTGCTAGGTGTTCCTTGAGAAGTGTCAGATTCATTTCATGCCTACACTGACCACCAATGTAAAGTGTCCCTTCTACATTGACCACCAATGGAAGGGGTCACTTTAAAAAGATATTGATAAGATAGAGCAAGTCCAGAGATGGGTAAAAAAATGGTGAAAGGTCTGAGATAAAACATGTCAGGAGAGAATTCAGGAACTTAATATTCAAAGTCTGGAGGGAAGAAGGGAAAGGGAAGACATGACCACCAATGTAAGGTGGACTTCTATACTGACCACCAATATATGGGGGGCTTCCACACTGACCATCAATGTACTTCTACACTGACCATACATGTAAGGGTGACTATTACACTGACCACTAATGTAAGGGGGACTTCTACACTGACCACCAATGCAAGGGGTCACTTCTACACTGAGCACCAATGTAAGGGGGACTTCTACACTGACCACCAATGCAAGGGGTCACTTCTACACTGAGCACTAATGTAAGGGTCACGTCTACACTGACCACCAATGGAAGGGGTCACTACTACATTCACCACCAATGGAAAGGGTCACTTCTACACTGACCACCAATGTAAGGGGTCACTTCTGCACTGATCCCCAATGGTAGGGGTCACTTCTACACTGGCCACCTCTGGAAGGGGTCACGTCTACACCGACCACCTCTGGAAGGGGTCACGTCTACACTGACCACCAATGGGAGGGGTCACTTCTACACTGACCACCAATAGAAGGGGCCACTTCTACACTGACCACTGATGTAAGGGGGACTTCTACACTCACCACCAATGCAAGGGGTCACTTCTACACTGAGCACTAATGTAAGGGTCACTTCTACACTGACCACCAATGGAAGGGATCACTACTACATTCACCACCAATGGAAGGGGTCACTTCTACACTGACCACCAATGTAAGGGTTCACTTATACACTCATCACCAATGGAAAGAGGTCACTTCTACACTGACCACCAATAGAAAGGGTCACTTCTACACTGATCACTAATGAAAGGGGTCCCTTCTACACTGACCACCAATGTAAGGGTTCACTACTACACTGACCACCAATGTAAGGGTTCACGTCTACACTGACCACCAATGGAAGGGGTCACTTCTACACTGACCACCAGTCCAGAGACAGTAACAAAAATGATAAAAGGTCTGAGGGATAAAATACATGAGGAGAGACTTCAGGAACCTAATACGCACAGTCTGGAGAAAAGAAGGGAAAGGGGCATGATTGAAACCTTTAAATACATCAAGAGAGTGAATAAGGTTTAGGCAAATTACCTTAAACTAGCAGGAGGAAAGTTAAAAACAAATTTTAGAAGGTATTCCCGAAAGGGTAGTTGATGCTTGGAATAGACTTCCAGCAGAGGTAATAAGTCAGTCAGCAGTAAGTGGGTTCAAACATAATTGGGACAAACATAGATCAATGCAAAAAAAATGAACAAAAACAAAAGAATGCAAAAACATGTATAAATAACAAAAAATAAATAAAATAAAGGGCAGTCTTGATGGGCCACTTGGTCATTTTTTCTGCTGCCACTTTTCAGTGGAACTGGTAATTTTTACACTGACCACAAGGGTCAGTCCAATTTTTACTCTGTGAAGTTGATTTACTATACTGGAGAGCACAAAATCTGGTTCAACTCTGCATAGAAACCAATCACAATCAGCCTGCAGGGTTTATTGTCAATTTGTTACTTAATTGAACAAATTGAAGATAGAAGTATATTGGCCGCCATGCACAGCTGCACTGGATTTTGGACTCTCCAGTTTTAGCAAATGAACCTTTGTGTGTTTCTTTTCTGGCTATTATTATTAATTTAATTTAATGACTATTAGTTACTCATTATGTGTTTTTTATTTAAGAATCTCTACAACCTTCTGATGACACTTACGTGCCATTAGCTGTAGGGCTAATATTTTTAGTAGGAGTTCCCTGAGAATGTGACCTAATGACTATTTCATTGGTTCCTCCGTGGTAAAAAGGTCGAGAAAGGCTGGTTTATACATTTTATATTGTACATTTGTATCAAAAGAATTTGAGGCATTTCACAGTACTTTTCAGGTAAGATAGTGATGATTTTATTGACAACCAGCAAAGGCCACCTTCCTCAAGTAACCCCCTTTCCTGAGGAAATTGGCTGTGTTCCACCAAAACATTGATTGTCATTTAAATCATCACTTCTTCACCGTACAAGTTCTGTGAGTAGCTCAGATTCCTTCATACCACAAGTTACACCCAGGCTGCTGCTATTCAGCTTTGTGTCAGTACCTATTCATCATCAATGTTATTGCATCTATGTCTTTGTGTTTACATCTATATAATGGAGTAAGAGCCGGTTCACACAGGGGCGACTCGTCAGGTGATTTAGCCGCCTGACAAGTCGCGTCCTATTCTGTGCAATGGAACCGTTCTAATCGGAGCGACTCAAGTTGCTCCGACTTAGAAAAAGTTCCTGTACGACTTTTGGGACGACTTGCATTGACTTCTATACAGAAGTTATTTTGCAAGCCGCCGCTAAAGTCAGATCCCGGTCGCCTGAGACATTTGCGCTGCAAGTCGTGCTGCCTCAGTGTGAACCGGGTCTAAAGTAACCCTGTAGCAAAAAAAAAAAGAAAAGAAAACCAAAAACTAAGTTTGCTCATACTTCAATCTTGCTTATGGTGCCAGAATTTGCCACTGGAGGCCCCCATAAATTCCCGTGCATATTCCAACTTACTCAGAAAATCTAAATTTGCTCAGGGCTCAGCAAGCTGCCCCAGTGTGTCTGTGTTTGGGTCTAGGGATTGGCCATTCAGTCAAAAAGTGCTACATTGTAGGAGGTCATACACACATACCTCCATACTTGGAAGTACCAGGTGTCTGTGGAGGCTCTGGTGGCAGATCTTAGTGGCATAGGAGCAAGACAAAGTCACCTCGTTCCGTTAAGCCCGAACACATATGAATTACACAGGTCCTTTTTCTTTTTTTTGCTGAATTACTTTAATGATGGCAAAATTAATGCAAATTAGTAGGCTTCATGCAACAGCTATGCCTTGATCAGCAACTGTTCCTTTTCCTCAACAGTAAAGGGAATCAATGTTTCGCCACATATATGCTGCTTCACGAAATGAGATGAATCAGGGGGAAGCACAGTGTTTGTCTCTTGGCGTAGTGTTATTTTTAATGAAACGGGCAGATTTCTCATTGCCTGCCTGTCTTGATAGGAATTCTGCCAGTCATAGAATAGGCGTACAGCAACCAATATTTGCAAGTGATTCAAGCATCGCCGTTTGTGATAATTGGCAGTCTACACTAGACACCATCATGTGCATTGGAAGCACTTGTTGCCTTGGGCAATTTTCCAGCAGGTTGGGAAATCTGAGACCAGTCTGTGATTGTTATTCAGTGTCTACATAAAAAAGAACACTCGCTGTTTGGTTTCAGGATTGTCTCAAGAACAAACGGTGAATGTTTTACCATGGCCTGGTCAAAGTCTTGAACTCAGACCAACTGAGAATCTGTGGTACTATTCGGTAACGTTTGGCACAAGCATCATCTACATAACTTGAAAAACCTGTTACAAATATGCCAAGAAGAACAGATCAGAATCACTCCTGGACAATGTAGAGTTAATACATATATAATGGGAGTGACAGCTTCAGAACTCCTCTACCTTTAATACATATTGATGGTATAGAGGTAGGCCTCCCACTGACAGTAGACGGGAGAAAACTATTCAGCCTCAGGTCACTCAAGAAGACACGTGGGGACTCAATGAGGTTGGACGAGAAGCGGTTTAACCATAAGCGAAATAGGGGTTAGCCCTTGTACACACGGTCAGAGATTCCGACGGAATGTGTCCTATCGGACCGTTTTGTTGGATATTCCGACTGTGTGTGGTATGCATCGGACTGTTTCCGTTGGAATATCCGACGGACCAACTTTTCCAACTTGCTGGTAAAATTTTCCGACAAAATGCTCCGATCGGACATACTCCGATCATGTGTAGCCTACTCCGACGGACAAAGTGCCACGCATGCTCAGATCAAATTCCTAGACCAAAGCTTTTTGGCTATTAGCCTGAACGTAGTCCTGTCGTAGCGAAATAACGTCATCACGTTATGTACAATCGGATCTTCCGACAACTTAGTCCGACTGTGTGTAGGCAACATCACTTCCGGACCTCTTCAGGAATTAATCCGTCGGAATTACTCCAACGGATTTGGTTGTCGGAATCTCTGACCGTGTGTACAAGGGCTTAGAGTGGAAAGGATGTGGAACTCCCTTCCACAATTTATGATTTCATCAGGAAGTGTCACTAATTTCAAAAAACTTTTCCGATGGGAATCTTATTGACCATAATAGAGGAACCTGGGAAGTGATAGAGGCATAAATACACGCACACACACACACACAGGTTGAGCTAGATGGACTGGTGTCTTTATTCAACCTTACCAACTAGGACAACACCACTAACATAGGACTAATAGTGCTTTATCACTTGGCTTGGGGGGACTTCTCTTTTTCAATGAGGTTTGTTCTATTTTCTAAAGGGGTAACGGGGAACAATAGTTGCCACAGTAATATTCCAGCCAGGATAACTTCAACCAACCCATTGGTCTTCATTCCCTATAAGGCATGACTATGGGTGACAATTGGAAGGTAGCTATCTCCCTGAAGAACCATATCTTTCTGCCGGTCCTTGAGTAAGCCTTTAAAGCCAAAGAACAATTTTTATCAGATGTTGACAGTGGCATACATGTCTTTTTTGATCATTCCCTCTACTATAAAGCATACGTAAGGAATGGATCTGCTTTTAGAAAGGTGAGCCATTTATGGTATTTTTAGCACAAGCTATGGTTGAACAAGTGGCATTGGTAGGAAGAATAATATTGGCTTTGCCTTATACACAAAGATAAAGGTACTGTACAATCTTGTTGCCATTTCTCATACTGGGGATATGAGGCTCTTGATACATACACATTTGCTCTGTTGAATAACACCATCTTCTAAAATCTAGATAACTTAAGATGGATTTCTCTCTTTGGCACATCAGAAATCACATCCGATATAGCATGGACCTTTCTTTACTTTCCTTATATACACAGCAATCAGATGCCTGGTTGTCATAACTCAGATTGCAATTTGATCTTATAGCTCAAAGTGTTCTAAAAGGGGTAGAAGCTTTCATATAAGCTGAACATTGATAGGCAGCATTGCATTGCAGCACATACTTCTATAGACTTTTATGGCTGCACACCCAAGTACAGTATATAAGCTTATGGTCCATCTGCGCATCATATGTGTGGTCAATGGTGCTTTGAAGATCAGATTTGAAGATCTTTGAAGATCAGATCATAAAAGAGCATGTCATGCAAAAGTGAAAACAACATTTTACACTTTTTATTGCCTTACTACTCTCCTTCCATTAACTTGAGTATTACTATACATAATGCATACAATATTGAACTTATTTTTTTTTCCCTGTGATGTCTTTATTGCAATTCACAAATATCTAAGTATCTTTTGAAGCTTTTTTATGTCTGTTTTCTTACCGCTTAAGGCAAATTCCACCAAAAACATAATTTTCAATTTCAGGTAGCGACAAATGATTAATTATCCTGCCTATTATATAGTTCATTCAAAGACTTCAATGCTGTGCCCTTCCCTAAGCCCCTAAAGTAAGGCAGCCCTTAAAAATATTTAAAAAAAAATTGTTCAACCAGTGGGTTAAACAAAAAAAGTGCTGATTTACCCATCCACACATTTGAAGTGGTGGGGAATCACTCCCGCTGCGCTACTGTGTTCTCATGGTGGTGAGTCTTCCCTGCCATAGGAACACAATGATCAGTGTTGCCGGCTACAGAGTGGTTGTATCAATAGATCGACTTCTGAACAACCAGAGCGCCTATACAGCGATCAAAATTCAGCCAGTCTCTGCTGAATGTATGGTCGGCTTAACACTGTTGCTACCGTAACTAAATCAAAACAGCAGCACCCTGTAGATGAAGTTGATTCATACTTTCCAGTGGGTTGTTTGTTAAATCATGGCTCTCTTGAAAGGCTATACAAGCTGCTTGTATCTGACATATCCAGGTCTGTTGGAAACTTGGATCCCTGTTGTGCACTCTGGTTCCTCCTGATAATCTCTATGTCAGTATAGAACACAGTAATGGCATGGTGGCTGGCAGGAGCACCACAGCAGATAGTTGGGCTTACCCTCTAGAACAGAGATTCTCATGCAGGGTTTCATGGACCCTAGGGTTCTTCCAGAGTTTGTCAGGGGTTCTTTGAGCTGTGAATGATTGACCACTTATTTGATTAAAGCTTCATAGTTTCTGTTCTATCGCCACTTGGCAGAGCAAGCGAGATGACACCAATTATTTTTTTTAGCTATATGTAAGTGTGGCATTCTGACCACCAGTGTAGGATGGGCATTTCCCCATTCCCATAAATATAAGGGAATATTGTAAGGCTAATTTTTTCCAATGACCCCTGATAAATTTATTTTAGCAGTAGTTCCCCAAGACCTGAACATTATTTCAAGGGTTCCTCTTGGGTAAAAATGTTACAAAAGGCTACTCTACAAGTTCTAGGCCCTAGTTATTTGCACTACAATATGACTGGTTCATAATACCACCATTTGACTTTGGAATGGCCAAAGCAGGCACAATGCGAAGTTCTGATGGGGTTAGGTTGATAGTGGAGTCCTTAAAACATAAACAACATAAATAACATTATTCTGCTTGTCAGTATCCACGCAGAACTGAAATTACAGTTTTTGGTGTAGTTGCTCCTTACAGAGCCAGATACAGTAGGTTATCATGGTAGGAGACCAATATTATATATGTGCGCTCCACCTTTGTGGCTGAAGAATTCCCTATGCTTCAAATAACATCTACATATGGATGGACCTTTGTCTTTTTCACTCTTATCAACTATGTACCTTTGTATTCTAAATGGGGTAAATGTTAATTTCTTAATATATTCCCCTAAAAGGCTAATACATTGAAAAAAGGGTAGTAGTAAATTTTGTCACCTAGGCCCTTGCCTTTCCTAAAATTTGGGCCTGGTTTTGGGGAAGAAATCTCTCAATCGTGTCTTATATCTCTTTGGCACAGGTCACTCAATGGGAGAATTTGGTTCTGCCTTCCTAAATATACAGTTTCATTCTTCTTGCTGCATTTAACAGGGAAAGTGAAGGTCTCTAATGCCTTGTACACACGGTCAGACATCCCGACCACAAAATCCGTCAGATTTTTTCAGACGGATTTTGTCCTAAATTGGTGTTGCATACACACGGTCGGACAAAGTTGTCGGAAAATCCGAACGTTCTGAACGTGATGACGTTTGTTCGTTACAACAGGACTACGTAGAGGCTAGTAGCCAATAGCTTTGCTCTCGTAGTTTGATCTGAGCATGTGTGGCACTTTGTCCGATCGGAATTCTCTACAAGCGATCAGAAAAATTCTGATCGGATTTTTTTTCCGGAAAATTTGAGATGCTCTCAAATGCTCTCAAATTTTTTCCATCGGGATTTCCAACAGAAAAAGTCCAATAGAGACCACATACGATCAGATTTTCCGACAATATAATCCGATCGCACCTTTTCCGTTGGAATTTCCGACCGCATGTACAAGGCATTACAGCAGTCAGTCTGGAACTCATGTTTATTGATTGTGCACATAGAGACTCTAGAGATATAATAAAAGCGGTGAATGGGTTAAGCTCGCTTCTAGCCAAAGCTGTTTTTTATTTTGTACAGAGCAGTAAGTAATATTTTTTATGATTTATTGATATCTGTGTCTCCATTAGGGAGATTTACCTTTTCTTCCTATCCTCCTGTCCTAATAGCAGAGTAGCAGAGGGGCAGGGAGGGAAGGGAAGGAACAAAGACAGTAACGAATGGGAACGTATTTAGTAGACTGGAGAAGGATCAGAACATTTGTTGGGGTTTCCTTGCTCTCTGTGTCTTCCTGCTCCATTGATACCCACACACTCTGTTTTCTTATCCTGGTGTTGGAAGAACAGGAAGTTAGGTGAAATCTCCCCACAGACAGCTACACAGTAAAAACAATGTGGAGGTTCTGATGATTACTACTGAAAATCAAAAATTAAATAAATAAAAATGTTTGGCTAAAGAGTTTGGCAGTAATTTAGGAAATGTATATACAACAAAAACATGAGATTTGGATGGACTAATCCTTTAAAATTGAACTCCCTGAAAACCTTTAATTTTCAGTATATCAAGGTGTGCCAGTCAGCCAATGCCCCATGTGCTCAGTTTGAAATTCATTGTTTATGTCCTTACATGAATATTAAGTCTTGTGGGTACATGTATACAGACGCTTCCTTTGTGCCCATGGTGTGTCTGCTCTGATTGTTGGCACTGCATAGAGGGATCCCTGAACAATGCAAGGACACTGCTTGGCAATGGACATGAGAACTCAGGCTAGACAATGAGTTGAACCAGTGATGAAGCTCTTGGCAGTAGGGTGTACAATAGCCAGAGGTTATATACCAGATGCCAATCCCTTAGTTTATATCCTACCAGAATCAATCTGGTAAAAGGGAAGAGATACCTACACCACTGGTAAATGAGAGGGAGCATTGACAGTTTTACCGAAGATGTTGCCTATTGCACCATGGAGGTTGTCTGTCCAAAATTTCCCACTGCTGCATGTTTGAACTCTGTTTGCATGTTGGCACTCTGCTTCAATGCTATGAATTGTTTCTGTTCAGAAGCTAGACATGTCACCAAACCAGTCTTTAGCTTTTATCATCACCCTGTCCCTGAAAACCTTTACCTTACGTTTACAGGGACAAGGTAATTGCTCTGGTTAAAGTCCCCCCTGGGCACATAGGCTGTCTTCACCTTAATGTGATTGTAAGGATTTGTTTAAAAAAACAAAAACAAATATATTATACTTACCTCCACTATGCCTGCTCTTCTGGAGTTCCTCAGCGGCTCTCGCAGCTCTCGTGGCTCTCACGGCTCTCGCGGCTCTCGCGGCTCTTCTCCACATCAGATAACCCCCTAGGAGAAGCTTTCTCCCGGAGGGTTACCTTGCAGGCACGCTCCCGATTTCAGCATTCGGCACCCATAGAGGCCAAATACAGGACTCGGCCCCGCCCCCCAGGCTCTGCGTCATTCGATTTGATTGACAGCAGTGGGAGCCAATGGCTGCGCTGCTATCAATCTATCCAATCAAGAGCCGAGAACCCCGGGCAGAGAGACAGCGCGTCCCCTTGATTCAAGTTCTAGGGGTCAGGTAAGTAAAACGGGGGGCTGGGGGGTCGGTCATTGCCAGATGTTTTTTTACCTTAATGCATAGGATGCATTAAAGTGAAAAAACACGTAGTTTTACAACCCCTTTTAGCTGGCCACACACCAGGAGAATTTAATTAGAAAACTCTAGTTTTCGGAACGTTTGATTTTCTAACGGTTAGTGGGGCCAAATCGATGTTCATTTTCGACTGTAGTAATGAGAAAAATCAAATGAGCAGATGGAAAATTTTTCTGAAACATACAAAATTCTAACTGTAAATGTGTTTTTTGTTCAGAAAGAAATGTACATATTGTAATAAAACCTGGTTACTGCATCTGGGATTTCATTCTATTAGCAGATCTGGATGAAAATTGAAGGGCTTTTGATGAAATTAGTTGACTCAATGATGTCAAGAAAGAATGTTTCTGACAAATGATTTTTCAGAATTTCAGCTTTCAAGACAAAAGTTAGATGAGGGACAACAGAAGGAGAATGTAAATACATGTGCACTTATGTGGCTAGATATTTAGAAAACAGCCTTAATGAATACGTAAACCCAACATTTCATATTCCTGATATGTGCCTGCTGTACTTGTATGAGAATGTCTCCTGTTCATTGCTTCCTTTCTGTGAAATCCCTGGTGCTCCTGCCAGTCCCTCTGCTTTCCTATTAAAAAAAACTGACCACACTAAGCTGGTCTTTCACTGAGAAGATCAGTGTAATTCTGTTTCCCCTCCCCCGTGATTTTTTTTAAAGAAATTGTTGTATTCTGGTGCCTACAAAGCCCATGGTTTTGTTAAAAATTGTTATGAGAACAGAACAAATGTGATCACGTATTAAAAAAGGGAAGAAAAGGGTAGTTATAATGTTTTTTTATATCTATACACAAATGGTTTGCTTTCACTTCTATTTTAAATGGAATGGGTGGCTTTACAAGGTCATCATTTATAATCACTTTAGGAGCTTCCAATGATATTAGTTGGCCCAATGATGGCAACTTTTTAAGACTTCTGTCTGAACATTTGAAGCAAAATCTCTGCCTAGCTTTAGAAACAAAAAGTAGGTGATGGACCACAGCAGGAGGTTATAGATACAAGTGTACTGATTTGGGTAAAGCAGGCCATACATGATTAATGAAAAATTAATAGACTCCCCCATCCACACATTCAAGGAGCTATTGAAGGCCTCTTAAACCCCCCCCCCCCCCCCCCCCAGGGAAAGAGAGCCTTGACTGATGGGGGCATGGCCAGATGCCGGACAAGGGAAATGATTGGTGGAAACATGGGGGGTGGGATGGGAACGTGTGCCCCAGGGAATTCTGGGTCTTTCGGAAGAATCAGATGGAAGAGCTGCCCACCCTCCCACGTTTGAGTGATTTCTTTACTGGTTAAATGTGTTCACATGTTACGTGTTGGAATTTAATAAAGCCGTGGCCTTGTCCTTTCCAACCTAATGGTTGTGTTTTATTTAATGGGGTAAAAGGGCAAGGGTAGTGGGGGATTTATGCCATTGGTTACATTCCTTTGGACCTGGGTCCATTGCGCCTCAGCAATAATGAATTCTGACAGCGGGGAGGTTTTCCTGCCATCAGAATACACTTATCAGCACCACCGGCACTAGCTGCTGTCACTGACTGAGCGATCATTTTCCAAGAAGCTGGTTGTACAGAAATCAAATGAGATAATGGGGTTGATATACTAAAGGCAAATAGATTGTGCACTTTGTAAAGTGCAGTTGCACTTTGCAAGAACAGTTGCTCCAGAGCTTAGTAAATGAGGTGAAGCTCTGCTGACTTGCATCATTTAATCATGTACAAACAAAAATGCTGTTTTTTTTTTTCCCTTGCATGTGATTGGGTATTATTTTCAAAGTGAATCTTTACCTCGTTTACTAAGCTCTGGATCAACTGCTCTTACAGGGTGGAACTGCACTTTGCAAAGTGCACAGTCTATTTGCCTTTAGTAAATAAACCCCCATTGACTTCTGTATAACCCCTGCTGAACCAACCAAATTTTGATCCATCTATGGCTCGCTTACATCTAATGCCGCGTAGACACACGACCGGACTTTCCAGCAGACTAGGTCCAATGGTCTTTCCGACTGACTTTTCAGCGGAGTTCTGACGGACATTCCAAACGAACGGGCTTGGCCACACACGAATGGACTAAGTCCATTCGAAAGTCCGTTCGTTTTGAACGTGATGACGTAAGACGGGACTAAACTAGGAAGTTCAATAGCCAGTAGCCAATAGCTTCCCTTGCATCGTATTTGGTCCAGCATATAGACAAACGGTTTCCTGATAGGAATTGCGTCCGTGGGACAGATTTTAAACATGTTCTATTTCTAGGTCGGATTAGCCCACACACGAACGGATTGTCCGACGGACTGATTCCGTCGGACCTAGTCTGCCGGAAAGTCTGGTTGTGTGTACGTGGCATTAGAAATAGAAAACAGTCTTCTGCCTGGGATTTGCCACACTAGTTAAAAAGGATATTTTTTAGAAAGAGCAGGGAAGGATTAGAACCTCTGTCAGGTTTTAATTGCAGTATCCTAGATTAGTGGTTCTCAACCCTGTACTCAAGTACCCCCAAAAGGCCATGTTTTGGGAATTTCTCTTAGATAAAATAGCTGTCCAAAATACCAAGCCATTGACTCTGATTTAAAGCACCTGTACGTGATAAAAGAAGACCTGCAAACATGGCCTGTTGGGGGTACTTGAGGACAGGATTGAGAACCACTGTCCTAGATGGTCAGGATTTCACACAAAATGATATCAGGTGTTCTCTGAAATGGACACATAAAGCAATAAAAATACATTTGTAATAGAATAGGGTGGCAAATCTATATAATTTGTATTGCTGTCTGTGATCTTGTTGGAAAGATTTTCTCTCTCTTGGGACCAGAGAAATGGGGAAATCTCCCCCATGGACACCCAGATAGTAGTTAATACCTAAAAAGGATTTTCCAACACTTCCCACTCTATAAAAAATTTAAAGAAAAATAATAGTTTTCATGGAATGCCACTTTAACAGTTTCAATACCTTTTTTGGTAAAGGTCCTTTTATCCAATAAATGTCATGACACCTTCTAATATTCCCTGGTTTAAATTTTTTTTATAATAAAACCTAAATCTAGTACAATGTCCTACTGTAGCAGTACAAACATGGAAAGTACGTTTTCAAGGCCAGCTGCTTTCTTTGTACCTTGTTAGCATGCTCTTAATGGTCAAACTGTAACAAAAGATAGGCATAGCGAGATGTGGGGGGTCCTTGGCCTTGGAATTGTTTCAACATTACTAAATATTTCTGGAGAAAAGTATGCTGGAAGATTGACATACATTTGCAGATGCCTGTAGAAATAAAGTTGCCAATACACTAAGGTTCTATTTGTATCTTTGCATACCGTATGAGTTCATTTTTGCATTATCACTTGTTATGATGTGCATTAGTGTAAGCAAAGTAGAATGAGAGCTACTGTATATGGTCATTGCTATTTATTCCAAATTACACTCCAATGCACATATATACTTTATCTCACAAAAGTGAGTACACCCCTCACATTTTTTGATGGGTGAAAGAAAAGAACCACTACTTTTTCTTTTATATTGGCTTTTGGAATTTACAAATGCAACAATTTAGAAATCAGATGAAATTCTAGTGCTGGAAAACACTTTTTGATAGATAAAATATGCATTTTATATACAACTATATAGATCAGACCAAAATGAGGGACAAATGAGGAGGAATGAGGGACAGAGGGACATTGCTCGAAATCAGGGACAGTCCCTCGAAATCAGGGACAGTTGGGAGGTATGCTGTAGGGTATAGCCCAGTGATTCTCAAACTGTGTGCCATGCCACACTAGTATGCCACAGGAGATTTGCAGGTGTGCCATAGGATTTAAAATTGCTAGCTTTTGAAACCTTAAACATATCGAAAAATTAAATGGTAGATCGATGTTGCAAATGTTAAAACAGTAACATATATAAAAACACAATCTCTGTCAGTCTGTCATTCATTGGTTCTTTTCATATCGTGAGAATTGTGCGAGATCTCGGAAGAACTCGATCCCTCTAATTATATTATAATAATTGAGATCGCTCCATTCCAACTTTGATGCTTATTATAAATAAAGTTTGTTCATTGTTTAGTGATGGAGAAATACTTAATCAAGTGTGGAACTCTGAAAAGAAACTGTTAAATGAAAAGCAAGGAAGCAAGCAAAAGTAAAACTAAAAAAGTTCTTCATCACAAAAATTGTTAAATCTTTTCTGGTGTGCCATGAAAATTTTTAGATCTTTCTGGTGTGCCGCAAGACAAAAAAAATTTGAGAAACACTGCTGGAGTTGATCGAGCGGGGAAAATATACCGGGCGGTTGTACAGAAATCGATTGGTAGATCAACTTCTGTACAACACCCTTGCCCATATACGGCCAGCTTTAGGGAAATCCCCTTTCAAAGTGTTACTAAACCCAGGACCCCGCATTCACTATATCAGGTCTCCCAAAGTACCCACTGTCTGTACAGTGCTGATTGGCCCTGTGCTGATCACATGCACCCTTGCCCAACAAAATAAAAAACTCTCTAGCAATACATACCAAACTGAGCATGTGCAGAGTGCCTCCGAGGCTTTGATTTATCAGCATATGGATTGGGGATAGTTAAAAGAAGGGGAAGATCAGAGGAGATTGGATCAGACAGCCTTTTTACACAATGCAGAGAATTAACCCTTAGGTCCCACAGTGAGTATAACAAGCATGCTTTACTGTATATACAGACTGATTTCATTGTTGTGGGTTTACTAATGCCGCGTACACACGACCAGACTTATGTCCGACAGACTTTCGAAGGAGTTCTGCCGGAGTTCTGACAGAGTTCTGACGGACTTTCCGAATGAGCGGACTTGGCCACACACAATCACACCAAACTCCGACGGATTCGAACGTGATGAGGTACGACTGGACTCGAATAGGGAAGTTCATAGCCAGTAGCCAATAGCTGCCCTAGCGTCGGTTTTAGTCCGTCGGAATAGCATACACACAAGCAAATTTTTCGGTAGGAACTGGGTCCGGCAGAGTTCTGGCGGAAAAATTTGAAGCATGTTCCATTTCTAAAGTCTGTCAGACTTTTGCGAATCAAAAGTCCGTTGCAGCCCACACACGATCGAATAGTCTGCCGGAATCATTCCGTCAGACTTTGGATGTTGAAAAGTCTGGTCGTGTGTCGTGTGTACGGGGCTTTATAGAGCTGCCCATATAGAGCTTGGCAAACTGATGGAGAAATCTAAAGCCTTGTACACACTATAGCATTGATGGAGAAATCTAGGGATTGATATCGTGTATGGCCAGCTGTCACTGGAACAGGTTTCCCCAATTAAAGATTTGTCTTCTATTATTTTTCTGGGGACAACTCAAAATTTTGAATGGTTCCTCATTATTACCCCTGGTGACAATAAAGTTGAAGCCGTTATAGTTGCAAAGTGTGGGCCAACTCAATGTTGAACCCTATGGACTAAGACTGGGAACCCATTAACATTCATGTGCATGTAAAGGCAGGCGTCCCAATACTTTTCGTGATATAGGGTATTTGTTCATGCTGGAGTGCCAGAGTCCAGTTGGCAGAGCAGTGGTTTGGCTCTCAAGCATGCTGATGTCACTGGGCAGCTTATAATACAACATTAACCTCCTTAGCGGTATTCCAGAGTGTGGCTCGGGGTGGATTTTTAGTACCAAAAGTGGTAACCCGGAGTCACACTCGGGATTGCATCGCAGGATCCAGGCAAAGTTACTTACCTTGTCCCCAGGATCCTGCCATGTCTCCCCGCTATGTGTGCGAGCCGTGTCCTCCGCCGTATTTATCACAGTGCTGAGCTCCGTTCCCTGCGAGCGCTGCGACGCCCGGGGACGGAGCATGGCGCCAAATTCAAAAAGTTAAAAACACAAAATACATACAGTACACTGTAATCTTACAGGTTACATTACTTTATGAAATTATTTCACATCCCTTTTGTCCCTAGTGGTTTGTCCAGTGCCCTGCATCCAGTTTTATATTATATATACTGTTTTTTCTTCCTGGAAACTGGAGATTGTCCATGGCAACCAAAAAGTGTGCCTTTACTTAAAAAAGCAGTTTTAGACCAGCTAGAAAACAGCGATAATAAATTAGAATCACTTGCGGAATTGAGCGATAGTAATTTGTGGGGAAATTCATCATCAAACACTGAAAAGTAATGACAGTGACAATTCTGAAACTGAGCAAATTTCAGTGTTTTTGATTTGATTACATTATTGAATAATTTTTATTATTATTATATTATTATTTGTTATAATTATTTATAGTTATTTATTATATTATAATTTATGATTTTGTTTCAAACTTTATCATACCCGGGATGTCTACTAGACTCTGATTTGGACAGATTTAAGTGAGTTATTCCTAACAATTACAGGACTACAATATAAAACACCAAATTTCCATGCAAAACAATGTACTGCTTTGAGCATCAAAAATCTGAAATAATCATACCGCCAGGGAGATTAACCACTTGCTTACTGGGCACTTAAACACCCTTCCTGCCCAGACCAATTTTTAGCTTTCGGTGCTCTCACACTTTGAATGACAATTACTCAGTCATGCAACACTGTACTCAAATGAATTTTTTGTCCTTTTTTTCCCACAAATAGAGCTTTCTTTTGGTAGTATTTGATCACCTCTGGGGTTTTTATTTTTTGCGCTATAAATGAAAAAAGACCGAAAATTTTGAAAAAAAACGCACATTTCACATTGTTTCTGTGACAGAATTATGCAAATTATTAATTTTTCTTCATAAATTTTGGCCATAATTTATACTGCTACATATCTTTGGTAAAAATAACCCAAATTAGTGGATATTATTTGGTCTTTGTGAAAGTTAGAGAGTCTACAAGCTGTGGTGCGAATCACACAAAATTGATCACATCTGATGTACTGGTGGCCTATCTCGCTTCTTGTGACCCGAACAAGTCAGGAAAGTACAAATACCCCCCAAATTACCCCTTTTTGGAAAGTAGACATTCCAAGGTATTTAGTAAGAGGCATAATGAGCTTTTTGATGTTGTCATTTTTTTCCCACAATTCTTTGCAAAATTAAGATTTTTGATTTTTTTTTCTCCACAAAATTGTCATTGTAATAGGTTATTTCTCTCACGTGGCATGTGTATACCACAATTGACACCCCCCCCAAAAAATTCTGCTACTCCTCCTGAGTATTACAATACCACATGTGTGGGACTTTTTCACAGCCTGGCCACATAGAGAGCCCCAACATGCAGGTAGCGCCATCATGTGTTCTAGGAACATAAATTACATATGAGATCATCTCCCATTGGACACGCCGATCACGCTGTAAATGGCCGCTGTGATTGGCCGTTTACAGCGATCTGTGTTTGCCTGTCCCCGGGGGACACGGCGAACACAGAACTTCCGCGATGCGCGCCCGCGGCGACGCACATAGAGAGGCCCAACATGCAGGTAGCGCCATCATGTGTTCTAGGAACATAAATTACACATCTAACTTGTTGACTATTTATTACACTTTTGAAGCACCAGGACAATGACACGTGACACTGATGACAGATGGCACTGATACATGGCAATGATGACACTTATACGTGGCACTGATGACACGTGGTACTGATGACAGATGGCACTAATATGTGGCACTGATGACAGATGGCACTAATATGTGGCACTGATGACTCGGGGCACTTATACGTGGCACGGGTGACACGTGGCACTAATACGTGGCACTGAAGACACGTGGCACTAATATGTGGCACTGATGACAGATGGCACTAATATGTGGCACTAATACGTGCCACCGATGACAGATGGCACTAATACATGGCACCGATGATGCGTGACACTGATGACAGATGCACTGATAAGTGGCATTGATGACACGTGACACTGACAACAGATGGCACGTGACACTGACAGGTGGCACTGATGACAAATGGCACTGATACGTGGCACTGATGACAGATGGCACTAATACGTGGCACTGATGACAGATGGCACTATGTGGCACTGATGATAGATGGCACTGATGACAGATGGCACTTATACGTGGCACTGATGACAGATGGCACTGGGGACAAATGGCACTGGGGGCAGGTGGCACTGGGGGCAGGTGGCACTGGGGGCAGGTAGCACTGTGGTGGATGGCACTGGGGGCAGGTAGCACTTTGGTGGATGGCACTGGGGGCAGGTAGCACTGGGGTGGATGGCACTGGGGTGGATGGCACTGGGGCGGATGGCACTGCTGGGGGAAGATGGCACTGCTGGGGGAGGATGGCACTGCTGGGGGAGGATGGCACTTTTTTTTTTAACTTTTTTTTTTATCAACTCCAGGCAGAACGGCTGCCGCTGCAGCCGTTCATCTCTCCCCTCTCACACTGTCTGTGTGAGGAGGGAGAGCGGCGCTGAGAGATGATCTCATATGTTTACATATGAGATCATCTCCCATTGGACACGCCGATCACGCTGTAAATGGCCGCTGTGATTGGCCGTTTACAGCGATCTGTGTTTGCCTGTCCCCGGGGGACACGGCGAACACAGAACTTCCGCGATGCGCGCCCGTGGCGACGCACATAGAGAGGCCCAACATGCAGGTAGCGCCATCATGTGTTCTAGGAACATAAATTACACATCTAACTTGTTGACTATTTATTACACTTTTGAAGCACCAGGACAATGACACGTGACACTGATGACAGATGGCACTGATACATGGCAATGATGACACTTATACGTGGCACTGATGACACGTGGTACTGATGACAGATGGCACTAATATGTGGCACTGATGACAGATGGCACTAATATGTGGCACTGATGACTCGTGGCACTTATACGTGGCACGGGTGACACGTGGCACTAATACGTGGCACTGAAGACACGTGGCACTAATATGTGGCACTGATGACAGATGGCACTAATATGTGGCACTAATACGTGCCACCGATGACAGATGGCACTAATACATGGCACCGATGACGCGTGACACTGATGACAGATGCACTGATAAGTGGCATTGATGACACGTGACACTGACAACAGATGGCACGTGACACTGACAGGTGGCACTGATGACAAATGGCACTGATACGTGGCACTGATGACAGATGGCACTAATACGTGGCACTGATGACAGATGGCACTATGTGGCACTGATGATAGATGGCACTGATGACAGATGGCACTTATACGTGGCACTGATGACAGATGGCACTGGGGACAAATGGCACTGGGGCAGGTGGCACTGGGGGCAGGTGGCACTGGGGGCAGGTAGCACTGTGGTGGATGGCACTGGGGGCAGGTAGCACTTTGGTGGATGGCACTGGGGGCAGGTAGCACTGGGGTGGATGGCACTGGGGTGGATGGCACTGGGGCGGATGGCACTGCTGGGGGAAGATGGCACTGATGGGGGAGGATGGCACTGCTGGGGGAGGATGGCACTTTTTTTTTTAACTTTTTTTTTTATCAACTCCAGGCAGAACGGCTGCCGCTGCAGCCGTTCATCTCTCCCCTCTCACACTGTCTGTGTGAGGAGGGAGAGCGGCGCTGAGAGATGATCTCATATGTTTACATATGAGATCATCTCCCATTGGACACGCCGATCACGCTGTAAATGGCCGCTGTGATTGGCCGTTTACAGCGATCTGTGTTTGCCTGTCCCCGGGGGACACGGCGAACACAGAACTTCCGCGATGCGCGCCCGCGGCGACGCGCATTGCGGAAGTAAACATTAGGACGTCCAGGGACAGCCTCCCGGACGAACGCGCCTGCTCCACGGCGGTCATTCGGCTATAGGGCGGGCGCGAGGTGGTTAAGCATAAACACAATAAAACAATAATAATAATTAAAAATAATAATGCCACATTCTTTACTGGTTGTGCAGCCTGGCCGTATAAAGTAAAAATAAGTAAGACTGCAACTGGACTTTCAGGATCTGATCTGATTGTTCAGAAAAGACCTTTTGGCGATCCACCTGACATGCACATCTGTTGTTTGGTCAATGTTAGGAACTCTCTGCATCATCCATTGGTATAGAGCAGGGGTCTCAAACTGGTGGCCCTCCAGCTGTTGCCAAACTACAAGTCCCATCATGCCTCTGCCTGTGGGAGTCATGCTTGTAATGGTCAGCCTTGCAATGCCTCATGGCACTTGTAGTTTTGCAAAAGCTGGAGGGCCGCAAGTTTGAGACCCCTGGTACAGAGGGAACTGGGTTATAGCATTCCATCCTACTTTGTTATTAAAGATATTCACAAAGTTGGCTGAAAAAGTCCAACCCGCCACATCCCTGCCAACTTCTGTAACCCGCCAGCATGACCATTCATGTCCCATACAAGGGAAGATTGTTCTAAGATTGCAAGAAAAGTTCATGACTGATGAAATTCTTCACCAACGCATTTCCATCCGGGATGATCAAAGCAAACTGCAGTATGTTTTCAACTTGTAGTAAACTGTTGAGTTTAGCAAAGTTACGAATTTGTCTTTTTTTTCCCCTTTGTCCTGTATTCTGTGTCATGTGACCAGCATGTCATGTCACCAAACCAGTTTGTATCTTGTATTATTTTACAAGACTGAGAGATTATTAACAGAACTAGAGCTATATAGATTGTTAGTTTGGGCAATTGTTGCCTCTCTTGAGCAATGAATTGTTAGGAAAATGGCCCACTATGAAATGGGTGTATATACATTTAGGTGTCTATTCACAGTAAATATAGCTTTAGGCATTAGATTATCCTTAACAGGGGACTATAATGTATGTTTAGTGAGCGCACTTTATACGTTACTATTGTAAAAGCCATCTGAAAGTAGTTTTTACTGTAACTTTTACATTTTTCTGTGCTTTCTGTACTATATTTTTATGTTTGTATTCAGATCTTTCTCTAGTGGCTGATCGGCATATCAGTCATGCACTCATCATCAGTGTTAAATATCTGCTAATCCAAAATATAAAGGAGTATGTTACTTCCAGTTATATAAGTTTAGACTGACATATGAAATCTGGGCATGCAGGGGTTGATTTACTAGCAGCAAATATACTGTGTACTTTGCAAAGTGCAGTTGCTCCATAGCTTAGGAAATGATGCGCATCTTCACTTTGCAAAGAATACCCAATCACATGCATTCTGTGCTTGCACATGATTTGATGATAGAAGTCTGTAGAACTTGTGCTCATTTACTAAACTCTGTAGGAACTGCACTTTGTAAAGCGCACAGTCTATTTCCCTTTAGTAAATCAACCCCAGACTGTGCAAATTTCCTGATGAGCCAGCTAAAATAAACTCCCCGCTCCCACCCCCCAAAGACAGAAAGTCCTCTGAGGCTCTAATCCCCCTCAGCCTCCAATGTCACCCAGGGAAAATCCTGGCTGGAATGTGGGACCCTAATGAAAAATGCTTATGCAGGGAAAAGCCACAATGTGGGGTTTCCTCCTTTTTGGGCAAAAGTACTTTTCCAGGGGGCATAGGGAGGGGTTTGTGGGTGACACTGATGGATGCCATTGTGTGTTTTATACTATTTATTTGTAGCACCCCCTTTACATGCAGGTGAATTTAGTTGGCCAGAGGAGCCAGGGTTAAGTTGTTGTTGTTAGTTATTTGAGAGGCTATGAAGACTCAGTCACTGCTGCCTTCCCCTGGCTTCTGGAGCTTAGGAAGGTTCTGGAACTTGGAGGGTGGAGAGACAGTGATAAGGCCTGAATATTTATGGAGTTTCTTCCAATCCCTGGGTGAGGATGACCCAGAAGGTGGAGAGATGACCCTTAAGTATTGTGGAGCCTGGCCATGTGGGAGCAGAATCCAGTATCCAGAGGCCTAGAGGAGATCCCTTAGCTGGGGGGCTCTGCTTCCAGGAAAAAGGGGCCAGACAGGAAGACACATTGAGACAGAGAGAGAGAGAAATCAGCAGGTGAGTCCTCACGCCATTCAGCTAGGCTTAGCTGAGCCAACCTGGGAGCCATTGGGACCTGTCCAGCAGGATGCCTACTCATAAGTCACCATATACAGTATGCTACAGGATATTTACAAGGGACTGAGTGAGTAATCTCAAATTTTCCACAACACAAAGCCTATAGAGAAGAAGAAACCCGGTGCAATACCCAGCTAGCTATCTGGAAGGGACAGCTTAAAGCTACTTAGCCTACTACAGCTACCCTACACCTTTGGGGATCCTAAGTTGGAGCCAGGTGCTTTGGCATTTTGAAGATAGAATACCTGCAATCAGTAGTTGAGTCTATCATTGCCAGTCAGGCTGTAAAACTTTTCCCATGGAAACACAACCTTGTGATCTTTGGTATAAGTCAGAGACAGTTACTATATGTCATCAAGTTCTACTTTACCACAGTTCATGGCATACCACACCACCTCAATCCCATCCAAGTTGATTACCCTAATAAACTAAAACAAAGCCCTTGGACTGGTTTTATGATTGGTGTGCTTGTTTAACCTCCTTAGCGGTAATCCCGAGTCTGGCTCGGGTTGGGAATTTCATTACAATAGCGGTAACCCCGAGCCAGACTCGGGCTTGCACCGCTCGATGCAGGGGAGGACACAGGTAACGTCACTTACCTTGTCCCCTGGATCCAGCGATGTCCGCCGCGCTGTGTGATCGAGCCGTCCTGCGCTCGATTCACAGTGCCGAATGCCGCCGAGCTCCGTTCCCTGCGACGTTACGGCGCACGGGAGCGGAGAACGGCGGCAAATTCAAAAATGTAAAAAGACACAAAAGACACACAGCACTGTAATCTTACAGATTACAGTGCTGTAGTAAAAAATACACACCCCCTTTGTCCCTAGTGGTCTGTGCAATGCCCTGCATGCACTTTTATATTATAAATACTGTTTTTTACTGCTTGTAATTTGGAGATTGTCCATAGCACCCAAAACATGTCCCTTTTTCATCTTTTTTTGGATTTGATTACATTATTCAATAATTTTTATTATTCTTTATTATATTATAAACTTTATCATACCCGGGATGTCCGCTAGACTCTGGTTTGAAGAGATTTCAGAGCGTTATTCCTAAGAATTACAGGACTACAAAATAAAAGCCAGATTTCCATGCAAAATAATTGTACCGCTTTCAGCACCTTATTCCAGACTGAATCATACCGCCAAGGAGGTTAAAATACCTGTGTCCTGGCTGTGCATGCAAAGGGGGACCCAAAATCCAGCAGACCCTAAGGGGGTAGTGCTACACACACAATATTACCAAAACTATTGGGATGCCTGCCTTTACACACACACATGAACTTTAATGGCATCCCAGTCTTAGTCCATAGTTGGCCCACACTTTGCAGTTATAACAGCTTCAACTCTTCTGGGAAGGCTGTCCACATGGTTTAGAAGTGTGTCTATGGGAATGTTTGACATTCCTTCCACCCCACAAATGTGCTTCTGGACGAATGGTCAAACATTCCCATAGACACACTCCTAAACCTTGTGGACAGCCTTCCCAGAAGAGTTGAAGCTGTTATAGCTGCAAAGGGTGGGCCAACGCAATATTGAACCCTACGGACTAAGACTGGGATGCCATTAAAGTTCATGTGCGTGTAAAGGCAGGTGTTCCAATAGTTTTGGTGATATAGTATATATTTTATATATGATGAAAAAAATTGTGGTCGATACAAGAAGGGGTAATTTCCAATTTTTGCTTCATTTAGGTTTATTATACTTACTTCCCCAGTTGCCTGTCCGTTTCAATGTTACAAACTCTTCAACATTCATTACTTTCAGGATTGTTGGGTGCCCATGTTCTGTGCTGCATATTGTAGTTCCATCACCCAACCCCGCCTACATCATTATAGAATAGAACAGTAATGTAGGAGTATGGAGACTCAGGATGTAGTGGGGGACACAGCCATCCGACCTTCTTGGAAGTGTCAAATGCTGAAGATTCTAGGCCCTTGTACACATGGTCGGAGATTCCGTCAGAATGTGTCCGATCGGAGCGTTTTGTCGGATATTCCGACTGTGTGTGGTCTGCATCGGGCTGCTTCCGTCGGACCAACTTTTCCAACTTGCCGGAAATATTTTCCGACAAAATGCTCCGATCGGACATACTCCGATCATGTGTAGAGAATTCCGATCGGACAAAGTGCCACGCATGCTCAGATCAAATTCCTACACCAAAACTATTGGCTACTAGTGTGAACATAGTCCCGTCGTAATGAAATAACGTCATCACGACGGATTTTCCGACAACTTTGTCCGACCATGTGTATACAACAGTTTCGGACAAAATCCGACATCCGATGGATTTGGTTGTCGGAATCTCCGACCGTGTGTACAAGGGCTAACAGAGGCTGGAGTGCTGGAATGGAACGGAAAGGTAGGAGACAGGGGCTGCCAGAGAGGTACTAATTCTTCTATCAGTGTAACTTTCAGATGTAATTTTGCAACTGAGGGGGTCACTTTAAAGTTTTTAGTTTTTTTTTAGTTTGGTTGTGTTTACTCTAACGTATCCTTAGCTTTGCTCCCTGCATAGGCTTATTGAATAGATTCACAGACTTTCCTGCAGTGCTGTGTCCTTTGTTTGGAGAATACAGTTGTGTATTACTGCCCAGCAGATTCATCTCATCAATGAAGACTGTCTCATTCAGCTGCATGGTCTCCCACACTTTGTGTACAGATGGAATTATCGCAGAAATCTTAGTCATTTTTGACTAATGCAAACAAGCTGAATGAGTGTGCTGCCATGGATCTGACTCATTCTCCCAACATCTCCAGATCAAAGCTCCTTCACGGTTTAGGGGAACTCCAAGTCAATCTAACAAAAGGAGACTTTCTACCTTATAGGGTACTGAGCGTTCTGCTTTTCTGTGTTATGTGCCAGAAATCACTGAATAGTAAATGTGAAGAAGAATGTTATATAATCTCTGGAAGATTATTCATTCAGAAACTGAACAGAACTATGTTCACTTTTACAGCATAATTATTGGTGAGGGTTGGCCTAAAATAGGCATATGTACTAAAAAGCAGCCAATACAGTAGATGACTCGATTTCCTTCCACCCAGAAAGAAAATCAATTGATTTCCCCATCAACACAGTTAGTATTGATGTTCCTCCCTCAGCACTATTGTGTTTTATTGTGTTGGCTGGCAGAACTCAATAATTACGGCTAGATGGCTACAGCCACCCGCAGTAGTGAAATGCAAAAAAAACAGCACGTTGCTTGTACTCAAGTCGATCAATGGTTTGGATACAATCAGCCTACCCATACATGGATCAAATACTGGCTGAACCAGCCGAATTTCAATCCATGTATTGCTGGCTTTATAAGAGAAGCCATCTCCACATGGGCAATAGTAAAGCTGTAAATTCACTGTTACATACAGTAACTAATGTCCTGGTGTACTCTTCTGGCAGGAGCTCAAGCATCTTTGCACTAAAAATAGAATTGCGCGTTCTCATAGCTCCACCACTCAGGTGAAGTTTACACTTGAGTGTAGCCTGCCAATAACGTTGCACTGTATTTTGCAAAGAGGAACAGTGCATTTTAATCAGGGCTTTTTTTCTCAAACAATAGGTCCTGGAACTCACCCATAACCCCCCAAGACCCCTCCACCCACACACACCCTCCAAATCACATCAAATAATGGGTGTGGTCAGTCAAATTTCACGAACAGTAGGAGGGTCTTAAAGGGGCATTAAATACCAGGAGTGCAGAGTTCAGGGGGGGGGGGGGACACACAGAGTGCAGAGCTGTCGGAGCCAGAGGTGGTGGAACTGAGTTCCACCAAGTTCCCCCTGAAAAAAAGTCCTGATTGTAATATACTTGGGCTCCTTGCCTGTATGAGTTATTATACTCAAAAGTATGAAAAACAGGATAGAGAATAAAGCTGGCCATAGATGGATCAAACTGCAGCCAGTTCAGCAGTGACTGGCTGAATTTCGATCCATCTATGGCCTCTCTAATGATCAACTCCAACCGAACAGGACTGTAGTAAATTTTCATTCAATCAGTGCACACAGCCCGCATGCAGCCCGGATCAATGTATTCTGACAGCACCTCCTAACACTATACAGAGGAACAGAGCTGAGGCTGTCAATCACAGGCTGTGTGCTGAAACTCCCTTCCCCTGCTCCTTTTTTTCTCTTGGTGTCAGGAAAACTTGTCAGAAGTGATTCATGCTGATAGCAGAGGAATGAGGCAGCAGACAGAAATTACACTTAGTGCTCTTAATTGAAAGAATTACACACTATAGAGGGATATGCTTTGTTTATATTTCGTGTTTGAGCATACAAACACTTTAAAAAGGAAGTAAAGCCTCCTAAAAAATATATATATATATATATATATATATATCCTGCAAGGCAAAGGCATAATGAGCTAATATGCATAGCATACTAGCTCATTATGAATTACTTACCTGAGATCGAAGCCCCGACATTGGTCCTCGTTCGTCTCTTCCGACGCCATCTATCCTGAAGTGACTTCCGGGTATCGCGGCTCTAGCGATGTGACTGGCCAGAGCCGCGATGATGTCACTCCCACTCTTGCGATCTGGTGCTGCCACTAACGGCATGATCGCTGTTAGAAACGGCACGCTCAGTGCGCCTGCACCCGATGTCTGTTGTTCTGAGCATGTTCTGAACAATCTGGGGAAAAACTTGGGATATATTTCCCAGGAAATCATTATTATTGCTGAGATAAGACTCAGTCCAGGGATGTGCACAGAAGGCAATAACGTGTAAACTTGGCTGGTGTTCAGAACAATAAACAAGGTCTAGCAATCTGGAATTTAAACCGCCCTATATCTATTGGTATTTCAACTTTTACCTACAGAGATTTGTCTTTTAAATTTAGCCTAGGTTCCTCCAAGAGCAATTGTGAGCCTGTAGTACATGAACATCCTCTCTATAAAGCCTAACATGTGTGACAGGGTCAGATCATTTATCATTTCTGTCGCAGTTATCAGGTTCAGTCATCGGAAGCTCTCACATGGCCTTGTCCTTTGTCCAATAAGACCTGTTTGACAAGCCCCATCCCTTGGGAGGTGGGGTGGGGGGGGGGGGGGGGTCTAAAAAGTTATATGTGCACCAGATTTTAGACAACTTTCATGTATTCTGCTGACAGGACAGAGATAAGCCATTGTTTGGGGTCTGCATTCTCCCATTACAAGATTGGCAGGTAGAATGTAAGAAAAGAAAAACAAAAACTTTTACCTTAATTTGCAAAAATCAGCCTGAGAAAAGTACTACTAGCGAAACTGACAAAATTGTGCAAGAGGTACTTCTTCTTTCTGGTTTTTATAGATGTTGTTTTTCTAGTTTTAAACCTCAAAATTCCATGTGACTGTTTCCACTAAATTGACTATATATGCAATTATGGGTTTTCTGTGCATGAGCTAAACTATATTACCAAAGGTATTGGAAAACCTGCCTTTACACGCACATGAACTTTAATGGCATCCCAGTCTTAGTCCATAAGGTTCAATATTGAGTTGGTACCACCTTTTGCAGCTATAACAGCTTCAACTCTTCCGGGAAGGCTGTCCACAAGGTTTAGGAGAGTGTCTATGGAAATTTTTGACCATTTTTCTAGAAGCGCATTTGTGAGGTCAGGCACTGATGTTGTGCGAGAAGGCCTGGCTGGCAGTCTCTGCTCCAGTTTGTCCCAATGCATGTCTTTATGGACCTTGCTTTGTGCACTGGTCCAAATAATTTGGTGGAGGGAGGATTTTGGTGTAGGGTTGTTTTTCAGTGATTGGTCTTGGCTCCTTAGTGCCAGTGAAAGGAACTCTAAGCCCTTGTAAACACGGTCGGAGATTCCGGCAACCAAATCCATCTGAGTGATTCCGACGGATTGATTCCGGAAGAGGTCCGGAAGTGATGTTGCATACACACGGTCGGACTAAGTTGTCGGAAAATCCGATTGTACATAACGTGATGACGTTATTTCTTTAGGACGGGACTACGTTCAGGCTAGTAGCCAATAGCTTTGGTCTAGGAATTTGATCTGAGCATGCGTGGCACTTTGTCCGTCGGAGTAGGCTACACATGATCGGAGTATGTCCGATCGGAGCATTTTGTCTGAAAATTTTACCGGCAAGTTGGAAAAGTTGGTACGTCGGATATTCCGACGGAAACAGTCCGATGCAGACCACACACAGTCGGAATTATCAACAAGACAGTGCGATAGGAAACATTCCGTCGGAATCTCCGACCGTGTGTACAAGGGCTTAAGGCATCAGCATACCAAGACATTTTGGACTATTTAATGCTCACAACATTGTAGGAACAGTTTGGGGATGGCTCCTTCCTGTTCCAACATGACTGCGCACCAGTGCACAAAGCAAGGTCCATAAACATTCCATAACATAACATAAAAATGTGAGGGGTGTACTCACTTTTGTGAGATACTCTATATAAGTACCATAAATAAATCATTTTTAACAGGGGTTCCCTGAGACCAGAACATTTTTTCAAAGGGTTCCTCCGTGTTGAAAAGGTTGAGAGAGGCCGATCTATACAGTGATAACAATCAAAGCTTTTCCTAGGTCATTATCTTTATAGTGATAAGATTGCACCATATTGTATAGTAGTAGAACATATCTGTGCTGATAATCAACACTCTGTTCTATGTATTAACAAGATAATAAGAGCCTATTGAATGTCCCAACAAACACGCTGCTTTGTAACACAATGGAAAGTCTTTGGATCTGTTGTGCTCGTAGTAATCTTTCCTAAGGTAGAATTGTGTGGAAATTATTAGACAATCAGCTTGCAGTGTATGTTGAATGAGTCAGTAGGTCTTTGGCAAGGCTCACCCAGCCAGTACATGAGGAAAGCCATTCATTATCACAGAGAAAAGAGTGATTCAACTACACAGAGTTATCGGTCAAAGGCTCCGGCTCTCTTCACAAAGTTACTCCGGGACAATGACATCTCTACACACAATGTCCTCACAGTGAGCCCGCTGCTAGAAGTTCATATGAGTGCAAGACAAAAGGATATGAATAAAAACATTCCCGAATATGTTAAAACCCAAGTCTTATTGGGGAAACTCTAATGTTCAGTTCAGTAAGCACTGAATAACTATTGGATTTTTTTTTTCTAAGTTTCTTTATTCAAGTTTGATAGCCCTATACAATGTTAAAACTTGTATTATTAACTTGTATTGTATAATTCTCAATAAATTATTTTAAAAAGAAAAAAGAAAAAAGGAATTATTTTTCTTTAAGGGAAAGAATTTTGAATTAATTTTCCTTTCGTTAAACTTTTTAAATGAATACATTTTTAAACTGATGCATTATATCCATCTTCAAATAACATAGTTCAACTAAAGATACAAAAGAAAGTAGATCTAAACACAATTACTAACATTTCCTACAAGCACTAACATTAAGGCTCGGTTCACACAGGGGCAACACGACTTTTGGAGGCAACTTGGACGTGGACACGACTTACAACACTACTTTAAGTCGCCCCAGGCCAGGTGACTTGCCGTGGCCAATCAGAGAATGAGCTCTCAGGGGGGAACTCCTTTTGAGAGCTGATAATTCTCTGAGAGTCGCCTCCGTATAGACGGAGATCCGACTTGTAGGCGACCTCCATTGAAATCAATGGGTACCAGTCGCCTACAAGTCAGATTGAAGTAGTACAGGAACCTTTTCTGAAGTCGGAGCGACTTCAGTAGTGCGCATTAAGACAGCTCTCATTCACTTACATTGATTTCTACATGTTGTGCGAACCTGAGGTGACTTGGGGCGACTTGAAGTCGGATCTGTGTCGCCCCTGTGTGAACCGGCACTTAATGTAGTTTCAAAAGTTTTTTTTTCTTTTTTTTTTAATCTGCAATTTGTATAACAAAAATCAAATAATTGATTGTGCTCAACCTAACTATACCTACTATAATAGCTGCCGTATCAATATCACTGACAATATTAACAAATTATTGTGCAAAAAATGACAGCACTTCTCGAGCATCCCAAAGCATATAAAAAAAAAACTGCAATAAATATAATCAATATGAAATAAAATACAGTAAAATAAAAAGTGAATAAATAATTTATAAATGGTGAATATATAAATTAATTATAAATTAATCTTTCACTGTTATTCACTAATATGTTATTTATTCACTAAGACCCTTTTGGGCTAAAAATAGCGACGTAAAGTGCCTGAAAAACGTCTCCCCTGCAGTCTCAGGGTAAAAGCCTGAGTGCTTTCACACTGAGGCGATGCCCTGGCAGGACATTAAAAAAACTCCTGCAAGCAGCATCTTTGGAGCAGTGAAGGAGCGGTGTACACACCGCTCCTACACCACTCCTGCCCATTGAAATGAATGCACATCACTGCCGAACCGCACGGCAAAATGCTGTTGCAGCGGTGCTTTGCGGGTCGTTTTAACCATTTTTCGGCTGCTAGAGCGGGTTGCTAGCAGCCGAAAACACCACAGATTTTTTTAGCGGTGCTTTACCGCCGACGGCGCCGATGTCCCAGTGTGAAAGCAGCCTTATTTATTATATAATATGAGTTATATTTATTGTATGTATTTATATTATTTAAAGTGGTAGTAAAGTCCTATGACAAAAGTTTGGGCTCCCACCACATACTAGCACATTATAATAGACTTACCTAAAAGCGAACCCCACCAGCGGTGTACACCACTGTCAGTGCCTCCATCTTCTCCAGTCTTCCTTCCAGGTTTGCACTCTCCAGCCATTTGAATGGCCAGGCTGCTATTATGTCACTCGCACATGTGCACAGTAGTCACAGTCATGGAACAGTGCTCTCTATGGACGGCATACTCCAGTGTGCCGCCCATTCAGAGGGCAGTGTGCATGTGCAGGTGACATCACAGCCACCACAAATGTGAATATCTCCGTCCTAAACTGTACACATTGAGGAGATATTCACTGTACCTACAGGTAAGCTTTATTATAGGCTTACCTGTAGGTACAAGTCACAAAACAGAGTTGACTACCGCTTTAAGGTATCTGAGTAGCACTGTAATGTTATGCACAATTGTTTATTAAAATAAACCCTGTTGACTTAGCCATGGTGTCCCTTTTAGGCACTCCCTGTTACAGGATTACAACTGTCTCTCAGTTGTGCTTCTACATTGCCATCCTGTCACATGCCCAGGGTAGAGACTAAAAACTGCTGATTGTAAAAATGGTGAAAAAAAGTAGTTTTATAATAAAAAGGCAATTGATTATGATACATAGTGATTTAGCTAATTAAATGCCACCCGGTTAGGCTTTAGCTTTTCTAATTCAAGTTGTACCAATGACACAGGCTTTATAGAGCACAATGGCATTTGCTGATTGCATGTGTGTGACGTTCCCTGTCAATTAGGTCTCCCTGTTTTAGTGGTGCAGTCCCCTGTCGTTCAGGTGAGGTAGTAGCTGGGTATTTAAGGGAAGCAAGGTCAAAGTGTAGAGGTCAATAGGAGAACTGAAGAACTAAAGAACTCTTACTTGTGTTTCTCTTGCCTTTACCACATTTTTGGAAACATTCTGGAAAGCATTGATAAACTATGCAAAAAAAAGAGTAAACTTTTTTTGTAATTTTGACTCTGTGATGTGTTTGGTAAAGCTATTAGCACAGGTAGGCCAAGCTTGACTTGGCGGGTGTCTATATGCAGCAGTAGGGTAATTCTTAGCACTGCTCTCATAAGTGCTGGACTGATCAGACATTCTTCCAGAGATACCTCCCATTCAGCCAAAGCCTGGAAATACAGCCAGATTTGGTTTGGGAGTGATCTAGTAGGGCAAGTCTGTCTGCTTGGAAAGAAGGTTCCCTTGGGTGCATAGGCCTGATTACTCAGGCCCCAGTGTGTCATAGGCCTCGGATGTTTGGTAGGACCCTCTGTGAATCAGGCATAAAACCACTGGAGACAGAAAAACCTCTTGCAATTGTGCAACCTGAATAATATAGGAACCTGAATTATATAGTGAACCAGAGGAACAATTGTTGGAGTCTCAGATCTGCCATTATTGAAAACTTTAACTGCAGATCTCGGTGTGGGAACTGGATTAACAACCTACAGTAAAAGGGTGCTTGAAGGCAGCTGGCAGAAGAGTTAGAATCTGAATATGTCCTTTTTGCTGTTGACCGCCTCCACCTCCCCCCCCCCACCCCCATTATATGGGAGAGAAGTGGCATTACCATTCCACTCTCCTCACTGTGAGAGACCATATTTTGTAATATGTTGCTCATCATATATACAAAGATCATATAAAATATATTTGAAATGTTGCACTGGAGGAAAATTATTTTAGGTGTACCTATTATGTGGGTGTTTAGACTGACTTAGTGGAATTTTATGTATACATTTTGTGTCCCTGGAAATCCCAAAATATAATAACATTGCCTAAACATCTATCCACCAAACAGTTCATTGACATTCAGATAATGTTTTGGTAGAACTACATGGACCAATATGATAAATCTATCTAACTCTCCATTTCTGCATTCTAGATATCTATTTTACACTGAATCCACTCAATGTTACCTCCTCACTTGGGAAGGATATTGCTCTTCGATGTGATGTACGTGGAGAAATGGAACCACCTCCAGATGTGGAATGGCTGAGGGATGGACTAACTTTGGCCTTTGCCGACACTAACCAGATCCAGGTGCCAGAAGATGATGACAAATGGCTGCTCATCAGTGAATTGAGGTAGGTGGAATATTTAACACTGGAGCCGGGTCAGTCATTCGAGTGCAAATCTGGAGATGAGCGATGAGAGGTGGCTAAGCAACCTGTCACTTTTCTAAAACATGTCTATTAATAAACTGCCAGTCTTGGATTTTGGAAGATCCTTCACTACATTAAAAAGAAACTATGTGCGTTTATAGACTGTGCACTTTTAGCAACTGATAACATTAGGTATATCATTTTAGGGATTTGTTTAGTGTTGGGGTTAGGTTAGAGGAAATTTATAGGATGGCATTGATACTTGATCTGACATTGTTACTAAATCTGCCAATACTAATTGCCTGGCTGTCATGCTAAACGTTTTGCTTCTGCATTTTCAGTCATATAAGGACTTCTGACTTTACTGATCTGAATATCTGTACCATGTCAGCGACACAGAAGGCAATGAAGCCATTAGGTTAATGCAAAAGCTAGGCAACTAGTATCTTCAGAAGTTGGCCAGCAATGTCTGCTCATGGTCTAGTGATTTCAGTATTCTTTGAGTCACAGACCCACACAAAATAAAGTCAAAACTCCTGATTACCACACTCACTATGGGTCAATGACTTGAAAATAATAATAGCCAGTGGAGCAATTGGCAACCAATCAGCTAGGATTTTTAAAGTGCAAGCTCAGGAATGACTGCCTGCATATTGCTCTCCGATTAGGTTTCCTTAGGCCGCGTACACACGGGCGGATTGTCTGGCCAACTTAGTCCGCTGAAACGTGTTTCAGCGGACAATCCGCTCGTGTGTGGGCTTCAGCGGACTTTTTCAGCGGACAGTCTGGCGGACTAAGTCTTTCGGAATTTCCGTAATACAGTCCATCCAAACTTGGTTTCAGCGGACAGTCCGCTCGTGAGTAGGCAAGTTGGACGGACTAAGTATGGCGCATGCTCAGAAAGGATTTACACGGCCGAAGGTTGCATTGCAGTATATTGGACGTCGAATTTCTAGTCCCGTCGTACGTGCCGTACACGTCATCGCGCAAGCTTTCAGCGGACTGTCTGTTCGTCGTGTGTGGTCAAGTCCGTTCATTCAAAAGTAGGACGGACTGTCTGTCGGATTGTCTGACGAACTTAGTTGGGCAGACAATCCGCCCGTGTGTACGCGGCCTTAAAGTGTAACCTTCCTCAGAACCTCTGAGGAAGAGGGTACTACCCACGAAAACACATAAGCCAGTTGGATCTAGGAGATGTCCCCCCAAGCCCAGGAGCATGTGGAGTGGACAGAACAACTTTGTCACTTTGATGAGCCTTGTCTGTTTTATAGTCTGTAAGTAGATATAGGCTGATTTTTACAATAAATGGTTATTGGGATAATGTGCTAGGCTGGTGCACTCTCACTTTCTTAGTTACTTCCTGTCCTAGGCCTGTCCTAAGGTAACACTACTTAGCCAATGGAGTGTGCCTGGATTAGCAAAGCTATCATCCTAGAACAGGAAGTATGTTAGACCTATGAAACACCTCTCCCTCTCCTCATCTCCATTACATAGAGATACAGTGTTCTTTAGATCTCAGAAGAAGATAGCTAGGAAAGCTGATAACATTGTTTGAAATATTAGTTCAGTGCACAGGAAGTTCCAAAGACACTGCATTTTTTTTTTTTTTGGTGGGATCAATGAGTATTTGCATTCTTTGTATTTGCAGAAATAATTCTTAGCCTGATTAAAAAGATAACCAATGCAGTCACCGTATCCTAGGACCAATAGGCTTCAATATATAAAGCTTTCATTCTTAGGTTTTCTATATCCTGTAAGCCCAGCCTACATACCATAAATAAAGCCAGATAACCATATCAACTTTCATAAAAAATGAAACAAGTACAAGCCAGAGATAATTTATATCTATTTAAATATAAAAATACACATGAAAATCTTTCATATCTTTTTATTTCCTGGGTGAAAAGGTTGAGTGTCAGAAATATAATTTAATATCTTGTTAGGGCAACTATCCTAGTGACCGGCACATAGCATGCTATAAATATCAACCTGACCAGTCACCACAATAAGCTGTATGTTATGTGGAAATTCTGTAATCCGGTACTGGAATGCAAGTATTAACATATCTAAGTGCAGGGAATTTCAGTTCTGTAAACATAAATGATTTTGGTAATATCTTGGAGGGACTTGGATTTCAGAGAAAGTAAAGGACACGAGGTCAAAGCAGAATGTGGAAGGAAAATTAAGTAGCCTATGTGAAGCAATAGGAATAGCTGAGTCTGGGCTGGTCCTACCATAAACTTTTGACCCTATGATTCTATTCTATTCTTACGTCTAAGCTCGCACTGTCCAGCTTTTATATTTCCTTCCACGTTAATGTTTGTACAACCCAAGCAAAACGTTGTCACTGTACTCCCAAGCTGCACTGCAGATATGCCTGTACTAGCATTCGCCATATTTTTTATTGTCTTATATGGGCAGAGGTTTTTAATTAACTAGATTTATTGTGGTTTTCACCAAGTGGAGTGTATTTCTGCCCTTACATTGAGCACTTCCTGTACTGTTAACCAAGCCTCCTTCTCAATCCAACATTTCTATGGCAACCCTGCTTCCCTGTTCATAGCTTACTTGTTTTATTTCATAGTATTTACTTGTGCCAATGTCTACTGTTTGCCTTTGTCAGACTTATCAACTTCAGCTGATAAGACTGCAGTAATGGCCAAGTTTAGACTGTATGTGAGGTCACATGGTGTGTAGGAGGAAGCTCTGAGTGATTAGCAGAGTTCAGTGCTGTGCATAGGAAGTCCTGATAACAGATAGATAAGCACATAGAGAGTGTGCCATAAATCAGGGGAGATCTGGGCATGCTCAGTGACTTCATTCTACAGAACAACAAGGATTACAACAATACTAAGCAAGTAAGGAGATATCTACAAGCAGTGTTCATTAGGGTTTTTTATGCTGATTTACATGGGACAAAGTTGTGGGGGAGGGTTTACAACCACTTTAAGACATCAAAAGGGGGCCTTGGCATGATCAACTTCTAGTATATATGGACTTCTAATTTCCAGAGGTCTACTTCCTCTATTTTCAGCAAACTTGTCGTTTTTTTTTTCCAATGTTTGGCTCATGCTTTATTTATTTATTTTGCCTTCCTTTGGAAACAACTGTGGGTATATGATTTGATATATAGGATTGTGTATGTATATATATATATATATAAAATATTTTTTTTCCTTCTTCTTCTATCGGCTGAACTAGATGGACTTGTGTCTTTTTTCAACCAGACTAACTATGTAAAGTCAAGGTTGGCCTCCACATGAAACAGCGAAGATGGATGACTCCCCCTGCTGGGCTATTGTATTCTAACAGCTGGCAGTGGTGGATGTCAATATGCCAAAACAGTGGCTGCATTCGATTGGATGTAGCTGCTGTTCAGTGAAAATAATCAGTTGAATGATCGACCTTTGTTGAAAGGAATTGGGATGATAGGGCCACTCACTATGCAAATTTTGGCCAGTAACTGGCCAACAGTTTATGGCAAGAGGAGAGGGGAAATTAAGATGTGACTGCTCCTGGTTTCAGGGATCCCAGGGCACTGACATCACAAAGGTGTGTGCATTGCATTCTGTGTATCACTTTAGAGCAGGGGTCTCCAAATTTTTCAGTACAGGAGCTACATTGTATATTTTACAAATAATCATGGGCCAAAAAAAATCCCCTAGAGGGTCCTCCCTTACATCAGAGTTCCCACTAACATCATGTTTCCCATCAGAATTCCCCTAATCAGGGTTCCCATCAGACTCCATTCTTACATTAGGGTCACTATCAGCGACAACCTTATATCAGGGTCCCTAATAGGGTCCCTCTTTCATCAGAGCTGAAGCAGAGACCTTAGGCAGCCTCTGTTGACCTGAATTTCCAATCCGTGCATATCGCTGGCCCTAGCTGTGGGCCGGATAAAATCTTGTATAGGGTCAGATGTGGCCCATGGGTTGTAGTTTGGAGAACCCTGCATTGGAGTATTTACAGTGAAAAAGGGATACTTTAATGCTCTTTGTAATTCTGTTTATAGACTTTTTAGCTGCAGGCCAATTGGTTGCCCTTGTAGTCTGCCTATTGTGATTGATTCTTTCCTAAAACCAATTGTCACTGTTTTCTTCCCTAACATGTGGAAAACCTCTTTCAAACTCACAGCACAGCTGCATTAGTGGTAAAGCGCCATTTACCACTAATGCAGCTGCAGCACTTTACCGTTGTTTTAGCAGCACTTTTCAGCTGCTAGCGGAGCACATTTAACCCCTGCTAGTAGCCGAAAAAAGGATTAAATGCACCCGAAAAGCGCCACTACCGAAGCATTATGCAGGCACTTCAGCAGCGGTGCCCATTGATTTCAATAGGCAGGGGCGGTGCGGTGGAGGAGGGGTGTATACACAGTTCCTTAATGCTCCAAAGCTGATGCTTGCAAGACTTTTTCTAAAGTCTTGCAAGTGCACCGCTTCAGTGTGAAAGCACTCAGGATTTCACACTGGGGCTGTAGAGGAGGCATTTTTCTGGCGCTTTACAAGCGCTATTTTTAGCCCTTTAGCACCTGAAAAACGCCTCCAGTGTGTAAGTGTTCTTAAGAATTCAAAATTTTGTGAAATACTATTTGGTGCATTCAAATATCTGTGTACAGTAATCATACTTTAATGGTCTTCTGTCAGTGTCAATCCTTCATTTTTGGTTATTTAAAAAAAAAAAAAAATTATTCAAGACGTGGCTAAACGCGGCATGTAAATGTGGCAAAGCGGACATTTTAAACATTGGTTACTATCTGTCAAGTTAAATTGTTCAGGAGAGGTTGTAAAAACGCCCGGTGTACATGAAGCCTTAAAGCAGCAAAGTCTCAGTGTTTTTTCACATCTTGCTCACGTTCCCTGGTTGGCCTTCATATACTTCTATTGTTAGATTAAGGGCTAAACTACATTTGCAATTGCAATCTCACGATTCAGAGTTTTGGCAGTGGCCTCATCTACAGCACATTAAGTTCCATGTGTTGCTAATTAAATGTTTGCCAAAAACAGGTTTAATCTCATAGTAGTGAGAGATTAATAACTCTTTTAGTTTGTCCTTTGTGCTAAATGACCTGCTATATGCTGCCATCATTTTGTAGTGTCACTTTTATTATTGTTATTGCTTTTTTTTTCTTTTTTTTTGCTACGCTCCCATTAACTTCTTTTATTGTGCTATACCCAAGGCTGTTGAGTTTTGTGACAACACTTTACATACAGTACAATGCTCCTTATATAAATTAGCTAATCTCCAAGGGTAATGAAATGTTTATATTGATTGCACCCTTGGTGCTGTATTCCCCGTACTGCTGTGCCTTGCTCTCATTTCTGTCTCTGCACCTCCATCTTGAATTGGCTGATAGATTTGACCATACAGTCTCTATACTGGTCCCTCCATCCTATAAAAAATATTGTTTAATTAATTGTATAACTAATTTTCTTATTATTGAAGCTATTTCATTTGTTCTTTTTCAGTATTGGCTCTCTTACGTTGTCAGACTCAGGCTGGTATCAGTGTTCTGTCTCCGATGGGCAACATGTAGTGCTGTCTGATGCAGCTTTTTTGCAGCTAGAAGGTAAGACGGCACCTGAGGTCTGTTTAGAGGACAACCAAAGGTTCTTGTAGTAGACAGTCTAAACAGGAGCTAAATCCAGGTACTATACGATGAACATGCCTTATGTAGTGAGAGAATAACTACCTTAACCTCCTATAACTGAGCCACATCCTCCATTTATGTCTCATACGCTCTCCCTCCCAGACACTGCAGCTCTAAGTGGGAGAGTTTTAGCAACAGAGCCAACTCTGCCAGTCCAGAAAGCAGTTGGTGGTACAACCAAAACTTTACAGGTTTGCCAATTAGCAGTGACAATGCTTAAAGCCACCCATGTAACTTTTTTCATCTCGCTGTAGTACAAGACACAGCCTACATGAGAGCAAAAACTCTGCTCTGAAGGAGCAGTGCAGCATCGTTGCCACACAGGAAGCTGCATTAGGTGGACTTCACTGGAAGGATCAACAGTTGTTTTGGGGAATTTTCAAGAGACTACACGTACACACAACTAGTTTTTTGACTGACAGTTCAGGTCGGAGCTGCTGAACTAGCAGTCTGATGTTAGTACAGTGATCTCCCCTGCTGCACTATTGTTTACTGACAGGGGGGCAGCCATTGACTGAGAGCACTTATCGGAAGCTGGTGGGCAGACCTTTTTCAGTGATGACCCTTCCACAGAAGGGCCGACTTCTGTCAGACTGGGCACATATCGACCGGTTTCTATTAAACCAGCTGATGCCATCCAACATTTGGCCCATGTGTACTAGGCTTAAGAGACAACTTTTAGTGCAGAGGCACTTATAAATATGGGTGCAGAAAATATATTTTTTTTCTATGGAATGCCATAGTTCTACTTTAATCAGAAGTAAAGTGGACCCAACAGTAAGCCTCATACACACGATTGGACCTTCTGCCAACAAAATCCTGGAATATTGTCTGAAGGGTGTTGGCACAAACTTGTCTTGCATATACACGGTCATACAAATGTTGGCCAACAATTACTAACGTAGTGATGTACTAGATGTTCTACGTGTTTTTTCAGCCCTTAGCGCCACCCTTTTGGCTCTTTCTGCTAATTTCATGTTAGTAGAAGTTTGGTGAGTGTTGATTCGTGCTTTTCATTTCGCGCTTTTCATTTCATTTCTGAATGCCCGTTCATCAACCAGACATGTTGCGGAATCAGAAGAGATAACGTGTTATTTATTATTGGCCTTGGAGTTATTGCTTTGACATTTTTTTTTTGGTAGAATAATGATTTGATTTGGTATATTTTCTATATTTTTGGATGCATAGAATGCACTTTTTGGTTAAGTTCTATTGGCAGATAGCATGTCTAATTTGTAAAATTGACAAGGAACACCAACATGGTTGTATCTATTATAAACTAGGGGATAATGGTGTTGTGGTAACTTGCACAAATAAAAAAAATAAAAATAATAATAATATTATTCTTGATATCACTAGAAAAAAAGCCTTTGAAAATTTGTTTGCAATAATTCCGTCAGTATCACCAGCAAAGCAGCTGGCTCTCAAATTTTCCGACAACAAAACTTGTTGTTGGAAATTCTGATCGTGTGTACACAATTCCAACGCACAAAATTCCACGCATTCTCGGAATCAAGAATAAGAACTGCACTGGCTATTGAACTTAATTTTTCTCAGCTTGTTGTATGTGTTGTATGTCACCGAGTTCTTGACATTCGGAATTTCCGACAACATTTGTTCGACCGTGTGTATGCAAGACAAGTTTGAGCCAACGTCTGTCAGAAAATCCACGGTTTTGTTGTCGGAGTGTCCGATCGTCTGTATGTGGCATTAGGCCCCATTGAGTCCCAATGCATGAGGCTCTGTCTTTTAGGGTAAGCAGTAAGAACATTTAGAACGCCCTTAGTAATCTAATATGGACATCTGCATCACCATTTAATGGCCTTGAAATATTATTGGGCGTGATTGTATTGAGATGGGGAGAGCTTAGCTAATAGGAAGAGTGCTTGATTTGGAATTAACAGTCTGACAAAAATACCTTTTAATTTAGTTTCTCTTTATGTTATTAATTTTGTGTTAAAACACTTAGATATTTGTTTTAAAGAACTATGCATCTGTAAAGCAAAGTATAATATTATCACAATTTGGTTCTCCCAGGTTTGCCGATCTTCATTGATGAACCAGAGGACATGCATGTCTACTCCAATCTGCACTTTAATCTGAGCTGTGATGCTCATGGACCTCCTGATCCTGTGCGGGTAATATGGCTGCAGAATGGTGCGCCTCTCAACTCTTTGGCTGATGAGCTTGCACTGACACCTTCATTGCTTCAAGTGAGAGGTAAGAGGCCCAAAGAACAGTGGTGTAGTGGTTAGCACTCTCACCTAGCAGTAAGAAGGGTTGCTGGTTCAAATTCCAACCACGACACTACCTGCCTGGTGTTTGCATGTTCTCCCTGTGCCTGCGTGTTTTTCCTCTGGGTACTCCAGTTCCCTCCCACAATCCAAAGACATTCAGGTAGGTTAATTGGCTTCTTTCCAAAATTGGCCCTAGTATATGAATGGGGACATTGGATTGTGGGCTCCTTGAGGGTAGGGACAGATGTGAGTGTGAAATGTACAGGGTTAGGGACAATTGTAGACAACTCACTCAGGTTGAACTGGATGGACTGGTGTCTTTATTCAACCTTAATAACTATGAAACTATGAAACTATGAAACAAGTCTGATCATAAATGTAATGAAGTCTGTCTAGTTGTGTATAGCAGTGGTACAGTTTTGCACTGGGTTAGTCATTGAGTAAGGCATAAAACTTGGTGATGAATCATACTAATTATTGGTTAACATAACGTATTAAATATGCAAGCTTTCAGGGCCCATTAGATCCCTATCATAAAGCATCATTCTATTCTGGAAATGGTTCTGAAGCTCATATATTTATACACTGAGTTCTCTTCCCTTTCCCTTTGTAACTCTGTGCATGAATATGTGGTTTTCAGGACCATTTTGAGAATTGTATGAAGCTTAAAGAACGGACCTGTTATGTGTGTCACAGACAGAAGGCCACAGATGAAAAAGGAGGCACTGGAACATCTTGGAGAAAAGAGATTTAGCCTCCAAATATGAAAAGGCTTCATTACAGTAAGAGCTGCGAACATGTTGAATAGATTCCCTGAGCAGATTGGTTTAAAAAAAGGATTCTTTCCTAAATGCACAAAATATAACTGGGTACTAACATTTTTTCCTGGGAATATCCATATGCCCCTTGGTGGATCAGGAATGTTTTTTGTTCAAATTGGATCATGCTTTAGCCCTGGTTCACATTGATGCTACTTTGAAATCGCGCTACTTCACTTGAAGTCCGATTTCAGGTGCTACTTGATAGACATCTGTGTGGCTTCATGCACAGATGTCTATAGAAGTCACACCTGAAATCGGCAAAAGTAGTACAAAAACTACTTTTACAAATCAGTGTGGCGCCGAAAAATCGGTGTCACTCTGATTGGAACAGTGCCATTGCCTCCAATAGGCTGCAACTTGTCATGCAATTTGATCTCTCAAATCGCATGACAATTCGCTCCAACGTGAACCTAGGCTTTTTGTTTATTTTTGCTTTTCTCTGTATCAACTGCGGGCATTGGATTTTGTATACAGAGGTTTTAGATTTGTGTGTTTTTTGTTTTATTCTCTGTATGTTGAACTGGATGGACTTGTGTTGTTTTTTCAGCCTGACTAACTATGTATGCAACCAGGGTGTAGTTATAGCAACTGGGGGAGACAGTGGCAAAAGCTTCCAAGGAGACCCAGGGAGCTCAGCATGCCTGCTTGTATAGCAAAGGTGAGAGCCCTTAGAAGGGTGGAACTGCAGGGTCCAAGGAGCTATCTGGTCTTCACCAGAGCTCCTGATGGTGGAGATGGAATTGGCTGCTGACAACTCCCAGGTTGCGGGCCTCTGACTTACCCAAGCAAGCAGCTTACTGGAGGCTGAGAATTATTATTAGGCAGGGACCAGTCTCTTGTAAGCACAGAGATTCTAAGAACACAAGCAGGAGTGCACAGAGTCACCGAGACAGGGTACAGGCTGGAGGCAGGTTGGTATGCATTGAATCACAAGGTAGCTCTAGAGGCAGGTTAGCATGCATAGGTACACACAAGGTCACAGGAGACCAGGCTGGTAAGCTGTGAGTCACAAGAGGTAATTGGAAGCAGGGCACAAGCAGGACTGCACAGTGTCACACTGGAGTAGATTTTCGGCAAGGGTGAATGGGATCACTAATGCAGAGAGCAAAGTGGAGTGCACAGGGCCATAGAGGAACTTTAAGGACACAGAGAACACTGGGGACCACTGTAGGTACACAAGAGCTGGGTTAAGGCTGAACAAACATTGGGAACACTGGAAGTCATTGAGATAACATTAGGAGGAACTGAGAAGTTATTTGGGAACACAAGGAGTCTGGCTGCTAGTGTGTGAATAAGCTACTTAAACGCAAGCCCTTCAGGATAGTACTCCTGTGATTGGCTGTGGCGCTGGTGGAAGCAGGTAGCCACCGGCTATACAGAGAGGGCACTAGCCGGCTCAAGAGCATGGAACAGGAGTGTCAAAGGATGCAGTGGATCCTTGCATCTTTAATGACTTAAGTTACCCAAAAAACAATATCGCTCAAACTCCAAATTTTCTGGTGGTGTATATAAAATAATGAGTACTGTATTTTAAGCTTTAGGGCTGTGACAAATATTTTCCATTTTAAGAAAACAGTGAAATAATGGATTTATTTTTGGTAATGGTGTTGGACATTCTTTGTGTATTCACATACCATGAAAGTCGATAGTGTGTTAAGGTCTGATAATTTGCCATGATTCCATTATGTCTTGTAGGAACATGTCATGGCATTTAAATAGACAATAGCAAACTAATTAATGATCTCAGGTACACTGGCTTACAACAGCTTTGCTTCGAGCAACGTATTGTCAAAAGGAACTGTGAGCGTTGAACAATTGTGCTATTGTTACGTATGCGTAAAGGAAATGTTGTTTTAACATGTCCTAATTATTACGATATATATTTTAGGTTATAAAGTCATTTCCCCTGCTATTTCCGAAGTTTCTTACTGTAAGTTAACAAAAACAGTGCTTTGGTTGCTGATAAAGAAATAATTATTTTTACACAATACACACATTCTATAGAACTTCTTGTTACTTCATTATATTCCAGTATGAGTCATTATGTAAGATTAAAGTAGAGCTCCATCTTTCTTTTTAGTTTAGAGTAGAGTGGGAAAAGAATAACTGCCATGTTTTTACAGCTTGCATGGAGTAATAGGATGTTTGTAAGGCCGTAAGGCACCTAGACAACTTTCTTGAGTAGGCTTCTAACTATAAAACAGTATTAAAATCCAGGAATAACCGCCTATGTTGATTCCTCTTGCAATATAAATCTAAGCCTTGATGAAGGGGGTTTGTGCATAGCCCCGAAAATACATTGGTTGTCAGATCTTGATAGACCCTTTCATTGCAAAAAAAATCGTTTGTCTGTATGCAATTCGGATGCGCTGAAAATCACGCATGCTCCGAAACAATTAGACGCATGCTGGGAAGCATTTGAACTTAATTTTCTGGGCTTGTCGTAGTGTTGTACGTCACCGCGTTCTTGACGGTCGAAAGTTCCGCAAACTTTTGTGTGACCGTGTGTATGCAAGGTAAGCTTGAGCGGAATCCAGTCGGAAAAACCTTCCAAGTTTTTTTTAATGGAATTTCTGATTGTGTGTATGGGGCATTACTCTTCTACACTAAAAAGTGCTTTATTTGGTGTGTTTGACCTCCTTCGGTCTTTTTCCTGTGGGTGTCTCAGCAGGGGATCCTGGATTGATTTCCTGCTATGTCAATATGGAAATGGATGTCACATATGTCATATGTGATATCCGTGTTTTTCCAAAGTTCCTCCATCTTGTGATGGAGGAAAAAGAGACCTATGAAATCCCAAATGGTGGCTGGATGTAAGCAGAAGTTGGTCTGTGTATATTTGGTTAGACCACTAAAAGCAAACCTGGACATAAACTTATGAGCTAACCTGAACAGACCCAGATGTGGGCGAATATAGGTGGACGCACATCCACTTACCTCAGACCACCCATATAGATATATTGCGGTCTGTTTTTGATATGTGTAATTACAGGTCGAAAAACAGTCTACCGAAATGCCCATGTGAAAGGGACCTTTCTTCCCGATCTTGTAAAGGGGTAATAAGTGAATGGAAGTTTCCTCAAGCAGACAGAGTTTTTGACCCTTGTAAATGATATTCACAACTTAAGGGCCTGTGCCGATAGTTATTGGTTTGTGTTGATTGGGAAATGTGGCTCCTTAAAAAGGTTCTTACCTGTTAAGGGTTGTAGGACTTCAGAGATCCAATGCTTCCTCTTGGACTATTTTCAAGTCCTTCACTGCCTTGAGGCCCGGATGTTGGCTTATTGCCCCTTTTGAGTTATCTATATATGCATTAGTTTTCTTTATGCATAACATTGTTGGAAGAATGAAATCACTTCTACTTAACTTTGTAAGTGCAAAATCTAGGGCAGGCAAAAACAAGACCAGACAAGGAGATTTCTACACTAGAGTTAACCTAAGTTCTATGAAGGTGGTGCATTACTCTACTCACTTTTTTACCCAAAGTTTAAAAAGTTCTATTTCATCACAATAATGTGAATATGAAACATTATCTCCTAAGTACACAGACAGAGGCCCGTGGAAAGGGTCCATAAGAGTTGAGCACTGCAAAAGGCAGAATCATTTTGGCAGACCTTTTGAGTGCCTTAGTGATGTAATACCCTGCTTAGCATTGATCAGCTGGGATTATCAAACTGACTGATTCCATCACTTTCCTGTGGGATTTACTAAATCATGACCTGCTGGAGGTACTTCTAAAGGGCTGAGATCCAGAGAGATGCTAACAATTAGGATGGTCAGGGAGGACAGGAGAGCGAGCCTTTCGTTCTCCGCTCTTGTTACTTCTTCCTTGTCGTGACTGCCTTCCAGGGACTTTTCAGTCTTATCCTATTCTTAGAGCTCTTATTTCTTTGTCTGTTTTTGGGGGAAATTCATAATTTCCACTGACATCTGTCTTCGGGGAATAAGGAAAGCACAAAATCTGCAGAGCTGGCAAGAGGGAGGGAGTGAAATCCCAAAATATAAACCAAAAGCACATTGACCGTCCAGAGGATGAGACACGTCAATGTACTCTAAATCAATGTATTTACTAGCACTTTACCTTGTTTGTTATGGTGATGAGCAGTTTGTACCATTAACAAGAAAGCCCGAGTCATTCCAGAGTTTATTAATACAGGCAATGTTTACTGGGAAAACCATTGTGTAACCAGCGACCGACCAGCAAATAATTACAAGCTGACTTAAACAAGACATCCAGAACTTATAAATATGTATATTATTGTCCTAAAAAAGCTTAGAAGAACAATAGAGTAGTAATTAATTGCAGCCATTTAGAAATCAGCTTTTCGTATTTTATTAATTTGCTAAAAATCACATTTCTGATTAGTCTGTATGATGGTAATAGGTTTACCATAATTGTAAACCCTTACATATACCCAGTGAAGTGACACACACTGATTAAACTAATCCTCCTACATAAGTTGTACCTCTTCATCTGCCATTTCCTCTTTCCTACATCTGTTCAAAGTCTTTTCAAAAAAAAAGGGAGCGGAGAGCTTAAGTTACACTCTGCAAAGCTTAGTGAGGAGAGCTCTGATAGCTGATTGGAGGGAGGGGACACCCCCCCGTTCAGACAGCACACATAGCACACACAGAGCTGGGGCAGTCAATCAGCTTAAACTCTTAAACTCTCTCCCCCATTGCTGGGCCAAGGTCATCTTGAGCACAGGGTGAACATGCCAATTTGCACCCCCCCCCCCCCTCCCCCCCAAAGTTGTATGAGCATTGAATGTCAGCAAAAAACCCTCCCTCAAAAAAAACCCAAAAAACTAGCATTAACCTGCATGATCATACCCATTAATCCCCTTCCTACAAATCTGCCCCTGCTGAAATCCCCCATCCCAGTAAAAATCCCCCCCCCCACTGCCCCCAGTTCAAGTCCTCTCTCTCTTTATCTCCCCAGCACAACCCCCACCCCCCCAACAAAAGAAACAATTCCTCCTTCTAGCACAAATCCTCTCCCCCACTCCAAATCCTCCCTCCCTTTCCAACACAAATTCCCCTTCCCCATCCTAGCACATATCCCCCCACATGTTTTCCTCCTAGCAAAAATACCCCTATTAGCACAAATCCACCCCCCCCCCCAACCAAAAAGAATATTTCCCCTCTACCATATTACTTTTATAGCACAAACCCCTCAAATCCCTTCTCCTGGCACAAATCCCTCCCCCCAACACAAATCCCCCTAAATCACCACCAAATTTGCCCTCCTAGAAGAATTTTTCATTCCTGTCGATTCCCAAATTCCCCTTCTCATGGCAAATCCCCTCCCCTTAATCTCCTTGTGGTGCCCCTCCACACCTCACATGATACCACAATGCCCAGGGTAGCTGCTCCTTCCTTTTTCAGAAGTGATATATGCTGATAGTAGAGGAACACTTATTGAAACAAGTACACACTATAGAGGGATGCTCTTTGTTCATATTTCATGTCTGAGATTTACAACCACTTTTAAGCTGGGTTCACAAATATGCGATGCGGGAACCAGCGAGATTCCTGTGCAGGTTCCAGCATCACATCTAACTCGCAGGCAGTTCACACTGCTCTCTGCAAACCTCTGCGGGTGTCAATAGAAAGTTAATGACACCCCCAAATCGGATACTTTTCTTCAGCAGGGAATGGGAAGATGCATGGAGCCAAATACAGGGCATTCTCAGAAGATAACCTGTAATGCCGCGTACACACGAACGGACTTTCCATCAGAATAAACTCTGACGGTCTTTCCGACGGAGTTCTGACAGAGTTCTGCTTAAACGAACTTGCCTACATAAGATCACACCAAAGTCCATTCGTTTAGAATGCGATGACGTACAACGGGACTAGAAAAGGAAGTTCAATAGCCAGTAACCAATAGCTGCCCTTGCATCGTTTTTGGTCCGTCGGAATAGCATACAGATAAACAGTTTCCCGATAGGAATTGATTCTGTCGGGAAGATTTAAAACATGTTCTATTTCTAGGTATGTCAGAATTTTTGAAAAAAAAGTCCACTGAAGCCCACACACGATCGGAATATCTGATGAAATGATTCCGTTTGACCTTTTCTGCCAGAAAGTCCGATCATGTGTACGCGGCATTAGAGTCTGCAAAAGACTTGAGACTGAGGCGAAGGTTCACCTTCCAGCAGGACAACGACCCTGAACATCATGCCAGTGCCACAATGGAATGGTTTAGATCAAAGCATATTCATGGGTTAGAATGGTCCAGTCAAAGTCCAGACCTAAATTCAATTGAGAATCTGTGGCAAGATTTGAAAATTGCTGTTCATAGATGCTCTCCATCCAATCTGACAGATCTTGAGCTATTTTGCGCAGAAGAATGGGCAAAAATGTCCCTCTCTAGATGGTCAAAGCTGGTAGAGACATCCCCAAAAAGACTTGCAGCTGTAATTGCAGTGAAAGGTGGTTCTACAAAGTATTGACTCAGGGGGGCTGAATACAAATGCCCCCCACACTTTTCACATATTTATTTGTAAATAATTTAGAAAATTGTTCATCATTTTCCTTCCACTTCATAATTATATGCCACTTTGTGTTGGTCTATCACGTAAAATTCCAATAAAAAATACATTTACGTTTTTGGGTGTAATATGACAAAATGCAAAAAATTTCAATGAGTATGAATACTTTTTCAAGGCACTGTAAGTGTGCATATCTCATACTCGATGGACTGCTGGAAAGCTGACAATAAGTGTGTTAGACATAGCTATTACAGTGATAGCTGTGACCTTTCAGGTCATAAGCAGCTGCCCCACTGCACACTGACCACAGGGGGCACTCACTTGGTACCACCTCCATTCACAAAATCCCTTGTATTTTTCAAAGAATACAAGGCCTTGTGTGATTGGGTAAAGTGAGGATCCTGATGTCACTACCCCATCTCTCAACCTTGTCCAATGAGAGGATTAAAAATAATGAAAAAATACAAGGCATTCTTGTAACAGTGGTCAGTGTGCAGTGGGGTGGCTGCTCACATCGAACCCAGAAGAAAGTGGTTATAACATCATAGTAGCGCTGAATACTATAGTGATTTCCTTCTTCCCAATTATCCATTAGGTATGAGTAAACCATACTTCCATGGTGCCAAGCTGGACCAATGTAATTATGCATAACAAATAATTCTTGTAGTTCAGCTTTAAAAATACAAGAGCCTATAAAATAGAGAGTTGTGTGATGGGTGGAATGGTAAAGAGTGGCGAAGAGCTCTGTCTATCAGTAATGATCATTTTGGCCCTCTGTAAAGACCAGGCATCAATAATGATGCCTTTTTAAAGTGAACCTGTCAACAAATTTATGTTACCAAGGTATGCCTTGGCGGCACAGTGGTGTAGTGGGTAGCACTCTCACCTAGCAGTAAGAAGGGTCGCTGGTTCAGATCCCAACCACAACACTACCTGCCTGGAGTTTGCATGTTCTCCCTGTGCCTGCGTGGGTTTCCTCTGGGTACTCTGGGTTTCTTCCCACACTCCAAAGACATGCAGGTAGGCTTATGTCCAAAATTGGCCCTAGTATATAAATGGGGACCTTGGATTGTGGGCTCCTTGAGGGTAGGGACCAATGTGAGTGTGCAATGTACAGGGATGGGGACAATTGTAGACACTCAGGTTGGACTGGTGTCTTTATGTAACTATGCCAACCAGTCATATACAGCGGTAAGCAGAGATACCTACAGTATACTTATCTAACTTTTTGCCATGAGAGCCCTTGAAAATGCACTTAATTTGAAAATGGCAGCTTCCACCTCCAAAGCCTTGACCATGACCCCTTCCCTTCATTATCTAGTGCAGTTATGGCGAACCTTGGCACCCCAGATGTTTTGGAACTACATTTCCCATGATGCTTATGCACTCTGCAGTGTGGTTGAGCATCATGGGAAATGTAGTTCCAAAAAATGAAAACATCTGGGGTGCCAAGGTTCGCCATCACTGATCTAGTGAATGCTCTAAGCTCCTATAACCAACAAATGCGGTGGTAGTCTCCTAGGATGTTTAGAAAGATCATTTAATGAATGTGCAGGAACCTATACAAAGTATGTAGACACCCCTTTCAAATTATCAAGTTCAGGTGTACAAAACCAGGTTCACAAAGACGTGGCTTGATGAGTTTAGTGTGGAGGTGTCCTGCACATATCTCTGATCTCAATGCTACTGAACACCTTTGGGATGAATTGTAATGCTGAAAGCAGGCCAGGTCTTCTTATCCAACATCAATTCCTGGCCTCACAAGTGTTCTCTTGGGCACAAATGTCGACAGACTCCCTGAAAAATCTAGCAGAAAGCCTTCACCGAAAAAATTGAGGCTGGTATACCTGCAAAGGTGGGCAAACTCCATACTAGTGCTGATGATTTTAAAATGGGATGTCCAAAAAAACTTATGTAGGTGTGATGGTAAGGTGTCCTCAAACGTTTACTCATCAGATAACAAAAGCTTGAGATCTACGCTAAATTTATTATCTGACCGGCAAAAAATTGTTCACCCTTTTTAATTGTAGACATGCCAACAATATTATGTAGTAGAGGGATGCTGGGAGTTCTCTTCCCTGTATGACGTAACTGATCTGACCACAAGGCAGCTGTGTTGTTGTCTCCATTGCTCTGCCTAGGGAAGGGAGGGGGGTAAACCAAGGTCTGATCAATTCCAGATGCTCCAGTTTCTCTGCAACACATCTGGCAGAATGTAGAGAATCTGGTACCCAGCTGATTGTTGGAGGGGGTTGTGTCTCAGTTACTGGGATTGTATGTTAGGAGTCCTAAGTCCAGTATAGGTGATGGAGGAGATGTGAGCGATGCCTGCAGTGTGCCTTCCCTTTGCCTCTTCCCGTTCTGTATCCCTTCTCTCCATCACTCTACGCTCCCTGCATCCATCTTCAGTCATTGTCTGATCCGCATTCCTCTCCCTGTGGTATTTTTCCCTTTTTCAATCTCACGCTCTCTGGGCACAGTTATTATTAAAAGCATTTCCTCCCAGCTAAAAATACACGCAGACTATTGCTGTTTATTATGAAAAGAGTAAAAACACTCTCATTAACCCGAATTATTCCACATGGCAATAATAATGTAACAATACAAAGTACACACAATGTGCACATACCACAGCAACGCTATAGCGACAGACTTATTTATGGAGGAACTCCTGGCAAATATGAAAAAAATCATATTTAATGCAGTTATGTATGAAAAAGTAATTAAGTGTATTTTTTTAAAGCGGAAGTCTAAATTCTTTTTTTGTTATAGTGTTCCATTCCCCATGCGACAAAGTCCCATCTTTCTATGTATTGTGGAAAACTAGCTATGTGGTCAGGTAGAACACCCACCCACCGCCCCTTCCTCCATGGCCATCTGACAATGCAGCTACCAAGGAGATGGCTGCATTGATAGCGGGCGCTTATTTTCAGCTCCAAGGACTTGCACAAGACAATGGCCAAGGGCAATGCAGAAGGATGGTGGGTGTGTCAATCTCCAGTCCCTCTTCATTCCTCTTGCCTTGCATGTCTTGGGCATATGTTTGGAGCCAGAGATAAGCGCTAGCTATCAATGCAACCTTCTCCTTGCTAGCTGAGTTGTTGGATTGCCATGGAGATAAGGGGCAGTTCTTTCTGACCACATAGCTAGCCTTCCACAGCACATAGAAATATGGTATAAAGTACTACCAAATACCTCCCCTTCCTCTTTCCTCCATGAACGTCAGACAATGCAGCTCTCAAGGAGATCGCTACATTGATAGAGGGTGCCTATTTTCAGCTCCAAGACAAACGCCAGCAAGAGGGATGCAAAATGAGGGTGGGCATGTCAGCCTCCAATCCCTCTTAATTCCTCTTGTCCTACTTGTTTTTGGCCAAGTGCTTAGAGCTGGATATAAGTGCTAGCTATCAATATAAAAGCCTGCTTGCTAGCTGTGTTGTTGGATGGCCATGGGGGTAGGGGCGGTCCTGTCTGACCATGTAGCTAGCCTTCCACAGCACATAGAAAGATGGTACAAAGTCCTGCAAAGAACCTCCCCTTCCCCTTCACTCCAGGAGGTCAGACAATGCAGCTAGCAAAGAGATAACTGCATTGATAGAGGGTGTTTATTTTATGCTGCAAGACAAGGTCTGGCAAGAGGAATGCAGAAGAAGGCAGGGGCGGACTGACGACTCATGGGGCCCCCGGGCAATAGGAGATTATGGGGCCCCCGGGCAATAGGAGATTATGGGCCCTCCAGGCAATCAGAGATTATGGGGCCACACAGTATACACACACACAGTATACAATCACACAGTATACATATACATGTACACACAGTATACACAGACATGTTTCTATTGGCTGAGAAGGTACTGGAGAGTTGGGGCAGCTATAATCTCTGGATTTTTAGATCAAAAGGATGTCGGTAAGGGACATTTCAGAGACATATGTAAAAAAAAAAAACACAGATTTTTAGATACTGTCCCTGGTTTTACTGAGGCTGGCAACCCTGATGGGGCCCCCTAGTGGCCAGGGCCCTCGGGCAGTGCCTGGGTAGCCAAATGGTCAGTCCGACCCCTGGAAGAAGGGTGATTTTGTCAACCTCCAGTGCCTCTTCATTCTTCTTGCTCTACCGGTTTTGGGCAAGTGCTTGGAGCCAGAGCTAAATGATAGCTATCAAATGTAATCATCTCCTTGCTAGCTGCGTTGTTGGATGGCTATGATGGCAGGGGACAGCCCTGTCTGACCATGTAGCTAGCCTTCCACGCCACATATAAATATGAGACAACATACTACATGTACTTTTCCTCCTAGGATACAGAACACTGCAATTAAAAGAAAAAAGTAGATTGTTTTTCTGTCTCTTAAGAAATTAATAGACAGAAAACAATCTAACCTTTGCTGAGAGAAGCTACCAGAAGCTGTCAGTGTTGACCTGAAAATCCTAGGTGTCAGTCTGGCTGTCTCTAGAATTAAAGTATATGTATAGCCAACACGTTCTTTTAGTTTTAGAGTGGGGAAGGCGTAAAAGCCCTGCCATGTTATTTTTTGCTATCTTTGTACTATAAGAGTAAATTTTTCTTCACTTTGGATTTCCCTTCACTTTCTTTCTCAAAGTAAGGGAAATCCATTCTCACCAGAAGAGGGGTCCCCATTGGAAGATTTACCCTACTTTTGTTCTAGTGACAATGATTTAATGTTTTTGATTTTCTCTCACTTTATGGCATCAGTGGCCACCAGGAAAAATAGAAGGGGGGAAGCTACCCAATGAGGACACAGTCAAAAAGTCTAACCCTTCCCTACACTGTCCAAAAGTGAAGATACACTTTAATGACCCAGGGCAATCACGAAAGCTTAGAAACTCAAAGCAAAGTCAAAACACATGATCTGTCTGTTCCAGGTCATTGTCTCAATAAACATAAAAGCCCCTGCACCAGCATTAAAGCCATCCACATGCATTCTCAGAAGAGTGGTCAGCCTACATAATCTCTCAGTACCGATTTTCTTTAAATGCTGCTTAAAGTGGTTGTAAACCTCTTAAATTAAAAATGAATAACTCATATCATTCTATAGGGTATACTTGCCTCAACCCAAAGCACCTAGATTGATTTCTGTCTCCTCTCTCATTCAACTGCTATCTGCATGAGTTACCATTGATAGGTGTCTTAAACCACACTGAAGATATCCAGATATGAGCCTGTAGATACAGAAATGCCTAGGCACCCTCATTTTCTAACCTACTATTTTCTTGGAGGAAATCCAGACAAAAGGATATATTGTTCATGGAGCTGTTTAGGCACAAGTAAAATTTTGCTATAACATTTACTGTTTGAGTTTATGTGCTCAACTTGTATAGCTTGGCTAACTATGCAATTCTGAATAGGTTTATTACTTCATCGGTTAATGACCTAATTTCTATATATAGTGTTGACCTGAGGTTAAAAAGTTGTAAGACGTGTCCTCTAGTTGAGTCATCCAGAACTGAAGGGCCAACACTGCTTTTTACTGCTTATATTTATTGGAGTTTCTGAAAAAGGGACTACGTGTTGCTATTGACAAGCAATCCAATTATTCCCTTTTTAAGGGTCCATGCTTAAAAAAGAAGCAGCTCAATGTTATCCTATGTGTCCATGGCATATGAGCGTTTTTTTTTTCTGCCAAGGGAACTGCCATTTTTTTAAGTCCAGTGTACATGGACCCTAAATATAATCTATTTTATTCTGTATTTTTATCCAATAATGTAATATAATTACAGAAAAAGTTTTGATATAGGCCTCAACGGTTGACACAAGTTTTGAATACATGGGGGGGGGGGGGGGGGTACCATCATCCTTGCAATTGAAATAAAAGAGAAATTGTTAAGGAGCACACCTTGTGTGGTCCTAACACAGGACTAAATGGACTATCTGTGGCAGACCCCCCTGTTGAGAAACTTGGTCTGGTGACAACCAATGGGAATCCTTCCTGTCGCCATTGGCTGGACTATATAGATCGCCTGTAAGGCATCTTCTTTTATCTTATCATTATGAGAAATTCCTCCGCCATATGCCTTTGCCTTGATTGGATGTCCAGCGAGTCAGACTGTACCCCGTTTCCTCCCAGCGTTAACCTTGTTCTTCTCCAGGCTATCTCAGTATCTGGCTATGTGCGTCTGCTTTATTGCCCCTTGTGCCTACTGTAGGGGATCGCTGCCCTCGTTTGTCTTCTCATTTGGATGAATTGTGTAATTCCTCCTGAAGAAGCAGGTTTTTACCACAAAACATGTAAAGGATTCAACATACTGCCAAAGAGTAACTACATCTCATTAACAAACAACATCTTGGATCACTAAGAATGTTTTGTCAAAAAATGTTTTATTGTTATATCTTCTCTTTATGGATATGTGTCTTTGCTTTTAACTATGGAATAATCACAGAAAAGAAAGAACAAATGCAAAGTAGTTAGCACTCTTGCCTGGTAGCATTGATGTCCTGGCTTTAGCTCCCACCATTTATACTCATGGCATTTTCTATGTCCATGTTGTGTCTTCATGGCTTTCCTCTGATAAGCCAAAATGTAATGTCAAAGTAACTGGAGCCTGACTGCACCATACTATTGCTAAGGTAATAACAGTTCCCTCATGGTGTTTGCAACATGTGTTAGTCTTCCGTTCAGTCCAAATCCAAGTTTGGCCAAACCCAGAAGATAGCTGTCATTGCTGGGCCAGTGAGGTGCAGCAGATGATTCCCCCACACTGCAGATGAAAAAGTGACGACAATGATTGCAACCTTGTTGACCTAATATGAGCATATGGCTGCAGTATATCCTCCAACCCGGAGGTGGGATCACACTGTCTCTTCAGGTTGGTAGGAGTCCAATTAGGAGGAAATGTCCTACAGCCATCTTGAGGTGGATAGTGATTTGACGGATGCTGAAGTCCCACAAGATCTGGACGGCCATATTGATGTAGAACCCTGTACAAATAGGGGGACAACATCATTCGAGGCACATGCAGCGAGGCATTAAGTAGGGAAGGAGCTCTGCTTGGTAGGGAAAGTGTAGGTGCAGACTAGGGAGAGGTCCCGAAAGAGTATGGATGTAAAGGTTACCATTCCAGGGTGTCCACGCTGCGCTGTTCCTGGACAGATTGCTTTGGGCCATATTATACCGCAGCAGTCTCGTGGAATCTAGCAACCGTTAACACTAACACCACCCTTCAGTGAAGCACTCTTCTGACACAATGAAATTGTAAATTAAACTTGTATCATTCATAAGTACACTCCTCCTTACCAGTATTCTGCAGGCAAGGAAACAGTGTTACTCACAGATTCTGTGGTGCCAAGACTATAATTGACTGTTGTGCCTTGGCTAACTATTGAATTTGTCCATCTCTAATCATAAAAAAAACATCGCCAAGCCACCCTATCTCCTGTTTTTTCCATATGTCCTGTACACCACCTAGTCTTGCCTACATGGTTATATTATATCAATGATGTCACAAGCATCCCTGTGGCAGCTGCGGGATGGAGAATCTTCCACTTGTCGCCCATTGGTCCAGCAATGAGCACTAACTCTCTGGTTCATAGTGAACCCAAGCTCATCCCTACTCCTCAACTCAAGATTGAGCGCCACAATTTCTGGTACCACATCCTTTCCCTCCCATGAAATTCTGGGAATCCTGCTGCTCACTCATTTTCTGCCATTTACCAGATTAATGATGGTATGGGGAATAATACTGATTTGGGCAGAAGTTGGGGGCCCCAAGTATAACTAAGTCCATGGGTCTAAGGAGTTCCACAAAGGATTAAGATTTTTTTCAAGAGTCAAACTGATAACCAGGGGGCACCAAAAGGTACTTGCACCATGGCACTGTATGCCATAGAATTTTTTAAAGCCAGATCAGGTTGTGTTTAATTATCTTCTATCCAAACTGAGGCAGGGATGAATGTAATTGTTTTTTTTCTGTAAAGCCTTGTAAAAAAGTGCAACTATCATATAAAAGAATAAAATAAATGAGAAGAGAAGGGTGATTTATTTTTTAATAAAGACTTGGCATTGATATTCATTATTTGTTACACTTTAAGCCTAAGCAATCATAGATTTAGGTTATATTAAAGTATATTTACACAAGACAAACAGTCATGCTTGTGATTCCTTTATGCCTCAACGGTAAATAACAGAATGAGAATTGAGCAATAAGGTATTAATAAAAAACATTTGTTGATCTACACCTTGGTATGGCCCAGTAGCCACCTAGTTATGTTCCCTGTATACCAAGTGGCCATAACAAGCACCCTCGATGGTCAGAGAAACTAAGTGAAGCTTTTCCAACTTGCTAAAAAAAAACAGACTCCATATTCTGTGCATGCTCTGCATTCTCTCCCAAAGATGCTAGGAGCTGTGCTGTGCATGGCTGCATCCAGTTAGGAGGATTCAGTTAGTTTATTAGTTTGAGAATCACCTGAGCAACAATTACATTTCAAAATTGTGAGGAGTCAGAAGAACAAAACAGTTACGTAAAGGTAGAAAGAAATTTAACTAAAAGGAGAAAATGAAATAATGTCACAGCTAAAACTTCTCAGAAAAGAAGACCTTGTGACCTTGAAAACACATAGGCTGCAGATGTTGACCTCCTACCAAAAATGCTAGTTTCTTGACTTTTTCTGCCTTCAAGACTTGAATAGAGTATAAACGATGATTTTGTCCATATGACTGCTTGACCAACACCCCCCCTTCACCTTATCCAGGGTAACTCACAAGACATTAGAACTGGAGTTTAAGGGTCAAAGCATCCTTATGTTAAACCAAATGGTATAAATCACATATACAAAACATACAAACAGTCAATGCAGTCTGAAAATTCAGAGCCCCAAAGTCCTTGTAGGTACCACAACTTCAAGTATCTGCTTAACCAAACTTAGGCCTCCAGCCGCAAAACACCAACTGGGATACAACACCATTACTAGCAGATACAACCCAAACAAACTACAGGGAGCGGTACTCAAGATGGGTTCCTACCAATGTACATTTATCAAGCACATACAAGGACCTTGTACCCTGCCAGCTGCCATGACTTTCCACCAAGGGAACTAGCCCAAAGATACCCAAGAATGTAACCACAAAAGGGGAAGTGAGGGTGGGAATTTGTCCCGACTTGAGTGAAGACCTCACCAGGATCCTCTTACTGGTTGACCCTTGAAACCCCTCTCATTCCATCCCCTCCACCAATCTGGTTTGTGTCCCCTTACTGTTAATTTTAAAACCTACCTAAAAACTCCTACTGTTCCAAACCCCCTTTTAACCCTGTCATGTCGGCCCTCCGTATAGGTTTCTTTTTGCCCTACTCTGAGCCTTACTTTCTAAGTCTCTGAGCTAGACCAAGTATGTAACCAAAGAAGAACTCCTGCTCTGTATACTTTCTAGGTCAGTCACTCAGATAGTAATGAAGCCATTAGATAAGTATGACAGCCTGACAAACAGCAGCTTCATAAGGGGGTCAGATATTGAAGCCATTGGAGAAAAATCACAGCCAAACAACTAGAAGTTTCAAAAGTAAGTCAGCTATTTGAAGCCATTGGATATGACCCACAACTGGGCAAAGTAGCATATTTATAAGGAGGTCAGCTTTTGAAGCAATTGTCAACAACAGTCAGGCAAATGAAAGTTTCATAAGGCGGCCAGCTGTTGAAGCCATTGGATAATAATCACAGCCAGGCAACTAGTGTTTAATGAGGAGGTTATCTATTGAAGCCTTTGGATAATAATGACAGCCAGGCACTTATCAGTTTCATAAGGAGGCCAGCCATTGAAGCCATTGGATAATAATCACAGCCAGACAACTAGCTTTTTATCGGGAAGCCAGTTATTGAATTCTACAACTTCTCAGCACAGGATTCCTTTAAGGTTTTCTTATGTGTTCTGTTCAGATTTTGCATGCCTGGTCCTCCTCATTCCTCGCTGTGGAGGCTGATATAGCCTATGACGTACTAGTAGTTTGTCTTTGAATGTTTCAGCTATTAGATCATATTAAATGGAACAGTTAGACTTGCCCTCCTAGTGAAAGATTTTGGAAACGATATTCCTTCCCAGAGGAGACCTTATATTTTCATCAAAAGCCAAAACTAATACTCATTCAGAGAGCAGAGCAAGGAGAGGTGCCAAGTGTGCCATCCTCCCACATAAAGAAACATACAGAGGTGAGGTAACTGGCTCTGAGGCCCCAGCGCTCCTAGTAGATGATATGGATGTGATTTGTAAAATCAGTGCTGTCGCCATTGTATCAGTTTTCTGCACACGATCATGTCTCTCGGGTTTGGTAAAAAAATATGTCAAGAAAAGTGTTATTTTATATATGCTTTTTATGTGCAAAAAAATGCCTGTTGATTCTGCCAGAAATCTTATAAACTGTAATGCGAACAGAAGAAACAACACGCCAAATAGTCAATTCAAAGTCCACATAATCTTTATTCTTGACAATAATGTCACAACCAATAAAAAAAACAGTAGCCAACGCCTTTCAGGAGCCAACAAAAAATCCCCCTTCAGGGATAATGTATGAATTATGTAATAATTTGTGCTTTAGCCCCAAATAAAGGAAAATATTTTGGTCCCCAAAATGCATTGGATACTTTTTTTTCTATTAGTTGTGACACCATTCTCAAGAATAAAGGTTATTTGGACTTTTGAACAGATTATTTGGTGCTTTGTTTCTTTTGTTCATAAGTGTGTTTCTGGCATGTGAAAACGGAAAACAGATGCAGCAACCACATCCAAGGACTGATAAACTGCAATATACTACATTTTTATTGTTGGGTTTAAATGAGATTGATGAGATGAGTATGGGTGTATATTCTGGAAATGTTTCCATATCTGTGCAGTGAATTTTCAGTACGAAAGGCTTGTAAGATGGGCATTTTTGGAGGTTGAAAGAACATAGGGAGTTGAGTCCAAATGGGGACTTTCCTTTCGTGAGACTGATAGGTGGAAGTTTGTGATAGTGAATACCTTGCAGTATTTTAAAATACCCATTCTTTTCTCTCTAGGTCTGAATAAAACCTCCCAATTTTCCTGTGAAGCTCATAATGGAAAAGGTGTGACCACATCCAGGACTGCAACAATTAAAGGTACACTATATAGGCTAATGGAAGGTTATACAATGTACCATACTGTATAAAAGTTACAATGGTAGATAATTCATATAATGGGAGACAAAACAGACCTAGCGGTTGAGATCTGTTATGTTATAGAATGTCCAATAAGGATCAAATCCTGGATAAACAGTGTGAGTGGGGGGGGGGGGGGATCAGATTCTTTATAGTACAGTGTATGCACATGGGGGAGCTGGGGGTAGTCATGGCTATATCTTGTTTTGGTGTTGTGTGTATGGAGAAGATTTTGTAATGTACAGTTTTCATGGGGCAATTCCTATATTGTATATTGTATTTATGGGGAAGTTTTGTTTTGTTCAGTATCCATGTTGGGCTGTCAGAACCAGTACAATGGTTAGCTGGGGGCATTAGACCACATACTGTACATAGTAGGCATGTGAGGGGGGAGAAAAATTGTGACAGATCCTGTACAATGTGTGTAAGTGTTTGTGTTTGTGTGTGTTTGTATGTGTGTGTGTGTGTGTGGAGGGGGGGGGGGGGGGGTAGGCAGAATCAGTATATTACAGACTTGGTGGGGATTGGGTAAAGTTGGGTCATTTCCTGTATTGCATAGTGTGGGTGGGCAGGTAGTGGCATGAGATCATGCTTGTACAGTGTGGTTGAAAAAGGGTGAAGTTTTGGTTATATTCCTCCAGTGTGTGGGGGTAGGTGGTGGCTATAGATCCTATATTGTATAGTGTAGATATGTAGGTTGTGGCATTAGATCATATCTTGTACAGTGTGGGTATGTAGGGATGTAGTTGAGTCATGTCTCTTATTGTACAGAGTGGTGGGTAAGTGTTGAAGATAGGTCCTATCTAAACAGAGTGGATGGGGAGTGAATGGGGGTGTAGTTGCGTTATATACCTTATTGTACAGCGTGTGTTGGTAGGTGGTGGCATTAAATCCTATATTGTATAGTGTAGCTATGTAGGCTGTGGCATTAGATCATATATTGTATAATGTGGGTAGGTAGGGACGTAGTTGAGTCATGTTCCTTATTGTACAGCGTGTGTGGGTAAGTGTTGGAGATAGATCCTACTTTTACAGTGTGGGTGGATGAGGGTTAAGTTGAGTTATATCCCTTATTGTAGAGTGTGGATGGGTAGGTGGTGGCACTATATCCTATATTGTATATAGCGTAGTGGGTGTGGGTAGGTAGGGATGAAGTTGGATCATATCCCTTATTGTACAAGGTGGGTGGGTAAGTGGTGGAAATAGATCCTATTTGTACAGTGTGGGTAGGTGGGGATGAAGTTGGATCATATCCCTTATTGTACAAGGTGGGTGGGTAAGTGGTGGAAATAGATCCTATTTGTACAGTGTGGGTAGGTGGGGGTGAAGTTGGGTTATATCCTGTATTGTACAGTGTGCGTGGGTGGGGTTGATTTTGGGTCATGTCCCATATTGTATGGTGTGTGGGCAGGTCGTTATGTTTAATCCTATATTGTATAGTGTTTGTAGGTGGGGGTGAAGATGAATTGTGACCTGTATTGTATAGTGTGGGTGGGGAGTTGTTGGTGTTAGATCCTATATTGTACATCTTGGATGGGTAGGGGTAAAATTGGGTTATATCCCTTATTGTACAGTGTGGATGGGTAGGCGGTGATATTAGATCCTATATTGTACAATGTGGATGGGTAGGCGGTGATATTAGATCCTATATTGTACAATGTGGATGGGGTTGATGTTGGATTATGTCCCATATTGTATAGTGTGGGCTGGTAGGTGGTCATGTTTGATCCCATATTGTAAACTGAGGGTGGGGGTGAAGTAGGATAATGTTGTGTATTGTATAGGAAGGGGTGGGAAGTTGGTGGTATTAGATCTTATATTGTACATCTTGGATGGATAGGGGTGAATTTGGGTTATAATTTTTATTGTACAGCGTAAGTGGGTAGGAGGTGTTGTTTTATCCAGTATTGTACAGTTTGGATGGGTAGGGGTGAACTTGAGTTACAGTATATCCCTTATTGCACAGTGTGGGTGGCTAGATGGCGGTGTTAGATTATGTAATGTACAGAGGGCGGGAGTGAAGTTGGGTCCAATCTTGTATTGTATAGAATCAGATCCTGGATTTTACAGGGTGTGGTGGTGGGGTTAATTTCTCCCCTCTCTGTCATAAGCTAAAAGGTACGTCCAGAGTTGGGCATTTAATGATAGGTTTGCTCTCATTGTGCCTGCATCTTAATACAGGCCTGATTGTATAGATGAGATCCTGAACCTTACATTATGGAGGGAGATGAGTCAGGGGTCCAGCTATGGTGCAGCAGACTGAACCCTTTTGTATGAAGGGTTACACGGTAAGATGCTGGTATAAAGACCGTTTCATGAACCCACGACCTGCGGCTTCACGCTAATCATTCCCACCTGTCAGTAGGGCTGGTGACACATCCTTGTGGAAGATTCTTGCTGGAAAAATGCGGCTGATTCATTTGTTTAGATCCAGCATGGTCTGACACAGTGCCCACTAACTCCGTTGGCATCCACGGGAGGAAAGGAAGGGGGAACCAGGCTTCTGTTAACTTCTACATATCTGGAGTGATTCATTGTATCACAATTTCCTCTCAATAAGGATTTGTCTCAAACCATAATACGCTCCTTCCCCACCTGCTGTCTCCAAGCTTTGAAATATATTTGTATAACAGAACCAGCAGAAGAACGGGATTGACTTTACTGGCTGCAGTGTCAAATATTTTAACACCAGTCAGAGAAGAAGAATCTATCAAAAAATGTAACCTTGGCAAATCATATTAAATAATTCATAATTAGAACAATATGAGGGTGTGTCTCCGAATATATTCGATGTTAGTGCAAAACTACATTTTTAATAAAACTTTCCATTTTGCAGCTTTAGGAATATTGGTCAATGTGGCACAAAGTGCAGCACGTGTTTGCAACCAATTAAAATTCTTCATGGAAACATGTTACAAGTAAAACATGAAGGCTGTCGTCAAGATCTTCTGCAAATGCTGGTTGAATGGCAGTCATGCTGATCCTCTGGTTTGAAATGTTTTAGTCACTAACCTAGAACAGTGTTTCTCAATCACCTGTTGGGCCTCCCTCCTTCTGAGCCTCTAGCCAGTTGTGGATTACCTAACAACCCACATTCCTTCCCAGCTCCCATAGTGCCCCCTAACCTTCCATAATGGTTTGCAATGACCCTTAACCTTCCACAGTACCCCTGACCTCCTTAAAGCCCTCTGAGCTGCACTGCTCCCCAACCACCCACAATGCCATCCAGCAACCTACAGTTCCCCTTAGCTTGCTGCAGAGCCCCCCAATCTCCAACAGTTTCTGACGACCAACCACCACCTTCAGGGCTCTATAGTCCCCCACAATGACCCCCAGATCCCTTCAGAAACCTCATCCCCTAAATAACTTTGGAATACCCCTTTCCTCACAATGACTCCCCAACCACCCACAATGCCTCCCAGCACCCTGAAATGCTCCCTAGCTTTCTTCAGAGCCACCAGCCCCCCTACCCCATGGTTACCCCATGTCCAGCCCCCACAGTGCCCTGCAGTGCCCCCACAGCTATCCACAGCTACCTCCAGAAACCTCATCCCCTATGAAGCCACAAAGTCTGCTGCAGATTTCCCTAACTAACTCCAGAGCCCCCATTTCCATTTCCCCACACTGCTCCCTTGCTTAAGAGTCTGCAGCCCCCCCCCCCCCCAATACTTCACCTAATCTCCAAGAGTTTTCTTCAGCCCCCTCAGGGCCCTACAGTTACCCCCAGATCCTTACAGAATCTTCATCCCCTAAAGGGTCACAAAGTCTGCTGCACAGTCCCCTAACTTCCTCTAGAACCCTTATTCCCCCACAGTGACACCCAGCCTAATCCAGAGCCTTCTAGCATATCAATTCATATTTTTTATTCCCTTACTTTTATAGTGGGGGTAAACTTTTTTGGAAGAATTTACTGAGCCCTGGTCTCAGTAAAGCCGAGAAACACTTACGTAAAACATGTATGCAAATAAGCACTTTCAATCTTCCTGACTTTCTTGATCAACATACTTGTTCCAGGTTAGTGCAGCCAGTGGATCAGGTAAGTCACCAGTAAACTGGTATTTTCAGAAGGACATCAGCAATGGTAGCATCCCCTGCCCCATGCTTCTCTCATGATTACTTTCACTGATTTAATTGTGTAGAGCTACTCCTAAAGGAGCCACTGGGATTTTGCCTAGGTTCTTACCCGGTGGATTGCCCTGCATGAAAAAAAAAATGGGCATTATTGCCTATAGCAGCCAACTAGAATTATTTTAAAAAGATTCCATAAAATTAAACATGGCACCTGATTGGCAGCTATAGGCAAAAATTCCACTTTTTGCTCATTTCCCTTTCTCTATCACCCACATTGTCCTTAGCATTGTTTTATCTAAAGGGCGAGATTATATTGCACCAGTGAAGTTTTCTATTAATGATGTTTCAGTGTTAATAAGCAATTAACCATGTATCTGCCAATTGCAGTTCTACCAAGGAAACCGGTGGACCTAAAACTGGTGACTCGGGATACAACAGAGCTGGAGATATCATGGCTTCCTGGAGAGAGTGGAGCCCAGCAGGTGTATGTGTGTACTGTGCAGGTAGGGGACACAACATTACAGATGCTATATTGCTCTAATATTCATTAACATGCAATAAAATCATTTTCAATGTTATGGATATTTTTACAAAGTTACACTGATCCAGCTTGTACCACTGTAAAAATGTACAGTGAAAAGAAACAATAATAATAATAACACAAATGATCACATTTTGTTGCTTTGCAGCCTGAAATGAAGACAAACACAGTTTTTGTTTTATCCAGCTGTAATTACGAATGCAACTTATAACATCTAAGTGAAAGACATAACACCAACATGTCAGAAAAAAAAACAAAAAACAGAATCACTGAGTTGGAAAAAGGATCACCCCCTTTGTTAGTATTTTGTTGGACCACATTTTGCTTTAATTACAGCCTTTAGTCTGTTGGGATGTGTCTCTACTAACTTTGCACATCTAGACTTTGCAGTGTATGCCCATTCTTATTTGCAGAACTGTTCAGCTACTGGACTGCAGTCTTCAAATCATTCCACAGATTTTCAATGGGTTTTAAGTCTAGGCTCTGACTTGGCAATGCAAGGACATTAACCTTTTTCACCTTTAATGACTATGTGGTTATTTTTGCTGTGTGCTTTGGGTCATTGTCATGTTGGAAAGTAAACGTTCTACCTTCTAATACCGTATATACTCGAGTAGAAGCTGGCCCGAATATAAGCCGAGGCACCTAATTTTACCACAAAAAATGGTGAAAACGTATTGACTCGAGTATAATCCTAGGGTGAGAAATGCGCAGCTACTGTAAGTGGAAAAGAGGGTCAACAATGCCCATTTGCAGCCTCACTGTGCCCATTTGCAGGTATAGGCCCCCCAAACTTCAAACACGGTAGTTAAGGGTTCCCAGATGCCCCCTAGCTGCAGCCAAAAAAAATTGGGGTCTTTAGACCCAAAGGTCCCAAAATGACATTGCTGCAGATGGACACAGTTGACCGGCTTTGGGGCCCTGTATCTCGGGGCCACTTGGTGCTAGGAACCCCAAACTTGGCGTGCAAACCCCACCGGAACTAGCACGGCAACATATCCATATACCCCATAGCTGGGGTTCCTAGCACCAAGTGACCCTGAGATATGGGGCCCCAAATTCCGTTTGGAAAAAGGCAAGCACTTTTCTGCAGCAGAGAATGACATTTTCCAAACTGACTTTGGGGCCCCGTATCTCAGGGTCACTTAGTGCTAGGAACGGGCCGCCACTGACCGCATGTCCCATGGTATCTTGTTGTCTGCAACCAGTTATTCCTGTATTGACTCCGCCACCTGAAACTCCTCCTCTCAGCACCTCTGTAGTTCAGAAGGCAGGCTCTGTGAAATGTGTGACACAGCCGTGCCTACTCACGGGACATAGTGACTACGTGTCACAGAATTTAAGGAAATGAATGCGTGAGGATCTTCAAAACTTTGCAAACTTCAAGATCGTTTATTGAAAATATGAAGGAATATCAGCCGGACTCCACTTAACTCCTCTTAGCCCTTGTACACGCGGTCGGAGATTCTGACAGAATTTGTCCTATCGGACTGTTTTGTCAGATATTCCGACTGTGTGTGGTCTTCATCGGACTGTTTCCATCGGAGTATCCGACGGACCAAGTTTTCCAACTTGTCCATAAAATTTTCCGACAAAATGCTCCGATCGGACATACTCCGTTCATGTGTAGCCTACTCTGACGGACAAAGTGCCACACATGCTCAGATCAAATTCCTAGACCAAAGCTATTGGCTACTAGCCTGAACGTAGTCCTGTCGTAACAAAATAATGTCATCACGTTATGTACAATCGGATTTTCCGACAACTTTGTCCGACCGTGTGTATGCAACAGTTTTGGACAAAATCCGTCGGACAAAATCCAACGGATTTGGTTGTCAGAATGTCCGACCATGTGTACAAGGGCTAACAGTATTTTCTAACAATCAATAAACTGACCGCATAGAGCAAAGTCTCCACATAAAAAACAACTTTCCTTGATGCTTTTCACCACTTGCTTGCAAAGATAGAGGTTGATCATTCATATTTTCAAAGGAGAGTGGAGACAGACTATCATGGCCAGCACCAGGTTGTCCATGTACAAGAGAGGCCAGTCTTGAGATCTTTGTCTAGATCCAGTCTATGGGATCTGTGTGTGTTTCTGGTTCAAGATCCTTCAGATGAATAGGAGTAGACTAGAAATAATTGAAATACAATGTGGAAATTAATATAGAAGTTTACATTTTGACCATAGATACGCTTTAAAGTTTTTCAGATCCTCCTAAATCTGAAGCATGCTGGAGTTCTAGGATAGTGACAGTTTAATGGGTCAATACTTCCTGGAAACAGAGTTGGCTAATTCCATCAACTGACCTGCCATTAAAATGAATAACCTTTGCCTTTTCCACTTCACACATCTGTACTAAGTATGTGCTTGCCACATAATGGGAGGTAATGGCATTGTCACATTCCTTGAGATACGTTTCTGGACAGCAGTGAGGGATAATGTTGATCAGACATGGGACATCATTACTTACTGGTAACAATAGTGTCTGCTGAGAGTCTGGAATACCTTTAGGTGATCTGTCTTTTATCACAATCCATGCAATGTGTAGAGGGATGGCGATGACGTATTTGCAGGCTGGCATGTTTAGTAAGTAACAGCGGGATGAGTGTGATGAGTGTAGCCTGAAGGCTCTTTACCTACCAATACAAACGTTGAGTAGGGCAATTTTTTGGGATACATCAATTGTAAAGTTCGTTATTTTAGTAGCTAATAACCATTATATCTGAGCAGAAAGTTTCTTAGGCCTCATGCACACCGGATGTGTTTATCATTGCTCCTAGGGGTGTGTGGTTAGTTTTTTGCCTCTGAATGCCCTTGCATGTCAGCCTATGGGGTTAATTTACTAAAGTCAAGTAGACGTTAGTTAGACATTTTGCAAAGTGCAGTTGCTTCAGACCTTAGTAAATTAAGTAAACCTTCACTTTGCAAAGTATACCCAATCACATGCAAGGAAAAAAAAACAGAAATTTTTGCTTGCACGTGATTGGATGATGGAAGTCAGCAGAGTTTCTACTCATTTACTAAGCTCTGGAGCAATTGTTCTTGCAGAAGGCAACTTTGCAAAGTGCACAGTCTATTTGCCTTTAGTAATCAGGGCAGCACAGTGGTGTAGTGGGTAGCGCTCTCGCCAACAGTAAAAAGGGTCAATGGTTCAAATCCCAGCCACTAGCACTACCTGCCTGGAGTTTGCATGTTCTCCCTGTGCCTGCATGGATTTCCTCCATGTACTCTGGTTTCCTCCCACACTACAATGCTGGTAGGTTAACTGGCTTCTGTCTAAATTGGTTCTAGTATGTGAATGTGAGTTAGGGGCCCTTAGATTGTAAGCTCCTTGAGGGACTGATGTGAATGTACAATGTATATGTAAAGCACTGCATAAATTGACAGTGCTATATAAGTACTAATAATAATAGTAAATCAACCCCAGTGTGTCCATGCACATATAGGCATTTAGAGGAGTTTAAAGGCAGAAAAAAACACACTGCCAGCACATCCAGGAGCAGTGGCATTCTGATAAAAAAAAAACACTTGATGCCTGTAAACGTGCCTGCACGTGTGTAAATGTGTCTAAGTGCTAGGCACATTTAGCACTTAACTGTTAATTCACTAAATTATTATTCTGGCAAATTGAAATGAGTTAATGTCCAAGCGCTTGACGTGTCTAAACGCATTACACACGTTTACAGGTGTCAAACTTTTTTTTCTGCCAAAACACAGCTGCCAGGGGGCAAGGCATCTAGGAGAGGAAGCAAAACATCCAGTGTGCATGATGCTATAAAGAGACCCCTTACCATCTTAAAAAATGACAAGTAAAAGCATGTATTCTTAAATGCTTATTTGCTGAATTTTTGCATCTATGACTTCTTCAGGAAGAGTAAATTCTGTAGCACAGCCCCCTCCTTCCTTGCATGTCACAGCCCACTCCTCTTCTAGGAGTGTCTAATTGCTGTCTATGCTGCCCTAGCTCCTCCACCCCTCCCCTCATATCCCTACATTACCTTTAATGTAGCAGTCATGGGAGGAGCAAAGGGAATGCTATAGAGTGCCAGCTCTGTGTCTTAGCCCTTGTACACACGGTCGGAGATTCCAACAACCAAATCCATCGGAGTAATTCCGACGGATTAATTCCGGAAGAAGTCCGGAAGTGATGTTGCATACACACGGTCAGACTAAATTGTCGGAAAATCTGATTGTACATAACGTGATGACGTTATTTCGTTACGACGGGACTACGTTCAGGTTAGTAGCCAATAGCTTTGGTCTAGGAATTTGATCTGAGCATGCGTGGCACTTTGTCCGTCGCAGTAGGCTACACATGATCGGAGTATGTCCGATAGGAGCATTTTGTCGGCAAGTTGGAAAAATTGGTCCGATGCAGACCACACACAGTCGGAATATCCGACAAACCGGTCCAATAGGAAACATTCAGACGGAATCTCCGACCGTGTGCACAAGGGCTTATGGGGGTGCTGACATCACATCAAAGATGGCGGTGCCCATGAGCTGTTTCAGGGATTTTAAATGTTTACTAGGTAAATAACATTCACAGCCCCCCCCCCCCCCCCCCCCACAAAAAAATAAAAAATTACCACCAGCCGCCACTGAATATGCATATAATACATTGACTTCACATACTATATACTTATAGGCAGATTCTTGTAGAAATGTATGGGCTTGCAGTAGGGTCTCTTTAGGATAATAACATTAAAACCAACTTAGGAGTTGCATCTGCAGCTCACAGAACATCAGTGTGATGTTTAGTGGGAAGAATGCCCTTATGTTGGTACCTAGTGGAAAGAGTTTCAACTGTACAGATATCTAAAGACATAATTGGTTTCATCGTGAACTTATCTGCGAATCAGAAATTGCTCATTGCTCCTAGGAACCCCAAAAAACCTCTGGAGGAACCCTGGTTGGGAAAGGCTGCTCTAGATCATGAGTCTCCAAACTGTGGCCCGCAAGCCAGGTGTGGCCCTTTGCTTGTCTTTATCTGGCCCTTGGAGCACCATTCCTTTCACTGACACCAAAGACGGGGCATTATTCCTCCCACTGACACCAGTGATGGTCACTATTCCTCCCACTGACACCAATGATGTAATATTTTTACTTCCACTGACCACCAAGCATATAGCACTGCTTAATCCCACCGATGCCAGAGCATTTTCTGCTCCCACTGGCTACAGATCTGTCCCTCTACAATGTGAGGGGCAGTAAACTGATCCTTTAGTTTGAAAGTTTGAAGGCATCTGCTCTAGTTTGTTAGTAGGTGATCCTTATTCTCATCTCAAAATGTTGAGAGGTATGTTCTCAAGTCAGGTGGCAGCCCAGATTGAATATGGAACAAGTACAGTGGGGGACAAGCAGGTAGAAGCGTTTTGCCCTAAAATCAGTGCTTAATCATTATCATTGAGGTAATGAATAACTGCTGACTTTAGCATGGAACATATCTACCTGCTTGTCCCCCACTGTACTTGTTGCATCTGTCATTTGGTTTTAATTTTTATATTGATTTGGTTGTAATGTTTATATTGAAATAAAGTTGATTGTTGGAGTGCAGCCGTCCAGATCTTCCTTGTCTTCCATTGTGCAGGACAACTGTTCAGGTGACAGCTGTATAAAGGGAATTTCCAATTTCTTTGGATAGATTTTCTCTCACTTCCTGTTGTGACTCTGGAACAGGAAGTGAAGGAAAATCTCTCAAATGTCCACAGACAGAAAAAAAACACAGGGGTTCTCAGCCTTACCTAATCGATTCCTAACACAAACAAAACATTCAAGCTTTAGTTTTAATTTAACTTGCCTATGTGCAGGAGTGTTAACTGACAAGCTGACCATCCCCTGTGAAGCTGTTTAATTCATAGGACCATAGGTCCTCCGTGTGTAAACAGACAGTGAAAGAGGAAATGTTTCTTGCTGAATGCAACTTCTTACTTCTGCATTCATTCAGGACATGTATAGAAACGAAACTATTTGTGGGTATTGTTTTTAAGAAGACGTTTTGTGTAATTTGTCACAGAAGTGCTTTTTGATTAGGTTCACTTAAGGTGGAACATTTCCTTTAGACTATTAAGAAATGAGCAAATTTGCAATACAGCCATATCAAGTGGACAGGTCATGTAATGTCATAGATCAGGGGGTCTGCAGACTTTCTAAACAAAGGGCCAGTTTTCTGTCCTTCAGACTTTAGGGGGGCTGGACTGTGGCCAGTGGGGGTAGAAATTGTCCTGGTGTCAGTTGAAATAATCAGTGCCCCATCTTTGATAACAGGGGAAGAAATAGTGCCCAATTTTTGCTGGCAGTGGTAGGAATTATGTCCCATTGTTGGCGTCAGTGGGAGAAATAGTGACTCGTATCAGTGGGTGGAATTGTGCCTCAAGGGCAGGATAAAGGCAAGCGAAAGGCCACATCCGGCCCCTGGGCCCCAGTTTGGAGACCACTGTTATAGATGTGCAGCACTACCCCCGAAGGAGCTGCTGGTTAGATTTGGGCTTACCATTACCTTCTGTTTTACTCGCTTCACGTCTAGGGGTGTCCCGTGGTAGATGGCCCAGTAACTCAAGAGACTGACAACAGATCCACTTGAATGGATTTTATTTGCAAAAATGTAGACAATGAACAGTCTCTTAAATTGGGATCAGAGGGTTGGAAAGGAAGTTCAGGTACTCTAATACCCCGTACACACGAGAGGACTTAAGTCCGACAGACTTCCAAAGGAGTTCCGTCGGAGTTCTGCTGGAATTCCGACGGAGTTCTGACAGACTTTTCGGCTGAACGGACTTGGCCACACACAATCACACTAAACTCCGACGGATTCGAACGTGATGACGTACGACCCGACTCGAATAAGGAAGTTCATAGCCAGTAGCCAAAAGCTGCCCTAGCGTCGGTTTTAGTCCGTCGGAGTAGCATACACACGAGCGGAGTTTTCGAAGGGGACCGGGTCCGGCGGAGTTCCTTCGGGAAAATTTGAAGCATGTTCCATATTCTAAAGTCCGTCAGACTTTGGTGAATCAAAAGTCCGTTGCAGCCCACACACGATCGGATAGTCTGACGGACTCGGTCCTTCGGACTTTGGATGTTGAAAAGTCCGCTCGTGTGTACGCGGCATTAGTGTCAAAGTCAAAATGTTGAAGAACTTGCTTACTTTGACTGCATCCAGAGAACAGCCATTCGCAACTGGATGTTCACTCAAGTTGGACAGTCCTTCTATCACAAGGCCTAGCAGCCAACAAGGTGCTTACTCAGGAACAAGTCTCTGCCACAGACGTTGTTGTAGAACATACAAGATAATGTCTCTGCCACAGACGTTGTTGCAGAGCACGTAGGGAAACTAAACTTGAAGAACAGTCGTAGGATACCTGGATCCTTCAGCTAGCTCGGCGATATCCATGAGACCGGATTCTCTTGGGTACTCCAGCCCTTCCAGGCTCTTGCTAAGAGACCAACCCGTACGTGGTCTTCTTCTGAAGAGTCTTCCCCTGGAATGCTTGAAGTCACTGGGTCTCTCCCAAACCGGAGACGGCACCAAATGCCTCAGAATCCTCCTTTAGTTTCCTTTCCTCTGGCTAGCCAGCCCCAAGACATCAAGATCGGGTGGATCCGCACCCCAGGCCATAGCCTTCCTGGGGGCTGGTCAGGAGGACCAGGATCATGAAGTTAGTACATCATTCTGGACCGGAACCCCGAACCATGTGACATCCGCATCTTAAGTACCCTCTCCCAGAAAGCACAGCAAGAGCGCCACTCCCACTGGACGGGCTCAGAGAGAGAGTAGCTTAAGCACCTAACCAGACCCTAGTTCCATGCCTGCCAGGAGAGACAGTGCCCTCGGTGGCCAGGCTGAACATCTCACAATCCAGTCAGACTGATGCTGAAGTCCAAATTTAGACAATTGTACCCAAACCAAACTGCAGTTTAGGTATAACCTTAACTTTGAAAAACGCATAGCGCGTGCTCTTCAGGAGCCGCCGCTACAGATGTAATGTCTTATGTCTATTTAAAATGTAACAAATGTTTAATTGGCCTATTCATATTGAAGGAGTAATATATTAATGTCTGTATAGGATATACCGTATATACTCGAGTATAAGCCGAGATTTTCAGCCTCTTTTTTGAGGCTGAAAGTGCCCCCCTCGGCTTATACTCGAGTCATCGCTGTCTGCCCGCTCGATCAGCGTGTCGAGCAGACAGACAGCGGCCATTCTATTCAAAAGCCGCGCCTCCGGCTCCGCCTTCGCCTGTGATAGGCGGAACACTGAATTTCCCAGCAGCCTGTGTTCCGCCTATCACGGACATCGTATCATCCTCGTACTACGGACGAGGATGATACGACGTCTGTGATAGGCGGAACACAGGCTGCTGGGAAATTCAGTGTTCCGCCTATCACAGGCAAAGGCGGCGGCGCAGCTTTTGAATTTTACAATGGCCGCCGACGAAGAGGGCACGGGACGGAGGCAAGGCAAGGCACGGCACGGCACGGGACGGGACGGGACGGATGCAAGGAGGCAAGGCACGACACGGGACGGATGCAAGGAGGCAAGGCACGGCACGGGACGGAGGCAAGGAGGCAAGGCACGGGACGGAGGCTCGGGACAAAGGTAGGCTGGACACACACACACACACACACACACACACACACACACACATGGATGGAGACACACACAGGGATGGATGGATGGATGGATGGAGACACACACACACAGGGATGGATGGATGGATGGATGGAGACACACACACACAGGGATGGATGGATGGATGGATGGAGACACACACACACAGGGATGGATGGATGGATGGACACACACACACACAGGGATGGATGGACGGACACACAGGGATGGACGGACACACAGGGATGGACGGACACACAGGGATGGACGGACACACAGGGATGGACGGACACACACACAGGGATGGACAGGCATGTCTCACCCTCGGCTTATACACGAGTCAATAAGTTTGCCAGTTTTTTTGGGGGTAAATTGGGGGCCTCGGCTTATATTCGGGTCGGCCTATACTCGAGTATATACGGTAATAGAATTATATTAGGATCATATGCAGTGGTCAAGTCATATTGGAGATATAATGTTCTATGTCTTTATAGGATATAATAGAACAATACACTTTGCAAGTGCAGTTGCTCCGGAGCTTAGTAAATGAGGGGAAGCTCTGCTTACTGATATAGAAGACTGATGTTTAGGCAGGGCTGCTATTAAATTTAGTTGCCCGGCGATATTTGTCTTGGCCAATTGTTAGGAGATCAATTGATTTCCCCCTAATTCTGGAATTGTTGCACTTCTCTCTTCTGTCACTAGGTGGCCTGGTATCTGGTGACATTGGATAAGACAAGGGCATAGCATGGACAGATTAGGAATGAATAGGGTGTCTCAGCCAATGGGCTGGGATTTTCTTGGGTCCCTTGGCCTGCTGGGACAGCCTATTTATTTGGGTGGAGTCAGGTGATCAGGGTTCTGTGCCACCTGGACGGCTGTCTGGGTGGATGTTATGTTAGGCTGTAAGCCTTAGGCCTATCCTGGGGACATCTGGCTGTTAGGCTGTCTGGGGGCCTATCCAGAAGAAGGAGAGCAGCATAGGGTTGGGACTGCGGGCTTGTAGTCCAACCAGAAGTAATGGTTCCAATTGTGGTCAGAGGTAGAGGGGAAGCTGTTGCAACTATGGGACCATCCATCTTGCTACCGCAGACCAATGTAAGTAAGCTGAGGCCAGTACCAGAGCAGACTTCTCACCAGCCGGGGATGGTTGATATCAGTGGGAGAAATAACACCCCATCATTGGTGCCAGTGTGAGGAATAATATCCCACAACTGGTGTTAGTGGGAGGAATGGTACCCCATCTTGGTGTCATTTGTGGATGGAATAGTGCCCCAAGGGCCAGATAGAGGCAAGCAAAGGGCCACATCCAGTCCCAGGGCTAATTAGACAATCAGGCGTTTTATTTCTTTACTGATCAAAATGCAACCCATTGTTTTTAATAGGCCTATATACAGGTATGTAAACTTGCGCTGCATATAGATGGAAAAAAAATACAAAAATCGCCACTTCTGGACAGCATTTTATGCACATAAGCTCACATATGCGTATATACTTATGTATACTTACCCCAAGAAAAGCTAGAAGAATTGTTATGCACGTGTATGCATTCATGCGAAAATGTGCAAATATGCACATTTACTATACGACCCTGCCTTGTGTTTTTCCGCAGGAATTTTCTGCCAGGAATCTGACGTTCAGACACATCAGTACCGTGTGCAAGTACCCTACATGGTACATTTCAGAATGTTTCCGACACAATTCGTTTTGGAGAATTGAATCCCACTTGCAAGTTTTTATTTCCTTTGCCTCTCGCGTTTCCTCATTTGCTGAACCACTGTGGTCTCTTGGGGACTTTTCTATGTTACAAGAATTTATCACAGTGAGGAAGAGTGACAACAATTACTTTGTATTCTAATAATAGGGAATAGTCAGTGAAACTTTGTGGTTTAATGACATCATTAATACAAAAATATACAATATTAATTATAAAATATGTGTTAAAAGGCTATATTTATATGTGACTTTCACCAAACATTCACTGGTAGTGAATCAATCACTGTCATTTAACCACTTCATCATGTCCTGTCATAGCACATAATTGGCTGGACGGGAGCAGCGCCAATGCAGCTGGACGTACCCATAAGTCCTCCCAAATTGCCCGCTGAGCGGCAGAAACTGTGACCCTCTGTGTCCACAGGACACAGACGATCACTGATTTTTGTATGCGGTTGCTGTGAGTAATCCAGGTACCAATGTGATCGCACGTGAACATTAGTAAACAATGCTCCCATTTTTTACTACTGTGCGAGATCTGTTATTGGTCACAGTGATCATATGGTTCCAGAGCCAATCACAGTGGCCCTGTACCATGTCATAGCTGTAACCAATCACAGTAGTACACAAGGATTGATGATTGAAACCTCTACGCAGTCTTTTAACGATTGCCTATTACAGTGATCATCACTGTAATAAGCAATCACAAAAAAATCCTGATACCCCCCCTCGGGAGTAGTACAGAGACTATGATAACACTGCACTGCTCTGGTTGGTGACAGTATGTAATAAAATATAAACATATATAATATATATATATATATGTGTGTATATATATATATATATATATATATATATAGTAAATTCTATAACTTTTAGATAGACTGAATAATATACATTGTGCAGGGAGACATCCCCCTTGGGACTATGAAGTACTATATGGGCAAAAATTGTCTTATCTATAGAAACATACATTTTATTTTATTTTTTTATGTACTTCTGGTTCAAGTTGGTTTGGTTTTGACATAATTAAAAAAAAAAAAGAAGCTGAATGTACAAAAAACATGACATGGAGGTGAAGAACAATCTTTATTGTATATGCAAACATTATTGATCTGGATATATTTTAACATCTAACCTTGTTTATTGCACTATGATAATACTATGTATGAACATTTGGTGAATAAAAATATTTAAAACAAACAAAAAAAAAGAATAATATACATTGATTTGGGTTATTTTTATCAAAGAAATGTACATTTAGAAAACTTATGAAAAAAAGATTATTTGTTTGCAAAATTCTATAATAGAAGCTAAGAAAAATATATATATATTTTTAATTTCCAATATTTTTTTATTTTTTGGTTATATAGCAAAAAATAAATAAAAAACCCCAGTGGTGGTAAATACCACCAAGAGTAAGCTCTATCTTTCTAAAAAGAAAAATTATAGAAATTTGATTTGGGTACAGTGTTGCATGACTGTGTAATTGTCATTCAAACTGTCACAGCGCTGAAAGCTGGAAGAGGGTGAAAGTGCTCCTTCTGTCTCAAAGACAATAATCACCAGGATAAATAGAGGAGTGAATCTCTCCTAGGACAGGGGTAGGCAACCTCGGCACTCCAGCTGTGGTGAAACTACAATTCCCATCATGCCTCTGCCTATAGGAGTCATGACTGTGAAGGTCTTGCAATGTCTCATGGGACTTGTAGTTTCACCACAGCTGGAGGGCCAAGGTTGCCTACCTCTGAACTAGGACATAGATAAAAACCTGGCAAAGGTTCTAACCTCTCTCTACTTCATCCACAACTACAATACAAACTTTTACTATCACATACACTTTAAAGTTCAAATCCGGATAATAATTGTTTAATAAAATATGGTAATAAGGGCTTGTTCACTTGAGAGGCTGGGCCCAGGTGGTTGAACAATCGTCTGAAAAAGGCAATGCAGATACTCAGAGCTGTACATATGCAATGGTCACAATGCTTTGCTTCACGTCTATGCCAAAAATGAAACCACATGTCGCATTTGGTGGGCGGTACCATTGGCAAATGTGACCCATTGAAGTGAATGGGGGTCAATGCAACCACCCAGCAGCAGTGTGCAGTGCTTGGGTTGGCATTTTCAGTTTTAAAACAAGCAGAGAAGAGGTGACAAGTCGCCTTCTTATCGCCAGTCAAACACTCTCTGAAAAGCGATCCACCACCATCACTTTTTAGAGGGGGTGGCAATAATAGATGCACATCTGAATGAACAAGTTCTTAATATGTCTATTTGTAGTACTTATTATAAAGGCAAATATGCAGCCAAAAAGAACACTGCTATTTCCTTCGCAAAGTTAGAAATAGCAGAAAAGTGACCAGATGCCTATAATAACAGCCCGATGTATAGATCATACACAAAAACAATAGTTGCCCATTAGACTTTAAATGAGACATAATACATAAGTCATAAAATATCAATTTATTATACAAGGATATGACACATACATATTATGTACACATAAAAAATAGTTTGGCGTGTCAAGCCGGTTAGTTACATATTGTTCACAAAGTTATTTTAAAAAAAATCATCGATACAACATTGTTTGTGGCAGGTATCTAACTCTTGGTTTTATTTCTTTAGGCTACCACACCTCACAATCATCTTGGCCTGGTGCCCCATCACAAGATCTATAACCAGAACATTAATGTGCCTCCTTATAGCCACATAATCACCGGCCTGGCTCCCTACACAATATATGATGTCCGCGTGGCCTGTCTGAACAGTGAAGGGGTGTCCCACTGGACTGAATGGGTTGCTATGGAAACCATGGAAGGAGGTATGAAGGAGTGGCCTATGCTGAAATATATTCAATAAAGAATCTATGACACTTTTTCTGGTGGTATTGACCTTTAAAAACATCCTGTGCAGAATTCCTGTAGCACCTTCCTAGTTAGGTTGCTAGGATGTTAGACAAATTTGGTTTCTGGCTCCTCTGTAATCAGTGTAGCAACTGTAGATTGCTTTTGGCTGTTCTGGATTTCACAGGGTACAGGTTTGATTGCTCTCCCTTGCTTTCTAGAGGCTTCTGGAACATATGAGGCTGGACAAGGCAAATGGGCAGCCTGGATATTTATTGTTCTTCAGGCAATCACTGGGAAGACGGACCCAGTAGGTGGCTGAAAAGCTCATAAACGGTCTGAGGCTTGAAGCAGCCAGGCCCTTGTCCTACTAGAGGAGTTCCCATCCTAAGGCTCTCTACCCCACTCTGTCCCTCCTGGTAGAATGCTGGAGTGTGCTGCATGTTCATTGAGGTCCTAGATGTGAAATAGCTGGGAGGTCTACTTCTAAAATCTGAAGTTAATCAAGAAAATTTCACCAAAGGACCTGGTATGGAGAGCTCACTGAAGAGTACCCCATGAAAGTTGGAAGAGGTCTTATTGTCTTGTGGCGTTCTGAGCCTTAACCTCTCCCTCACTGTGTGCAGTGGATACTGGAAGGAGGCATCCAGTGATCCTGTGACATTGTGAGTACTGACCAGTGCTCAGGGTTCTAGTGACTGTGTGGTGTATTCCTTTGGGTGGAAGAGCCAATGGTAGTTCTGTCTAGGGTAGTTTTGAAAAAGGGACTCAGTTCTGCTATCTGTACTTGCTACTGCATAGAAATTTTTCAGGGAACCTTAGCAAAATGGAGAGTCCTCCTGCAAGTATTTAGTAAACCTGGAGTATCTTATATCCCCCAACACCCCATCCAAATTCTTCAGCAGGAAGGATTACTGAGCCGGAGTGAATGAACTGTTGCTGTGTGCCTGGCTGCCTCTGCACCAACCTTGCAAACTAACCAGTTAAATTACAGCGGCTCTTTCGAAGGTAACTCTACATTCATGAAAGATTAGTGACAGTTTCAGTAACAGATCCGACACATATGACAGATTCAGTAGTTTTGATTTGCATCACTTTTATGATGTGGTGTTGTGGACATGACAAATTCAAAATATTTGCAGAAATCAAAACTGAAGGTTATTAAGACCAGCTCAAAATTAGCGCACAGAAAGGCAGAGGTTTTTTTTGGGGGGGGGGGGTGTTGTGTTAACTTTATTTTATTGTGTTTTATATTTGCTTCACTGGTTGCTAGGATGCAGAGGTCGACAGCTTCCTAGCAACCAGTGAGGCAGAGGTACAGACAATGGTTTGATCCTGAACTCTGAGACTAGTTCCCCCTCAAGTCCACCTTCCTTGTAATTTACAGCGGATGGCAGTGGGTGGTTTCCATAGTCGCTCTTGAGTCTAATAGCTGTTTTGGAATCCACCCACTGTCAATCACAAGGCAAGTGGACTTAGTCTCTCAGAATCCCCATTGCCCCCCCCCCCCCCCAAACAACTCAATTGTGTGGCTGCTGCACCTGATGTCAGCAGACAACTATTGGTCTCATTAGCGGCTATGGGGTCAGCCCACTGTCATCTACTGTCAATCCCAGGCACAGTGGACCTGATAGAGAACTAGTTGCTCAGAGTTTGCCATTAGGCTCTGCCCACCCTGCTGCAAAACTCCTCGGCCATGCACCTGTTTGTGTAATGGGCGCAGGGCCTGGGAAGGGAGTTGTAGTCCAGTATCATTTATATCTGCCTGTCCTCCATTCATAGAGTTCAAGTTACTGTCATAATAAAAACCCTAAATGAAACCCCTAGACTGATCTTTTGAGCCGGAGGAAAAATGCAAAAAATGCTGTGTGCCTGTCAGCATATGCTGTGAGTAGGTGAAATAGGCCAGATTACAATTGGCTCCTGTGGGGGTAGCACTACTTGTGGGAGCTCATCCTGGATATTTCTCCCAATGTATACAGCAATTGCCAATAGCAACCAGGTGGAAATCAAGAAATTGGAGGACTGTAAATGAATCCAAGCTATTCTGTAAGGAGAGGGATCACTGCAATATCGCCACTAATGCCGCGTACACATGACCGGACTTTTCGACATCAAAGGTCCGACGGAACGATTCCAGCGGACCATTCGATTGTGTGTGGGCTGCAGCGGACTTTTCTTTTGCAAAAATCCGACAGACTTTAGAAATGGAACATGTTTCAAATTTTTCCGCTGGAACTCCGCCGGACCCAGTTCCTACCGAGAAATCCGCTCGTGTGTATGCTAGTCCGATGGACAAAAACCGACGCGAGGGCAACTATTGGCTACTGGCTATGAACTTCCTTATTCTAGTCCAGTCGTACGTCATCATGTTCGAATCCGTCGGACTTTGGTGTGATTGTGTGTGGCCAAGTCCGTTCCTTCGGAAAGTCCGTCAGAACTCCATCAGAACTCTGCCGAAAGTCCGTCGGACCTAGTCCCTCGAAAAGTCCAGTCGTGTGTACGCAGCATAAGGAATTTTCCCAACAAATAGTGCCTTTCTTCCCAACATTACACAGCAGTTGCCTATAGCAACTAGGAGCAAATACATTTGGGAGGCTTCTATGGACAAGCCAGTCTGGGTGAGGGAGAGAACTTATCACAGGATTGTTGATGAGGAATTTCTCAGCAAGACAAGCTCAGAAATAGAGCTTTTTATGGTTCTTTTGTTCTACAGTTCTGGGATATCCCTTGCTCCCCATCCCTATCCAAATTCTAATAAAAACCCTAAAAGAAACCCCTAGACTGATCTTTAAACCAGAGAAAGAATGCGGAAAATGCTGTGTGTGTATGTTGAGAATGGGGAAATAGGCCCAAATTACCAGTGGCTCCTGCGGGGTAACACTGCATACAGTATTAATGGAGGAGGGGAGCAGAAAGGATGACCATAATAAGTGGGCACTCTTGATGAATGCCTGTCACAGACCAAGTCAATCATATTAATGCCCACAGCACTGGAGGATTAGGGCTACAGGAGTATGGGGGGATGCAGAGGACTTTAGATTTAAACTAAGAAATCAGCCATTAGGGACAATGTGCATTGAATTTAAGTACCGTTGCTTGTGCTGACTTTTTAATTTTTATTTTAACTAAACTAAGGCCGCGTACACACGGGCGGACTGTTCGCCCAACTTTGTTCGTCAAACAGTTTGACAAACAGTCCGCTCAAAATTAGCATGAGCGGACTTGACCACACACGACGAACGAACAGTCCGCTGAAAACTTGCGCGATGACATGAACGGCACGTACGACGGGACGAGAGATTTGAAGTCCTATACACTGCAATGCAACCTTTGGCGTGTAAATCCTTTCTGAGCATGCGCGGAACTTAGTTTGAGGAACAAGCCTACACATGAGCGGACTGTCCGCTCAAACCAAGTTTCAGCGGACAGTCTTATGGAAATTCCGAAAAACTTTGTTCGTCAGACTGTCCGCTGAAACTGTCCGCTGAAGCCCACACACGAGCGGACTGTCCGCTGAAACACTGTTCAGCGGACAAAGTTGGACGAACAGTCCGCCCGTGTGTACGCGGCCTTAGACTTTAAATATTATTTTTTCGTTGGTTTCACAGCTTATTTTTAAATCAGCAACTTTATTGAAATTACAGCTGCTTCTTAAGTGTACCAGCTTGTCTGTGTACCACGTCGACATTCTTTCCAAGTATCTCTGTGTTGAACTTGTCTCTAGTTTTTTTTTCTTTTTTCTGTCTCTGTTTCAACCATCATGTAATTCTGTTTTCTTGGTGTCTGTGTTTCTCCTAGCAGAGGAAGGAAAGCAACTGAACCCTTCAGAGGGGCTCCTATTCAGCTCGGGCCCCCCAGGTTAATTAGTATACAAGACACACACATTTCTGTCTGTGTCAGCACCCTTGCCACAATTCCGGTAGTGGTGGGCCCAGCGTCTCTCCACTTCTCCTTCTGATATGTCCATTTATTTCACTTCACTTTTTTTTCTTTTTTTTTTTTACCACTTTCCTTTGTCTGAATCTCTTTGTCTCTCCACAGCTCCAGAGTTGTCATTCCGTGACTAGAAAGTAAAAATGGAAATTAGTAATTATTATGATACACAATGCAGGGAATTCCATAAAAAGGTCTCAGGGAGTTGAAGAGGGTTTAACGCCTCCCGTAAAGTTTGGCTGGAGTCCTTGGCCAAGGCAGGATTCCCCACCTGTTGTGCTTTAGTATATTTTGATGTGAAATAGGGACATGTGCTAAGTTTAGAAGCCCACCTAATTACAATATATGTCAACCTCATACTTGGCAGATTCGCTGAGTGGTTTTGGCTTTCACGATGACGCATGTGAATTTTAGAGCATGGTTTATTTGATAAGGCAGTGCAAGGAGTAATGCTAAATATGTACAGCAGGGGTGTCAAGCTCAATTTCATTGCGGGCTGCATCAGCATTATGGTTGCCCTCATAGGGCCGGTTGTATCCATAAGACTATATAAATGTATCTACTCTTTATTATATTAAATAATTGCCTCTGCATTCGATTATTACTGGTTTTATTAATAATTTAAGAATCTGTGAAGGGCAGGTGCAGACTACCACGGAGCACACACTTATTGCAGATGATGCAAGTCTGAAAAGAAGGGTCGCACACCTATGGTATCATCCACAAGAAACTTTATTGGTGACTGAAAGACAGATCATGGTTCTGTCATTGTGTTCTGTCTGAGCAGTCTCCAATAAAGTTTCTTGTGGATGATACCAGGGGTGTGCGACCCTCCTTTTCAACTGGCAGAGAATTGTATTATTCTCATAATAATTTACCACTTCAGCCCTGGAAGATTTGGCTGCTCAATGACCAAGCCATTTTTTGCGATACAGCACTGCGTCGCTTTAATTGACAATTACGTGGTCGTGCGATGCTGTACTCAAACAAAATGTATGTCTTTTTTTTCTTCCACAAATAGAGCTTTATTTTGGTGGTATTTGATCACCTCTGCGTTTTTTATTTTTTGCGTTATAAACAAAAGAATTTGTGACAGTTTTGAAAAATACACAGTGGGGTTAATTTAATAAAGGAAAATCCACTTTGAACTACAAGTGCACTTGGAAGTGCAGTCGCTTTAGATACTGAGCGGAAGATCTGAAATAAGGAGAAGCTCTGCTGATTTTATCATCCAATCATGTGCAAGCAAAAATGCAATTTTTTTATTTTCTATGCATGTCCCCCTCTGATCTACAGCAACTACACTTCCAAGTGCACTTGTAGCACAAAGTGGATTTGCCTTTAGTAAATAAACCCCAATATCTTTTACTTTTTGCTATAATAAATATCCCATTTTAAAAAAAAAACATTTCTTCAGTTTAGGCCGATATGTATTCTTCTACATTTCTGTTGGTAAAAAAAATCGCAATAAGCGTATATTGATTGGTTTGCGCAAAAGTTATAGCGTCTACAAAATTAGGAATAGATTTATGACATTTTTGTTTATTTATTTTTTGCTAGTAATGGCGATGATCAGTGATTTTTATTGGGACAGCGATATTGCGGCGGACACATCTGACACTTTTGACACATTTTTGGGACCAGTGACAATTATACAGGGATCAGTGCTATAAAACGGCACTGATTACTGTAAAAATGTTACCGGCGGGGAAGGGGTTAACACTAGGGGGCGATCAAGGAGTTAATTGTGTTCCATAGTGTGTGTTCTAACTGTGGGGGGATGGGACTGACTAGGAGGAGAGAGAGATCGGTGTTCATACTTAGTATGAACACACAAGCTGTCTCCTCTCCTCTGAGAGAACCGGGATCTCTAAAACTCCGGCGGCTGGTCGGGAACCGGTTAAAAGCAGATGTCCAGAGCACCCCAATCCTCCTTACATCAGATATCAAGAGCCCCCCCCCTCACCATCATAAGGCAAGAGTCCCTGCCCTTCCTTACATCACAGTGCATCCACCTTACCTTGTGCTGCTGCCTGAAAGAAGCTGGGGGTGTCACTGGCAAGCAGAAAGTGCAGGGTCTGTAGGAGGACTGGAGTAAGCTACCAGAGCCTGCTGAATGCTGAGACCAGGGGAGGCAGAGACAAGAGGGTGGCCAACTTTTACCAATATGTGCTTCACTTCACCCCGTGCCAACATGTACTGCACTCACCAGAAATAGTTGACTTCTTGTGTACACAAAAAAGTTAAATAGCATTTTTTATGGTATACACATCCGGGAGTAGGACCAGTACTACTGTGATGCATGAACCATATGCTCAATCCGATAAGTATCCTCAGGTAATTATTGGCCACCAACTCTGCTTGTCTCCAAAGTCCTCCAAAAACCTCCCAGTGTTGGCAAAAGAGAACATCAAAGAGGAGAAGGGAAGCCTCCTATAGTGAAATACTGTTTATTAAGACCTTAAAATAAGGTAAAATTACAGTTACAATAGGTTAAAATGTGTTGGGCATTCATACAAGTGTACCAAGAAGCACTGCTGGTGATCCAGCGTGCGTACCACCCGACCAGAAATAACGTAACCAGAAGTCACGTCCACCGCATTTCGTCATACAGATGCAAAATTTGGTTTTACTTGTAACCTTTTGTTGGTTTCTTACAGCACCTGCACTTATAGTAGAATATGGGTTTCACATATACATTTATTCACTAGTGTGGGTGTTTTTTGCTTTATAGATGGGCAGATGTCTGCCCAACCTGTCAAGTGTTGGAACCCATGTTAATTTAAATTTGTCCACCAGACACCAGTGAAACACGTATGGGTTAACTCTTCATTTTGCTGGATACACACTATGCAATTTTCTGTAGTATTTTTTTCTTTATATTTACCAAAACCATATGAGGTCATACCTTAAAGCCCCATACACACTATCAGTTTTTCTGCTGAGTTTTTCCTTCAGATTTACTAAAACCATATAATATGAGGTCAAACCCTAGGAGTTTCAATTTGTATGCAATCAGGCAGGCCCTTGCACTACATGGTTTTGGTAAACCTGAAGGAAAACCTCAGCAGAAAAACTGGTAGTGTGTATGGGGCTTAAGAGTTTCAATTTGTATGCAATCAGGCAGGCCGTTGCACTATATGGTTTTGGTAAATCTAACGGAAATCAGACAACAAAAGTTGTATAGTGTGTATGGGATGTTACTCTGTCGAAGAAAATTGGGAGTTTTTTGGGGATTTACTAGTTGTTGAATCTAACTATTGCCGCGTACACATGATCAAATTGTGTACTTAGCCTGCCGGACCGCATTTCACCGGACAATCCGAACGTGTGTGGGATTCAGTGGACTTTTTCAGCGTAAAGTCCGGCGCCCTTAGAAAGTAGTTTTGCAGCCCAATATTTCCGCCAGACTTGGGTTTCAGAGGACAATACGTTCGTGAGTATGCTAGTCCAGCGGACTAAGAATGACGCATGCTCAGAAGCAAGTACGAAAAGGAAGCTATTGGCTACTGGCTATTGCACTTCCTTTTTCTAGTCCCGTCGTACGTGCTGTACGTCATCGCGCTAGCAAACGCCGGACTTTCCGTGTGTCCGTGTGTGGCCAAGTCCGTTCGGTGGAAAAACCGCCGGATTGTTTGCTGGACTAAGTACGCCGGACAATTCGATCATGTGTACGTGGCATATGTAGCAATCTGTGCATTATGTTAACTGCTCCTTCAACTACACACTTAATCATTTAGAAGCTCACAGTAATTTTGCAGACTATGACCACATTATGGGTATAATTTGCAGGGATGTTCACATTACAATCGGTAGGTTAATCCATTATACTATCTAATCCAATCCAAAATTCTCTTTATGTGACTGAATGTTCTCTGTCAAGATCCCTCATTTATAATATACTTTTGTTCCTTCCTGTAGTTCCATCTGGTCCACCTGAAAATGTCACAGCAATAAAGAATGACACTATTACCCTTGTGACGTGGAGGGAGCCAAACCCCCCCCTAAATGGTGTATTGAGAGGGTACAAGCTGGCATACCAATCAAAGGACCAACCAGAGGTATGAACTGAGTACCAGTACTGTTCTGTGTGTGTATTTGACTTGTGCTACTATACCTGGCTACCCGTTTACCTAACCCGCACATAATGTTCTATTTTAGGTTGTGATGGATGCTGGGTTTAACAATGAGGTGACCCTGGAGATTATCCATCCAGTGCATAATCTGACAGTGAGGGTTTCTGCCTATACAGTTACTGGTGATGGCCCATGGAGTGATCCTGTTATTGCCACTTTCAAAAATGATGGTAAATATTAGCTATAGAAGATTGGTCTATGATCGTTTTATGCTTTACAGAGTCTTATGTATCATTTTATTTTTCTTGCAGATCCATATTCTCCTCAAGGTGAGACACAGCAAGCTTGGAGTGTGTATCTGTGTAGGCTTTAACGTTGCAGACCTCTTTTATTTGTGTCACCCTGCAATTGACGATTTAGACTTAATGCCTCATAGTTTTCTTTCTGTCTGTGTCAACTTCCATTGGAAATGACAGGTTCCATATCTCTTAGCTTTCTTCTGTCAGTGTCACCCCCCATTGGGGGAACAGGGTCCATGTGCCAAAACACGATCCCATTCATGTCACCCTGCAATCAGTGGGATAGACTCCATTTCCTATAGTTTCTTTCTGTCTGTATCACACTGTCTTGAAAGGATAGACTATCTTTTATAGCTCTCTTGTATTCCTTCAAAGGAAGAGACATAGATAATATCCCATGGCTTCTTAAAACATTTCCCTTTCCACACAGCAGTCAGAGATACGGCGTCCTCTCCTTTTTCCTGGCACTGGTGGTATGTGGTTTTGGTAGTTGCGGTGGCAATATTTGGCGCTATCATGCTTGCTATCTTCCTTGCTCGGCTTCGAAGGAAGGAAACACGATATGGGTAAGTGCTAATGCTTTTGGGTATATATGCGTGAAGGACGTTTGACTGAAATATATATTTCTGATGTTGTTTCTGTGTATCTATAGGGAGGCTTTTGAACCAACTGTAGAACAAGGAGAATTTGTGGTCCGATACCGAGTGAAGAAGTCATATAGCCGACGAACCACAGAAGCTACCTGTAAGTCAGCCATATATCTCCATCTAAAAAGTTATTGCCAAATCATCCCAGAGGGTGCAAAACAGAATATTATCTGAAGGCATGTATTTGTAGCAGTACCCCTGTAGAGGCTTCTGAGAATTGTGCATTGTCTGTCACCCTGCCCAGCCCTGCATTCACTTCAGGCACTCTGAGTCATGAATCAGGGATATAACTTATATAATCTTCAGTTCTTTCTCCTCCTGCACATGGCTTCCTCTCTAATCTTCATGTACAGCTAGCATAAAGTGGTTAGGCTTGACACTGACTCAGCCATGCCTTAGCAATTGCCTTTTGCAGGCAAGGACCGTGGACCCCTATTGTGTAGCAAAATAGAAAGCCTCTGGTGCTAGCTGTCCTACATAATCCTGCTGATCCCAGTAAGCCCTCTTCAGGCCCTGTCAGCCCTTCCAGCTGCAGCTGTCTCTTTCCACTGTCCCTTCCACCACAGTCCAAAGTTATGGTTCTGCACCCATCTCAGACTGCAAGCTCCCAGTCCTCTCAGGCATGCCTCCCCAGTCCTCCTGACTGTGCCTCACTCACCAGCCCTCTTGGCTGCAACCAGTTGTCCACCCTGGAGTCTCTTAGTAGTGCTCTCTCTCGCTGTCCTCTCCTTGCTCTCTCTTGTGCCTCTGGTCCAGGACCTCTTCATGCGTTCCTGAAGGTGGTCCCGACTACACCCAAGCTCATGCCCAAGGTCACCCCCCCAGATTGGGGAGCTCCCTCAAGGGCCCTGATAGCCTCCACACTCTCTCACTCCAGCTCTTCCACCTGAGAACTCATCCTGACTGTGCTGACCCCAGGTATTTAAGGAGGCCTGACCCCTGCCATTCCAGCTTGGGGATTGGTCAGGGCTCCCCAAATCACCCCAGACAGCTCCACCTCTCCTCCTCTCTTTCCAGATCTTTCTAGCAAGCTCTAGAAAGAAGGGGGTGGTCTGGTGATGCTGCCTGGCAGTCACCAGCTGCTACCCTGAGCCACTACCAGCCCAGCCCAGTCCAGTCCAGATGAAAACAAAACAAACAGGCCTGACTGCAAGCCAGACCTGCCTCAATGTACCTGTCCTAACACAAATCTTATCTCTAGCACCTACCTACCTAGAGGGTGCTACATATGTTTCTGGGTATGGTTGCATACAATATACAGGAATCACTCTCGAGGTAGGGCTCATGGGTTCATTTGCTGTGCCTCAACCACTGAATGAGAGCAGTCATAAGCCATCCACTTTTTTGAAAGTGTGCTTTACTAGTAGATGGGTACCCACACCAGACACTGTTTTTTGCCTTGTAACAATGGCAATACAAAAATATAGTAATACATTTTACTGGGGTCTAACCAAATTGGCTCCAAAATTGTGAACATGTCTAAAAGTGTTAAAATAGTAGGGGTATTTGACTGGTACGAGGGGCTCTATATACTCAGTAAGGCGTTAAGTATATTGAGTATAAGTGTTGAGTAAATATGTCAGGATTATTCATATGTTTTGCTGAAAATTTTCCAGCAGGTTCCTTCAACGAAAATCAGTTGAACATTTGACTTTTGTCAAACAGAGTAGGGCAGGCAAGGCCACCCACTGTGCAAATTTTCCCCAGTTCGCTCACTGTATTGCCAGGTTAAAGTGGAATTAAAGTCTTTTTTTTTTAACTTGTACCTACAGATAAGCCTATAATAAGGCTTAACTATAGGTACAGTGAATATCTCTTAAACTTGCACTGTTTCAGAGATATTCACACTGCTTCAATCAGTCACATCACAGCCGCATGCACTCTTAAGGAACAGCATACCCTTGAAGAAGTGGCGTTATCGCGACTCCGCCAGTCAGACCGCCAGAGCACGTGAACCCAGATGAAAGATCAGGTGAAGATGGAAGCCCTGTCAGCAGTGACAGCACTCCACTGTAGGGCTTCCTTCTAAGGTAAGCATTTTAGAATGTGCTAGTATGCGATGCATATTACCACATTACAACATTGTCTTGCAGTTTTTGTTTTTAAAAAAGACTGTGATTTACTACCACTTTAAGGCTTATTTTGAACTTATACGGCTAATTTTTTTAGCTTTGTGGGTGAAACCAGGACCAGAGGGATGCAGGGAGGCAATAGTAGACAATATGTGGTGCGTTTAGGTAGGGGCTTTTAGTTCTGAAGGTCTAAAAGGGCTGACAGGTTCAATTTTTTTCCCCCTCAAACTGTATTTTAAATCATATTTGAAGTTTTTTGTATTTGTTTTAGCATTACACAAATACATTGTCTGTTATAACAATCTGCAATTTGCATTATGATATGACAACACAATATGAATACAGAGCAATAACAAATAAAAGAATAAGAGGTAACTTGTCAAACATGGAAATCTACTCTGTGTACCATTGTGTATACAGTAGGTGCTTCAGGGAATGGTCTTTATTTGGTTTCTCGTTCTACTTGTAGGTTATAGTTTTAGAAGCACATGAGCATTGCAAGATGTACAATTTAAAATGCAAAGGAATGACATTCACCTTTAGAAATGTGTTTGCGTGACAAAAGTTTTTCAACCTTCTTCCTCAATTTTTCAGCTCTCTAAAGTCAAAACCAAATATCCATTTGCACCCATTAATTGTCAAAAAAAGCGAGCAAACATTTCCAAATCAGCAAATTTCAAACAAATCTCTACAGATCTTCTACCTTAAAGCAGGCCATAGACGGATCAAAATTCAGGTGATTCAGCAGGGACCAGCCAAATTTCAATCCATCAATGGGCAGGCTGGTTGTACTGAAGTTGATCTATTGCTTGATTTCATTACAAACAGCCTGTTGGTTTTTATTGCGTACGATTACTGCCACTGGTGGCAGCAATCATTGTATTCTGGTGGCAGGTAAACCTAATGCTGTCAGAATACAATAGCACAGCGGAAGGGATTCCCCCATTAAAACTGACTGTGTTGATGGGGGAATTGAGCAATTTTTACTCATTCAATCCATGATTGAAGGAAAGAAAACAGCTTAATGTATGGACAGCCTTATGCCGCGTACACACGGGCGGACTGTAGGGCGTACTTAGTCCGTCGAAACACATTTCAGCAGACAGTCCGCTCGTGTGTGGGCTTCAGCGGACTTTTTCAGCGTGCAGTCTGGCGTACTAAGTATTTCGGATTTTTCGAAATTCTGTCCGTCGTACTTTGGTTTCAGCGGACAATCCGCTCGTCAGTAGGCTAGTTCGACGGACTAAGAATGGCGCATGCTCAGAAAGGATTTACACAGTGGAAGGGTGCATTGCTGTGTATTGGACTTCCTATTTCTAGTCCCGTCGTACGTGCTGTACACGTCATCGCGCAAGCTTTCGACTGACTGTTTGTGCATCCGTGTGTGGTCAAGTCCGTTCAGTCGAAAGTATGACGGACTGTCCGTCGGATTGTCGGACAGTCCGCTCGTGTGTACGCGGCATTAGTTCCAATAAGTAGCCCATTCTGCTTCGTGGTATCCCTAAATAGGCATCTATGAATGAATGAATGAAATACTTGTATGGCGCACAATGCGAACTGAATCACCTCTAGGTGCTGAATCTATCCACTTAATCTATGGATTAAGTGAAATGGTGAGGAAAACTGAGAAAAAAAGAGAGGATGAAGAATAGATAAGAACAAGAGGTAAAGGCACGGGGTGCTGGCTAGAAAGGGAAGACAAGATGGGGGTTACAATTTTTGCCCAATTCCTCTGTCCACTTTTTCCTGATAGGTACATTTTAATTATGGTTCCTTTTCCCTAACCATAACAATTACGACTGATTGAAGGAAAGTCAGATGGTAACAGTGTGCCAGTAGTACAGGGCTGAAATGTTATGGGCGACGTATATGTCCTTGTTAATTGTCAAGTCTCTGATTACTTCTGTACTGGCGTGTAGCCTAAATACCTTCAAGGATGAAGTCAGCTACTTACAGATAGCCTCCAAAAAGTTAGAAAAACACTGAGAACATTTTGTTTATTTCTAACAAAATAAATTTCAAAATTGAGCTAAATCCTGTCTTATGTAAGATATGAATATTTTACGGCTGCTGACTGCTCTTGGTCATTGCCAGATGTCAAGATAGGCCCCTGAGTGTATTTGGAGGAGAAGGACTGAATTATGGAGAAGGTCGCTGTAGGATAGGTGGGGTGCCCAGTGGACTAGATTCATGTACAAAAGATTTGGAGGAGTCTGCAGGGAATCTGTCTGCACTTGGGTCATTTGGCTGAACATCAGGAAATTCCTGCTCATGTTTTGTGTTTAATAGAAATGGGACAGAGACAGCTCCATAGTTACTGCGCAACCCTCCTCCCGGCTATGGTCACCCCGTTACTCCAGTGAACATCTGTTGTGGCTTCTTAAAAGCCAGAAAACTGGTTTTCTAGGAATTAAATACTGTAAACCAAGAAGCTATTGGGGTTTCGAGCATAAATAAAAAGCTATTTTGCTATAGTCATTTTCCAGATGTTACAGAGAGACTGAGAAGGTATGGTTAATCTACATCTAGGTGTGCAGCAATAAGTATAGCTCGACTCCTATTCTGATGTCAGATATCAATCAGGGTAACCCCAATTCACCTTATTAAAAGGCAATGCCATCCAAAATTAAATGAATCTGTATACATTGTAAATTATGCATAATTTAATTGATTTAACAAAGGTTAAAAGGCTGTTCACTTTGCAAGGGAAGTTGCACATTGCAAGGGGATTTTCCTCAGGGATTAGTGAGTGAGGTAAAGCTTTGCTGACTTCCATCATCCAATCATGTGCAAGTAAAAATGTTTTTTTCCATGCATGTGATTGGGTATTCTTTGCAAAGATAAATTTCACCACATTCACTTAAAAATGTATTTGTAAAGTGCAACATCTTTGAGTAAATTAACCCCAGTATAGCAGCAGGAGCTTTTTAGTTGAATTCTCCAATGTCTTGCTACAGTTTTTAAAGACACTGGTAGTAATATTTTGCTACCGTATGTTGTGTCTTGTTACAAAGTTTGGCCCTATTTCTCTCCTCATAGCCCCCGTACACACGGTCGGACATTCCGGCAACCAAATCCGTCGGATTTTGTCTGACGGATTTTGTCCGACGGATTTTGTCTGACGGATTTTGTCCGAAACTTGTGTTGCATACACACGGTCGGGCAAAGTTGTCGGAAAATCCGATCGTACGTAACGTAATGACGTTATTTTGTTAGGACGGGACTACGTTCAGGTTAGTAGCCAATAGCTTTGGTCTAGGAATTTGATCTGAGCATGCGTGGCACTTTGTCCGATCGGAATTCTCTACACACAATCGGACAAAGTCCGATCGGATCATGTTGTCGGAAAGTTTTATAGCCCAGCTCTAAAACTTTGTTGTCGGATATTCTGACGGAAACAGTCTGATGGAGCCCACACACAGTCGGATTATCCGACAACATGGTCCGATTGGACATTTTCCATCGGAATGTCCGACCATGTGTACAAGGGCAAAGAGGTGAACATACCTTGTTTATTGATTGAAGAATATTGCTGTGCTAAAGTGATAAAGTGGAGTCTTACTTACAAGGTCATTCCGCAAAAGAACAAACTTGCTTCTTGAAGAAAACATGTGCCTGACAGAGTTTTTGTAAAACATTTATTGGACGCTGCTATGAAATATGAAGGGCTTCTGGAAAACAAATTATATAGATGAATAACTTGTTAAGTGTTCTTTGCATTCTTTTACATACATTTGAGAAAAAATAAACCTGGTGTCTGTTGAAGAGTTTCTGAATTGGATTACGACTGTCCATAGTCCAGGGCAGACCTTGAAATGAGATCATTGCACTTCTATACAACATTTCATTTGAAATATATATTTATCTTTGAAAATATCTCTGTCTTTTTTTCCTTTGCTGAAATATCTGTTGTCAAGTTATAACATCTACACATTACCTGTTTCTTTAACCTTTAGTAAACCGGCTTGGAATCAGTGATGACCTGAAAGAGAAGCTCCGGGATGTTATGGTGGACCGGCACAAACTCACTCTTGGAAAGACCCTTGGAGAAGGTTGGTAAAGCCACTAACAGAAAATGTTTTCCTCATTACCTGAAATATCCTTAAAGCAATAAGGAATGTCTTGAGTTTTTCAAAAGCATGTACACTAAGATTTTGAGCTTAGAGTTCCCTAAGCCCCTTCGGTAGTGACCATATTGGACAGTGCTATGGCATTGGTTGTGTGACCAGCCACTGTAGACAACATTGGGCAGAGTTAATTTTTTATTTATTTTTTAAATCAGCTGCTCTATCTTTGTATATCCATTCCAGGAAGACTGTTAAACATAACGTTAAAGTTACTATTTAGTATAGGTTTGGGTCTAACTATCCTCTTGAAGTATGATATGCATAGATGAGTAACATTTGAAAAATCATTCTTATACTGGATTTATATGTGTGCAAAATGGGGCAAACGTTGGAGCTTACTTATCTTATTTGTGTGGTAACTAGAGCAATTCAATATTAGCCCTTCCTATAGGGTCTTTGTGAGAGATCAAGCCTGAATACTGATATATCTTTAGGTGATAAATTAACCCTGGGGTTCTCCTTTTGGATATTGCAGTACATTATAATGAGAATACACTCTGCTTTAATTTGGATAATTTTATTTCACAACTAAACATGTAATATAGGACACACTCATGATGCCAGATATACAGAGCATTGTGGGCATTGGAATGAGATAACATAACATAAGCTGCTTTCCTTCAGCTTGTCTCTCTCTAACTGAAAATAAAGCAGCAATTTTAACTAATTCTGCACTCCCACAGACTCCTCTGTGCTGCAAGAATGGTCTCAGCAGCCTGATAGCTAGGTGTTCCCCTTTAATGTGTGGCCACTCCCCTCTGGAAGTGTTTCCTCTGTACCAGCTCTGTGTAAATAGTGGGATGAGGAGCAAATGTTGGTCTTCGGTCTGTAGGAGAACAGGATGCAGCAATAAAAGGAAAAACTTCCCCTGGGGGCCTGGGGAGGGAAGACATGAGCCATGTGGCCTGCAGATGACACTATAGTAAATGGCACTACAGCTCCCTCTGTGACATGGGCTCCGGGGTTTTGGTGGGAATGCTAGAGCCCTACTTTGGACCATTTTAAATCACAAGCCTGTGAAAAAAGTGCTTTGGGTGTAAGGGGTTAATTCAAACTATTGTCAGGGGATGTGGGAAGATGTTCTCAGACCAGCATCTGTGTATGTGATGTCTGCATGGGCTTGTCAAGTGAATACTATAAAAGTAGCCCTGGAAGCCCTGTTTGTAGGTGGGGCCCCAGCTAGGGTTGTCACCTTTTCTTCAAGCAAAACCTGAACATTTTAGCGGCACACAGCAATTTTTTTATTTTTACTTTTTTAAGGAGGGAGATGTAAAGGGGAACTCTGATGTAAGGGGGCTTCTGCTCACCAAATCCCCCACTTACATCAGAGTTCCCAGCATTCTTCTTCAATCAGGTTCCCAAAGCTTTACATCAGAGTCTGCAGAGCACCACTTATATCCAAGTCCCCCTTACTTTAGTGTACTCACTTGCTTGGAGGCAGTAGAGAGAAGGGAGGGTGGGAGAGACTTCAGTCATAGACAGTGGATGGTGAGCTCACTCAGCTGAGGATTGGGGCATCAGCACCCTTCATCCATAATGGATCTGACGGCTGCTGGACTTCGAATTTCGCATCCACACATTGGAGAGCCACAGATCGGGCTGAATAATGTGTCCAGGTTTTAGGCAGTCTGAAACCTGGACACATGATTCAAAACCCGACTGTCCAGGTCAGTCCCAGATTGGGGGAAAACCCTAGCCCCAGCTACATGTACGGCCACTCAGAACTGAGTACCCTGCTTACAACATCTTCTTCCCTATGTTCTGACAATTGGATGCCCCTGATATCATCAAAACCAATATAGGACCCATAGACCTGCATTGGGTGTAAGGACGCCAAGTAACAGTCCACCACTGGAGCATAGGGGAGCACCGTCTGCTGTGGGAGGAGAGGATCAGTTAAGTAAAACAGCTTTTCACATCTCCTGGACTTAAATAAGCATTTAACCCTTGTAGAGCAGGGGCAGCTCCACTGCAAAGGGAGATTTTTACTTTTCCTGCAGTTTGGCTTTGTAAAGGAAATTAGTAATTTCTGTATATAATTGTATTCTATTTTGTATCTATTGCACACTGCCCTTACTGTGCACACGGCACTAATAATGTTTTCATTACATGTTTGCATTCTTTCGAGTCCTGATTAGAATTAGTCTGCCTATGTTACGCCCCTTGTTACCATAAACGTACAATTGTAATATTAATGTGATACCTATGTAATCATGTGTATAAAAACCTTCAATTGCATCATTATAAAGCAGAACGGTTATGTGGAAAGATGCGGAGTGTATTTTATGTGTCCGTTCCCTACTGCAGTAATTATTATTAATTTGGAACCACTAATCAATATGAGGATAGGAGTTGCCTATCTATACATTTCCAGGTCAGCTTTCAATTTTCATAATTGCCTTACAAAGAAAAGCAAATTTGTTTTTTATTTTTTGCATAATGAACAAAGAAAATATATACAGAACAATACACATTCTTCATAATCCCCAGTGCAACCCGTCTGATTAAAGAGTTAGAGCCGCTTGGAGTAATCTCTATAGAGACTGGCCTCCAGCATTTCAGACTTCCTCTAGGAATTGACATTGACTTTGTATTTAATGAGATGAGTCCCTCCTGTCTGTTGCATGTTTTTCTATGTGTGGGAACAGTCGCACAGTAACACGAGCCTCGCAAGCTCCATTTCCGTTCTCTGTCTTATCCTACACAGTCTGGAAAAGCAATCGGAAAACAGTCCTTGTTCTAATGGCTTCCTCTGTCTGCCTCCTGGGATCATGGACTCCAGGCAGGCTTGGCCCTCTTATTCCTGCAGGGCAGCTTGTTAACCCAAGGGCTGCTGACTTTTTATGCATCCCAAGGAAGGAAGGAAGGAAGAAAGGACAACTAGTGTAACTCTGTTATGTGTATCAGTCCCGGCTAACATGAATCTGCACCATATGTATTAGACATCAGGTATGTTTAGCGCCTGTAAAGAGTATAGGTCCCTCAGGGCCAATTTATGGCAATATAATCTGAGAGTAGAATAAAAATGTGTTCAAAAGGGAATTGTGTCTTTATTATTACTGTATAAGTATGTATGGATATGTGATTGGCTTACCTTCTTGTCAATCATGTATCGCATGTGTTGAAAAATGCTGCTGCTCCTCTATGTTCTGGAGCCAAGGGTGCGTTTCAAGCGGTGGAAATTATGTCATTAACCTGAAGTTGATACAATTTATTGTGACACACATATAATTATTATTTATGCACAGAGCAGCTTGGGAGAATTAGTACATTTATTGTACATTATTAAAGGGGAAGTCCACCCTAAAAAAAAAAAAAAAAAAAAAAAAAATGCATGAAAAGGCTCCAAAAAAATGTTTTCACTTACCAGAAAGGGCTGTTGCTAGGCAGATCGTCCTAATCTGCCTCTTCCTATTCCGCGGTGATCTTCTGTGTTCTCCTCCTCGTGGTGTCTTCTAGGAAAAAGGGGCACGGTGTGTTGTGGGAACCGTGTGTCTCACAACACAGCGTGTCCCATTCACAAAGTGCAGCCTGTTTCCCTTACTTTGAATGGCGGCGTCAGGACCTGAGAGCCGAGGGACGGGTTGGCCTCGAGCGGCCGACATCGCGGGACCCCTAGAAAGGTAAGTGCTTAGTAAAAGTCAGCAGCTAAGGCCGCGTACACACGCGCGGACTGTTTGCCCAACCTTGTTCGTCAAACAGTTTCGGCAAACACTCCGCTCAAAATTTGCATGAGCGGACTTGCCCACACACGAGCGGACTGTTTCAGCGAACTGTTTGCCAAACAGTTCGCTCAACTTTTGAAATGAACGGACTCGCCCACGTAAGGAGGAGGCAAATCCGCCCATTTTGAGCGCGTGTACAGGTAGGCGGGGCCCGCGAAGGAGACGTCGCGGGCTCCGCCGCCTGGAATGGGCTTAAAGGGGAAGGCGACAGCGACAGCGGCGACAGAAGACCGGGCCACCGCCTGTAAAAGAGCTACAAGAAGGCGCGGTGGCCCGGCAGAAGAACCGAAGGCGGCGACAGAAGAACGGAAGGCAGCGGCGACAGAAGACCGGGCCACCGCCTGTAAAAGAGCTAGAAGAAGGCGCGGTGGCCCGGCAGAAGAACCGAAGAGGGGGACAAGATCCCCGAAGTCGGGAGAAGAGGCCGGCGGCGGGGAGGAAGAAAGCCGGACTCCTCCGCTAGTAAAAGAGCTACACACACATAGCGGAGGAGTCCGGCGAGAAGACCCCCGAAGACGGAAGACCCCCGAAGCTGTGCAATAAAATATTTTTTCCCCTGTGTTGTGTTTTTTTTTGTACTTTATTTCACAGGTGAATGGGTAGGGGTACATTGTACCCCATACTCATTCACATAGGGTGGGGGGCCGGTATCCGGGGGCCCCCTTCTTAAAGGGGGCTCCCGGATTCCGATAAGCCCCCCGCCCGCAGACCCCGACAACCAACGGCCAGGGTTGTCGGGAAGAGGCCCTTGTCCTCATCAACATGGGGACAAGGTGCTTTGGTGTGGGGGGGGCCGCGCGGCCCCCCCTTCCCCAAGGCAGCCCCCATGTTGAGGGCACGCGGCCTGGTACGGCTCAGGAGGGGGGGCGCGCTCGCTCGCCCCCCTTTCCTGGCCGGCCGGGTAGCGTGCTCGGACAAGGGTCTGGTGTGGACTTTGGGGGAACCCCCACGCCGATTTTTTTCGGCGTTGGGGTTCCCCTTTAAGCCCATTCCAGGCGGCGGAGCCCGCGACGTCTCCTTCGCGGGCCCCGCCTACCTGTACACGCGCTCGAAATGGGCGGACTTTCCGAGCGGGAACAGTCCGCTCATTTCGAAAGTACAGCGGACAGGCCCACACACGGGCGGACTGTTCGCTCAAACACAGTTTCAGCGGACAGTTTTTCGGAATTTCCGAAAGACTTTGTCCGTCCAACTGTCCGCTGAAACTGTCCGCTGAAAGCCCACACACGAGCGGACTGTCCGCCCAAACACTGTTCAGCGGACAAGGTTGGGCGAACAGTCCGCCCGTGTGTACGCGGCCTAAAATTTTTTTCTAGCTGCTGACTTTTACTTTTTTTTATTTCGCTGGCCCACCCCTTTAAGCCTCATAGATAAGCCCCATATATGCAACATTTATTCACTATTATTCTGCACTCTATTTACTTATTTTTAGGTAGCACTGCTCCCTTTGTCTTGTTCAAATAAATGACAGGTGCGTGGACCTGCATGGATCTCCAAGCTCATTCTGTAGTGTACATCCATGCAGATATGATGTCTGTCTAGAATGCTGTCTGTCTATGTTCTGATCTGTGCATTGGAGCCATAGGCATGTACGCTCCAGTATGCATTTGAAGATCTGCGCAGGTCTGTGCAGCCACGTGCCTGTCCATACCTCCCAACTTTTTGAGATGGGGATGAGGGACACCTATAAGCAAAAGTATGCAGGCATTGGACACACCCCTTGCCATGCCCCCTTAAAGGAGAATTGTACAAAAAACAAGATTGGTTAAGCCCACAAGTGTTTTTTTTTTATCACTACTATTCCTTTTATATTGTTTTTTGGAATTTACAAATGCAGCAATTTAGAAAACAGGTGAAAGATTTAGCGCTGGAAAACACTTTTTGAAAGATAAAAAGTGCATTTTATATACATCTATATAGATCAGACCAAAATGAGGGACAAATGAGGAGGAATGAGGGACAGAGTGACATTTCACAAAATCAGGGACAATCCCTCGTAAACAGGGACAGTTGGGGGCTATGCCTATCATTGATTTTGCACAGGCTACCTGCATGGGGCTACATGGATCACCTGTGTATCCTGAGGTTCCAGTGCTCACACCCAGCATAGTGACCAAGCTGTTACCTGGGAAAAGTTTGTGGGCTGCTCAGGCTCGATAGGGAGGGGGTATGTAGACAGTGCATCCGCAGCTGCTGCTGGAGTGCTGACAGGGCATGACGAAGCTCCACGGGGCTAGGTGAAATGCGTTGGGGGTGTGGCTTGGCCAGAGTCCAGGCTGAGGTTGCCACTCCACAAATTCACTGCAGAAGGACACCATAGATGTGTGACTTCTAGGGGTCATTTCTTCTTTCTTGAACAGTAACCAAGCTGGCCAGTCTCTGTTTATGATCAGGAGCCAGCAGGATGAGCTCCCAATCATGTGACCACTAGGACACCCAACCACAGTAATCATGCAATCCGGAAGTTTGTCCTGCCCTCCACCCCAAAGAGGAACGTCACCCTTACTATCAAATGGAACATTTTTAGATCTTAAAAATTGTCCCTGTAAAGATCCCACGATCTGCCTCCTGAGATGAGTGATGTAGAAATCCCAGGAGACGATTCACAGGACCATTTGCATATGCATCGCAACAAATCTCAGAGTGACTTGCGGTATACCTGCGCATCTGTGGGGTCCAGGCTTAGATGAAAATGATGGATGAATAATGGAAGTTTAGAAAAAATAAATAATACTTTAAGCAAAAAATAATAATTATATGGAGAGGGCAGGCATGGAAGAGCAAAATGAAGGGTGAAGGTCCCCTTTAAGACTCAGTTAAAGGGCTGTCAGTAGGGGATTGGAAGGGGTTCAAGTATATCTATTCCCATTAACAATATTGTATTATAATTCAGGTTGGTGGTTGCATTTGTTTTCTTTTTGCAGGCTAGTACAGAAAATAAGTATTGCTTCTACCAGTAATCTACTATCTTTGTAAGGCCGGCCATAGGCTGTTCAAATCTTGGCCGGTACAGCAGGAACCAGCCGACATTTGAACCATGTGTGGGCAGGTTGAATGTACCAAGTTGATCAATCTATCAACTTGGGTAGAACTAGCCTGCCGGATCTACTTGTGATTATTGCTAGCGGCTGCTATAGCAGCTAGCAATAATCACTGTCTTCTCCCGGTGGGAAAAACTTCCCTCGCTCCCCCCTGCTGGGAGCGGACAATGGCTCAGCAGGAGGGATTCCCCTGTCAGCACTGTCTGTGTTGATGGTGGAATCACATTTCTTTCCTGACAGTTATGGTTGTTCTGAGTTATATCTGTAGACTACAGAACACTTCCACCATGGTATAGAGATAAGAAGTGGGAAAGCTGTTCTGTAGACCTAAATCACTTCCTTTCCTAGGCTGTCAATGTTCTTCTCCATAGATACAGTACAGTTATTGAAGGTTGTCACCCTAGGACAGGAAGTGTGTTACTGACAGGATCACCAGGTGACTCTAAAGGGGAAAAAAAAGAAGAAAACTAAGGCAGTGACCACCCCCTCCAGGGACTGTTAAGCTGCATACATTATATTTAGTGTTCTTGAATTCAGGCACTTTAAAGATGAATTCAAGGTATGTTTATTTTTGCATGGTTACATTGGACTAGCTTTAACTTTGCTTAACAAGTTTGCAGCACTGTGGTCCTGGATTCAATGCTGAATCTATATGTTTGCATATCATCCACATAATATCATGGCATTCCTCACGATAATGATTCTGATGTTTATATGAGTGTTGTGGGTCACATTCTAAGCTCCACTGATGCAGAAGCTGATGTAGCAAGGTCCCAGGCCTCCTTCGATCTAATGATGACCTCCAGGGCCACAGATAGCTGACATCCTTCTTTATGTGGTGGGACAGAGTGGGTGCAGAGTAGTTAAAATTATTGGGTGCCAGACACTTCTTGAATTCAAAAGAAAGTTTATTTCTCTTAAAAAAACTTTTTGGGGGGAGAGAGGGTTAGGGCCAGTACACCCTTAGATAGTTGCTAGTTCAATTGGCAGACTCCGAGATTTCAACAGGAGGACAGCCATACAGGGAAAAGCATCTGACAAGATGCCACATCTGCATGTGTAGAAATGCTGTCTCCTATGGCAACAGTCTTTAACAGTTTCCAACACAAAACATAACAGTCGTTTCAGTTCCACTACAATCACTCCTTGTAGTTCTTCAGCCCACTGAGCTCCCAGTCTTTCACTAGACTTGCTGATTCACTGCTACAGAAATCCCTTGAGCTCCTCCAATCTTCATGGTAGTATCTTCCACAATCGTCACCCCTGTCTCTCTGCTGGGTCCCTAGCTTGGCACTCAAGATACCTCTCAAGCTTCACTCGGTCCCTGGCTTGACACACAAGGCTGCTCTGTAAGCGTCACCTCTGCTGGCTGGGTCCCTGGCTTGATTCCCACTGAAGTTTCCCAATTCTTCACCGTCTCCAGTTGGTGAGAATTCTGCTCCGGTACTTGCTTCAATCACTCACTGTGTTCCCTGGTAATAAGGTGGATGGTCCCTTACTGGCAACAGCTTCCCCTCTACCTCCGACCACGACAGGTTCTCCGGTTGGCAGAACCGCCAGTTTTGATTGGACTGCAAGCCGTAATCCCAACCCTACGCTGCTCTCTCTTGATTCTGGATAGGCCCTCAGACAACCTGTGCCCAGGATAGGCCCAATCTCTGGCCTAGCATCCTGGGTAATACAACACACCCAGACAGCCATTCAGGTGGCACAGAACAGTGATCATCTGACTCCACTCAAATATATAGGTTCTCCCCGTAGGCCAAAGGATCCAAGAAAACCCCTGCCCATTGGCTGGGATACCCCATATACCCATAATCTGACCTTGCATTGCCCTTCTCGTATTTAATACCACCAGGTACCTGGCCACCTAGCAGCAAAAGAGAGAAGTGCAGAAATGACAGACTTAGGCTGGGTTCACACTGCTGCGATGCGGGAGCGCTGCGAATCCTCTGCAGGTTCCCACATCGCATGCCTCCCGGCGGCAGTTCACACTGCCCTATGTGAACTGCTGGGAGTGTCAGTGAAAAGTTAATGACACCCCCAGATCAGTTCGCATATCACAGTTGGATCTGAAAACTCGGACAGGAATCGGATCGCATGGTGTGAACACCCATGCGATTCGATTCTGCTGCGGACCAAAAAAAGGGTCGTGTGCGAGTTTGGGCCGGATGCGATGCAAATTCAGCCATACTATCTGTATGGCTGAACTCGCATTGCACAGACATCGGATGTGATTTGCACTGCAGTGCAGTGCGAATCACATCCGATCTCGTCACCGCAGCAGTATGAACCCAGCCTTAGAGTGAAATCAATTGATCACTAACAATAGGCCAAGATATATCTAGCAGGTAAATTTAGATGCAACCCTGACTAAACACCAGGGTGCTACAGTGATAAGAATGGTTTAGTATATTCTGTGAAGTTCAGGAAATATGTTTTCACTCCGCTTGCTATCTGAGAATTTCTGTACTTATTCTGATGATTTGTGCTAAAATGTGAGTTGCCTTTTAGTGGAGTAACTAAGTTTGAAAAGGGAGTTTGGTATGTTCACACGACTCTTGAGTATACTCAAAACTTTGTGACTCTAATACATAAAGAACATTTATTTTATTCCTCAGGAGAGTTTGGTTCGGTCATGGAGGGTCAACTAAACCAAGATGACTACATCCTCAAGGTGGCTGTGAAAACCATGAAGAGTAAGTACTTGTGGCTGTGTCACCCATCATTGGTAGGGTCAGGTGCCATCTCCCATAGCTTCCTTCCGTCTTTGGCCTCATGCACACTGGGTGTACAGGTGCACCATCCAGTTCCGCTGCCGCAGCCTGTCAAGGAGCTGACAGCTCCTGTGGCTGGAGTGGTACACTTTATTCAAAAACGAGTGTATGGCCAGCCTTAGGTAGACTTGCTGGCATACAGTCAGTTGGCAAAAAGATTGACAGTCTATTAAGACGTATTTAGCATTTCATAGTTTCACTCTTAATGCAGGTGTAGGCCAGGTCTCATTGTTCCCTCTTTCTGTACATCGCTATACTGTAAACTAATGATTGCAACAATGCCACTTATATTTACAGTAGGCTTTTTGATCTTGCCTTACAGTTGCCATCTGCACCCGCACTGAGATGGAAGACTTTTTAAGTGAAGCTGTCTGTATGAAAGAATTCGATCACCCCAACGTCATGCGTCTCCTTGGTGAGTGGTGTGGTTTTGATCCATAGCCTATTTTGACATCTATAGGCATGTGGGGTGTATAAAAACATAGATAGGTGGAAGAGGAAAATGACCAAGCAGTTTACTGAGTTGGCTTTTTTTTTATGTTAAAATTGTTTAAAGTAAAAAAAATACTTCTTAAGGTTAGTTTTGAGCTTTCCTATGGCTAATCTGAGATCATGTTTCTAGGTTCTTGATCTTAGTTTCATCTTGGAAATACTATACTCCTGAACCGGATTTCACAACCTTAGTGTATTTAAAGATTTCAGTCTGTCTTATCAATATCTTTTTGTAAGTGAGGTCTCCAGAACTGGACACGGTATTCTAACTAAAGATCTACAGTATATAGAGGAATCAGGACCACCTTCCTACTGTTGGTGACTCCTCTAATTATAACTACAGATCTATATATAGAGAACTCAGGACTTCCTTCCTCCTGCTAGTGACCCCTCTAGTGTTAACTAAAGATCTATATAGAGGAATCAGGACCACCTTCCTACTGTTGGTGACTCCTCTAATTATAACTACAGATCTATATATAGAGAACTCAGGACTTCCTTCCTCCTGCTAGTGACCCCTCTAGTGTTAACTAAAGATCTATATAGAGGAATCAGGACCACTTTCCTCCTGCTGGTGAACCCTCAAGTGATAACTAAAGATCTATATAGGAGAATCAGGACCTCCTTCTGATGACCCCTCTAGTGATAACTAAGGATCTGTATAGAGAAATCATGACCTCCTTCCTCCTGCTGGTGACCCCTCTAGTGATAATTAAAGGTCTATATAGAGTAATGAGGACCTCCTTCCTCCTGTTGGGGATCCACCTAATGATAAAGATCTATACAGGACCTCCTTCATACTGTTGGTGATCCCTCTAGTGATAACTAAAGATCAATACAGAGGAATCAGGACCTCCTTCCTCCTGCTGGTGACCCCTCTAGTTATAGCCACAGATCTATAAAGAGGAATCAGAACCACCCCCTTCCTCCTGCTGGCTAGATCTATATAGATCTAGTTATAACCACAGATCTAGAGTACTCAGGACCTCCTTCCTCCTGCTGATGACCCCTCTAGGATCCCTCTAATGATAACTAAAGATTTATATAGAGGAATCAGGACCTCTTACTTACTGTTGGTGACCCCTCTAATGACACACCTTAGGATTCTATTTGTTTTTCTCACTGCTTGGCCATACTATTTGCTCATTTTGTAATCATAAATATTCTCCCTCCGTAGTTCTGGCCAACACAATACCCACAATATTGTATTCTGTCGCAGTATTTCTTTCCCCTAGGTGCATTTTTTTTATTTTTATTTAGAAATGTTGAACTACAGTTCTTCCAGCAAAGCCAAATCATGCTCAATGTTACAGACACCTCCAGGAAAAAAAAAAAAACGCCATTTCAAACCTTTGTGTCATCACCTAAAAGACATACCTTGCCCAACAAACCTTGAAAATACTTTATTATGACCACTAGATGGAGCTGAAAAGCATTTCAGCGCATGCGCAGTGGGTGCCTTCACAGCCGGGTGCCCACAGTAAGAATGCCGGCACCGCAAGTGGAGCGGGGAACGAGGGGGGGCTTCGTTCCCCCACATCGCTGGACCCTGGGACAAATAAGTGTCCAATTATTAAAAGTCAGCAGCTGCAGCATTTGTAGCTGCTGACTTTTACATTTTTTTTTTTAGGGGGCACCCCACTTTTAAAATGATTTTTCCTTTTCAAACTGCAAATCTGTAATTTTCTGCAAAATGCAACATGACTACCTGGAGATATTCTGTACAGAATGTGTACAGAACCCCCCCAGAAATGTCATTTTCTGCTTGTGTGGTTGGCTCGTTGATTTTCCCAGAAGTGTTCACTAAGATACAAATCAGATTTTTGCTACCCCCTGCAACAAAAATAACATTTTGGTGAGACCCTTCCAATAGGAAATAACAGCTAAAGGGATGCAGACCCTGCAACTTTCCTCATTGGAGCCCTGCAGGTGTAGCAAGCTGGTTGATAATTATGAAACCAATCCCATTAGACTGAGCGCATGGACACAGACAAACACACAGGGATTTCTTCAGAATAACAAAAGGTAGGAATATGCATCAAAGTTACCGCATTTATCGGCGTATAACACGCGCCCCAAGTTTAGGAGGGAATTTTAAGGAAAAAAACTTTTAGGAGGGAAGTTTAATGAAAAAAAATACATTTAAATGCCCATCAGTGCAGCCTTATCAGTGTCCATCTGAAGCCTTGTCAGTGTAATTTGCAGCCTTATCCATCATTGTACCCTTGTCAGTGTCATATGCAGCTTTGTCATGCAGCCTTGTCCATCATTGCAGCCTTGTCCCGTTGTCAGTGTCATTTTCAGCCTTTCAGCTTTGTCAGTTTTATTTTTAGCTTTCATTTTTAAAAATGGCGCTGCCGAGATGTCCTGTGTATCTCAATGGCGCTCGGTAGCTCTCGGCCGCCTTCGGCCGTTCTCGTTGGCTTTCGGCCACCTTCGGCCCTTCCCGTCGGCTTTCGGACGTTCTCGTGGCTTTCGGCTGCCGAGAAGGGCCGCAGGCGGCCGAAAGCCGCAGAGAAGGGCCGCAGGCGGCCGAATGCCGCAGAGAATGGCCGAAAGCCGCCGAGAAGGGCCGAAGGCGGCTAAAAGCCGCCCAGAGGCTCCAAAATGGTGGAGGATCTGCGTATTAACACGCACTCGCGATTTTCCCCTGATTTTAAGGGGAAAAAGTGCATGTTATACACCGATAAATACGGTAGTTAAAATCCTTGCAATGTACATAGATCACCCAAAGGGGAATGTTTTTTTCTCAACAAAAGTGGAGTTACGCTTTAAGTTAAAATTGAGATCTAAGTTCCAGCCGTTAAAAATAAGCAGCAGAAATAATGTCATGCAGAATCTGACATAACAAAAATGTAAAATATCAAATATCTATTAGCCAGACAGAAATCGTTATTGGATGCCAAATAGACAGCAAATCCCATTGACTTATAGTAGAGCTAATGAATCACATTAACACATATTGCGGAGTCTTCTCATGTCTGAAAGACTAAATTTCACAGATGATGAGAGATGACTTCAGAGATCTGAGTGTTCCTGAGATACATTTCCAGGAACGCTGTGTACTCTGATTGTACAAAAACAACAAAAATCTATTTTCAATGCTCTTATGTCAGTGGAAAGTGGTAAACGCAGAAAGTTTAATATTTATTGCCATGATCCCAATCTGGTAGGATTTTTGCCTTGAAGCGGCACAAGGGAACTCTGTGACATAGTGGCGTCACTTTGATTATCACATACAGGATGTTTTATTACATTTGATCCTTGTGTAAAATGAGTGTATTGTTTTAAGTGAAAATAAACCCTTGCCGCCGAGCGTACAAAGATTTGCGTACTCGGCTTTTGTGGGTTATACCAGGGTGATGCCCGCAGCTGCTGACATCATCTCAGTACTGTTTTTTAGAGCCGGCGATTGGCTTTCCAGCAATAACAACCCATGCAGCTAAAAGCCGCTCGGCTGTTATACAGGAGGAGGACGCCCCCCCTCCCGCCACCTCCCGCGCTCTTACCGGGGCCTCCGTTCCATCGGGAGCCCCGATCAACCAACCGCAGCTTCTGGCGGCTAGGGACAGACTCCTAATTGTAAAGACAGAAGTGACGTCATGACGTCACTTCCCGTTTACTCGGCTGCCAATGGCGCCGGTTTTAAAAAAATATATAGTATTCAGAATCGCCGAAAATGGTGATCTGAATACTTTGAAGTGTAAAGGAGGGATGAGGGTCTTTTAGACCCCCGATACCTCCATAAAGAGTACCTGTCACCACCTATTACTGTCACAGGGGATGTTTACATTCCTTGTGACAGCAATAAAAGTGATCAAAAATCTTTTATTTTTTTTAAAAACAATTTATTAATTTTAAAATAAATAAGAAAAACATTTATTTTTTTAAAGCACCCCCGTCGCCGCGAGCTTGCACAACAAAGAAAACACATACGGAAGTCACGCCTGCATATGTAAACGGTGTTCAAATAACACGTGTGAGGTATCGCCGCGATCGTCAGAGCAAGAGCAATAGTTCTAGCACTAGACCTCCTCTGTAACTCTAACCTGGTAACCGTAAAAAAAAAAAAAAATTAAAGCATCGCCTATGGAGATTTTTAGGTACCGTAGTTTGTCGTCTTTCATGAGTGCATGCAATTATAAAGCCTGACATGTTTGGTATCTATTTACTCGGCGTAACATTATCTTTCACATTATGCAAAAAAATTGGGCCAAAGTGTCCCTTTTCCCAAAAAGTTGTGTTTAAAACACCGCTACACAAATGCCGTGTGACATAAAATATTGCAACAATTGCCATTTTATTCTCTAGATTCTCTGCTAAAAAATATATATATATATATATTTTTTTTTTATAAACATATATATATAATGTTTGGGGGTTCTAAGTAATTTCATAGCAAGAAATATGGATTTTAACTTGTAAACACCAAATGTCAAATAATAGGCTTAGTCATGAAAGGGATAAAGTAGTAGTAGCTGAACACATTGAGCACAATAAAATGAACATTCCCCAGTAAACTATTTGTTCAAAATCTTACCCCAGCAGTTTCAGGTTGCAGTGTTCAATGCTGGCGTCTTCAGCTCTCTCAGCACAGCTTCCCTGAACTTCCAGTGCTCATAAGAAATAGTTCTGTATGTGTGAAATAGTGCTGTATGTGCAATGGGGAGGCTTGTTATTGTTCAACAACAAGCCTCCCAGATCTCCTTTGACACATTTGAACTGGAACTAAACTCTCTCAATCATCATTACGTACGTACGTACGTACAACGGGACTATAGAGAGGGCAGTAGCCACTAACTTTCGTCTCATAATTTATTCTGAGCATGCGTGGCACTTTGTCCGTCGGTATTGTATACACACGATTGGAATTTAAACGATCGGATTTTGTTGTCGGAAAATTTTAGATCCAGCTCTCAATCTTTGTGTGTCGGAAATTCCGACGGAAAAAGTCAGATGGAGCCCGCACACGATCGGATTTTCCGAGAACACAGTCCGATTGCACATTTTTTTTATTGGAAAGTCTGACCGTGTGTACAGGGCATTAGTCCATAGGGTTCAATATTGAGTTGGCCCACCCTTTGCAGCTATAACAGCTTCAACTCTTCTGGGAAGGCTGTCCACAAGGTTTAGGAGTGTGTCTATGGGAATGTTTGGCCGTTCTTCCAGAGGCGAATTTGAGGAGGTCAGGACTTTGTGCAGGCAAATCAAGTTCCTCCACCCCAAACTCGCTCATCCTTGTCTTTATGGACCTTGCTTTGTGCATTAGTGTGCAGTCATGTTGGAACAGGAAGGGGCCATCCCCAAACTGTTTCAACAAAGTTTGGGATAGTTCACTCTAATTCATCCCAAAGATAGTCTACAGGTCGAGGTCAGGACTCTGCACAGGCCAGTCAAGTTCCTCCGCCCCGGACTTGCTCATCCATGTCTTTATGGACCTAAAGGCAGATGTCCCAATACTTTTGTTAATAGAGCGTACTACTACATCACTCAATGTGGCCCCACCTCAGTGAGGTTGATATAGCTGATTACATTTTAGATACCTTACTTCCATCTAAAAAAAAAATGTCTTCCAGTCCCAGAATTGTTTTTCCAGAGCGCAAAATGGCTTTCCACACTGCATTGTTAGGTATCATTCCGATTGAAATCCAACATGTTCAGATAATAAAGCAACTTTTTTATCTTGTTATCTGTTAACATGACTAAAACTTATGGTAAATGATTATGCATAGAAATGAGTGGTAAGATTAGCAGTAAAGCCCTACAAAATGTGAAACCACTAATGCATGATTCATTTTGGGACACTGGGTTAGGGTAGAGGGAGGCAAGAGCCTAGAAAATTGTGTCCTTTGTCGCCATCTAGTGTCAGAAGTTGTGTACTACGCCAGCCGCTATATTTCCTCATCAGAGGATTTAGCCCACTCCACCCTCCTTCTCAATGCAATCTATCATTTACTACAGCAGATCCCCAGATTCCACTGAAATATTTTTCTCTGGTTAAAGCCATCTGATTTTGGGTGGGGTCTGCATTACCACAGTGTTTATCAGTCTGAGCCAGAATGTGTTTTTATTACAACATCATTTTACGTAGAAACTGTACCCGTCCCAGTACAAAATGATTAGTAATAAAGTGATAAATAGGCTGTAAAACAGCTGTGCTATATCATGTAAAAAAGATACATGACCACAATATTTTTTAAAAGGTTGTTAAAACTGTTTATTATTTATGGAAAACAGTAAAGTGTTTCCTATACAAATATTTTTTTTTTATAACAAACAAGGAAAAAGGGCACTTCCTTGATTGTTATTAAACAATTATGAATCACAGTGATAAAAACCAACAAGTGACCCCTTTAAAGTGGTGTTTACCCCCCAAAAAACATAAATTCTTTATTGTGCACTAAATCAGTAGCACAAAATGAATTGGATAAATTTTTTTTTTTTTTACTTACCTTGTTATCCCTGTTGCTATGCGGTCCCTCGAAATCTGCCTCTTCCAGTGCATGGGTTAAACACGTCACTTCCCTGGGCAACACCGAGGGCTAAAATCGTATCCCTGTTGCCATTACAATGGGGCGGAACTTCCGACGACCTCGTCCGTTGTGATGGCAACCTGAGCTGTTGGATTTCAGGTTACTGTGCATGCGCGAGATCGGGGATAAATGGGTGGTGCATGCTGGTCGATCAGCAGCACTGTATCCTGGAAGAGGATGCCTTTTGGCTTCACATGCCCACAGGCAAGATGACAACCAGCAGTATAAAATGTTATAAGTTTTTTTATTGGGAGAAAACGGACAGCAGAAATCTTTAAAAACAGAACAAGTGAGTTGCATATTTAAATATCCTAATTGTTGTCATTTTGCCCAAAAAAACAGAACGTTGGAGACAGTGGAACCCCGCTTGTAGGCTACTTTCACACCAGGCTGGTTTTCAGGCGCTTTAGCACTAGAAATAGCCTCGGAAAAGCGCCTGAAACGCGCCTCCCATTCATTTCAGTGGGACGTTTCACACTGGAGCGGGGCGCTTGTGGGACGTTACAAAAAGTCCTGCAAGCACAATTTTTGGGGAGGTTTGGGAGTGCTGTAAATAGCGCTCCCAAAATGACCTTCCCATTGCAATGAATGGGCAGCGCTTCCAAAGCGCCTTTAAAGCATTTACCCTTTTCTTTTGGGTAAAAACCTCCCCGCCTGCAGCCGAAAAGCAATGCTAAAACAGAGCTAAAGCGCTGCAAAAACGAGCGCCGCTTCAGTGCTAACGGACAGGCGTTCCAGTGTGAAAGTTTCCCAAGGTGTAACGACACCAAAAAGAAAAATAGAAAAGAAAACAAATAAGTAGACTCTTGATTGCTTACTATACATATACTATACTCAAATCAATAAACACATGCCATGCTGACATTAGTCACTATCCATAAAACAATATGCTAAATTAGTCCATATGTAGTAAAGAGGAAACTTAGTCTCCTACCAAATTGCAATGATTTTACGTTTTACTACATATGGACTAATTGAGCATATTGTTTTATGGATAGTGACTAATGGCAGCATGGCATGTGTCTATTGATTGAAGTACAGTATATGTATAGTGAGCAATCAAGTGCCTATTTTTTTTGATGTCAAAGCTAAATTTATACTTTAAGAATCAATGGCTGTAAATGTTTAAAAATAATGTGATATCTTTAATATAATTGGAAACCCTCCACACGATCGGAAATTCCACCAGAAAAAGTCAGATGAGAGCTTTTGATCAGAAATGGTTATATAAAAAAAAAAATGAATATGTACTTTCCTTTGGAGTGTCTGTTTTGTGACCATATAAACCCCAGTCCGTCACACTGATCAGAGTGTTCTGGCGGGGGGGGGGGGGGTGTCCCTCTGTTGGAACACAACAGCTCAGCCGGAGAGATCGCCGAACTAACCTCGCAAGGTTAGTACAGTGTGTCCGACTGGAGCTGAGAGTTTTTTTTTTTTCATGCAATCTGCGGGGTATCACGAAAAAAAAGTTACTGTAATGTGTACCCAGCTTTAGAGCTGTCTACACATGCTATAAGTAAATGCAATCATTTATCAATCAGAAGCACCAAAAAGACACGCAGACATATCTCACTTGGTAGAAAAAGAACTTTGAGAGCTTTTAAGAAAGTATAAAAGTGTTAAAATGAACACTGTTTATTGATATGTGCTCCTGTCTGTCTCGTTTCATAGGTGTGTGTCTGCAGAATACAGAGAATGAGGGTTACCCATCACCGGTGGTCATTCTGCCATTCATGAAACATGGAGATCTGCACAGCTTTCTGCTGTACTCACGGCTGGGTGATGCCCCATTGGTAGGTATATGTCCTGACACCTTCCTTCAGACTTACAAAACACTGCGTATAGCCTGAGGCTAGTATACAAGGGGTTCCATAAAGATGAAGACATTAATTTAAAACCACAGGTACTGCATAGCTCCCTACTGTCCCTGATTTAGAGCAATGTCCCTTTTTCCTCCTCATTTGTCCCTCATTTTGGTCTGATCTATATAGTTGTATACAAAATGCACTTTTTATCTTTAAAAAAGTGTTTCCCAGTGCTAAACCTTTCATCCAATTTCTAAATTGCTGCATTTGTACATTTTAAAAGCCAATATAAAGGAATAGTAGTGGTAAAAAAAAGTCCTTGTGGATTTATTAAACCTTATTTTGGTTAATTCTCTTTTAAAGTGGTTGTAAACCCTTTACAACCACTTTATACTACAGGCATGCCTATAATTAGGCTTACCTGTAGCTACACTGGATATCTCCTAAACCGTGCAGGTTTAGGAGATATTCCCTGTATTTGAACGTGCCGACATCATCAGCACATGCGCACTTAAGCAAACTGTTGTACTGTGCCGTCGCCGGCGGGTGCCACGCGCATGCGCGAGAGTGACGTCATCGCGACTCTGGCCAATCACAGCACCGGAGCCACGATACCCAGAAGTAACCCCCCCGGGGAGATGTCAGCTGCCGGATCTGTGAACGAGGACTGATGCGGGGGCATATGCATACTAGCTCATTATGCCTTTGTCTTGCAGGTTTGTCTTTTTTTAGGATTTTTTTTAATGGGTTTACAACCACTTTAAGGGGTTGTGGCAGGGTGCAGGTCCTATGCCTAAATACATTTGTTAGTAGGTGTCCGTTATTCCCATCTCAAAATGTTGGGAGCTATGGGTGCTGCCTTAGCCACCTCGAAGTGTATTTCCACTTTGGCAGTCAAATTGAAGAAAATTCTTCTATATATTTGTTATGTGTTCCTATTCACACAGCATGCCTAATTTATATATATATATATATATATATATATATATATATATATATATATATATATATATATATATATATATATATATATATATTATATATATATATATATATTTCGTTTTAGATATTTTTCAGAGGAGTAGGTGTCACGGCTGATTCATGACATGACACCACTTCCGGTTTACTGGAGCCTTAAAGACACCAGATTTTTAAAAAAATGACAGCATTCAAAACATCCAAACTTGGCAGTTTTAATGCTTTTAAAGGGGTTGTAAATGCTTGTGTTTTTTTACCTTAATGCATCCTATGCATTAAGGGGAAAAAACACCTCGCTGTCATGGCCCCCCAGCCCCCCCCCCGTTTTACTTACCTGAGCCCGTTCACCTGCCTTGCACGTCACCCGGCTTCCTCTTCTCCACCGGGTCTGGACGTTGATTGGATAGATTGATAGCAGCGCAGCCATTGGCTCACGCTGCTGTCAATTACCGGGGGACAGGATTGAGTCATACAGTTGGCGTCTATGAACGCCAACTGTATGACACGGGATTGCGCCCACAAGCTAACCCCCTTCGGGAAAGAGCTTCCCAGGGGAGGTTAGCTTTAGCAGGGAGGAGCCGAGACAGCCGTCGTGGGACCCCAGAACAGCAGAATTGGGGCCACTGAAAAATGACCTGCACAGTGGAGGTAAGTATAACATGTTTGCTATTTAAAAAAATAAAAAAATTTAATCGAACCTATACAACCCCTTTAAAGTGGAAGTAAACCCATCGATTCAAACAGGTAAAAAAAAAAGGCATGCCGGGAATGCTAACTGCACATTGGCCCTGCTCTCAGCCAAACTATCAAACCATCCAATGGCTGGTATCATAACGAATCACATGTGCAGCACCATAGCAGTTGAAGATTAAACAGAGGCAAAGATGGCAGCTTCCTTGGATGAAAACGATAGGGGAGTTTACTTCCACTTTAAGTGCAAAGGAGGGATTTGTGGTGTTATAGAATCCAGATCCCTCCAAAAAAATACCTGACACCTGACTATTACTGTTACAAGGATGTTTACAGCAGTAAAAGTGATCAAAAAATAAAAAATGTTAAGGGACAGTTTTTTTAAAGTGCCCCATTCTTCACGTGCAGAAGCGAAAGCATACGTAAGTCACGCCAGCAAATGCAAACAGTGTTCAAACCACATGTGAGGTATTGTCGCGATCCTTAAAGAAAGAGCAATAATTCAAGCACCTCCTCTGTATCTCCAAACTGGTAATTGTTAAAAAAATTTAAAGCAACGTCACATATAAAGACACCAGTTGCTCCACCCCCTGGGAACTCTCCATCAAATTGCTACTCAGATGGTACTTAACCCCAGACAGAATTTCTCGATTTAATCACTTCAACCTAATTTATGCTGGAAACACTGTGGCCAAAAAGGCGACCTCCTCCATACCTTCTGGGGGTGCCCTAAATTATAACAGCGTTCTAGACATTTAAACGCATATCCAAAGTCACCCAAATATCTAGCATACCTTCTCCCAGCCTAGCACTCCCATCTCTGGAAATGGAAACACTCCCACAGAGGAGTGTCATAACACATAACTACTCATATTCTACTGGCTGCTAAACTTAGCATCACAAAAAGATGGAAAAGCCCTAACTCTACCACCCTATGGGATGTGATAGATCTTACCCAATGGCACTATTTGCATGAACAAATTACAGCGATCCCTTCAGACAGTTAGAACACTTCACTTGCAAGTGGCAATCGTGGAGTAAATGGAAAACATTAAATCTATGAAAGATGAACCCCTCGTCCTTTCTACTGCAAGAATATATAGGAGACAACTGCCATCTAGCCAATGATGGTGTTCTCCTGCTCGGTATACTTATCCGAAACCGGTGCTCCTCCTCCTTATTTCTGAAGATATCAAATATATATGAACTAACCATATGTGAACTGATGTAAAACACTTGTGATAATTACACTGTATACCTTAAATTCCTATACAACTGATAATGATGTTCTGTTTTATTTTTCTTGTCAACTGAAAATTCAATAAATATCTATTAAAAAAAAAGTATTAAAGCATCGCCTATGGAGATTTTTAAGTACCGTAGTTTGTCGCCATTTCAACAGGTGTGCGCAATTTTAAAGCATGAAATGTTAGGTAACATCATCTTTCACATTACACAATCAAATTGTGCTAAGTTTACTGTTTTTTCTTCTTAATTCATGAAAGTGTATTTAAAAAAAAAAAAATGCAGTTAAAAGACCGCTGCGCAAATACAATGTGACATAAAATATTGCAACGACCACCATTTTATTCTCTAGGGCAGTGATGACAAACCTTGGCACCCCAGATGTTTTGGAACTACATTTCCCATGATGCTCATGCACTCTGCAGTGTAGTTGAGCATCATGGGAAATGTATTTCCAAAACATCTGGGGTGCCAAGGTTCGCCATCACTGCTCTAAAAATATAGCTCCCACTGCTATCAATCTGTCCAGTAAGGAGGGAGAGAGTGGAGAGAGCTGCTGCTCTCATGCACAGCGCTGGATTGAGATTGGGTTCAAGTAAGTATAAAGGGGGACTGGGGGTGATACAGAAGTTTTTTTTTATCTTAATGCAGAGAATGAATTAAGGTAAAAAAAAAATAAACTTTAGGCTTTAGAACCACTTTAATAAGTGCAGTTTTATTTTGGATAACCTCTTAAATACCATTATGGTCATATTGATATATATGCTTTATTTCTATACTGACCCCATCTTAATTATCATTCAACAGTTCCTTCCAACACAGACGCTGGTGAAGTTCATGACGGATATAGCGAGCGGCATGGAGTACCTAAGCAGCAAGAACTTCATCCACAGAGACCTGGCGGCAAGAAACTGCATGTAAGGACCTAGAGAAGGGAGGGAGTGTTTGTTCTGGGCTACCAGTGCTAGACGGGGACTAGAAAGTTTCTTTGAATGTTACCAACATGCCCTTCATTCCTCAACTACTATTGTCCATTCTAGGTTTAACTCTAATTGGTTTATATGATACAGGTTTTTTTAGTACATCGATGGAACTCAGTGGTTTTCCATCTCAGCATGGTCTACTAAAGCAAGGAAGCACACTAAAACTGTCAGCCCCATCAGTCCCCATAGAAAATTCTATTTTCCAGTGTGTTCCTGTAGACCAGCCTTGTTATACATGATTTCTCTCTACTTTTCTTGCATGACTCCTTATCTTTAACCATTTCACACCCCCTCCCTGGGTTTTAATGCAGGGTGGTCGCTGTGATTGGCTGTCACAGTCGTCACATGGAGCCTGTTCTACTGTTCATAAACAGAGACTGGGAGCTGTCTGTGGCAGAGTGGTCACCTTGGTGGGATTGAGTGAATGAGCTCTCAGCAGAGAAAGCTTATCTGTACATGGACACATATATGTGTGGTATGTCCCACCCTCCTTGCCACGGAACATATATGTTACGCGATTGGCAAGTGATTATCTTGCTCCTTCTATTCTGTATATAAGGGTTTCATGTTCTCCACTATATTGTATTTATATGTTATATCTTTACAGCTTCTCATTCATTATTTTCCCTTCTCATCCATGAGCCATTAAGAGTTTATAATACATAATAATACATAATAATACATTTGCCCATGCACAGTGGAGTCATCCATTTGACAGGCTAAAATAGAATGACAAATTAACCTGCTGTAGTAGTATTGCTTTTTAATAATCTCCATCTTTCTGTTAACTGATTAAAACCATATAAATTACACTTTATTACTTTAGTACTTTATTACTAATCCCAAACTTCTTACATGTCTTCAGCATCACGTCTCATTAGTCTTATTGCCTCCACCCAGGTTGAATGAGAACATGAATGTTTGTGTGGCAGACTTCGGCCTGTCCAAGAAAATCTACAATGGAGATTATTATCGCCAAGGCCGGATTGCCAAAATGCCAGTCAAATGGATTGCCATAGAAAGTCTAGCAGACCGTGTCTACACCACCAAGAGTGATGTGGTGAGTACAGTGGCATTCTAATAGGGCAGGAGCCAAAGTCTTTGCAGGGACCATGTGAGGGGCAATATTGGGCAGCCTATAGTTCTGGTCCTAACTATAGGTTGGGATAGAGTGAGGAAAAGTTAAAATTTGTCCAATCTTTATGTATGACTTTGAGGACCTGTGGCACCTTTGCAAGAAATAAAAGCTACAATCATCACACGGGCACAACACAAAAACACTAAAATATTGTTCAAAGTTCTAATCCTTCTTTTCGCTGCTAAATTATAATTTTTTTGCTTCTGTCTGTGGCCGGGTGTCCTCATTGGGGAGAGGTTGAAAAAAAAAAGTTATAAAACAAAAATCTGCACTTAGGTATATGTGTATAGTTGCAGCGTCCCCAGAGAAGGATCCCACAAAGTGTTATCCCAAGTAATGTGCGTGATAAAAACAGGGAAATGGCGCTGCTGGGAAGTGATCCAATATAATCTCTGATACAACAGGGAGACTCAACAGAAGTGGGTATGTATATTAATACAACCCTGATGTAAGTAACATCTAAACTCCAACCAAATGTGAAATGTGTTGCATTAGCACCATATAAATGGCTTCTTGTGAGTGAAGAGAGTCTTTCTCATAAGAGAATATGACATAAAAAATATATGTATAATACAATCTAGTAATAAGTGACATAAGAAAATACCATCAGATAATAAATGATTCCTTAATTGCAATATAAAGTGTCCAAAGTAGTTAATTAAAACAAATGTAAATGGTTAATGAAAAAAGTAGTTTGAAATATATAAGATGCTATAAAGAAAAAAGTCCATATGACAATATATAACATCCTTTCATGTTAGTATCCAAAAAATGGTAACTATTTATCCTCTTCTCTGCGATAATAAAGTGACTTTTTGTGCAAAAGATAAAGTGACCAAGTGCATCCAAAATAAGGTGACTCCTTGTGCTCTCCCTCAAGTGTGCACACTCACCAGAAGCCATCACCCCTGCAGGGGTAAAGAGCGTATAATCAGATGTTTTACCAATCCGCATGTCCCAAGGAAACAATGAATCCTCTCAATGCAACCCAAAAGATGTATGAACCGACATCCACATGCAATCAGAAATGGGCATCCATAGCGTAAATCCAATTTAAATATGTTTATTAATATATGGTGCATAAAACAGTACTGTAGTTTAAAAACGGGGCTAGACAACAGTATGCCCCACCAACAAGAATGGCTATAAGGTGACCAGTTCTGTGGTCTGGACGGCGTGCGTTCCAAAGACGGATTAAAAAAAAAACGGAAGTGACGTTGATGTTGATGTATACCAAGTATTGCCTGTCTTGCGCGTTTCGTCACTGGATGTTGTCTGAGGTGTAGCATCAACGTCATTGGTACATATCAATGCCAACATCACTTCCGGCCACTTCACCTTATTTTGGATGCACTTGGTCACTTTATCTTTTGCACAAGAAGCCACTTTATTACCACACGAAAGAGTATATAAAGTTACCATTTTTTGGATACTAACATGAGCACTTTGCGTAGAAACATGCATATGGGACACTGAAATGATTTATATATTGTCATATGGACTTTTTTATTTATAGTATCATATATATATTTCAAAATATTTTTTTCATTAACCATTCACCTTTGTTTTAATTAACTACTTTGGACACGTTATATTGAAATTAAGGAATCATTTATTATCTGATGGTATTTTCTTATGTCACTTATTACTAGATTGTATTATACATATATTTTTTATGTCATATTCTCTTATGAGAAAGGCTCTTTTCACTCAGATGAAGCTCTTTATATGCTGCTAGTGCAAAACATATTTCACATTTGGTTGGGATTTAGATGTTACTTACACCAGGTTTGTATTAATATATACCCACTTCTGTTGATTCTCCCTGTATCAGAGGTGATATCGGATCACTTCCCAGCAGCGCCATTTCCCTGTTTTTATCACGCAGAAAAAAAAAAAGAATCATCTATAGGTTGTCTTAGTAGCATTCATTATCATCAGCATAGATTTACCATTGCATATCAAAAGGGACAAACAATATACCACAAGTACAGTGCTAATACCACCCATCAGCGTATTCTGAAATAAACAGAAATTCAAGGCTCAGAGGGGCAGAGATGGGCAGAAGAACAGACAGATGTCTCACCAGTCAAGGCTCAGCAAGAAATCTGCCCGTCGCTGGCTGGCCTCAGTATGTGATGATGTCATGGGGTCTGGAACTCCTCTTTTTTATGTGGAAAGAGAAATAAACATGATCCTGCAGCCAATTAGATATATTGTGCAAAGTATAATATTTCCAAAATTGCTGCATTTATCAGTGAGATCATATGACTTCAGATTGCACAGGATTTTTTTAGCTGCTTCTTGTTATTTTAACCGCAGTACAAAGGGACCTCAATTCCCTTTAAGCCTGGGTTCTAAAAGTCATGTAATTACATTTCTGTTTAATATAAAATTGTTTCTTGAACAGCATGAAAATGCCGAAATGAGGTACCCTACTTATACTTACATTATATTGAATTGCAGGTTCACGTTAATGGCAGCTTCACCAGTTCATTAAAGGAGAGGTATGGTCAAAGCTATTTTAGCTATACTTCTCCTATGGATCACAGGAGTGCAGTTTGTTCTGCACTCCTAGGATCCATTTTCAACCAACAGCGGGCTGAAGTCACAGAGCCGGTCCAGGCCCTGAAAAGACCCGACCATATGGTTGGTATCGGCCCAGAAGCCTGGACCGGCACTTGGCTCAGCTCGTCAATGATCCACTTAGAGCCTGAGCCAGACCCTCTCACCCCCTCCACAGCCCAGCGTTCCAGTGAGCGCTGGAGGGGAGAGCAGAGAGCCACTGACTGACAGCCATAGCTTTCTATTTAGAGCGGAGGGGGAGAACTGAGCGATCACAGAGCCGGTGGGGGACAGATGCAACATTGGATCGATACTGCATCCACCTAGGTGAGTATAATTATTTGCTTTTATAAATCCAGAACTTCTCTTTTAAGCTGGATATACATGTTTTTAATTAATTCAACCAGCAGGTTGAACAAAAAAATCCTGACAGATTTCTGCATAAACAAAACAATGTGTGATGTGGAATCCTCTCCCATAAAAACTATTGTATTCTGACAGAGGGGACCCACCCCTCCCCCCCAACAACCACCAGGATACACTGATCATTGCTTGCAGCCATCGCCTGGCTTTAAATGTAGTGGTTCCTGTTAAACAGACAGTGGTACACATGTACATGTGTACCAGACTATACCCTTATATTCCCATTGTTCCCTTGCCACTCTGTTTAGGAGCCTGGAACAAACAAAGGAAGTGACTTGGGTCTTACATAAGCTGGCCAGCAAAAAGTTAGACTAATCTGCTTTAACTGCACAGAGGTTTTAGCTGCATTGGTTTGGAAGCCACACTGCTTCATCAAGGCACTAAGGACAACTGTGGTCCCTGACTCTAAAGCAGAGGTCTCCAAACTTTATAAACAAAGATTATTGTCCTTCAGGCCTTAGGGGGGCCGGACTGTGGTGAGAGTGAGTAGACAATTCCCTGTGTCAATGGGAGTTGACAATGTCTCAGAATTGGTGGTCAGTAGGAGGAATAATGCCCCATCATTGGTATTAGTTGAAGGAATAGGGCCCCTTTGTTGGTGTCAGTGAAAGAAATAGTGTCCCATTGTTGGTGTCAGTGAAAGGAATAGTCTCCCATCGTTGGTGTCATTGAAAGGAATAGTGTCCCATCTTTGGTGTCACTGAAAGGAATAGTGTCCCATCGTTGGTGTCACTGAAAGGAATAGTGTCCCATCATTGGTGTCACTGAAAATAATAGTGTCCCATCGTTGGTGTCACTGAAAGGAATAGTGTCCCATCGTTAGTGTCACTGAAAATAATAGTGTCCCATCGTTGGTGTCAGTAGAAGAAATAGTGTCCCATTGTTCGTGTCTGTGGAAGGAATAGTGTCCCATTGTTGGTATCAGTGAAAGGAATAGTGTCCCATTGTTGGTGTAAGTGGAATAAATAGTGCCCTATTGTACTGGGTATTTTTCTTCACTCCCAATGGCTAAGCAATATGGGAGAAAAGAAAAGGTAAGTATCAGCAGTCAGCCGTGAATAACGCAGCATTTTCATTAGCACGTTTTTTTCTTTTCAGGATCAGAACGCAGATGTTTTGTTTTTTATAGGCCCATGCACACAACTGTATAAAGATCAGTAAAGATGGACTGTAATGTGTGCTGTAAATATTTGTGATAATACTGACATGCATACTGCGCAAACGTACTTTATTTGGGTGCAAGAGCTGCTTATGTCCTAGCAATGTAGGACTCTAGGCAGCAATGGTCTGCCAGTAAAGTTGTATAGTAATGCTTTATTCACTCTTGGACAGCTTCTGAAAAGCGATCTGTGGTGGTTGTTGTGCAAAGCATTTCATTTAAAAGGGCGGGTTTGACAGACTGTGCTGCTTTTCAACAATTTCAATACATTTTCAGTGGCTTCTATGCAAGGCATCATACTGTATGCACAACTCCCTCTGGTTGTGTGGGCAGTTAGGAGGCGTAAGACCACCTGTTTTTACCACCCACTGGCTGCCTGTGTGAAAGAGGCATAAGATCTCATTGACACTAACAGTGCTCTCGATGTTCAGATCGCTCTTTAGGAAGCGACAGGAGGTGAAGAGGTCCTGCATTCCCTTCTCATCCCTAACTCTTGATTCCTACACTAGCACACCCCAACCGGGGGCTTACAAAGTGGCCCAGTTTACTTGAATAGGTCGCATTGCACAGGTGCTATGCCTGCCTAAAGCAACAGGTGGTATTATTCTTGCCGGGGCCATGAAGTAAAGCACGTCATGTATGCAACCCAAGTTATTGCATCGGTAGCTAAAGGGTCTAGCTGTTGGGAGGCGGTAAAAAGCGATCAACTACGGGTTCTTACTACCTCCCCAACTGCTATTGTGAACAAGCTCGAAAAGATGACCATTGTGGTCACCCCTGGAAGTGTTAGGCCAGCCAGAAACAGTGCAAATTTCTTTCCTTCAACCACGGTTTGCAGGAAATAAATCTGCATGATTCCCTCAACAACATAGACATTGCTGACAGGGAAATCCCTCTTGCCAAGCAATTGTCTTCTCCTGGCAGGGGGGAGGGTTGGGTGAGGAAAAGAGTCCCCAGCGGGAGAAGATAGTGATTATCGCTAGTGGCTATAGTAGCTGCTTGAGATAATTGCAAGTGAATCCGGTAGGCTGGTTGTACCCAAGTTGATGGATCAATCAGCTTGGCACATTTAGTCTGCCCATTAACCTCTTGCCAACCGCCTCACGATGATATACGTCGGCAGAAGGGCTCGTACAGGCAGAATCACATACATGTATGTTGCCCTTTAAGAGGCAGCCAGTGGGCACTCGCGCACCCGCGGCAAGCTCCGTGAGTTGGGCCACAGGTCCCGCGGACTCGATCGCTGTGGGGATACCCACGATCGCCTCACGGGGAGGAAGAACGGGGAGATGCTAATGTAAACAAGCTTCTCCCCATTCTGCGTAGTGACACTGTCACTGATCTCTGCTCCCTGTGACCAGGAGCAGAGGTCAGTGATGTGTCACATGTAGCCACACCCCCCACAGTTAGAAACACGCTCCAGGACACACTTAACCCCCACACTGCCCCCTAGTGGTTAACCCCTTCACTGCCAGTGTCATTTACACAGGAATCAGTGCATTTGTATAGCACTGATTGCTGTATAAATGACAATGGTCCCAAAAAAGTGTTTAAAATGTCCGATGTGTCCGCCATAATGTCGCAGTCACGATAAAAATTGCTGATTGCCACCATTTAAAAAAAATATATATATTAATAACAAAATGCCAAAAACGATCCTCTATTTTGTAAACGCTATAACTTTTGCGCAAACCAATCAATAAGCGCTTTTTTTTCTTTTTACCAAAGATATGTAGAATAGGTATTGGCCTAAACTGAGGAAAAAAATAGTTTGTTGGGCAGCTTGCTTTACATGTAAAGAATATAAACAAAGGTAGGAGGAACAAAAATACTGTAAATATATATCGATTGTCATCATTACATATATTAACTGCATTGTTTTAGAATATAAGTGAGTGTGGACCTTCTAAATTTGTGTAAAGCGGTATCCCTGTATAAACTGACTGACCCGAATGTCTTTTTTAGTGGTCCTTTGGCGTCACCATGTGGGAAATTGCCACAAGGGGCCAAACTCCTTATCCTGGAGTGGAGAACAGTGAAATTTATGATTACCTAAGACAAGGGAACCGGCTGAAGCAACCTCCGGATTGCCTGGACGGATTGTAAGTGATATATTGCTGTACTATTTCCAATTCTGAAATAAAACTGTTGCAGGTTTGGAGGATTTCCATCAACATTTCGCCAAAAACGGTCATGCTGCGGACTTTACTGTTACCCAATCAAGCAGCCAAACATTCAGAATTGCTGTGGAAATCAATCCACCACTCACCTTTTGACAGCCAAAATTTTAAAGCGACAATTTGGCAACTCCGAATTGGTAAATGATTGAAGAAATTGGTAGTACAATGATAGGGACCATTCAGTTCCATCTAACCTCTTTGCTTTTACAATTACTATTAAATTGCCATATGTATGGCTGGTGCAAGGGGCAGCATCACTTTTTACAATTTTTTCTTGAAAACAACAAGTATCTAATAAAGAGGAAAATTAAGCCATTGGGGTTAATTTACTAAAACAGGAGAGTGCAAAATCAGCTTCCAGGTTTTTTTTGGTTGCCAACGCTTAACCGCTTGCCGACCGTATAATGTACATATATGGCAGCAAGGCGGCACACCTGTGCCAGATCACATACTAGGTATGTGATCTGGCCTTCTGGGTAGGGGGCAGGCAGGCATCGCCGATGACCCGGCCGTGCTGTGGTAAAACACAACAGATGCCAATCAGCGGGTGCCAACCAATGGACGACCGCCGCCACCCGCCGGTCATCAGGAATTCACACAGGACAGAGCCCTGCCTATGTAACCAAGGCAGAGCCCTGTCCTGTCAGTGGGGAAGTAATTAATTTCCTTTTCCCGCAAAGCAGGGAATAAAATCCATTACTTCCCTTAGTAAAAGCAGCACACATAGTATTATTATTATTATTATTATCGATGTATATAGCTCCAACAGTTTACGCAGCTCTTTACAATGTATAGGGGGGACAACACAATTACAGTACAATAAAAAAGGTACAGGAGGGCCCTGTAAACACAAATACTAGCTAGGCACAAATTTACCTCTTTGATTGCCCCTGATGTTTAACCCCTTCCCAGCCAGTGTTATTAGTACAGTAACAGTGCATATTTTTAACACTGAATAGGGTCAGTGGTTCCCAAACAGTGTCAGAATGCCCACCGCAATATCGCAGTCCCATTATAAGTCGCTGATGGCCACCATTACTAGTAAAACAAAATTAAATAAATAAAATTCTGGTATATATACCATAGTTTGTCGACACTATAACTTTTGCGCAAACCAATCAATATTCGTCTATTGGGATTTTTTACCAAAACCATGTAGCAGAATACAGTACAGTACATATTGGCCTAAATTTATGAAGAAATTCGATTTTTTTATTTTAGTTTTATTGGGTATGTTTTATAGCAGAAATTAATATCGTTATTATTTAATTTTTTCAAAATTGTCAGTCTTTTTTTGTTCACAGCACAAAGGAAGCTCTAATTGGGGGGAAAGGACATACTTTAATTTGGGTACAGCGTTGCATACCTGCAGGATTATTAGTTAGAATAATGCAGTGCCATATCGTAAAAAATGGTCTGGTCATGAAGGGGGGTAAATCTTCAGAAAGTCACGTGGTTAACTGAACAAGTTGAAGTTAGAAGCTGATTGGCTACCATGCACAGCTACTCCAGATTTTGCACTCTCCAGTTTTAGTAAAACAAACCCATTGTCTACTGTTGCATATATATGCGTGTTTTACATGTGTTTTTAAGTGCACCACCATTAAACTGTATTAGAACGTACGTTTCATGAAAGCGCATCAAAATCCTGTATGCTGCATCTTTTTTTCATATATTGCACATTCTAATAGAGTTTAATGGCAGGACACCTAAAAAAAACATGTAAACCGCACATAAAAAAGGCAACACATAAAAATGTTACTGTACTGATGTGAAGCGGGCCTAAAGGAAGTTGGAAAACAAAATTTAATGGACAGATCACCAGGTGGGGGATTTAGATACACTTTAAGTCACATGGAACAAGCATGCATTTGCCAAAGCCAGCAGAAAATTAAAGCTGTTGATTTGCATATGGGCAAAGCAGCCAAGCAATTAGCATTTAAACAAGAAAAAAAATCTGTAATGGCAGCATATTCTCAGCAAAGGGTTCCTTTGAGAAGGAATACCTATAATGTTAATATATAGAAGAAAAAAAAAAATTGAAAGCTCAGTAGAATGGCTTGTTACTGCCACCCAGTGGGCATAAGGGATACTATGTTTGTTTGAACGGCTCCCAATGTTGACGAAGCCCATGATATCTTTATATGCAAGAACAGCAAGGACAAGTAATCAGGCATTGTTTATATATAGTTAGTAAATCAATCTAGAGAATCTTAAAAGAGGGTTACATACAAATAAAAATCTAATTTATTATGGCCCCCATGCACACTGGGCATTTAGCCCCGGGGCATGGGGTTACAGCGTTTACGTGCACCCGTTGCCTGAAACCTTATAAGTATCTTTAGTATAGTATAGTATAAGCATAGAATGTATGGTAGGAAAGACGAATGTTACAGTGCATTGGCACATTAACGACTCTGTCATATGGGTTCAATCAGTGTAGCTTTTTGGTATAGCCATTTTGGCATTTGTGTATATTTACTACAGGATACAATTATATATAAATATATATAGTATATAGACTATTACCAAAGGTATTACAATCACTGCATCTTTTGGATACATGTTCCCTGAGAATAATCTCTGTGGCATTGATGGTAACAGTAAGCAAGACTTTTAATCATTTTTCATATAGTTTTGTCTTAGATGAAGGTGACAGCTCACTCACCTAGACACCTATGTTGGAAATTTGATAAATGTTCCAGTTGATGAATGCTCACAATATTTCAGTATGAGATTATTATGTATGATTCTAAGTACTGATAGCTGTGCCATAACTGATATCAGATGGGTCAGACCTACAAGTGCCATCTGCAGTGGGTCAGAGCCAGCTGATGAAATTTTCCATTCCTGGTCTGAAATTCATTAGACCACATCCTGTTCTTATGCTGGGAAGAAGCTGACAAGAGTCTGCCTGCATAATTTTTTGGAAGTCCAGACCACATGTTTACCAGTAGTAAGTGCATACATTGATACAGTGGTTTTATCCACAATAAAGTTTGCTGTCATCATTTTCTCAATGTTATCCATAGTGAATCACCCAAAGCCACAGAGTCTTTAAAGCTGTGGTTGACAGTGGTCTGAACATGGTAGACTAATTGTACTTTGGAAAACAAACTTGTGGGTGCACCTGCTGGAACCTCAGACAGACTTTAGTCCTCGCCTAGTTCAAGAATTATCCTCACAGAGTCTCTAAGCACATTAAAGTAGAACCTCTGCCAGGTTATCATTTCTGTCTGCATCCCCGTTGAGGAGATTATCATTTGGAGGTTCTGGGACAAAAAAACAAGGAAAATTCAAAAGTTTACAGTTTTAACAAGAGTATGTAAACTAGGAGTAAAAGAGTAGAGGTAAATCTTCCAACGGCGACATCAGTTTTGTTGACAGCTATCAAGGGTGAGGTTTACTCTCACTTTGGAAATATTTCCTCCCACTTGTAGTCATGCCTTGTGTTGGGCAGTCTCCAAAATGTGGACAGAGATTTAAATAAACTTGAAAAGTTTTAACCTTTTCTCTGGCTTCTGATAGGCCTTGGATACAACAGTGGTGATATCTTCCATCATAGCTGCTGACTTTGTTCTCCCCCACCTCTGATTTGTGGGTGGTATTATCCATTCAAAATATTTCCACTATTCCTATAGTATTTTTCAGAGTATAAAATACCAATTCAACAGGGAAAGCCCTTATAAAGTCCATATCAGGTATGCAGATCCAAAACCTCAAGCAAAAGTATCTCAGAAATAGTGTCTCCAAAAATGATAAGAAACTGGGTTGTGTAGCACTCTAACATCCAGCAAACTTTAGATTATGGTGTAATGTCCAATGTAAGGGACCAAGAAAAATGTTGCATCAATGCTTTTCATTTCTGTTATTCTCTTATTACTGCTATGTACATTATATGGAACAACTAGTCAAATTGCATCTGATTCAAGAACTATTGTTTGTTATTTCCTCAAGGTATGAATTAATGTCCAGTTGTTGGCAGCTAAATTCTAAAGATCGTCCCACATTTGAGACCCTTCACAGGGAATTGGAGAAAATCCTCAAGAATTTGCCCCCCGCCAAAGATCCTGATGAGATTCTCTATGTCAACATGGAGAAACCATATTCTTCTACCTTCACTGAAGAGTTGGAACTTGGAGCTGTGGGTGGTCTGGATGCAAAGGATTTCGGGGATGACATTTTCTCAAAGCCTAGCGCAGTCACTGCCGAGATTCACCAGCCTGAGAACACCAACCGGTACGTTATGTGCCCAGGACATGAAGCCACGCGTTTGGTTACAACAATGGATCATCCACGCTACAGTTCAACTGTGGAAGAAGGGACATTGGAAGAGTTATTGGCTGGTCACGGATTCAGATAATACACTGAAACCTGACAAAGTCTATTTTTACAAGACTCAGAATATTGACGCTATGTTTCTAACATCATTTTCATGGAGTTTTAGCCTTGTCATAGAGTACTTACTTTTTAACCAGCCATCCTCATTCCATAGAGGCATTACGTAGCAAAACGTCTCACTGGTCTTCCAACTATAGTCTCTTTATATAACCACTATTGTCAAAAAAGGAAATATAATGCCTTAATGGTTTTTGCGGACAGAGACATGTGACCAAAGTCCAAGTGTGACGTCTTTGATGGTGCTCTCATGGCAATTCTTTATAATGTGGTACGAAGAACCATGTAAGGGAATATGTATTAAAGCTGAAACAATTAAGAGACTCAAGCATTCCATTAAGTTAGTGTTTCATAATCCCAGAACTGAAACGAAACAGGTACAGAGCATTACAAACTCCAGCACACAAAAATGAACTGAATATCCTCCTAATGGAGTTTCTGATTTGGTGATCCAAATGGGTCTACCAATTCAAAGTCGGTAGTGATTTTTTAAGGCACTTCATTGTTGTACCATTAGTCTTCTGTAGTTCAGTTTACATTAATGTAGTCTTCTGTAGTTCAGTTTCCATTCATTTGCTTTGAAGGAAGTAATTTTGTTTGAGAATTGGTTGAAAGGCCAATATTTCAAAAAACTGTTTGCCCAGTTATACAAGTCTACTTATAGAAGCTTTCCACCTTCAGTTATTCAAAACTACAAGGCTGTACAATCAATACTGAAATCCCAGTTTCCTTATAAAATCAAAAGTCCTTTCACTGTGTGTGTTTGATAAATATGGCAGTTGGGGGGGTTTAATTATTGGGGCAAGTAAATGTTTGGTTCTCATAAAACACCTACACCGATCTCTGTTACTATGTCAACATTGATCATATATATACCCTTAGCCACATAATCTCTTTAGAACATAAGGGATCTTAGAGACATAGTAGGACTTACACAGAGTTAAAGGGTTTAAAGTGTGTCACTTTTCTAGATGACATCTGTGAGCACAATAATAATCAGTATTATCATTACAATCTACACTGAGAATGACATTGCACTATTTGTTCTCTTTCTACCATGGCAATAAACGAATGCAGTCAGGGAATGACAGTTAAGAAAACGGATCTATTTTTATATTGTTTCTACTCTTGATGGAACAGATGTAACACATCTTTTTCCCTCTACCTGTCACATTACAATGGGAGGGAAAACCACCATTTCTCATAACTCCCCTGGTGTTACCCTACATTGGGACGGCCAGACTCCATGTATCATAATTCTCGTCTATGCCACCTTGCACAAGAAAGCATAGATTACCTTCCCCATCTATGTTGCCTTGGTTTGGTAAGATTTTTTTTTTTCTTTTTAATGTTTCTATTCTGTTTCCACGTTTTTGTAATCGAGTTACACAAGCCAAACCAGCTAAATGACACTGCCATATACCCATAATCTGTTTGGTTTTTGGTATTCCTGCTTCTTCTGTTAATTTGATTTCCTTGATCCTCACAGCCAGGATTATAACGTTTAAAACAGTTATGGGCTACCTGTAGGCCTTCAACTACAAAGAAACCTAAAGTTCTAGAAATTCATTGTAGTGAATAGTCATAGGTTACCCAAATTACAAGTGTATTCACTTAGCTTTTTAATAAGATTGGTTTATTAAACCTGGAACAAAGAATTTCAACTAAACTTCCTAGTCAATAAACATGCCCCAATCTGATGTACCCCAGTATGTCCACTTTAATACAAACCTATACCTTGTTCAATAGCACCATCTCTTTTGTTGTCCAGAAATGTAAAACAATTTGGAGGTATGACTATAAATTCTATGTGTACTCATGCAGTATCCATCATTATATAGGAGAGGTAACATCTTCTTGGTGCTGTATAAGGAATAGCACTATGTCTGACATAATGGACTTTTAGCAAGTACTCTTTACTATCCTCCCTTTCAGATTGACACTTAAGACCCATACACACGATCAGACTTTTTGACAACAAACATGCAAATTAGCTGTTTTGGAGCAACATCCGACCATGTGTACGCTCCATCGGACAAACTTTTTTGGTTTTCATCGGACTTTTGTTGGCTGTGCGAATGGACAAACTTTCTGGCAACAAAAGTCAGATGGAGCAAAGTCTGATTGTGTGTACAGAAAACCATAGGACTTTTGTACAAAGTACAAACAGGCATGCTCAGAACCAATGCAAAAGATCAGACAACAATACAGAAGTTGACCAAAGGTGGCGGTAAAGAGCAGAAAAACCACATGATTTGGTGAAAGTTGGCTGAAAAAGTCCTGCTGTGTGTATGCAATACAAGTTCAGGGCCGACGCCCTTTGTACAAAAATCCAAGGGAAAGTTTGTACAAAGTCCTATCGTGTGTATGAGGCTTTACTTTTAATGACAAGTCCACCAGAAATGATATTGGAGTTTTGGTAAGCCCCAGTGGGTTTAAAGGGCAACCATCATCTGACATACCTTCAAGACCCTATTGGCGAAATCTCCTGGTTGTTTGTATGGTATCTGCAACCTAGATGTATTTGTTTATTCTCTGTTATGGAGAATCCATTGGGGATTTTATTTTGCCTTAGTACCATCGTCAATTACTTTTTATGTTTGCCACATAAAGTAGGAGAGCTAAGTGTCTCAGAAACAGGCCCTCTGAAACATTGGAGGAGGGGAAAAGTGTAGGACCAATTTGATTTCTAGCCTCAGTTTACTAACCTACACTAGAAAAGTGGCATTTGAAATCTTTTGGTGATAGTAAAGAACACCTAATTTCTCAGTATTTACAGGTTTACGCCATGCAGATTAGTCATTAGTCCCTTAATGTTGTAAATCACTAGTCAGTTGGCTAAATTTTAATATTTTTTTCAGCTGTCAAAATGCCTGATATTTAAAGTATTGGTGGGCTCTGTTTGGCTGAATCACTCACTGGCTACTTATGGTTCTCAGGAACATTTTAGCAAAGTGTTGTTTCCTGCTATATTCTTCTCCAATAAAACAATGACATGTAAAAATCTTAAAGGGAGACGGGCAATCAAGTACAGAGATCTCATCAATGGTGCACACAAATATAAAAGCCAGTAGAGGTCAGCCCACCAGAATCCTTCCAAAACTGAATGATGACTATTGAGTGGACTAATTCACAATGTAATTAAAGGCATGAGTGCAATTTGATTAACTGTTACCACGTTAATGAAAATATATGCGTGCAGAGAAACCTCTTTTTGGGACAAAGTGACATACGTTACAGATAAAATTATCCGTAAGTAGAAAATGGTGTTACTTTTTTTTACAAGCAGTTTTGTTATAATGTACTGTATATACCTATTTTTTGTATATTAAATGAAATATATATTTCTGTACACTTAGAAAAGCTTAAAACATCAAATAAATGCTTATTTTTCATCAGCTTACGTTATTTATTGGTGTTTATTAAAAACACACAATAGAGAACAATTTTTGCCTGGTAAATGTATTGGTGTTAATGCCCATAATCAGTAAAGGACGTGCTTTTATTTATTTCACACAGCTTTATTTATATTTTAGCCACCTTTACATACAGGGCATATGGTGCCTTCAAAAATTATTCATATACCTTGAAATTTTCCACAATCTGATACCCCTAACTAAAATCTAGTGGGACCGATTGCCTTCAGAAGTCACTTAATTAGTAAATAGAGTCTGCCTGTGTGTAATTAAATCAGTATAAATACAGCTGTTCTGTGAAGCCCTTAGAGGTTTGTTAGAGAACTTTAGCGAGCAAACCGCATCATGAACGCCAAGGAGCACATACCAGACAGGTCAGGGATAAAGTTGTTTAAAGCAGGGTTAGGTTATAAAAATAGAGAACTGTTCAATCCATCATCTGAAAATGTAAAGAGTATGGCATAACTGCAAACCTACCAAGACATGGCCGTCCACCTAAACTGACAGGCCGGGCAAGGAGAGCATTAATCAGAGAAGCAGCCAAGAGGCCCATGGTAACTCTGGAGGAGCTGCAGAGATCCACAGCTCAGGTGGGAGAATCTGTCCACAGGACAACTATTAGTCATGCACTCCGAAAATCTGGCCTTTATGGAAGAGTGGCAAGAAGAAAGCCATTTTATGGGTGGTAAATACCCCCTTCTTTTTTATTTATTTCTTCTAAGAAGTTGATAGGGGTACATTCCACATAACCCACATGAAGCAAGGTAAAGGTTTTCAATTTTAATATATATATTTTTTTGTCTATTTGTATATTGCACTAGAGGATGAATTAGGGAGGGGGTAACACATTCATAAAATAGATATGCACGAGAATACTATTATATAGTTTATATTGTATATAGTGGGGAGCATTCAAGGGCAAAGAGTACACTAGCATCAAACATAGGTTGAACACATCACTTAGCCAATTTGGCTGGTTCCATTAGAGCACTTAGGGGAGGATCCTATCCCCCATACAGGGGTAGGCAGGGAGTGAGGGTATGGGTACAATGTCATAAGGGATAGGTGGGGGGGGGTTTGGTGTGTGTGGATTTTTTTTTTTTTTTTTTTTGTCACAGATGATGGGATGATGATTAGAAGAAAGAGGAAATAGGTATATTATAATTATGCAAGTAACGATATATGGTGTTAGCCTTGAAAAAAGAGGGATGCATTTTTGAAGGATAGAACATGTGGGGGCAGATGGGGGGAGGGATGGGGGATGGGAGTATTTCCAACCCCTCTCTCCCCCCCATTCTTCCTCCTTCCCTGCCCTTCTTTTTCTTTTTTTCTTTTTTTTCACAGATGGTGTTATGATTATAAGAGATAAGTATATCACAATTATATATATAATAATATAATGTATCGGCACTATAAAATGAGGGATGCATTTTTTTAATAGATAGAATATGCAGGGGGGGGGGGTGGGGGCATTGGGGGGAAGAAGTGGAATTCTCCCCCCTGTCCCCCCTTCCCCCCCCCCTTTTTTTGTCTTTTTCGCATTGATCCCCCCTGCTTCATCCCCCTACCCCCGCCACCCCCTTGTCCTTTGTCTTTTTTTCTCTTTCTTTCTTTCTTTTTTAACCCCCTCCTCTTTTTTCCCTCCCTCCTTTGCGCTAATATCCTATGGGTACAGTAAAGATATGCTCTTATAATATTAGAGGATTAAATTCAGCAGCCAAGAGATCACAGGTCCTATATTCGCTACACAAACAAAATGTGGGTGTTGTCTTCTTTCAGGAGACGCATTTTCGCTCAGATCATATACCCAATATACAAAATGGATACTATTCAACCTGTTATCATGACTCCTTTGCCTATTCCAAGTCCAGGGGAGTTTCCATAGCAATACATAAATCAATACCCCATCAATTAATTTAAATTTGGAGGAAAAGAGATGGTAGAGCAATATTAATAAAATGGCCATATACGGTAAAAAGTATACTTTTATCAATATATATCTCCCTAATCAGGATCAAATTAAAATAGGTAGGCAACTCTTTTTGGACTTAATGGAAAAGGCATAAGGGGTTACATTAATAGGCAAGGATTTTAATTTTGTTCTGGATCGGGATATGGATTCCACAGCATCTCTAATAACTAATAGACAAATAATGAGAAAAGGAAATTTAAGGTTATGATGAGTAAATATCATTTGGTGGATATATGGAAGGTTTCCCACCCATTAGAAAGGGATTATACATTTTATTCAAAAGTACATAGGACATACCATCGGCTTGATTATTTTTTGATAAACCAAATAGGAATGGCTGTAGCTTCCTCCCCCGAGATAGGTAGTATGGTATGGTCTGATCATATGTCGATATTTCGCAGGATGGCCATGTCAGAGGGGAACAGGGCAAGAGGTTTTTGGAAGCTAAATTATAACCTATAATTCGATGAGGTATGTATATCCGAGATTAGGTTAGCAATAACAAACTTTACGGGGGACCATGGGAAAGATATAACCTCTTTACCGATTCAATGGGAAACATTGAAATGTATAATACGCGGGTTATTTATAAAGCATGGATCGAGATTAAAAAAGATAAAGGGGACTAGAGTAATACAGCTATCGGGAGAGATAACAAAATTAGAAAAACAACGTAAACAAAATCCACTACAGGAGAAAATCATAGAGTTAACAACAAAAAGAACAGAGCTACAAACTCTATTAAACGAACAAACATTATGGATTAGAGACAAGACCCGATCTTTATATTATCAACAAGGAAATAAACCGGGTAAACTCCTAGCTAGGGCACTCGAATAAATGGACCATCAATAGTTAAGTTTAAAACCAAATCAGGCGAAATGGTATATGATCCAAAAGGGATATTGAAAACATTCCATATATATTACTCAAGGTTGTATGATATTCCTTCTCCACTAGCCGAGAAGGACCCTAAACCATATCAGCAAAATATAGACCAATATATAAAAGATACCCCTATACCAGTATTAAAAACAGTAGAAGTGGAACATCTAGAACAGGAATTCTCAGAGGCAGAAATACATACAGTAATAGACTCATTAGCGATGGGGAAAAGCCCAGGTCCGGATGGTTTTACCCCTCGATTTTATAAGAAGTTCAAAGATCTGCTCATTCCTATAATGAAGCGAACATTTAACGCAGCATCCACTTCCCAGCCTTTTGTTCCACAGGGTATGCAAGCATATATCTCTTCAATACCGAAGCCCGAAAAGGACCATACTAATTATGGAAATTATTGTCCTATTTCCTTGACAAATGTTCACCTTTGAATCTATTGGAAGATCATAGCCAACAGACTCACTCCGATACTTCCAACATATATACATTTAGATCAAGTAGGATTTATAAAAGGAAGAGAAGCCAGGAATAATACCTTGAAGACAATAATGCTTATTGAACATGCCCGGATGCACACCATCCCATCTTGTTTGCTTACAATTGATGCGGAGAAAGCCTTTGACAGGGTGGGATTGTGCTTTCTCCGGGAAACCTTAAAGCGGAGGTCCACCCTAAAATGGACCTTCCGCTTATCGGATTCCTCCCCCCCTCCGGCGCCACAATCGGCACCTTTCAGGGGGGAGGGGGTGCAGTTACCTGGATAATCCAGGTAACTGCACCCACTTCCGGGCTAGCTCTCTGCGGAAAGGGGCGTACGTTACGCCCCTTTCCGCAAGGGCCCGCCCCCTTCAGCAAGTGCCCCGCTGCCTGCTGGGAAACACACAGCTCCCAGAGGCAGCGGGGACCGTCCTCATTGCGCAGCGCGTCTCGCGCATGCGCAGTAGGGAACCGGGAAATGAAGCCGAAAGGCTCCATTTCCTGATTCCCATACCCAAGATGGCGGCGGCAGCACCCGAGTGTCGATCTAGCGATCGGCTTCGGGTGCCGACATCGCGGGCGCGCTGGACAGGTAAGTGTCACTATTTTAAAAGCCAGCAGCTGCAGTATTTGTAGCTGCTGGCTTTTAAAAAAAAAAAAAACGCGGAGTCCCGGTGGACTCCCGCTTTAAGGCAATGGGGAATGGGCCCAAAGCTTTTGGAAAAGATAACGGTTCTGTATCACAATCCCACTGCTAGGATTAGGGCAAATGGAGAGATATCCGAAGCAGTCACCATAGCCAACGGAACCCGGCAGGGTTGTCCGCTGTCTCCATTGCTGTATGTGTTAGCCATGGAACATCTAGCGACAGCCATTCAAAACAACAGAGATATACAAGGAATGAAAGTGTGGGAAAAAGAATATAAAATGTCCATATATGCAGATGATCTGCTGGTGTATGTTACGAATCCGTGGGTGACATTGCCGAATCGAATACATGAATTTAAACGTTTTGCTAAAGTAAGTAATTTTAAAGTGAATTACAGTAAATCAGAGACGCTGAATATAACATTAGAAAACAATACAGTAGAACTTCTTAGGAATTCTTTTTCCCTAAAGGCAATTAAATATTTGGGAACATTTATCCCTAGAGAAATAGAAAAGCTCCAAGGATTTAACTATCTCCCGATTACGCAAAAAATAATAAAGGCATTTCAACAATATGATAAGGGGACTTTTTCATGGACAGGTAGGATAAATATTGTAAAAATGGACATATTGCCCAAAATCTTATATATATTCCAAACTATCCCAATATTTCCTCTAACAAATATGTTGAACCAATTACGGAAGGCGATAGGGAGTTATATATGGGCGGGTAAGCCGGCTAGAATTAGTATAGAGACATTAATTCGATCAAAGAAGGATGGTGGCCTGGCCCTCCCGGATTTATCAGAGAGGATATACTTGCTTCATTTTGAGTTAGTCAAACAAAACCAAGAAAAATTGTAATATAAATCTTGAGAGCCTCCATTGTAGGAGCAAATATATAATAATAGATAGATTAGGGCAGGTATGACTGGAGGGAGCCCACTGGGCACCCAGCAAATAGCACAATGGCAGTGAAGGTGTCCAGTGTGCCCCCTCACCAAATAACCAACAGTACAAACAAATGGCAAAAGCCTCAACCTATAACTAGCCTTAACAGCAGGGGGCACATGGAAGGGCGATGCATGTCAAACAAAAAACAAGACAAAATTCTAGCTCAACTTGTCAGCCAGTCTGCAACAAACTAAATTGTCCTGTTTAACAGTTCACCTTAAAAACAGGGTTTTCGTTTACACGCATTTGCAAATACATGTGTAAGCTGCAGAGGCTGTGACAAGGCACTCCAGTATTATCTGCAGTCCTGATTATAAATCATGAGAGCCTCCATAGTAGAAGCACATACAGTATACAATAATGGATAGATTGAGGGCATGTATGCCTGGAGGGAACCCACTCCTCCTTAAAGGAACATGGGTGCACTGGACACCCAGCAAATAGCACAATGGCAGCGAAGATGTCCACTACGCCCCTACATCAAATAACCAATGGTACAAGCAATCAGCAACTGCCCCAACCTATGAATGGCTTTAACAGCAAGGAACACATGGAAGGGCTTTTTATTTTGAGTAAGCAATGCAAGGCCAAGTAGTTACCAGTTAGCTTTGCAGTACTGGGACCATGGCTTCAACTTTATCCAGGTGTTATATCTGCATAGAGTTTGCATGCCCTCCCTGTTATTTTGTTGGTTCCACTAGGTGCTCTGATTTCCTTTTATTGTTAAAATACACACTGGATGAGTAATTTTCCTCCACCTATATTGGCCATTGCAGCAGGTGCTTCGATGGCTGTTGTAGAGATAATAGACACCCCTTCTCAATTCTCTTTCCTTTCTAGTTGGATGCTTTTCAAGATGGATTTATATGAATAAGATGTAAAGCAAAAGCAGACTGTTATGTGATCAAAAATGATTCTGGCTAGTGAATAATATGAAAAGGGGAGTATGTAAATGTGAAGATCCATATGTGCTGTTCTGATGAACGTGATGGTTCAGCATTGGACAGCAATGATCCCCTTACTGCCTTCAATGATCCAACCACATTGAGGAAATAATGTTGGAATAGTTTTACTAAAGGCAAATAGATCACTTTGCAGGTGCAGTTGAACTCATTTTGCCCAGAGCTCAGTAAATGTGGTAAAGCTCTGCTGATTTCCATCATTTAATCATGTGTTCTTGTGAAAATCAGTGCAGCTGCACTTGCAAAGTGCACAGTCTATTTGCCCGTAGTAAATCCACCCTATTTCTTCTAGTATTATACTAGACTCTTTTACCCAACTGTGACACATTGGGGTTTTGTAGCTCAGTGGTAGTGCCAAAACAGTGAGTTTACTCCATGCCACAAGTCGTTTTCATGGCTCTCCTGCCCACTTTTATTTTTAAAGAAAGTTCAAAGTTCATACAGGTATGTCTTCCCACGCAGGGGGTTCTCACCATCCCCATGGTCAAAACATAATACGTAGCCTCCTGTCTCTCTTGGCAATGTTATTGCTCAGATTATTACCTTTTGGTCCTTCTGGCCATCAAACATGTCTACGTGTACCTTAGCTCTGTGTCTTTCCTTGCAGCTCCCTGCTGCTTTACCCCTCGTGTACTCTCTCTCAGGCTTGGGCCTTGGTCTTTCCTGACCTGGACAGCATGGTTCAGACCTGCACCTCTCACCGCTCTCACCGCTACCTTCCCACACTGACCCCCCTTGTGAGAGTGGGGTCCTGACCTCTAATTCTGTTACTCATATGAAGCCAGCACACACCTGTACCATTAGTTTGTTTGCTTCCTACAAAATCTGGCCTAAACCGTCATATTAAACAATAGCATGGGTTAGAGCTGCCACACACATTTCATTCATCTGCCAGAGCTATTAGCAAGTGATTTATTTGTGCTGGACTCATTTAGGGCTTGTTTACACAGGTGTTGGTCCTCTTAAGAGCGATCCGAGATAGACCGATTTTCAGAGTTTGACAGGCAGTGAGGAGGCTGTATGTCATCTCCTCACCTCCTGTTTAAACCCCTAAAACCCTGCACCACCCCATTTCAACTACACACATAGATGGGGTCTAGGCCCAGGGTATACAATAAGGGAGAGACCACACACACATTTCTTGATGCAATTAATCGTGTAGAATGTATACAGTTTAGCAGTAATGAATAAAGAGGGTTTTGTTGTAGGCACTGTTTTATAAAGCAATATAGTAGTTGATATTTATACAGCTTGGGCCTGTATTACAGGAGGACGGCTTCTACTGGTGGGATGGCGGTTTGAGATGTACTGGGGAGTGGATGGTGTCAGTAGAGCAGGGGCGGACTGACAACATCCAGGGCCCCGGTACCAAATTAAGCAAGGGCCCCCTGTCAGGCCCTGCCCATGACCCTTCCCTGGCCCTCTAATGACCCTCCCCTGGCCCCGCTCCTTCATTTTGCATAAAGTACAACTTCTGCCTTCTGCATTAGAAAGTCTCTGTTAGAGAGAGCCCCCCTCCTCCAGGATCCATTGGAGACTTCAAAAGAGTCTAATGGGGGACCTGGAGGGGGGTCTCTCTAACACATGGGTCTTCAAACTATGGCCCTCCAGATGTTCAGGAACTACAATTCCCATCATGCCTAGTCATGTCTGTGACTGTCAGAGTTTTACAATGCCTCATGGGATGTGTAGTTTGGCAACAGCTGGAGGGCCGTAGTTTGAGGATCCCTGCTCTAACAGATACCCTTTCAGTGTCCATTGTAGAATCGGTTGGAGTCCCCCCTTCAGGTCCAATTATAGACTGAAAAGGAGTATAATAAGACCTGGAGGGGGGCCTCTTTCTAACAGAGTCTGCAGTGAACACCTTTATTTACTCTGGTCCTCACAGGACCCCCTCCTTGTGTCATGACTCTCACCCTTGCCCATAGTTGTGCGCAGCCTATTGTATTAGGATGTGCACCTCAAAGCTCCACCACACATGCCTTTGTGACATATTAACCGTCCTCTTCCCCACTCCTCATCCTAAAACAATGGGGGGGGGAGCAGGTGAGCACACAGGGGGACCTGGGCAGCAGAAAGAAAAGGAACTGGGACAAGAGGGGTGGCATACATTGGTACCAATCCCCTGTATTTTCCTCCCATGGCAGCTGAATATCAGCGAGAGAAAGAAGAGGAGAAGCCTACTTTCAGCTGCTTCAGAAGAAAATACAGATTGGTCCCTCTGTTCCCTCACCAGCCTCCTATCCTATCCAGGTTCTGGGGGTTGGCAAGTAAGGATCGTGGCTTACCTGTCACCTGCCCACAATTGATGGGTTGCCAACTCCAGGATTAGAGATTGCTATGGATGGTCAACGTGACCGGTTGGCTCCTGTGGATGGCTGGCTGGCTCCCTGCTGTGGGTGGGCCAACGTGACTGCTGGCTCCTGTGGGTGGCATGGATGACACCCTGTTGTGGCTGGCTGGTTTCCTGGTGTGGGTGGGTCACCGTGGGTGGCTGGTTAGCACCCTGGTCCTGCTGTGGGTGGGTCACCATGGGTAGCTGGCACCCTGGCCCTGCTGTGGGTGGGTCACCATGGGTAGCTGGCTTCTGTGGGTGGATGCCTGGCTCCCTGCTGTGGGCCAGTGGGTGGGTGGCTGGCTGGCATGGTGCACCCTGCTGTGGGTAGCTGGCCTGGGTCCCTGCTGTGGGTGGGTGGCTGGCTGGCAGGCACTGTGCATCTTGTTGCAGGTGGCTGGCCTGGCTCCCTGCAGTAGGTGGGTGGGTGGCTGGCATGGGTTTTTATGCTATAGCTGCTATCAAAGTTAGGTGATGCCTAATTGCAGAAGGTAATACCTGCTCCACACTGCCAGGATCCCTATGCTGGTGGACGCCAGTACTGCGGCCCAAAGTTGACATAATTCCAGCAGGAAAAAGCTCTTCTGACAGCTCAAAACTGCCAGGAGACACCTGCTGGTGGGCCTCAGTACTGCACAGCAAATGATCGATATTACCAGCAGAGGGAACCTTTCCAGACAGAGGAGGGGATGCTGACAGAGAGGGGTGGACTGACAGAAGAGGGAGACTGACAGAGAGGGGTGGACTGACAGAGGTGGGGCTGACAGAGGGGGGCTGACAGAGGGGGCTAAAAGAGAAGGGTGGACTGACAGAGGAGGGGAGGCTGACAGAGAAGGGTGGACTCACAGAGGAGGGGGGCTGACAGAGAGGGGTGGACTGACAGAGGGGGGCTGACAGAGGGGGGCTGACAGAGGGGGAGGCAGACAGAGAGGGGTGGGCTGACAAAGAGGGGTGGGCTAACAGAGGGGGGTGGGCTGATGAAGGGGGTGGGCTGACAGAGAGGGGTGGGCTAACAGAGGGGTGTTGGTTGACAGAAGGGGTGGGTTAACAGAGGGGGGATAACAGAGGGGGGTGGGCTGACAGAGGGGGGTGGGCTGATAGAGGGGGGTTGGCTGACAGAGGGGGGCTGGCAGAGGGGGGTGAGCTGACAGAGGGGTGTGGGTTGACAGAGGGGGGTGGGCTAACAGAGGAGGTGGGCTGACAGAGATGGGGCTAACGAAGGGAGGCGGGGCTGGCAGAGGGGGACTGACAGAGAGGGGGGTTTACAAAGGGGGCACGGCTGACAGAGGGGGTAGATGAGAGAGACCTCAGGAAACACACAGCGGGCCAGATCGAGAGATGGGACTCCAGCAGCAAGTGGTCGCGATCACTCACAGACCAGCCGCGCTTGGCCACATCCACAGTGATCAGCTCAGAAGAGCCAATAACATGATGATGACGTGGACTACAAGTCCTAAAATGCCACCACATGCGCCCAGTCACCACAGCTGTACCCCTGGCCGACTTCCTCAAAGAAAAAAATAGCGGGCTGACTGAGCCGCTCATGGGGCCCCCCTGACTACGGGCCCTCAATCGGTGCCCAAATGACCGAATGGTCAGTCCGCCCCTGCAGTAGAACAGTGGACTTGTCAGTAGGACAGACATTGGTGTCAACAGGGCAATGGATGGTGTCAGTCGTTTTTTATTTTTTAATATTTTTTACAATTTTTTTTAGGAGCTCCATTGGGGGGCTTTGGTGAAATAGCAGGGGGAATCTGTGCGACAGGAGGTGATTATGGTGTGCCCAGGCACACCTGGCAAATACCCTCTGTGCACGCCTATGTGTTCCTATTAAATCCTGGTAATTTTTGAGGCCAATAGGCAAGCTATTGTCATTAAAATGGCACACGAAGCTGGTCTTTGCAAAAGGTGACCTCAAAACAAAAAATAATGTATTTAAAATTACTTAAAAAAGGAAGATCGGGGCTTGTGGTTGGTTGAGATCAAAGTCTGTCAGAATCTAAGGGGGAGCGGCCGATGTGTGTGTGTGGAGAGGCTTCTGCAGGTTGTAGTGGCTTCTGTGACAAGAGAGACCGACCGAGATTTACCAGACAGACGCCGGGAGACACCGACCGAGACTTACCGGAGACACAGGCAGATGGTCACCACCGGGAGAGAAGGGTTGACACTTACTAAAACGTACGGTAGATACAGAGATCTGTCTTTGCTGTGAATATTGACCAATCATCATGTGATTCCCCTTGTGTATCCAGCTGAGGACCTATCTATATTTGCATTTGTGGGCTTGTCATCCGGTAAGGAGGCCCTCTATGTGATATTGGAACACTTGGATTCGTCAGATTATCCGTTGAAATCACTGGGTGTTTATATTTATTTTCTGCATATAAGCTTGATTCACATTGTGTGGAGCCAAAGTTTGTCTATGACTTCAAGTCTTCAAAAACTTCACAGTTGCCGTATCCATTTGCGAATTAAAGGCCCAGGCTTGGTTAAAGCCAACTGCGCATTTGGCTTACTTTCTGGTAAGCAGAAATTTTATAAGGTGGTGGTGCACTTCGCTGTGGATATCACTGGTGCTTTTTTTCGTTTGGGAGTTTTTTCTGTTTGGAAGTTTTTTTAAATAATCACTGTGGATTTTTAATTGGGACTATATAACTTTGTTTATTCAACATTTGTATTGATTTATTTTAAATAATTATTTTTATTTTTATTCGTTTTTTTTCACCTATTTTCACAATATCACTTGGATTTGGTTAAATACATAGGTCTCATTTTAGCACAGCTTCTCCCCTTTATTTAAAATTACTGTAGCAGGGAAGAGAGTCCTTTTAATGCGACTTTGAGAATGACATGAAAAAAACATACATGCTTGGGAGATGCTTTCAAGCTGTATGTGGTGCTATGGAATCGCACTCACTAACCAGGGTGAGATCCTCATTTTTAAAAGCATTTCAACTGTGCAGCCCGCTGTCTAGCCACACTCTGCTCTGCCTTCATCTCTTTTGCTGGGATGTACAAAGAAAAGAGAGCCAAAGGCTACCCTAGTGTGATATTGTTTAATGACAAAAATGCAGATTCAAGTTAAAAAGGGTTACTCACAAACATGGATCAGAGGGTCTTATGTACAGCAAAGTGGATGTCTCCTCTCCTGGCCTACATGGATGGGTTGGCTCCCAAAAACGAGTAGTATGGATGGAGGATGTTAGAACAATCTCCGTTTCCTCATCGTGTCAGGCTGTGTTTGCTGTATGACACGCGCGCGGTCCAGCCGGCGCATCGTGACGTCACTCGTGGCCGTAAACGGAAAACCAAGTGAGTGTAATAACTCCTCCCAGCTACCAGAGCGATTGCCACGACAACATGTTTCGGAAGCCTGGCCTCCTTCTTCAGGTCACGCCCTTCTCTCCTCTAGCCTGCATTTGTGTATGTGAAAGCCTCCCACCCCTCCCACGGAACAGTCAATGCCATTCAACAGTAGACATGTGCGCCGTCAATAAATTTGTTTTGTTTTGTTCCGTTCCATTTCGTATTAGCCATTAATTCGAATTTTCGTAATGCTCGTTAACTTTTCGTAATAATTACGAACGTTCGTTATGATGACTTTATCATTATGAGGGGCTCCCACCACCCCTGTGCTGTGCTCATTATGAGGAGCTCCCACCATCCCTGTGTTGTGCTCATTATGAGGAGCTCCCACCATCCCTGTGCTGTGCTCATTATGAGGGGCTCCCACCATCCCTTTGTTTGCTCATTATGAGGGGCTCCCACCATCCCTGTGCTGTGCTGACTTGGGTTTTTAACTTCATCATAACGAATAATCGTAATTAACGAAAATTTTTATTTTGTCCGATTCTGAATCTCCCATCGACTACCAGCACCAGTCTCCCACTCCCATATTAAAAAATGTAATTTTCCCAAACACCAGTGACATTTCCATTGTAACGGAATTTGGATCCAAAATTCGTAAATGAAATTTCGTATTTCGTACAAAATTCGGAAGCATAGCAATTTGTATTTCGGATCCTCCCGAATGTACGAATTTAGGAAATTTATACGAATTTTTGATTCATACGAAACTAATCGCACATGTCTATTCAACAGGTCAGGAGCATGGAGCTCACAACAGGAGCTAATATATAATAATAATATCTAATATATATTTAAAGAGGGGAGGGCCTCATACATAGCAACAGTGTTTGGGAGAAGCGAAATATATATATATTGTACATATACACATTTAATGCATTTTTTTATCTTTTAATAGAATCAAAATGCAAAAATTCAAAATACAGTAGATATAATGTTTAGTTATACTATTTGAAATATATAAAACTTTTAAAATATTAAAAAAATTATTATTATATATATATATATATATATATATATATATATATAGATATGCATACATGTGCATTGAATGATACACACATATACATAGAATACAATATAATATAATAAAATAGAAAGAAAATGTGATTCTCGTCATTGTCATTAACCACATAAATGTTTAGAGTAACTAGTATCAAATTATTATAAATTATCACGTTATAACTTAGAATCATCCTTATTTTCATCCTTATTTAATTAGACTCATTGATGAATTGATTTGATTTCTAATGATTCTATATTAGTACTAACCTGCCCATCATTTTTAATTTTTAATTATTAATTTTTATTTTAAAATTTTTAATATTCCTACCTTCTGATCTTTGGTCCTTTATTCTAAAATTGATTGTAGAATCAATTACTCTATCAGACGTATGCAGTATTAGAGGGATTATAAATATATCAAATATGAGAGAAATATGAGAGATAATATAATATATACAATATATGCGGAAAAATGTATCCCTTAACGTAATGGTAATTTTTCATATCAGAGTACCTATTTCAAGTTCCTCATTTAACCCATGCTGTTTAAAGTGAAAATCCAAAAAGATTCTCATTTACATAAACGAGCAGATCTTTCGCCTTCCGGGATCATCATAGATATAGACTCAATGCCAAAGAGTTCCAAACCTTCAGTGCTACCACCATGTTTGTGTTTGACATGATGTAGGACACTGTGCTTTTTTATGTTCTTCTCTATAAACCTACGATGTTCACTGAAACGTGTCCGCATGTCGCGCATCTTACCAACATAGATAAGTCCACATGGGCACCTCAGTCCATATACAAAAAACAGGGTGCTACAACTGATGAACTGCTTAATATTAAAAGCACATCAGTCTTTGTTACAGAATCTTTTTTGACCATGTGAGATGGATCTACAGGCTTTACATTTAGTACCTTTACACTTAAAGCATCCTGCAATGTTAAAGAATTTAGGAATATTTGCCATCCTGACACTCTGTTTTTCTTTAAGAAGACTAGGAGCAATAAGGCTTTTGACGTTAGTTGCACATCGAAAACTAACCTGGGGTTTATTTGGGAGCACTCTCCCAAGTGCTTTATCTTGCCCCATGATTGGCCAATGTTTTTGAATTATTTTCGTATTCGCCCAATGTTGGTTTATTGAATCTTGTGATGAAAAGTGTACCATGCTGATCTTTAGCGGAAATTGGCATATCCCTAGTAATGATTCCTTCTCTATATCGGTCAACTGCCCTTTGTATGTATTGGGGTTCATATCCTTTCTCCAGAAATTTTCTAGTTAAAACAGTGCCTGATCCTCATAATCCCTAATAGTACTACAATTTCTGCGTAAGCGGCAGAACTGACTTTAAGTGATAGTCTCTTTCCATTTTGGATGGTGGCAACTCTTATTATGGAGATAAGAGTTGCCAGCTGTTTCCTTGAAATTTGTTTTGGATGTGATGTTTAGTGATGGCCGAACGGTTCGCCCGGCGGTCGTTTCGCGGCGAATTTCCGACATTCGCGGTCCGCACGTTCGAACGCCTTTTTCCGTCGTTCGCCGCGGCGGACTTACGTGTTTAATGTATACAAGAACTTTAACCTTTGGTGACACGTTTATCATGTGATACAGGACAGCCAATTGAGACATGACAGCACATGGACACTTGTACATTCCCCCTAACCTATAAATACACCCGATCCGGTGGCCATTTTACATTCTTTCTTCTGTTAAGATAGGGACAGGTTCCTGTGTGGAGTAGGGAGAGATAAACCACTAGCTATTTGGTACACAAAAGTTCTTTTCAGGACTGGTATAGGTGTTAGGTGTTGATAGGTTTGCTGTGCTGCTGATTCTTGCAGCAGCCTGAGTGTCTTTTGTTAGTTTAGAGAAAGGGAAAGGACGGTGTATGCTACAGGGACAGCCAGATTAGTCTTTCATCATCATCATCATCATCATCATCATTAGCTGTTACTATCAAGGTCCACAAAAGAGCTGTTCCAGTAACCACTAATCGTTCTCTTTTTTTGCCAATTTGTATAGGGACAGGAAGGAAGCAGTGTTGTCAGGCAGTGAGGGTAATTTTAAAGACTTGCTGTTATTATTAGTTCCACAAAGGTTCTTTTCAGGACTGGTATCAGTGGTACAGTAATAGGCTTGTACATGTATAATATTCTTTCTTCCAAATATAGAAAGGATATTATACTTGACTGCTGCCCTTCTGCTGCAGTCTGCTAAACATTCACAACTCACTTGTTCCACAAAAGTTCTTATAAGGACTGGTAACTTGGTATAGGGTGCTACGGTACATAGGCTTGAGTGCGGTACAGTCTGCTGTTCTGTAAGGACCGCTATCGGTCCACAATAGATAGGGTTGACGTGCACCACTGCTGACCGCTGCCCTATACTGCAGCAGTCCTTCAGCGGTATAGGGACTGACGTACAGTCTGCTAATCACTAACACACAACCTGCTTGTTCCACAAAAGTTCTTATAAGGACTGGTAACTTGGTATAGGGTGCTACGGTACATAGGCTTGAGTGCGGTACAGTCTGCTGTTCTGTAAGGACCGCTATCGGTCCACAATAGATAGGGTTGACGTGCACCACTGCTGACCGCTGCCCTATACTGCAGCAGTCCTTCAGCGGTATAGGGACTGACGTACAGTCTGCTAAAAACTAATACACAACCTGCTTGGTCCACAAAAGTTCTTATAAGGACTGGTAACTTGGTATAGGGTGCTACGGTACATAGGCTTGAGTGCGGTACAGTCTGCTGTTCTGTAAGGACCGCTATCGGTCCACAATAGATAGGGTTGACGTGCACCACTGCTGACCGCTCACCTATACTGCAGCAGTCCTTCAGCGGTATAGGGACTGACGTACAGTCTGCTAAACACTAATACACAACCTGCTTGTTCCACAAAAGTTCTTATAAGGACTGGTAACTTGGTATAGGGTGCTACGGTACATAGGCTTGAGTGCGGTACAGTCTGCTGTTCTGTAAGGACCGCTATCGGTCCACAATAGATAGGGTTGACGTGCACCACTGCTGACCGCTCACCTATACTGCAGCAGTCCTTCAGCGGTATAGGGACTGACGTACAGTCTGCTAAAAACTAATACACAACCTGCTTGGTCCACAAAAGTTCTTATAAGGACTGGTAACTTGGTATAGGGTGCTACGGTACATAGGCTTGAGTGCGGTACAGTCTGCTGTTCTGTAAGGACCGCTATCGGTCCACAATAGATAGGGTTGACGTGCACCACTGCTGACCGCTCACCTATACTGCAGCAGTCCTTCAGCGGTATAGGGACTGACGTACAGTCTGCTAAACACTAATACACAACCTGCTTGTTCCACAAAAGTTCTTATAAGGACTGGTAACTTGGTATAGGGTGCTACGGTACATAGGCTTGAGTGCGGTACAGTCTGCTGTTCTGTAAGGACCGCTATCGGTCCACAATAGATAGGGTTGACGTGCACCACTGCTGACCGCTCACCTATACTGCAGCAGTCCTTCAGCGGTATAGGGACTGACGTACAGTCTGCTAATCACTAACACACAACCTGCTTGTTCCACAAAAGTTCTTATAAGGACTGGTAACTTGGTATAGGGTGCTACGGTACATAGGCTTGAGTGCGGTACAGTCTGCTGTTCTGTAAGGACCGCTATCGGTCCACAATAGATAGGGTTGACGTGCACCACTGCTGACCGCTCACCTATACTGCAGCAGTCCTTCAGCGGTATAGGGACTGACGTACAGTCTGCTAAACACTAATACACAACCTGCTTGTTCCACAAAAGTTCTTATAAGGACTGGTAACTTGGTATAGGGTGCTACGGTACATAGGCTTGAGTGCGGTACAGTCTGCTGTTCTGTAAGGACCGCTATCGGTCCACAATAGATAGGGTTGACGTGCACCACTGCTGACCGCTCACCTATACTGCAGCAGTCCTTCAGCGGTATAGGGACTAAGAGTTTTGTCACAGGGTCATTTAAAAAATGACATGCAGAGGAAGAGGCAGGCCCTTCCGCAGGGGTGGTAGGGGTAGGGCAGGAGCAACAGGCTTGAGCCAAAGTGGGAAGTTGCAGAAGGTGCGTTCAATTACTTTAAAGGATGCACCAGACTTGGTTGAGTGGCTCGCTCAGCCTTACTCTTCTGCACCCTCCTCATCCTCTCGATCTGCACCCTCTTCTTCACTCTCTGCTATGTGCACCCCCAAAGACACTACCACCAACAACACGACCACCACCACCACCACCACATACCTTCCGCTTGAGTCACTGGAATTATTTTCCGATCCATATCAAGAGGACATTTCTGATGCGCAGCCACTCTTGGTATTGGATCAGGAAGAGGAGGTAGCAACAAGCGCTACTCAGCAGTCTGACGCCAGTACCCAGATCAGCCCAAGGAGGAGGTTGGTCCCCGGTGTTGCTGCCTACTCCGAGATCTCTACTTATAGCGGTGGGGAAGGTGACGTTGATGATGACGTGTCTAGTGATGTCACGTGGGTGCCCACAAGAGAGGAAGAGGAGGGGAGTTCAGAGGGAGATATGGACCAGCAGATAGGGAGGAGAAGCAGCAATGACTTACATTGCACAGCAGGGACAAAGCAGACTGCAAATGTATCAGGAGCGAGTCATCGACCATGTACGGTCACATCTGGCGCTCCCAGGACACCGGCACATGGCTCCGCAGTGTGGGCTTTTTTTAACGTGTCCGCTGCTGACAATAGCGTTGCCATCTGCAATCTTTGCAGTCAACGCGTTAGTCGCGGTAAGCCCAATACTCACCTAGGGACGACCGCCTTAAGAAGGCACATGAGCAGCCATCACCGAGCCCAGTGGGAGCAACGGAACACACAAAGCCACACTGCAGGCTCTCACCGTCCAGCCTCGTCTTCTACTTCTCCTTCTCCTCTCTCCTCACAATTGTCCTCCACTCCACCTTCCATCACGCCAAGCTCACATTTTTCTGCAAAAAGGCAGGCTTCCGTGGGCCTAATGTTTGAGCGTAAAAAAATGATGATGCCGGATAACCCTCTTGCCCAACGGTTGGCGGCTGGCTTGTCAGAACTCATAGCCCGCCAACTACTGCCATATAAACTGGTGGACTCGGAGGCCTTTCGCAAATTTGTGGCCATTGGAACACCACAATGGAAGGTCCCAGGAAGGAAGTATTTCTCAGAGAAGGGCATCCCAGAGCTATATGGCCATGTTCAGCGGCAAGTGAATGTATCTCTGGCACACAGTGTCGGTGCCAAGATACATCTGACCACAGACACGTGGTCTAGCAAACACGGGCAGGGAAGGTATATCAGTTTTACTGCCCACTGGGTGAACCTTCTGACGGCCGTCAAGCATGTAACCCGTGGCACCCGTGTAGATTTGGTTTTACCGCCACGGATTGCATGCAGGCCTGACTCTTCTTCTCCTCCTCCTACTCCATCCTCCTCCCTCTCCTCCTCAGCTGCCTCCTCCTTTTCCGCTGCTAGCGTCTCTTCCACTGCACCGCCCAAGCTCCCCAGAACCTATTCCACATGCCAGGTGAGACGTTGCCATGCCGTGCTGCGTCTGTTGTGCCTGGAAGCAAAGAGCCACACTGGCCCGGCACTCCTTTCAGCTTTGCGTTCACAGGCAGATGAGTGGCTAACACCGCTCAATTTGACAGTTGGTAAAGTGGTGTGTGACAACGGTGCCAATCTGCTTAGCGCATTGAAACAGGGCAAAATCACGCACGTGCCGTGCATGGCACACGTCTTAAACTTGGTCGTGCAGCGATTCCTTGTCAAATACCCTGGGGTCCAGGACATCTTGCGGCAGGCAAGGAAAATCTCGGCCCATTTCAGAAGATCTTACACGGCCATGGCTCGCCTTGCTGACATTCAGCGGCGACACCATCTGCCGGTCAGACGTCTTATTTGCGATTGCCCGACGCGATGGAACTCAACCTTCTATATGCTTGATAGGCTGCTCCAGCAGAAACGTGCAGTTAACGTCTACCTGTATGAACTCTGCGAAAGAAACGGTTCTGGGGAGCTGGGTTTTTTTTCACCGCGCCAGTGGCTGCTCATGCGCGACACATGCAGACTTCTGCGGCCATTTGAGGAGATCACCAAACTGGTCAGTCGCAGCCATGGCGCCATCAGTGACATGGTACCTTATGCCTTCTTTCTGGAGCGTGCATTGCGTCGTGTCATTGATCAGGCTGTGGAGGAGCAGGAGCGGGAAGATGAGGAAGTCGCAATGCTGGATGAATTCCCAGGGGGGGCTACTCTATCTGAGACAAGTCAACAACAGGAGTCTGATGAGGAGTCAGAGGAGGATGGTGCCGGGGCGGATGAGCAGGAGCAAGAAGAGCATGCTTTAAACCTTTCTGGGATCCCTGTTGTGCGAGGATGGGGAGAGGAGAATGAAGAGGACGACATTATCCTGGATGATGAGCAGGAGCCAGGCCACCACACCGCTTCCACTTTAGTGCAAATGGGGGCCTTCATGCTCCAGTGTTTTAATAGGGACCCCCGTATAAAAAGCATGAGGGTCAAGGACCAGTACTGGGTGGCAACGTACTTAGACCCCCGGTACAAACACAAAATGGCGGAAATGTTACCGCCGTCGCAGAGGGCTGTCAGAATGCAGCACTTCCAGGCCTTGCTTCGAGAAATGCTGCATTCTGCTTTTGCGTGCGCTGGCAGAGGAGCAATTCCCACTCCCAGAGAAGGATTTGCGGGTACCAATCCAACAGCGCCTGCAAGAAGAGGCCGGTTTGAAGATGTGTTGGTGACTTCGGATATGAGGTCATTCTTTCAGCCGACCCATCGACAGGTGTCATCCGGATCCAGCATCAGGGAACGCCTAGACCGTCAGGTGTCCGACTACATTGGGTTAACGGCCGATGTGGACGCTCTGAGGAGTGATGAACCCCTAGACTACTGGGTGGGCAGGCTTGACCTCTGGCCAGAGCTTGCCCAATTTGCAATCGAACTGTTGGCTTGCCCCTCATCCAGTGTCCTGTCCGAAAGGACGTTCAGCGCAGCAGGGGGGATTGTGACCGATAAGCGTACTCGCCTAGCTCACCACAGTGTTAACTACCTCACATTTCTAAAAATGAATGAGGCATGGATCTCGGAGGAATTCAACACATGTGACCAGTAGACCATGTATATGTCTATAAACTATTTTTTTAATCAAGCACACAGACCTTCTTAATTCATTTGGCTCACTTCCTTGACCCAAAAAAGCACACCGTACTATATGCCCCTACCCTCCTCTTTGAAGAGGTTGAGCGGTGTCATATTTCTACTGGGGCTGCTTATGATATCCCTGTGCTGTGCTGACTTCCTCCTGGGGGTTCTTATTATGAAGGGATCACACTATCCCTGTGCTGTGCTGACTTCCTCCTGGGGGTTCTTATTATGAGGGGATCACACCATCCCTGTGCTGTGCTGACTTCCTCCTGGGGCTGCTTACGGTGCTGCTGTCAGTGCTGTATGTCACGGTGCTGCTGTCAGCGCTGTATGTCACGGTGCTGCTGTCAGCGCTGTATGTCACGGTGCTGCTGTCAGCGCTGTATGTCACGGTGCTGCTGTCAGCGCTGTATGTCACGGTGCTGCTGTCAGCGCTGTATGTCACGGTGCTGCTGTCAGCGCTGTATGTCACGGTGCTGCTGTCAGCGCTGTATGTCACGGTGCTGCTGTCAGCGCTGTATGTCACGGTGCTGCTGTCAGCGCTGTATGTCACGGTGCTGCTGTCAGCGCTGTATGTCACGGTGCTGCTGTCAGCGCTGTATGTCACGGTGCTGCTGTCAGCGCTGTATGTCACGGTGCTGCTGTCAGTGCTCTGTATTACGGTGCTGCTGTCAGATGCCTCTATCACGGTGCATGTGTCATTCCGGTATGTCACGCTGCTGGTGATCATCTCCTGCACCCTCTTCTTTGCCTACCCTGGTCCCTGACCTTCCCTCTCCTCCATTGCCTTCATTAGCTCCATAGTCCTGAATTGTTAGAACAATTTCCCAAATAAAATAAAAATGCTTGTAGTTATCGATCCCAAATTCACCTCATACATGTATTATGTCATTGTCCAGATGGTGGGACTACGTTTTACCCCCTAATAATTACCACGTGGCCGCAAATTCGACATGAAGGTTTGCAAAGTTCGCCTCCCATTGAAGTCAATGGGGCCCGCGGCGAACGGTCGGTTTCGCGAACGTTTGGGTCCGTTCGCATTTCGCGTTCGCGAAACGTCCCGTCGGAAGTTCGTCCATCACTAGTGATGTTACAATCACTACTCAGCTCAAGGTCCAAAAAGACCAGAGAATTTGATTCCATTATATGGGTAAAATGTATACAAAACTTATTGGCATTACATTAGGACACAAACTGGTCCACAACATCAAGGGGCCCATCCCATCTGATGAGGACATCGTCAATATATCTCCCATAGTATACCAAGTGCCTGGCAAAGGGGTTATTTGACCAAATTTGGGATTTCTCCCAATACCCCATAAACAGGTTGGCATAGCAGGGTGCCAAATGTGCACCCATAGCCGTGCCAGCTACCTGTCTGTAAAATTGCCCCTGGAAGGAGAAATAATTCATCTCCAGAGCAAACCGAGTACATTGGCAGATGAACTCAGACTGAGTGGGATTAATGTAGTCTGTTTCAGATAGAAAATGCTCGACTGCCCGTAAAGCAGCATCATGAGGAATTGACGTGTAAAGAGAGCTCATGTCCAATGATAACCACAAATAACCTGGTTCCCATTTGTAATGTTGTTGGGAATCCAGAACATGTGCAGAGTCCTTGATATAAGCAGGAAGGGAAGTGACAAGGGGTTGGAGGAAGGCATCCACATACTGAGACACCTAACTAGTAATTCCATCCATACTTGCCACTATAGATCTACCTGGTGGGCATACTGGATCCTTATGGACCTTTGGAATGTGATAGAAGTAGGGTGTCTTAAAATAATTGGCCAGAAAAAATAGTTTCTCTGATTTTTGTATGATGCCTCAGGTAAAAGCTTGATTCATCAACTCAGTGAGTTCAATTTTATACCCAGGAAAGGGGTCATTTTGAAGTATTTCATATGTAGCTTCATCTGATATAAGTATAAGAACCTCTTTTAGGTATTCTGCCTTGTCTTGGACTACTATACCACCTCCTGTCTGCTATATGGATAGCCACATCATAATTCTCTTTCAGAGCAAGTAAGGCCTCTTTTTCATGTACTGAAAGGTTATGTTTATTTACCTTCCCATGTGGTGACTCACATATTTTTCTGAAATCTGAATACACCATAGCATGCATTTTTTTTATGAATTCATTTTTAATATGATGTGGATAAAATGTAGACTTTGCACGGAATGTGCAATGTATCATCCCGTTAGAAAATGGCGTAGATAGGAGAAAACCCACTCCGACCCTCCCTCCGAGAATAATTCTTCTAGGATGTTCATTACCTCCTTATCCATTTTGTCTAGACTTATATCATGTATATCCTCTATTGGGGATATAGGTACTGTTTGGGTACTATTTGGCAGCACAGTATTTGTATTCTCACTAGTTTTCAGGCTATAATAGCGCTTTACTGTGATATCACGTATGTACTTAGATCCCTAAACAGTTCAAATAGATTGCCATTTGTACTTGGGGCATAATTTAAACCTTTCTGTAGAAGACTGGCCTCACTCTCCAACAATAGATGTGAGGATAGGTTAAAAATATTCACTGTAGACATCAGGTTTCCAACTTTCCCCTTCTTGGTACCCTTGTTTCTTCTCTCTCCAACCCCTCCTCTAGTTCCCCTTCTTCTATTTTTCTTAAAAAGGGAGTGGAGGGGGAAGCACTAAAAAATAATTTCTGTCTTTGATAGACAGAAATACAAATACTCATAGATGTCAAAGGGGCAAAGGGGGCGGATGTCAGTACTATTATCTGTAGATATAACTGTATCCACGATAATCCCAGGACCTCAAATTAATTGGAAATAGGGATATTGATGGTATATGCATCTTCCAATGTCCCTCTAGATGTGGGAACAGGGGGAACAAAGGGGACATATGGCTCAGAAGTGAGAGCATGGGCCCCCATCTCACCTTCCCCAGATCTCACATTATGTTCCTGTGTCTCTTGGGTAACCTTAGGGGTAGTCTTACTTGTTTTAATATTATTGGCCTTGTTCTTATTATCAATGTTTCCTTTTGGTGTTTGTCCACTCCTTTTATCTTTATATTGGACCCAAGATCCATTCTTCTCACACACCTGTTGTTGGTTCAAAGATTTGGAAGCTAAAGAACTACCATTATTATCGGGTATGGGCAGTTGATCTCTAGAAGTTCCACTTCTAGCAGGATTGGGCTTCTGATTGGGCTTTTTGGATCCCCTTCCTCGGGTGTTGATATCAGCAATATTTTGTCCAGATCTTTGTGTGGAATAAACAGGGGTTTGTTGTCTCAAATGGGGTTTATTAGCGTCCTTATGGGGTCCCCCCCCTTGTTTGTCATAAAGGGTTTTGATTATTATTAGGTTGTTGAGGTACCCATATAGAATTATTATTAGGACCTTGTGGGCCCTCACCATTACCTATCTGAAACCGACTTTTATCTCCACTGAAAAATTGTACCACTTTCATAACCCACTATGTCCCTAGCAAATGTATTTCTTTTAGTAGTAAGGTCTTCTTCAAAGCTAGCTCTCTTAGCATTTAGAAGATCCCTAGATCTCTGATAGCTAGGGACTTGGTGATATTTCTCGAATGATTTCAATAATGTACTCAACTTATTTTGACTAACAAGTAACATTCTATCTCTCTGCATACATACAATTTCCATCCACTGCACAGTGCACAATGTAAGTCTGGCTCCAGGAAACCACATCTCTTTTTATTGCGCAGCCCTCTTGGGGATAGGCCTTCACTGAGATATTGGTGTTTTTTTGTTGTTGTTTGTTTTCTTTGGTTCCCTCTGTATTATGTATCATTTATACTCATTGTCAGTATGACGGATTCCTCTATTTTTCATAATGAGGAAGTTGAAATTAGAGATAAAAAATCCAATGAGATTTTCAAGGCACTGTTTTACAATACACGCTTAAAGGCTGTAGTTGGAGATGTGGAAAACCCCCTTGCTACAGCCTCAGGTGTCACTAATAGTGTCATTAGTAGTGATACCAGTCTTCAGGATATTGCTCTTGAAAAGGAATTTTGGGGCTTTTGTAAGAAAGCCGAGGATATGTACAACTATCATATCACACAATGGTGGGATATAAAATTCCTGAAACAATATCTCAGTGAAGGCCTAGCCCCAAGAGGGCTGCACAATAAAAAGAGATGTGGTTTCCTGGAGCCAGATTTACAAAGTACTTGGGATAAAGTTTCTACATTGTGCACTGCGCAGTGGATGGAAATTATATGTATGCAGAGAGATAGAATGCTACTTGTTAGTCAAAATAAGTTGAGTACATTATTGAAATCATTCGAGAAATATCACCAAGTCCCTAGCTATCAGAGATGTAGGGATCTTCTAAATGCTAACAAAGCTAGCTTTGAAGAAAACCTTACTACAAGTAAAAGAAATACATTTGCTAGGGACATAGTGGATTATGAACGTGGTACAATTTTTCAGTGGGGGAAAAGTCAGTTTAACATAGGTAATGATGGGGGCCCACAAGGTCCTAATAATAATTCTATATGGGTACCTCAGCAATCTAATAATAATTAAAACCCTTTATGACAACAACACCCTAATAACAAGGGGGGGGGGGGCATAAGGACGCTAATAAAGTCCATGTGAGACAACAAACCCCTGTCCATTCCATATATGTGCTATATACAGGGTGCAGAATGCAGATATGTGCTATATACAGGGTGCAGAATGCAGATATGTGCTATATACAGGGTGCAAAATGCAGATATGTGCTATATACAGGGTGCAGAATCCAGGCGTGTGCTGTATAGAATAAATATTCTTGAGAAAATGGAAAATAAATCGTGGGTGTTTTTTCATTTAAAATTTGGGGGAGGGGGGGTGCCAGATGTAGGATCTGCCCCGGGTGCCAAATGTTCTAGGTACGCCCCTGCTGGGATTAACCAGTCAGATGGGTGGTATTGTGGATACAGTTATATCTACAGATAATAGTACTGACATCCACCCCTTTGCCCCTTTGACATCTATGGGTATATGTAGTTCTGTAGAGTCCATTGAAGACAGAAATAATTTTTTTGTGCTTCCCCCTCCACTCATCGAAAAAAAGAAAAATAGAAGAAAAAGGGGAACTAGAGGAGGGGTTGGAGGGAGAAGAAACAAGGGCACCAAAGAGGGGAAAGATGGAAACTGGATGTCTACAGTGAAGATTTTTAATCTATCCTCACATCTATTGTTGGAGAGTGAGGTCAGTCTTCTACAGAAAGGTTTAAATTTTGCCCCAAGTACGAATGCCAATCTATTTGAACTGTTTAGGGATCTACATAAGTACATATGTGATATCACAGTAAAGCGCTATTATAGCCTGAAAACTAGTGAGAAAATAAATACTGTGCTACCAAATAGTACCCAAACAGTACCTATATCCCCAATAGAGGAAGTACATGATATAAGCCTAGACAAAATAGATAAGGAGGCAATGAACTTCCTAGAAGAATTATTCTGGGAGGAAGGGTCAGAGATGGATGTTCCCCTATCTACACCATTTTCTAATGGGATGATACATTCCACATTTCATGCAAAGTCTACATTTTATCCACATCATATTAACCGCTTCCTGCCCGCCCTATAGCCGAATGCCGGCCTTAGGGCGGGCGGCTTCCCGTGCCTGGCCGTCCCTGGACGGCCTGGTGTTTACTTCCGCAATGCGCGCCGCCGCGGGCGCGCATCGCGGAAGTTCTGTGTTTGCCGTGTCCCCCGGGGACAGGCAAACACAGATCGCTGTAAACGGCCAATCACAGCGGCCGTTTACAGCGTGATCGGCGTGTCCAATGGGAGATGATCTCATATGTAAACATATGAGATCATCTCTCAGCGCCGCTCTCCCTCCTCACACAGACAGCGTGTGAGAGGGGAGAGAAGAACGGCTGCAGCAGCCGTCAGTGTAAAAAAGAAAAAAAAAAAAAAAAAAAGTAAAAAAAAAGTTTAATAAAAAGTGCCATCCTCCCCCAGAGCCATCCTCCCCCAGTGCCACCCCCCCCCCCCCAGTGCCATGCCCCCCCCCCAGTGCCATCCTGCCCCAGTGCCATCCTGCCCCAGTGCCATCCGCCCCAGTGCCATCCGCCCCAGTGCCATCCTGCCCCAGTGCCATCCTGCCCCAGTGCCATCCGCCCCAGTGCCATCCACCCCAGTGCAATCCACCCCACCCCAGTGCCACCTGCCCGCAGTGCTATCTGTCCCCAGTGCCACCTGTTGTCAGTGCCATTTGTCCCCAGTGCCATCTGTCATCAGTGCCACGTATAAGTGGCATCTGTCATCAGTGCCACGTGTTATTAGTGCCACATAGTGCCATCTGTCATCAGTGCCACGTATTAGTGCCATCTGTCATCAGTGCCACGTATCAGTGCCATTTGTCATCAGTGCCACCTGTCAGTGTCACGTGCCATCTGTTGTCAGTGTCACGTGTCATCAATGCCACTTATCAGTGCCATCTGTCATCAGTGTCACGTGTCATTGGTGCCACGTATTAGTGCCACATGTCATCAGTGCCACGTATTAGTGCCACGTGTCATCAGTGCCACATATTAGTGCCACGTGTCATCAGTGCCACGTATTAGTGTCATCAGTGCCACGTATTAGTGCCACGTGTCATCAGTGCCACATATTAGTGTCATCTGTCATCAGTGCCACGTGTCATCAGTGCCACGTATAAGTGTCATCATTGCCACGTATCAGTGCCATCTGTCATCAGTGTCACGTGTCATTGTCCTGGTATTTCAAAAGTGTAATAAGTAGTCAACAAGTTAGATGTGTAATTTATGTTCCTAGAACACGTGATGGCGCTCCCTGCATGTTGGGCCTCTCTATGTGGCCAGGCTGCGAAAAAGTCCCACACATGTGGTATTGTAATACTCAGGAGGAGTAGCAGAATTTTTTGGGGGGTGTCATTTGTGGTATACACATGCCACGTGAGAGAAATAACCTATTACAATGACAATTTTGTGGAGAAAAATAAAGAAAATGAAAAATCTTCATTTTGCAAAGAATTGTGGGAAAAAAATGACAACATCAAAAAGCTCACCATGCCTCTTACTAAATACCTTGGAATGTCTACTTTCCAAAAAGGGGTCATTTGGGGGGTATTTGTACTTTCCTGACTTGTTTGGGTCACAAGAAGCGAGATAGGCCACCAGTACATCAGATGTGATCAATTTTGTGCGATTCGCACCACAGCTTGTAGACTCTCTAACTTTCACAAAGACCAAATAATATCCACTAATTTGGGTTATTTTTACCAAAGATATGTAGCAGTATAAATTGTGGCCAAAATTTATGAAGAAAAATTAATAATTTGCATAATTCTGTCACAGAAACAAAGAAATATGCGTTTTTTTTCAAAATTTTCGGTCTTTTTTCATTTATAGCGCAAAAAATAAAAACCCCAGAGGTGATCAAATACCACCAAAAGAAAGCTCTATTTGTGGGAAAAAAAGGACACAAAATTCATTTGGGTACAGTGTTGCATGACTGAGTAATTGTCATTCAAAGTGTGAGAGCACCGAAAGCTGAAAATTGGTCTGGGCAGGAAGGGTGTTTAAGTGCCCAGTAAGCAAGTGGTTAAGCATGAATTCATTAAAACCTTTTATGCTATGGTGTACGCAGATTTCAGAAAAATATGTGAGTCACCACAGGAGAAGGTAAATAAACATAACCTTTCAGTACGTGAAAAAGAGGCCTTACTTGCTTTGAAAGAGAAAAGAGAATTATGATGTAGTTATCCGTATACCAGACAAATGAGGAGGTATAGTAGTCCAGGACTAGGCAGAATACCTAAAAGAGGCTCTTAGACTTCTATCAAATGAAGCTACATACAAAATATTTCAAAATGACCCCCTTCCTGGGTATAAAATTGAACTTACTGAGTTGATAAATCAAGCTTTTACCTGAGGCATCATACAAAAATCAGAGAAACAATTTGCTCTGGCCAATTATTTTAAGACACCCTACTTCTATCACATTCCGAAGGTCCATAAGGATCCAGTATGCCCAGCAGGTAGATCTATAGTGGCGGGTATGGATGGAATTACTACTCGGGTGTCTAATTATGTGGATGCCTTCCTCCAACCCCTTGTCACTTCCCTTCCTGCTTATATCAAGGACTCTGCACATGTTCTGGATTCCCTACAACATTACAAATGGGAACCAGGTTATTTGTGGTTATCATTGGATGTGAGCTCCCTTTATATGTCAATTCCTCATGATGGTGGTTTACGGGCAGTCAAGTATTTTCTATCTGAACCAGACTACATTAATCCCACTCAGTCTGAGTTCATCTGTCAATGTACTCGGTTTGCTCTGAAGAGGAATTATTTCTCCTTTCAGGGGCAATTCTACAGACAGGTAGCTGGCACGGCTATGGTTGCACAATTTACACCCTGCTATGCCAATCTGTTTATGGGGTATTGGGAGAAATCCCAAATTTGGTCAAATAACCACTTTGTCAGGCACTTGGTATACTATGGGAGATATATTGATGATGTCCTCATCATCTGGGATGGGCTCCTTGATGTTGTGGACCAGTTTGTCTCCTTTTTAGTAGTGATGGACGAACTTCCGACGGGACGTTTCGCGAACGCGAAATGCGAACGGACCCAAACGTTCGCGAAACAGAACGTTCGCCGCGGGCCCCATTGACTTCAATGGGAGGCGAACTTTGCAAACCTTCATGTCGAATTTGCGGCCACGTGGTAATTATTAGGGGGTAAAACGTAGTCCCACCATCTGGACAATGACATAATACATGTATGAGGTGAATTTGGGATCGATAACTACAAGCATTTTTATTTTATTTGGGAAATTGTTCTAACAATTCAGGACTATGGAGCTAATGAAGGCAATGGAGGAGAGGGAAGGTCAGGGACCAGGGTAGGCAAAGAAGAGGGTGCAGGAGATGATCACCAGCAGCGTGACATACCGGAATGACACATGCACCGTGATAGAGGCATCTGACAGCAGCACCGTAATACAGAGCACTGACAGCAGCACCGTGACATACAGCGCTGACAGCAGCACCGTGACATACAGCGCTGACAGCAGCACCGTGACATACAGCGCTGACAGCAGCACCGTGACATACAGCGCTGACAGCAGCACCGTGACATACAGCGCTGACAGCAGCACCGTGACATACAGCGCTGACAGCAGCACCGTGACATACAGCGCTGACAGCAGCACCGTGACATACAGCGCTGACAGCAGCACCGTGACATACAGCGCTGACAGCAGCACCGTGACATACAGCGCTGACAGCAGCACCGTGACATACAGCACTGACAGCAGCACCGTAAGCAGCCCCAGGAGGAAGTCAGCACAGCACAGGGATGGTGTGATCCCCTCATAATAAGAACCCCCAGGAGGAAGTCAGCACAGCACAGGGATAGTGTGATCCCTTCATAATAAGAACCCCCAGGAGGAAGTCAGCACAGCACAGGGATATCATAAGCAGCCCCAGTAGAAATATGACACCGCTCAACCTCTTCAAAGAGGAGGGTAGGGGCATATAGTACGGTGTGCTTTTTTGGGTCAAGGAAGTGAGCCAAATGAATTAAGAAGGTCTGTGTGCTTGATTAAAAAAATAGTTTATAGACATATACATGGTCTACTGGTCACATGTGTTGAATTCCTCCGAGATTCATGCCTCATTCATTTTTAGAAATGTGAGGTAGTTAACACTGTGGTGAGCTAGGCGAGTACGCTTATCGGTCACAATCCCCCCTGCTGCGCTGAACGTCCTTTCGGACAGGACACTGGATGAGGGGCAAGCCAACAGTTCGATTGCAAATTGGGCAAGCTCTGGCCAGAGGTCAAGCCTGCCCACCCAGTAGTCTAGGGGTTCATCACTCCTCAGAGCGTCCACATCGGCCGTTAACCCAATGTAGTCGGACACCTGACGGTCTAGGCGTTCCCTGATGCTGGATCCGGATGACACCTGTCGATGGGTCGGCTGAAAGAATGACCTCATATCCGAAGTCACCAACACATCTTCAAACCGGCCTCTTCTTGCAGGCGCTGTTGGATTGGTACCCGCAAATCCTTCTCTGGGAGTGGGAATTGCTCCTCTGCCAGCGCACGCAAAAGCAGAATGCAGCATTTCTCGAAGCAAGGCCTGGAAGTGCTGCATTCTGACAGCCCTCTGCGACGGCGGTAACATTTCCGCCATTTTGTGTTTGTACCGGGGGTCTAAGTACGTTGCCACCCAGTACTGGTCCTTGACCCTCATGCTTTTTATACGGGGGTCCCTATTAAAACACTGGAGCATGAAGGCCCCCATTTGCACTAAAGTGGAAGCGGTGTGGTGGCCTGGCTCCTGCTCATCATCCAGGATAATGTCGTCCTCTTCATTCTCCTCTCCCCATCCACGCACAACAGGGATCCCAGAAAGGTTTAAAGCATGCACTTCTTGCTCCTGCTCATCCGCCCCGGCACCATCCTCCTCTGACTCCTCATCAGACTCCTGTTGTTGACTTGTCTCAGATAGAGTAGCCCCCCCTGGGAATTCATCCAGCATTGCGACTTCCTCATCTTCCCGCTCCTGCTCCTCCACAGCCTGATCAATGACACGACGCAATGCACGCTCCAGAAAGAAGGCATAAGGTACCATGTCACTGATGGCGCCATGGCTGCGACTGACCAGTTTGGTGATCTCCTCAAATGGCCGCAGAAGTCTGCATGTGTCGCGCATGAGCAGCCACTGGCGCGGTGAAAAAAAACCCAGCTCCCCAGAACCGTTTCTTTCGCAGAGTTCATACAGGTAGACGTTAACTGCACGTTTCTGCTGGAGCAGCCTATCAAGCATATAGAAGGTTGAGTTCCATCGCGTCGGGCAATCGCAAATAAGACGTCTGACCGGCAGATGGTGTCGCCGCTGAATGTCAGCAAGGCGAGCCATGGCCGTGTAAGATCTTCTGAAATGGGCCGAGATTTTCCTTGCCTGCCGCAAGATGTCCTGGACCCCAGGGTATTTGACAAGGAATCGCTGCACGACCAAGTTTAAGACGTGTGCCATGCACGGCACGTGCGTGATTTTGCCCTGTTTCAATGCGCTAAGCAGATTGGCACCGTTGTCACACACCACTTTACCAACTGTCAAATTGAGCGGTGTTAGCCACTCATCTGCCTGTGAACGCAAAGCTGAAAGGAGTGCCGGGCCAGTGTGGCTCTTTGCTTCCAGGCACAACAGACGCAGCACGGCATGGCAACGTCTCACCTGGCATGTGGAATAGGTTCTGGGGAGCTTGGGCGGTGCAGTGGAAGAGACGCTAGCAGCGGAAAAGGAGGAGGCAGCTGAGGAGGAGAGGGAGGAGGATGGAGTAGGAGGAGGAGAAGAAGAGTCAGGCCTGCATGCAATCCGTGGCGGTAAAACCAAATCTACACGGGTGCCACGGGTTACATGCTTGACGGCCGTCAGAAGGTTCACCCAGTGGGCAGTAAAACTGATATACCTTCCCTGCCCGTGTTTGCTAGACCACGTGTCTGTGGTCAGATGTATCTTGGCACCGACACTGTGTGCCAGAGATACATTCACTTGCCGCTGAACATGGCCATATAGCTCTGGGATGCCCTTCTCTGAGAAATACTTCCTTCCTGGGACCTTCCATTGTGGTGTTCCAATGGCCACAAATTTGCGAAAGGCCTCCGAGTCCACCAGTTTATATGGCAGTAGTTGGCGGGCTATGAGTTCTGACAAGCCAGCCGCCAACCGTTGGGCAAGAGGGTTATCCGGCATCATCATTTTTTTACGCTCAAACATTAGGCCCACGGAAGCCTGCCTTTTTGCAGAAAAATGTGAGCTTGGCGTGATGGAAGGTGGAGTGGAGGACAATTGTGAGGAGAGAGGAGAAGGAGAAGTAGAAGACGAGGCTGGACGGTGAGAGCCTGCAGTGTGGCTTTGTGTGTTCCGTTGCTCCCACTGGGCTCGGTGATGGCTGCTCATGTGCCTTCTTAAGGCGGTCGTCCCTAGGTGAGTATTGGGCTTACCGCGACTAACGCGTTGACTGCAAAGATTGCAGATGGCAACGCTATTGTCAGCAGCGGACACGTTAAAAAAAGCCCACACTGCGGAGCCATGTGCCGGTGTCCTGGGAGCGCCAGATGTGACCGTACATGGTCGATGACTCGCTCCTGATACATTTGCAGTCTGCTTTGTCCCTGCTGTGCAATGTAAGTCATTGCTGCTTCTCCTCCCTATCTGCTGGTCCATATCTCCCTCTGAACTCCCCTCCTCTTCCTCTCTTGTGGGCACCCACGTGACATCACTAGACACGTCATCATCAACGTCACCTTCCCCACCGCTATAAGTAGAGATCTCGGAGTAGGCAGCAACACCGGGGACCAACCTCCTCCTTGGGCTGATCTGGGTACTGGCGTCAGACTGCTGAGTAGCGCTTGTTGCTACCTCCTCTTCCTGATCCAATACCAAGAGTGGCTGCGCATCAGAAATGTCCTCTTGATATGGATCGGAAAATAATTCCAGTGACTCAAGCGGAAGGTATGTGGTGGTGGTGGTGGTGGTCGTGTTGTTGGTGGTAGTGTCTTTGGGGGTGCACATAGCAGAGAGTGAAGAAGAGGGTGCAGATCGAGAGGATGAGGAGGGTGCAGAAGAGTAAGGCTGAGCCAGCCACTCAACCAAGTCTGGTGCATCCTTTAAAGTAATTGAACGCACCTTCTGCAACTTCCCACTTTGGCTCAAGCCTGTTGCTCCTGCCCTACCCCTACCACCCCTGCGGAAGGGCCTGCCTCTTCCTCTGCATGTCATTTTTTAAATGACCCTGTGACAAAACTCTTAGTCCCTATACCGCTGAAGGACTGCTGCAGTATAGGTGAGCGGTCAGCAGTGGTGCACGTCAACCCTATCTATTGTGGACCTATAGCGGTCCTTACAGAACAGCAGACTGTACCGCACTCAAGCCTATGTACCGTAGCACCCTATACCAAGTTACCAGTCCTTATAAGAACTTTTGTGGAACAAGCAGGTTGTGTGTTAGTGATTAGCAGACTGTACGTCAGTCCCTATACCGCTGAAGGACTGCTGCAGTATAGGGCAGCGGTCAGCAGTGGTGCACGTCAACCCTATCTATTGTGGACCGATAGCGGTCCTTACAGAACAGCAGACTGTACCGCACTCAAGCCTATGTACCGTAGCACCCTATACCAAGTTACCAGTCCTTATAAGAACTTTTGTGGAACAAGCAGGTTGTGTGTTAGTGATTAGCAGACTGTACGTCAGTCCCTATACCGCTGAAGGACTGCTGCAGTATAGGTGAGCGGTCAGCAGTGGTGCACGTCAACCCTATCTATTGTGGACCGATAGCGGTCCTTACAGAACAGCAGACTGTACCGCACTCAAGCCTATGTACCGTAGCACCCTATACCAAGTTACCAGTCCTTATAAGAACTTTTGTGGAACAAGCAGGTTGTGTGTTAGTGATTAGCAGACTGTACGTCAGTCCCTATACCGCTGAAGGACTGCTGCAGTATAGGTGAGCGGTCAGCAGTGGTGCACGTCAACCCTATCTATTGTGGACCTATAGCGGTCCTTACAGAACAGCAGACTGTACCGCACTCAAGCCTATGTACCGTAGCACCCTATACCAAGTTACCAGTCCTTATAAGAACTTTTGTGGACCAAGCAGGTTGTGTATTAGTGTTTAGCAGACTGTACGTCAGTCCCTATACCGCTGAAGGACTGCTGCAGTATAGGGCAGCGGTCAGCAGTGGTGCACGTCAACCCTATCTATTGTGGACCGATAGCGGTCCTTACAGAACAGCAGACTGTACCGCACTCAAGCCTATGTACCGTAGCACCCTATACCAAGTTACCAGTCCTTATAAGAACTTTTGTGGAACAAGCAGGTTGTGTGTTAGTGATTAGCAGACTGTACGTCAGTCCCTATACCGCTGAAGGACTGCTGCAGTATAGGGCAGCGGTCAGCAGTGGTGCACGTCAACCCTATCTATTGTGGACCGATAGCGGTCCTTACAGAACAGCAGACTGTACCGCACTCAAGCCTATGTACCGTAGCACCCTATACCAAGTTACCAGTCCTTATAAGAACTTTTGTGGAACAAGCAGGTTGTGTGTTAGTGATTAGCAGACTGTACGTCAGTCCCTATACCGCTGAAGGACTGCTGCAGTATAGGTGAGCGGTCAGCAGTGGTGCACGTCAACCCTATCTATTGTGGACCTATAGCGGTCCTTACAGAACAGCAGACTGTACCGCACTCAAGCCTATGTACCGTAGCACCCTATACCAAGTTACCAGTCCTTATAAGAACTTTTGTGGACCAAGCAGGTTGTGTATTAGTGTTTAGCAGACTGTACGTCAGTCCCTATACCGCTGAAGGACTGCTGCAGTATAGGGCAGCGGTCAGCAGTGGTGCACGTCAACCCTATCTATTGTGGACCGATAGCGGTCCTTACAGAACAGCAGACTGTACCGCACTCAAGCCTATGTACCGTAGCACCCTATACCAAGTTACCAGTCCTTATAAGAACTTTTGTGGAACAAGCAGGTTGTGTGTTAGTGATTAGCAGACTGTACGTCAGTCCCTATACCGCTGAAGGACTGCTGCAGTATAGGGCAGCGGTCAGCAGTGGTGCACGTCAACCCTATCTATTGTGGACCGATAGCGGTCCTTACAGAACAGCAGACTGTACCGCACTCAAGCCTATGTACCGTAGCACCCTATACCAAGTTACCAGTCCTTATAAGAACTTTTGTGGAACAAGCAGGTTGTGTGTTAGTGATTAGCAGACTGTACGTCAGTCCCTATACCGCTGAAGGACTGCTGCAGTATAGGTGAGCGGTCAGCAGTGGTGCACGTCAACCCTATCTATTGTGGACCTATAGCGGTCCTTACAGAACAGCAGACTGTACCGCACTCAAGCCTATGTACCGTAGCACCCTATACCAAGTTACCAGTCCTTATAAGAACTTTTGTGGAACAAGCAGGTTGTGTGTTAGTGATTAGCAGACTGTACGTCAGTCCCTATACCGCTGAAGGACTGCTGCAGTATAGGGCAGCGGTCAGCAGTGGTGCACGTCAACCCTATCTATTGTGGACCGATAGCGGTCCTTACAGAACAGCAGACTGTACCGCACTCAAGCCTATGTACCGTAGCACCCTATACCAAGTTACCAGTCCTTATAAGAACTTTTGTGGACCAAGCAGGTTGTGTATTAGTGTTTAGCAGACTGTACGTCAGTCCCTATACCGCTGAAGGACTGCTGCAGTATAGGGCAGCGGTCAGCAGTGGTGCACGTCAACCCTATCTATTGTGGACCGATAGCGGTCCTTACAGAACAGCAGACTGTACCGCACTCAAGCCTATGTACCGTAGCACCCTATACCAAGTTACCAGTCCTTATAAGAACTTTTGTGGAACAAGCAGGTTGTGTGTTAGTGATTAGCAGACTGTACGTCAGTCCCTATACCGCTGAAGGACTGCTGCAGTATAGGGCAGCGGTCAGCAGTGGTGCACGTCAACCCTATCTATTGTGGACCGATAGCGGTCCTTACAGAACAGCAGACTGTACCGCACTCAAGCCTATGTACCGTAGCACCCTATACCAAGTTACCAGTCCTTATAAGAACTTTTGTGGAACAAGCAGGTTGTGTGTTAGTGATTAGCAGACTGTACGTCAGTCCCTATACCGCTGAAGGACTGCTGCAGTATAGGTGAGCGGTCAGCAGTGGTGCACGTCAACCCTATCTATTGTGGACCTATAGCGGTCCTTACAGAACAGCAGACTGTACCGCACTCAAGCCTATGTACCGTAGCACCCTATACCAAGTTACCAGTCCTTATAAGAACTTTTGTGGACCAAGCAGGTTGTGTATTAGTGTTTAGCAGACTGTACGTCAGTCCCTATACCGCTGAAGGACTGCTGCAGTATAGGGCAGCGGTCAGCAGTGGTGCACGTCAACCCTATCTATTGTGGACCGATAGCGGTCCTTACAGAACAGCAGACTGTACCGCACTCAAGCCTATGTACCGTAGCACCCTATACCAAGTTACCAGTCCTTATAAGAACTTTTGTGGACCAAGCAGGTTGTGTATTAGTGTTTAGCAGACTGTACGTCAGTCCCTATACCGCTGAAGGACTGCTGCAGTATAGGGCAGCGGTCAGCAGTGGTGCACGTCAACCCTATCTATTGTGGACCGATAGCGGTCCTTACAGAACAGCAGACTGTACCGCACTCAAGCCTATGTACCGTAGCACCCTATACCAAGTTACCAGTCCTTATAAGAACTTTTGTGGACCAAGCAGGTTGTGTATTAGTGTTTAGCAGACTGTACGTCAGTCCCTATACCGCTGAAGGACTGCTGCAGTATAGGGCAGCGGTCAGCAGTGGTGCACGTCAACCCTATCTATTGTGGACCGATAGCGGTCCTTACAGAACAGCAGACTGTACCGCACTCAAGCCTATGTACCGTAGCACCCTATACCAAGTTACCAGTCCTTATAAGAACTTTTGTGGAACAAGCAGGTTGTGTGTTAGTGATTAGCAGACTGTACGTCAGTCCCTATACCGCTGAAGGACTGCTGCAGTATAGGGCAGCGGTCAGCAGTGGTGCACGTCAACCCTATCTATTGTGGACCGATAGCGGTCCTTACAGAACAGCAGACTGTACCGCACTCAAGCCTATGTACCGTAGCACCCTATACCAAGTTACCAGTCCTTATAAGAACTTTTGTGGAACAAGTGAGTTGTGAATGTTTAGCAGACTGCAGCAGAAGGGCAGCAGTCAAGTATAATATCCTTTCTATATTTGGAAGAAAGAATATTATACATGTACAAGCCTATTACTGTACCACTGATACCAGTCCTGAAAAGAACCTTTGTGGAACTAATAATAACAGCAAGTCTTTAAAATTACCCTCACTGCCTGACAACACTGCTTCCTTCCTGTCCCTATACAAATTGGCAAAAAAAGAGAACGATTAGTGGTTACTGGAACAGCTCTTTTGTGGACCTTGATAGTAACAGCTAATGATGATGATGATGATGATGATGATGAAAGACTAATCTGGCTGTCCCTGTAGCATACACCGTCCTTTCCCTTTCTCTAAACTAACAAAAGACACTCAGGCTGCTGCAAGAATCAGCAGCACAGCAAACCTATCAACACCTAACACCTATACCAGTCCTGAAAAGAACTTTTGTGTACCAAATAGCTAGTGGTTTATCTCTCCCTACTCCACACAGGAACCTGTCCCTATCGTAACAGAAGAAAGAATGTAAAATGGCCACCGGATCGGGTGTATTTATAGGTTAGGGGGAATGTACAAGTGTCCATGTGCTGTCATGTCTCAATTGGCTGTCCTGTATCACATGATAAACGTGTCACCAAAGGTTAAAGTTCTTGTATACATTAAACACGTAAGTCCGCCGCGGCGAACGACGGAAAAAGGCGTTCGAACGTGCGGACCGCGAATGTCGGAAATTCGCCGCGAAACGACCGCCGGGCGAACCGTTCGGCCATCACTACTTTTTAGTAATGTCAATAAGTTTGGTATACATTTTACCCATGTAGTGGATCCGAATTCTCTGGTCTTTTTGGACCATGAGCTGAGTAGTGATGTTGATGGTAACATCACATCCAAAACTAATTTCAAGGAAACAGCTGGCAACTCTTATCTCCATCAAAAGAGTTGCCACATTCCAAAATGGAAGTCAGTTCTGCCGCTTACGCAGAAATTGTAGTAATATTATTCATTATGAGGATCAGGCTACTGTGTTAACTAAAACATTTCTAGAAAAATTATATGAACCCCAACACATACAAAGGGCAGTTAACTGATATAGAGAAGGAATCACTACTAGGGATATTCCAATTTCCGCTAAAGATCAGCGTGGTACTCTTTTCAACACAAGATTCAGTGACCAACATTGGGCGATTAAGAAAATAATTCAAAAACATTGGCCAATCCTGGGGCAAGATAAAGCACTTGGGAGAGTGCAACTAACGTCAAAAGCCTTATTGCTCTTAGTTGTCAGGATGCAAATATTCCTCAATTCTTTAACATTACAGGATACTTTAAGTGTAAAGGAACTAAAAGTAAAGCCTGTAGATTCATCTCAAATGGTCAAAAAACATTCAGTATCAAAGATGGACGCACTTTTAATACCAAGCAGTTCATCTGTTGCAGCACCCAGTTTGTTGTATATGGACTGAGGTGCCCATGTGGTCTTACCTATGTTGGAAGAACGGTGCGCGCCATGCAAACACGTTTCTGTGAACAGCGTAGGTTTATAGAGAAGAAAATAGAATAGCACAGTGTCCCACGTCATTTCAAACACAAACATGGTTGTAGCACTGAAGGTTTAGAACTCTTTGGCATTGAGTCTATATCTATGATGATCCCGGAAGGCGAAAGATTTGCTCATTTATGTAAAGGAGAATCTTTTTGGATTTTCACTTTAAACAGCATCACACCTGATGGATTAAATGAGGAACTTGAAATAGGTACTCTGAAATTAAAAATTACCATTACGTTAAGGGATACATTGTTCCGCATATGTTGTATACATTATATTATCTCTCATATTTGATATATTTATAATCCCTCTAATACTGCATACATCTGACAGAGTAATTGATTCTTCAATCAATTTTAGAATAAAGGACCAAAGATCAGAAGTTCGGAATATTAAAAATTAAAAAATTAAAATAAATAATTAAAAATTATAGACAGGTTAGCACTAATATAGAATCATTAGAAATCTAATTAATTCATTAATTCATTATTTGGATGAAAATGATGAGTCTAATTAAATAAGGATGAAAATAAGGATGATTTTAAAGCGGGAGTGCGCCGGGAGTCCGCCGTTTTTTTTTTTTAAAGCCAGCAGCTACAAATACTGCAGCTGCTGACTTTTAAAATAATGACACTTACCCGCCCAGCGCGCCCGCGATGTCGGCACCCAAAGCCGGTCTCTCGATTGTCTCTCGGGTGCTGCCGCCGCCATCTTGGGTATGGGAATCAGGAAGTGGAGCCTTTCGGCTTCAGTTCCCAGTTCCCTACTGCGCATGCGCGAGTCGCGCTGCACAATAAGGATGGTCCCCGCTGTCTCTGGGATCCGTGTGTTTCCCAGCAGGCAGCGGGGACCTTTGGAAAGGGGCGTAGATTCTGCGGAAAGGGGCGTACCTTCTGCAGAATCTATGCCGGAAGTGGGTGCAGATACCTGTACTGTACAGGTACCTGCACCCCCCTCCCCCCTGAAAGGTGCCAATTGTGGTGCGCGGAGGGGGGGAGGGTTCCAATGAGCGGAAGGTCCACTTTAGGGTGGACCTCCGCTTTCAGTTATTAATGGGATAACCAAAAATATTGAGATAAAAGCCCTTTTTTTCTTTTAACTACTTCAGCCCTGGAAGATTTTACCCCCTTCCTGACCAGAGCACTTTTTAACCACTTGCCGCCCGCCATATAGCAGAATGACAGCGGAAAAGTAGTTGTGATATCCTGACCGGACGTCATATGACATTCTCAGTATGTCAAGCTGCTGCGTGCCTCAGGGGGGGGGGGCGCACATTGCAGCGATTCTGACACACCGCAACTCCGATCTGACAAAGACTCTTTACCACATGATCAGCCATGTCCAATCATGGCTGATCATGATGTAAACAGGAAGAGCCATTGATCGGCTTTTCCTCACTCGCATCTGACAGATGTGAGTAAAGGAGAGCCGATTGGCTGCTCTCCTGACAATCTGTGCTGATTGTTTATCAATGCAGCCCCCCCTCGGATGCTCGCCCAGAACCACCAGGATGCCGCCAGGACCACCAGGGATGGCCACCACACTAAACCACCCGGTATTTACAAAACGTTATAACAAAAACGAGGAGAAACTTTTTGTTTTAAAAACAATTTTGGCATTTTTTTATTCGTTTAGAAAAAAATAAAAACCGCAAAGGTGATCAGATACCACCAAAAGAAAGCTCTATTTGTGGGAACAAAATGATAAACATTTAGTTTGGGTACAGTGTAGCATGACCGCACAATTGTCATTTAAAAAGTGACAGCGCTGAAAGCTGAAAATTGGCCTGCGCAGGAAGGTGCTAAAGTGCCCTGCATTGAGATGGTTAAAATTTGGCACTGCGTCGCTTTAACTGACAATCGCGCGGTCATTTGCCGCTGTACCCGAATTAAATTCTTTTTTTCCCACAAATAGAGCTTTCTTTTGGTGGTATTTGATCACCTCTGCGATTTTTATTTTTTGGCGCTATAAACAAAAAAAGAGCGAACAATTTTTTGCTATAATAAATATCCCCAAAATTTCTTCATCAGTTTAGGCCAATATATATTCTTCTACATATTTTTGGTAAGAAAAATCACAATAAGCGTATATTGGTTGGTTTGCACAAAAGTTATCGCGTCTGCAAACTATCGGAAAGATTTATGGCATTTTTATTTTTTCTTACTAGGAATGGCGGTGATCTGCGATTTTTGACATTGTGATGGACAGATCGGAGATTTTTGACACTTTTTTGGGACTATTGGCACGTATACAGTGAACAGTGCTATAAAAATGCACTGATTACTGTGTAAATGTCACTGGCAGGGAAGGAGTTAATGCTACGGGGTGATCAAGGGGTTAATTGTGTATTCCCTCAGTGTGTTCTAAATATATGGGGATAGGATTGACTAGGAGAGGAGACATATAGTTTTCCTACTTAGTAGGAACAAATGATATTGCTCCTCTCCTCTGACAGCACAGGGATTTGTGTGTTTATACACACAAATCCCTGTGCTGGCACTAATGCACGCAATCGCGTGTGGCCAGCAGCGATCATACCCACCGACCACGTGTATTGGGTCCCCTACTGTGCAGCGGGCACACATGCGCGCCCTCTGCTGGCTGAAAAAGGGTAAGACGCACTCGTACGGGATTTCGTCCAAGAGAGCCATTGTGCCACAGTATATCTGCGTGACATGGTTGGGAACCAGTTAAACATGCCCCCCAAGTGTTCTTCATTTGGAGGCATAATCCCTTTGTCCCTCTTTCTTTCTCATTTGTCCCTCTTTTTGTGCTGATATACAGATATCTATGAAAATTTATAATTTAGCTGCCAAAAGTGTTTTTCTGCACTGATAGCACCATCGTATGGTCTAAACATCTTGTTTGCTATTTGAAAATGCCAGTATAGCGTAAAAAATTATTTTAGAAAGAAAAAACAGTTCTAGGTTTAACTTATAATTTTTGCATATATATTCTTAATAGTTTGCACAGTTGGGGGTGTGATAGGTGTGTGTCCATTGCCTAAATACATTGTGCTAGAAGGAATCCCTGTTTCTCATCTCAGAAACTTGGGAAGTATGCTTTAACTGTTGATTCAAGATTATCAGCCACACAGGGTGGTTGACTTACAGAGAGCCTGGAGCAATAGTAATAAAATGCATAGGCGAAGGGCGTACATGACGGTGGGAACAGTGAAAATACAGCAGGAGAGAGGGGAGGTAGTATGGTGCAGAGGGGGAGGGGTTAAGGGAAGTGATAAAAGGAGACCCCGCCTGTGATGAGTCACCACAGCGTGGGGGAAAGTTCCCACCCACCCTCCCTAGCTGGGGTTTTGAATTTACATTTGGTAGGTGTTGTTTCTTGTTCCTTTCAAGACAGGTTCATGGATGCTGGATGTCGTGACAGTGGCGGGTGTTGGTCTTTGCAGGGGAAGGAAAATATGTCAGAAGGAAGAGTTCAGGAACTATCGTTGGTATGGGTCCTGATGGTGGTTTCCAGCTAATGGAGGTTAGCTGGGAAGTGGTAATGGGGGCGCTGCGGACAGTGGTTGTCTCTGAGCCAACCTGTCATCTTGAGGCCTATTAGTACACACGGAGAGGGACCGCAGTGCAATATTGTTCTTTCCACAGATGGCTACGAAGTCCCTGCATAGACCAACGCTAGGTAGATTTATAGGTTGACTAACAGATGTTTTTTCTGGTATGTTTATGTTAATTTGAAGATATATATATATATATATATATATATATACATATACATATATATATATATATATATATATATATATATATATATATATATATATATATATATATGTTTTAAATAAAGTAGGCTACTATGGCCTTTTTTGTTACTCCAGCCTTGGTGTGGTCTCAATCAATAAGAGTAAGATGAGGTTGGGTTATGTAATGGGGTGGTGAACACATCTGTTATGCAACAGTCATGAAACTGGAGAGTACAAAATATGGTGCAGCTGTGTATGATAGCCAACCAGGTTGTAACCGCTTGTTCAGTTAAGCTTTGACAAAAATACCTGGAAGCTGATTGGTTTCTATGCAGAGCTGCACCAGATTTGGCACTCTCCAATTTTAGTAAATCGACCCCACTGTGTGCATTGTGTCATTGTTTGCACTGCCTATCTGCTTTGTGAGAAGTAGACCCAATTTGCAACAAAATGCACAGTCTTCGTATATAAATAGCCCAAATGACTACCACCGTGGACATTTATAAATACAATTTATAATTTGGAAAGAAGTCTTAATGTTCCCAGGTACAAACACGTGGGATTTACACTACTGCTGCTGGTGCCTATTAGCAGTTTATAGGGATCATGTGGGTGTCAGAGGACTGTAGCTTGATTACAACAGCATATCTCACCAACATTTTGAGATAGGAATGAGGGACCCCTACTAGCAAATGTATGTAGGCATAGGACACACACCCTGTCACACCCCCTTAGGGGAGAATTAACCCAAAATAAAAGGTTTGTTAAATCCACAAGGGCCTTTTTTACCACTAATATTCCTTTATATTGGCTTTTAAAATCTACAAATGCCGCAATTTTGAATTTGGATGAAAGCTTAAGCACTGGGAAACACTGTTTGAAAGATAAAAGGTGCATTTTATACACAACTATATAGATCCGACCAAAATGAGGGACAAATGAGGGGAAAGAGGGACAGAGGGACATTGCTCCAAATCAGGGATAGTCCCTCGAAATCAGGGACAGTTGGGAGCTATGCAACAATGCGTTAGAAATGGAGCTGGGAAAAATTTGCACTCTTTGCCTTTCATTTGGTGTCAGCCTGACCCTGTGGAGTTGATGTACTAAAGGCACATAGACTGTGTACTTTGAAAAGTGCAGATTTTAGTAAATGAGGCAAAGCCAATCTTTGCAAAGAATCACGTGCAATGAAATAAAATAATTTTGCTTGTACATGATTGGATTATAAAAGCCAGTATAGCTTCTGCTCATTTACAAAGCTGTACTTTGCAAAGTGCACAGTCTATTTGCCTTTAGTAAATCAACTCCCGTGTGTCCTCACATGGAGGGTGAACCAGAGAAGAAAAAACTTGCCCTAAACAACCTGTACTGGTTTTTTAGACCCCTCGACAACCTGCACTGGTTGTCCTATTCCCTGTTGCATGTAAGCATGATGGAGATGCTCCTACCAAAAAATATATATAAATAATGCATGGGCAGCCTATAGTAATATATAACATTTTTATTAGTATACAAACAAAAATATCCAATTTGTACAGTATAATGCACTTTTTTGACGAACAAAAGTTTTTTCAGTGTTTGGACAGACAGTAGAAACAAAATACAGTAGGCCTTTTCATATTACATTTGAAGTGGGGTTCCACCCTAAAGTGGAACTTCCGCTCATCGGAACCCTCCCCCCCCTCCGTTGTCACAGTTGGCACCTTTCGGGGGGGGGGGGGGGGTGCAGATACCTGTCTAAGATAGATATTTGCACCCACTTCCGGGCATAGACTCCCACAGGAGTCTTTGCTGTTTCCTGTCCTGGCGCGCTGTCTGCTGGGACACACACGGGTCCCAGAGACAGTGCTGACTATTCTCATTGTGCTGCGCGACTTGCACTTGTGCAGTAGGAAACCGGGAAGTGAAGCCGCAACGCTTCACTTCCTGATTCCCTTACCGAGAATGGCGGCGGCAGCTGCCGAGAGCCGAGCGATCGATCGGCCTCAGCTGCTGACATAGCTGGACCCTGGGACAGGTGAGTGTCCACATTTATTAAAAGTCAGCAGCTGTAGTATTAATAGCTTCTGGCTTTTAATATTTTTTTTCCCAGTGGAATCCCTCTTTAATGAATCTGTTAAGATGTAACATTTATGGGTCAAACCACAGCCACATATGTGAAAGCCCAAAACAGAGTGGCATCAAACTGAATTTACTATGTTTATGGCTTTATGCCCAAATCACGGCAGATCATGCAAATCTGTCAAGGGAATTTGTGGAGACAGCAATGTAAGAGTTGACCTTTCTGACAGGTATAAAGTGCAGACACCTAGATGTTTTTCAGTCTTCCTGGTCATACAGCTCTGATCAGGCAAAGCACTTCCTGTTTGCCAGCTCTCTTGTACCCCTTAAATTTATGTTGACTTATCATTATGATGGGCAGGCCCACTGGCAAATAGGGGAGTGAGCAAACACTAAGAAAAGAGGAGTTGATGCAGGGCAATTGAAGTTCAGACTTTTCTGAATTCACTTGCTGCAGGTCTATGACTTACTAGCTAGAAAAGCCAGGATCAGATTGACAACCTCAGAGTCTGCACCTTCAGAAAACAATCAGCAATTTCCATATTTCTACCCTCATAGGTTTACAAAAAAGATTCATATGATTACCTAGAGTTCTCACTTCCAGGCAAATCATTTCAAGACAATTGCCTTCCATAGATTTGTGGCATTTCCTACATTTATTTTCTGCTTATTTTACATTGCAATTATGGTTGACTCAGATGTCATCTGCCCAAAACCTAGTAAAGGTTTTAGGAAGACTTACACTTTAATTAGTTATGGGAAATGTTATGTAGGTTTTTCTTGTGGTTTGAAGGTAAGATCATAGGTAACCAAATACCCATCATTGAACATATAAAGCTTGTGATCGTTGGGATTGTAACTCAGACTCTGTACATTTTCCATCATCTTGTCAAGGACAATGCTGACTTGCCCCTCTTTGTTTGTCTTGGTGTCATACATATAGAATATTTCTTCCTTTCGGGTATTAAGGGTTCTAGTTGCATACAGGACACCACAAATCATGAAAGCATTGGTGACAGCAGGTTTATACTGGGCAGTAGACCAAGTTCTCTCCACAGTCAGAGTGGTTGGGTTAAGCTTACTTATGAGCATGTTTCCGGAATTCTGCTCTGTAGAGTAGATGACCCAAAGCTCATATTCATCGCTAGCAAGGTCAATGTCTTGCCAGTTAGATGATGCGTAGGAGAAGCGATTGTTGAAGGTGGCATCTGTGAGTGTCTTCCTCTCCAAAGCACCAGTGTCTACTTTATATTTGCAGATGTCCCTAGTGTTGTAGCAGTTGTATATCATGGAGCCGTTGAACAAGATCATACCACCACCTTGACCACAGCCAGAATAGTCGATATTGTTGTAGGCCAGAGTCTTGGTGAGGACCTTATCTGTAGGTCTCTTGTAGAGCAAGAGATCATCATAAGTGGGGTAATAGCGGAACATATTCATGATACGACTGTCTGTGGTTAGAGGGGCCACCCAGTGTGTATCCTGCTCAGCACCGACGAAGGAGTCCTTTCCCCAACCTCCAAATTTGTAGTTGAAGCCTTGCCAGTTCAACTGCACCACAAATGGCTTGCTGATGTTTTTAAGACCACCGTGATTACAGGTGCCTGTGGATTTAAAAGGGAAATACATTTATCACAGCTGTCATGTAAGGTAAATAAGAGAGCCAGTTGCTAGGCGATCAGCTCTCCTCTCCTCACACGGAAGTTGTCAGTGATGAGAGGGAGAGCGGATCGCTGCAACCGGCGGTGATCAGTGAGTATGAGCTTTTTTTTAACAGCTCTTTACACACTGATCACCAGCCCAGTGTTCACACAACAGTGTCACCCCACAGTGTCCCCACACAGTAAAAACCCCTGTCCCACATATGTCCCAATAAAACCATCTGTCCCAGTGATCATCTGCACACATACAGTATCTCACAAAAATGAGTACACCCCTCACATTTTTGTAAATATTTTATTATACCTTTTCATGTGACAACACTGAAGAAAAATGACACTTTGCTACAGTGTAAAGTAGTGAGTGTACAGCTCGTATAACAGTGTAAATTTGCTGTCCCCTCAAAATAACTCAACACACAGCCATTAATGTCTAAACCACTGGCAACAAAGTGAGTACACCCCTAAGTGAAAATGTACAAATTGGGCCCAAAGTGTCAATATTTTGTCTGGCCACCATTATTTTCCAGCACTGCCTTAACCCTCTTGGGCATGAAGTTCACCAGAGCATCACGGGTTGCCACTGGAGTCCTCTTCCACTCCGCCATGATGACATCACAGAGCTGGTGGATGTTAGAGACCTTGCACTCCGCCACCTTACATTTGAGGATGCCCCACAGATGCTCAATAGGGTTTAGGTCTGGAGACATGCTTGGCCTTTACCCTCAGCTTCTTTAGCAAAGCAGAGGTTGTCTTGGAAGTGTGTTTGGGGTCTTTATCATGTTGTAATACTGTCCTGAGGCCCAGTCTTCAAAGGGAGGGGATCATGCTCTGCTTCAGTATGTCACAGTTCATGTTGGCATTCATGGTTCCCTCAATGAACTGTATCTCCCCAGTGCAGGAATCACTCATGCAGCCCCAGACATGACACTTCCACCACCATGCTTCGCTGTAGACAAGACACACTTGTCTTTGTACTCTTCACCTGGTTGCCATTACACATGCTTGACACCATCTGACACCAAATAAGTTTATCTTGGTCTCATTAGACCACAGGACATGGTTCCAGTAATCCATGTCCTTAGTCTGCTTGTCTTCGGCAAACTGCTTGCGGGCTTTCTTGTACATAATCTTTAGAAGAGGCTTCCTTCTGGGACGACAGCCATGCATACCAATTTGATGCAGTGTGCGGCGTATGGTCTTAGCACTGACTGGCTGACCCTCTACCCCTTTAACCTCTGCAGCAATGCTGGCAGCACTCATACGTCTATATCCCAAAGACAACCTCTGGATATGACACTGAGCATGTGCACTCACCTTTTTTGGTCGACTATGGCGAGGCCTGTTCTGAGTGGAATCTGTCCTGTAAAACCGCTGTATGGTCTTGGCAACCATGCTGCAGATCAGTTTCAGGGTCTTGGAAATCTTATAGCCTAGGCCATCTTAATGTACAGCAACAATTTTTTTTTCAGATCCTCAGAGAGTTCTTTGCCATGAAGTGCCAGTGCCCAGTATCAGAGAGTCAGAGCGATAACACCACATTTAACACACCTGCTCCCCCATTCACACCTGAGACCTTGTAACACTAACGAGTCACATGACACCGCCAAGGGAAAATGGCTAATTGGGCCCAATTTGGACCTTTTCACTTAGGGGTGTACTCACTTTTGTTGCCAGCGGTTTAGACATTAATGGTTGTGTGTTGAGATATTTTAAGCAAATGTACGCTGTTATACAAGCTGTACACTCACTACTTTACATTGTAGAAAAGCGTAATTTCTTCAGTGTTGTCACATGAAAAGATATAATAAAATATTTACAAAAATGTGAGGGGTGCACTCACTTTTGTGAGTTACTGTATATCCGTGATCATCTGCGCACATCTGTACATGATGATCTGCGTTCATCTGTCTGTGATCACGCAAACCAATTATTATACACTTAACTGGATTTTTTTTTAACAAAGACATGTAGCAGAATACATTTTGGCCTAAATATATGACAAAATTTGATTTTACCGTATATACCTGAGTATAAGCCGAGATTTTCAGCCTCTTTTTTGAGGCTGAAAGTGCCCCCCTCGGCTTATACTCGAGTCCCCGCCGTCTGTCTACTCGATCAGCGTGTCAAGCAGACAGACGGCGGCCATTCAACTATTCAAAAGCCACGCCTCCCTGTCTGTGATAGGCGGAACACTCAATTTCCCAGCAGTCAGTGGTCCGCCTATCACGGACATCCGCTCATCCTCATACTATGGACGAGGATGAGAGGATGTCCGTGATAGGCGGAACACAGACTGCTGGGAAATTGAGTGTTCCGCCTATCACAGACGGAGGCGCGGCTTTTGAACAGTGGAATGGCCGCCGTCTGTCAGACGAGAAGAGGTGCGGCGATCCTGGCATGGCCGCCGTATGTGCAGAAGCACACAGGCTCGGGACGCAGGCTCGGGACACAGGTAGGCTGGACACACAAGGCTGCACACACAGGGCTGGACGGACACACAGGGCTGGATGGACACACAGGGCTGGACGGACACACAGGGATGGACGGACACACAGGGATGGACGGACACACAGGGATGGACGGACACACAGGGCTGGACGGACACACAGGGCTGGACGGACACACAGGGCTGGACGGACACACAGGGATGGACGAACACACAGGGATGGACGGACACACAGGGATGGACGGACACACAGGGATGGACAGGCATGTCTCACCCTCGGCTTATACACGAGTCAATAAGTTTTCCCATTTTTTTTGTGGTAAATTAGGGGCCTCGGCTTATATTCGGATCGACCTATACTCGAGTATATACGGTATTTGATTTTTTTTTTTAAACGGAATAGAAAATATTTTTTTTTCAAAATATTCACTCTTTTTTCGCTTATATCGCAAAAAATAAAAAAATCAAGTGGTGAATAAATACCACCAAAAGAAAGCTCTATTTGTGTGAACAAAATGATAAACATTTCATTAGTGTACAGTGTAGCATGACCGTGCAATTCTGACTGAAAGTGCGAGAGCACGGAAAGCTGAAAATTGGTCTGGGAAGGAAGGGGGTGAAAGGGCCCAGTATTGAATTGCTTAAAGGGATAATGTAAAAAAAATAAAATAAATAAACATAAAAGAAAAAGAAAATTTAAGCGCCCCATTCCTCTGCCAGGGTTTATCTCTGCATAGAGATACAGACTAGCCAAACAGATTTTAGCTAATTCAACTCAGATAAGTAAAACATTTATTCTGAAATTCATTAAAAAGTTTAGCCTCTCACTTACCATAACTGACTGGTGGAGGTAGAGCAGGAGCACCCTCATTTTTCTCGCACTCCTCCAACTTCTTACGCAGAAAAGCAATTTCCCGCCTCACGGCCAAAACATTGTTCTTGTCGTATGATTCCAGCTGGCTCACCATAACTGAGATGTTGTGGATCTAGGAGAAGAAGAATGCAAGGAAGAAGGGAGATATATTAAAGAAAAGATAAATTAAAACCAGCACAGTAAGGCATAAGAGGATAAAAGAACCATAGAGGCAGAATGAATGGATAAAAAAGGATGGACAGGGACGTATGTAGAGACATTTAAAGTGGGAGTCCGCCGGGACTCCGCATTTTTTTTTTTTTAAAAGCCAGCAGCTACAAATACTGCAGCTGCTGACTTTTAAAATAGTGATACTTACCTGTCCAGCACGCCCGCGATGTCGGCACCCGAAGCCGATCTCCCGATCGTCTCTCGGGTGCTGCCGCCGCCATCTTGGGTATGGGAATCAGGAAATGGAGCCTTTCGGCTTCATTTCCCGGTTCCCTACTGCGCATGCGCGAGTCGCGCTGCGCAATAAGGACGGTCCCGCTGCCTCTGGGATCTGTGTGTTTCCCAGCAGGCAGCGGGGGACTTTCGGAAAGGGGCGTAATCTACGCCCCTTTTCGCAGAGAGCTATCCCGGAAGTGGGTGCAGATACCTGTACTGTACAGGTACCTGCACCCCCCTCCCCCCTGAAAGGTGCCAATTGTGGCGCCGGAGGGGGGGAGGGTTCCGATGAGTGGAAGGTCCACTTTAGGGTGGACCTCCGCTTTAAAGACTTATTGACAATGCCAAAAATGCTTGTAACTAGTAGTAAGTGAACTTTATAAGGCTGGGTTCACAATGTTTTTGGGTGTGGCTCACAGCAGGGGTCTGGTGCATCCCTGTTCTCTGTTTCAGAGACAAATTAGCCCCAAATTTTTTGCCTGAATTCCGACCTAAAACGAAGCCAAAGATGCACAGGACTCTTGTGCAATCCACTCCGCAGCTCTCTCTCTTCCCTTCATCCAATGGTACAGTGCTGGGTGCTTGAATGGGCAATGGCTTGGGCCCAAGTGCTGAACACGGGGGCAGGCAGAGTCCTTAGCCCCATATAACTTTCAATGTAGAGTTTACACAGAGTATTTTTTTTTCTCTAAATGCAATATGAGTTAAAGTTGTGGGGAATGCAGGTCATTAAGTGAGCCTGTTTGTTTGCTCTGTATACAAATTAAACACTTGTTACCTGAGGCTAGGACTCAGTGATGGGGAACCTTGGCACCCCAGATGTTTTGGAACCACATTTCCCATGATGCTCATGCATTCTGCAGTGTAGTTAAGCATCATGGGAAATGTAGTTCCAAAAGATTATGTACAAGTGTTTGCATATTGCATATTTTTACTCAATATTTTAAATCTGGGGGGAAAAAAAACAACACAGTGGATTTTGATCAATAATTAAGGTAGAATCGTGTCTTACGTAAATTATTGATAACGTCCCTGTTTCCACCATGTAATCTCATAATCTGATTGATTGAAATACGATCATATTCATGAACAAAATATCTTGTCATATCTGGTGACAATTGATGAAAAACAATTGATAATTTTCCACCCTGGCTAATTGATTAACCTCCCTGGCGGTATGATTCAGTCTGGAAAAAGGTGCTGAAAGCGGTACAATTATTTTGCATGGAAATCTGGCTTTTATTTTGTAGTCCTGTAATTCTTAGGAATAACGCTCTGAAATCTGTTCAAACCAGAGTCTAGCGGACATCCCGGGTATGATAAAGTTTATAATATAATAAAGAATAATAAAAATTATTCAATAATGTAATCAAATCCAAAAAAAAATGAAAAAGGGACATGTTTTGGTTGCTATGGACAATCTCCAAATTACAAGCAGTAAAAAACAGTATTTATAATATAAAAGTGCATGCAGGGCATTGCACAAACCACTAGGGACAAAGGGGGTGTGTATTTTTTACTACAGCACTGTAATCTGTAAGATTACAGTGCTGTGTGTGTTTTGTGTCTTTTTATATTTTTGAATTTGCCGCCGTTCTCCGCTCCCGTGCGTCGTAACGCCGCAGGGAACGGAGCTCGGCGGCATTCGGCACTGTGAATCGAGCGCAGGACGGCTCGATCACACAGCGCAGCGGACATCGCTGGATCCAGGGGACAAGGTGAGTAACGCTCCCTGTGTCCTCCCCTGCATCGAGCGGGGCAAGCCCGAGTCTGGCTCGGGGTTACCGCTATTGTAATGAAATTCCCAACCCGAGCCAGACTCGGGATTACCGCTGAGGAGGTTAAGTTTGACCAAATCTAATTGAAAGGTAATCTAAGAAAAGTTATGGCCTTTAGATTGTTTGCAGATTTGATCATTTTAATTGCATTGCACATTGATTGCATAAACAAATTAATAGGTTTGTGGCCACCATGAGCGAGATCCTGCTCGCAGCATGTCTCAGTGACCACATTGGGAAATCTCAAAGGAAACACAGACAATATAATCCAGACAGATGTTCTGATCTTTCCCCCAACCCGAAACAAAAAAGAAGTTAGGCTTTAACAGATTTAAGAGGAACTGCAGTCTGCTCACATAATTTGTAATAAAAATATCTTTGCCATTCTGAAGCTTCCCTCCAACCACTTTGCATATTATTTTATATATACTGTAATTCTGTACTTGCCAAATATGCTGCAGAAATCTCCCTCTACTAAGTTTGGCTGCATCCATTTTAATTGTGGGCAGCTGAGCTGCTTCCTGTTCACTTCCTGGATTTACACAGACACACACCTCCAGCTCTGCAGCTCTCATTGGCCCCCGCATGACTCATCCCCTCTCCCTTCCTGGCAAACTCTCAGGAGAGGGAGAGAGAAGGATGTGTATGATGTTATACGCCTAGGCTAATGACCAGACAAGAAACAGGAAGTGGGCTGTAAAAGGTATTTACTGGCAGAAAAAAAATGTTTTACTACCCAAAGTTACAACAACAAGGGTAGAAGATTTAATAGATGGAAAGTTGAAAAAGTTACAGAAGGTCCGATTTTTATAGTTTAAACATGCAGCTGAAAAACATAACAATTGTGAGCTTACCTCCACAAAGAGTGATTCCACCAAGGTGCTGGACCCATTGATGGACTGTTTGAGCCTGATCACCAACGACTCCATTTCTCTGATCTCCAGTTTAAGTAACTCAAAGTCCAGTTCAGTGAAGGAGATACCACCCAGCTCAACGATCTCTACACGCCGAGTCAGGTTCTTCAGCTTTTGTACATACTCAGTCAATGTGGCTTGATAACTTTGTATCTAGGGAAGAAAAATAGTCAGTATTTGCTCTGTATAACTGAAGATAGAACTTTCTAGAAAGAAACATTAAAAAAATCAGTTTTATTAAAGTATCATTAAAGTGATTGTAAGAGCAAATTTTTTTAATTAAAACAATAAACATGTAATACTTACCCACTATGTGCAATGGTTTTGCAAAGAGCAGCCTCAATCCTCCTCTTCTCAGGTCCCCCGCTGGTGCTCCTGGCTCCTTCCCCCGCTGACTACCCCATAGCAAACCGATTTCTATGGGAGCACTTTTGTGGGTTTTCTCCTGAGCCCGTCTCTGTGTGTCAATGGCCTCGGCTCCGCCCCACCCCCAGCTCCCTCCTCACTGGCTGTGATTGGCAACACCAGGAGCCAATGGCTCTTGCTGCTGTCTCTGAGCCAATGAGGAGGGAGAGAGCCGAGAGAGCCATTGCACTCATGCATATCACTAGATGGAGATTGGGTTCAAGTAAATATAAGAGGGGCTGGAGGGGGAAGGCCCTGTCCCCCATGGAGAGCCATCTATTCCACAAGCCTACATGAAACCTATAGGCTAAGTGGTGGCATGTGATGAGATTCTATTTTTACAGCTTATGTAAGGAACCAGTGTAAGTATGCAGAGGTCTGAATCCCTGTGCAACACAAATAATGGCTGACATGGTTGGTGGGTGACAATCAGAACTCTTGGAAGAAGCTTAGCCCCCATAAAAGCAGCTTTTACAGTGCTACATCATATGGCACTAAAGAACCTAATGTGTAAATACATTTTTACAATTAAAAATGACCTAATTTGCCCTCAGTCCTTACCCTGGTGATCTCCTGGTTGACACTGATGCTCAGTTTCTGGTTTGATATCTCGATAGCTTCCAGACGATCTGCTGGGAATGTAGCATCGGGAAGGATAACAGAACATTGGCATACTTCTTGTTCATTCACTGTGCCTGTGCTGTTTATCTGTGCAGGAAAGTGGAAAGGAGTAAGTCAAAAACATTTACCCAACAATATTGTTATTTCTTCTAAAGACAGGGGGTATCTAGCGCAGTCTACTATGAAGATCATCAACCAATATGACCAAGGGACATCATCGAAGTAATCATCTTATGGAGTTAATTTACTAAGGGAGTGAATACTGTTTACTCAGCTCTAGAAAGGTAACTATATTCTCTTTGGATTCTCAAATATGTGCAAAGGAAAAATAAAAAGGGGTTGACTTACTAAAACTGGAGAGTGCAAAAGTTGGTACACCTCTGCATAGAAACCAATCAGCTTCCATTTTTTTTGTCAAAGCTTAATTAAACAAGCTGAAGTTCGAATTTGATTGGCTACCATGCACAGCTGCACCAGATTTTGCACGCTCCTGTTTTAGAAAATCAATCCCAAATAGTTTTAATATAATGAATAACTGAATATAGTGCCTTATAATAATAACTGAATTGTTATATAGGTATTAAAAAGTCTATTGCATTATTTAAACAAAAACAAAATTGAAAGATTATAACTAAGTGGATGAAATACACTTACAAAATGTAATTGCATTTAACACTTATATATTCCAATAGGCATGCAAATTAACACCAATACATATTATTTCTAACTGGGAGGATACTGATTTCAGTGTTCTGCAGTGGAGCATCAGATTTTGTGAAACATAATCCCATTCAGCATCAGATGCTCACTGTGATTTACAGAAGCAGTAAATTCTGTCAAAAAACATAAATTATATTTCCCTACAATATGGCAAACTGGGGGATTTTTATTCAATTTAACTTAATCTGAATTTGCCCAAAAAAATTGCTATGCATCTAATGTAACTATACCGGATTATTTCAACAAAACTTTGGCTACATAGCAAATTAAAAAAATAAGATTTTCTCTTGTGTTTGTGCGTTTTACACTTCTACACGCAAAACACTAACTGTGTTAGAGGAACACATGTTTCCCAAATTACCGTAAGCTGTTCACATCTTTGTGCAGCATTGCAAAATAATGAGGCTTGCTGTTTATCTGTGCATTTTCATGCACTGTAAAAAAAGCCCCATATACACTATCAGTTTTTCTGCTGAGTTTTTCTTTCAGATTTACCAAAACCATGTAATATGAGGTCAAACCTTAGGAGTTTCAAAACAAGTATAAAACAAGTATTAACACATTAAAAATGTACTTTAAATCCATATTTAAAATGCATATTAATGCGCTACAATTGAAATGAAGAAATACACTTAAAAAAATTATAAATAAAACGAAAACAGGCATGAATAGATGTGTACCTAGTCTAGGCTCCATGCACACTAGCGTTTTGTTTTTTTCCACCAAAAAAAACACACTGAGAAAAATGCTGGATAAAAAAGGCTGATAATAGCTTTTTTTAGTAGTGTTATAGCAGCGTTTAGGAGTGTTTAAGAGCACTTAGGAGTCTTAGTGTTTTATTTGTATTGCTGCAGTGAAAAGCGGTACTAGCTTGTAGCGTGCATGGAGACATAGGATAAGACTTATTAGCTTCTAGGAGCAGAATTTTTTTAATAACAGCTTCTATGAACACTGCACCCTAGAAGTTCTATGAACTTCTAGGGTGCATGGAGCCTAAGGGCAGCTTCACACTGAGGCTGTTTTTCGACATTTTAGCACTAGAAATAGCCTCTGAATAACGCCTGAAAACACGCCTTCCATTCATTTCAGTGTGACTTTTCACACTGGGGCGGTGCGCTTGCGAGATGTTAGGAAAAGCCCTGCAAGTAGCATCTTTGGGGCAGTTTGGGAGTGGCACACACCACTCCCAAAGCGCCCTGCCCATTGAAAGGAATGGGCATCACCTGAAAAGCGCAGCTTTTAACCCTTTTTTTGGGGTTAAAAGCACCCCGCTAGTGGCTGAAAAGCGCCACTAAAACGTCAGTAAAGAGCAGCTAAAATGTGCAGCGCTTTACCGCTAGCTGGCAGCCCCAGTGTAAAGGTCAGTCCATCTAAAAGCAATATTTAATTATTATACTCTATTGAGCTCTGCTACCTAGTGGATACAAGCCCAGGGTCTCCAGCAGTAAAATCTCCTTGCCATAGTTCCTAGCTTTGTTCCTGCCCCCCTCAGATGATAAGAATAAGAAATGAGACAGGGAGAGAGGGATTTACTTAGAACTCTATGGCAGAAATGCAGACTCAAGTGAAGAACTATAAAACCGTTAGATGGTTTAAAAACCAAGAGTTGAAATAAAACTTTTGATTGGACTGGCCCTGTGTATTTCAGAAGCCTATAATGGAACAAGACAGATAATGACATTGTAAAGCACTGCACAAACTGTTGGCACTATATAAATCCTCTATAATAATAATAATAATAATAATAATAATAATAATAATAAAAAAGAAGGTCAGAGTAGTAGTCTTTAGAGAAAAGAAGAGATTCTGGACACTCACCAGGTAGACTGCATGACCATGCAACAAGCCCACAGCGAAGATCAGGAGTGAAAGCATCTTGTCCCTTTCTTGGTCCTCGCTCTTGTCCCTGTCTTGTGATGGGACACTGCCAGCTCTATTTATGGGGACAATTTAGGGAGGAGTGACCACTAGGAATTTCCACATTCCCTTGAGTTGTACATCCCCCTCCCCCCATCGTTCCTTTCAAAGACACACACACCCTGTTTTGTGCCCAAGTCTTGCAAAATCTTGCTGTTGACATAGGTGTAGTAATGTCCTTCTAAATCTGTATATGAAATCTGCTGTGCTGTAAAGGAATTTAAAACGTTGAATGTCTGGGAATTGTTACTGATAGTTTCCTGGAACTCAGCATCAGAGCAGAAGCATATAAAGGTGCAAATAATGGGGACAAAGCCATGTAAATGGAGGAAAATAGAGAGAGAAATCCCCAGCAAAGATGACCGAATTAAAAGAGAATACGTTTAACTTCAGAAATTACCCTGACTGAGTTTGACACAGGAGGTTTAGAGCATACATTTTCAGCTTGATTTTACTTATTTATTACAAATACTTATATAGCACCATCAATTTACGCAGCGCTTTATATATATATATACATATATATATATATATATATATATATATATATATATATATATATATATATATATATATATATATATATATATACATCCCCATCAGCCCCTGCCTTCATAAAGCTTATTATCTAATATTTACCTAATAAAATCTTAACACCTTTAAAACCCTCATCAGGTAATTTTTGAGTCCCACTAGGGAGATCTCCCTTCACTTCCTGCTGTGGAGACACAAGAGGAAATTGAGTTTTCTGGACGTTCTCAGAGATTTGACACAGGAATTGGTGTCCCTTTTGGAGGATTCCCCTCACATCTTGTTCTGGTAACAACTCAAAATGTGTGTATTTCCCCTAACGTTATGTCTCGGGGACAATGATCACCAGAACAAATGGGGTGAATCTCCCCACTGGAGATACACACAGTAATAATAAAATTGACAGAGGGTTTTATCCTACAATAAATAGTAAAAAATGTTCCACGAGATGCAACAAAATAGCATGCAGTTAATGTGCGCAAATGTGTTTAACCAAAACAACTATAACAAAAATAAAACAAAATGCGCATAAGGGATAAATACAAAATTACAAAAAACAAAAAACTTTTATTGAAGCACACAATGCTAAAAACAGGATTGATACTCCCCAGACCAAAAATCCCCACAATGTAATTAACAACATTATCAACCCTTCTTTAACCACTTCCCGTCCACGCTATAGCTGAAAGATGGCTGCATCACAGACCTAATTTGCCAGGAGGGCGTCCATAGGCGTCCTCCCATGTTCGAGAGACCTAGGCGCCCCCTGCAGGCTGAGCCCGGCACACTCTGTGATCAGCGAGTCAGCAAATGGTCAGATGGAGGAGCAGGCATTTGGCAGTCAGCCTTTGTCGTGGGCGGTGTTTTTTTTTCCGGGTCCATCGGTACGGCAGGCGGCATGAGTGACAATGGATCTACAACAGGGGACATTGTTTTTTTTTTTTAATACAGAAAATTAAAAAAACTGTATGGGTGTTTTTATTTCTTTTTGACACTTTTTTGGTGAATGAGTAGGGCTACCCCCTACTCATTCCCATGGGTGGCGTACTGAGATCTGGGGGGTTGTGGAGAAGAGGCCCTTGTCTCCATCAACATAGGACAAGCTGTTTTGGGGTGGGGGAGGGGAGCAGATCCCCAGAGAACACCAGTTTTGGCAAAAGTAATCGGGCGGAGAATGTATGTGATGTCACCGTGTACCGGTAGGCTGAAAGATACTGCAGCCGGCATGTTTTTAATGTGAAGCTTGATATTAACTGCATAAATGTAAGCATATTTAACCATTTTTAAGAAACCATTTCCTGCTGTGTTAGCCCTTGTACACACGGTCGGAAATTCCAACCACAAAATCCGTCTGATTTTTTCCGACAGATTTTGTCTGAAACTGGTGTTGCATACACACAATTGGACAAAGTTGTTGGAAAATCCGATAGTTTGGAATGTGATGACATTCATTACATTGGGACTACGTTCAGGCTAGTAGCCAATAGCTTTGGTCTCGTAATTTGATCTGAGCATGCGTGGGACTTTGTCCGATTGGAATTCTCTACCGATCGGAAAAAGTCAGATCCGATCATGTTGTCAGAAAATTTTATATCCAGCTCTCAAACTTTGTTGGTCGGACATTCCGACGGAAAAAGTTTGATGGAGCCCACGGTCGGATTATCCAACAACACAGTCCGATCGGACATTTTCCAAACGAATTTTCACCGATCCGACTTGGAGTCTGGTGGATCTGCACCCCAGGCCATGAGAGCCCTGGGGGCTGGTCAGGAGGACCAGAGCCAAACAATCAGAAAGCACTTCTGGACCTGAACCCTGAAGCACGTGACGTACCCTCTCCCAGAATGTACAGGAGGAAAGACACTCCCACTGGGCTGGTTCCGAGAGAGAACTGGCACTTAATGCACCCAACTGAACTGCTTTCTAGCACCTGCCAGGGATGACAGCGCCACCTACTGTATGGTCAAGCAGAACACAATGCAATCCAGCCAGACTAGTACTGAGGCCAAAATTTAGAGTAATTAAACCCAAAACCAAACTATGGTTCCAGGAAGATTAAATGCCAAAAACACATAGTGTGTGCTCTTCAGGAGCCGACACTACATATATATATATATATATATACATAGACATTTTCTTTGCATTTTGCTAGATTATATCGATTATTTTCACCTATTGACTCAATAATACACCCTGCTAGGCTGCTCTTCAGCTGGGTGTAGTTGCTCTTCACTATTTTAATTTTGCTATTTATCTTTGTGGGAGCACAATGTGTTAAGCGGCAACTATTCACACATTCATTGACTTATACAGTAGCACAGAAGTAATTTTCAGTTTAATTTGGAGTTTTATATTGCAGCAGTCATTTTTTGTATTTTGGATCAGGTGACAAGCTAATAATACCTATTATGTACAGTATATTAAAGCAAAAAGTGATTGGACAAGGGTGGGAAGCCCTATGTGATCGCTATTGTCCTCCTATTGATGTGACAGCACCCATTTGCACAATGCCCCCCACCCCACCCCTCACTCAGGGCAGTCACAAAGGTTTTATTGGAAGAAAAACCCCACTGGAAATTTCCAGATTTCAACACTGATGTTTTTTTCCTTTGAAGTCTGGTTTATTGCAGCTCAGCAGGAGAGCATTAAAGATAATGGGAAGAGACTTTGCTTGTATACATAGTTTAGCTTTTACATCACAATATCTATATATACATGTATGGTAAATGGTAAAATTGTAACAACTCTCCTACAGTGATCTGCACTGTGCAGTAATCCAGCATCCAATCAAAATTCATTGTTCAACTCTCAATCTTTAATTAACTAAAACTTGCCTGCTGGCCATACATTCTGCACTTTTCTTTCCTTCAGGCCGTGGTTCTGTTGATTTCCCCGTCAACACAGTCAGCCATATTCGCCTAAAAGCTTTATTTTTATACTCTGGCATTCATTCTCTTTACCCGCCTCAGATTCATGTGATAACATTCACCGATCAGGCATAATATTATAATCACTGACAGTTAAAGGGAATATCTCATCACAATGGCATCTGAAAATTGGTGGGATATATTAGGCAGCAACTGAACATGTTGCCCGTAAATTTGATGTGGTGAAAACAGAAGAAAAAATGGGAATCGAAGTTTGTTGTGTATGGGGCTGTGAAGCCCATGGTTACTAGGGATGAGCCTTACCCTGACAAATGCAAGCTCAACCGGAACATCATGTGTTTGTTTGCTCGCCAACGAACCGAACATATGGGGCATTCGTGGTAAATTTGAGCGCCAGGGAACATCCCATAATGCACTGCGAGATCGGAGTGCATTGACGTCTGATGATTGGCCAAAGCATGAACATGACTTGCATGCTTTGGCCAATCACAGCACTCTGCTGCGAGAGCCATAATTGGCCAAAGGCAGGGTGCAGGTTAGTTAGTGGCAGTGTATTTAATATATATATATATATATATATACATATATATATATATATATATATATATATATATATATATATATATATATACACACACACACACACACACACACATATATATATATATATATATATATATATATATATATATATATATACACAGTATCTCACAAAAGTGAGTACACCCCATTCATGTTTAAGCCGCTGGCAAACAAAAGTGAGTACACCCCTAAGCCCTTGTACACACGGTCGGAGATTCCGACAACCAAATCCGTTGGATTTTGTCCGTTGGATTTTGTCCGACGGATCTTGTCAGAAACTGTTGCATACACACGGTCAGACAAAGTTGTCGGAAAATCCGATCTTTCAGAACATGATGACGTAATTTCATTACGATGGGACTACATTCAGGCTAGTAGCCAATAGCTTTAATGTAGGAATTTGATCTGAGCATGCGTGGCACTTTGTCCGATCGGAATTCTCTACACATGATCAGAGTATGTCCGATCGGAGCAGTTTGTCGGAAAATATTTCCGGCAAGTTGTAAAATTTTGTCCGACGGATATTCAGACGGAAACAGTCCGATGCATACCACACACAGTCGGAATATCCGACAAAACGCTCCGATAGGACACATTCCGACGGAATCTCCGACCGTGTGTACAAGGGCTAAGTGAAAATGTCCAAATTGAGCACAATTAGCCATTTTCCCTCCCCGGTGTCATGTGACTTGTTAGTTTTAAAAGTCTCAGGTGTGAATGGGGAGCAGGTGTATCAAATTTGAAGTTATCACTCTCGCTCTCTCATACTGGTCACTGGAAATACAGCATGGCACTTCATGGCAAATAACTCTCAGAGGATCTGATCAAAAATAGTTTTTTTCTTAAAAATCGTGGCCTAGGCTATAAGAAGATTGCCAATACCTTGAAACTAAGCTGCGGCACGATGACCAAGACCATACAGTGGTTTAACAGGACAGGTTCCATTCAAAACAGACCTCACCACGGTCAACCAAATAAATTGAGTGCACATGCTCAGCGTCATATCCAGAGATTATCTTTGGGAAATAGATGTATGAGTGCTGCAGGCATTGCTGCAGAGGTTTAAGGGGTGGGGGGGTCAGCCTGTCAGTGCTCAGACCATACACCACATGCTGCATCAAACTGGTTTGTATGGCTGTCTTCCCAGAAGGAAGCCTCTTCCAAAGATGAGGCACAATAGAGCCCACAGTTTGCTGAACACAAGCAGACTAAGAACATGGATCACTGGAACCATGTCCTGTGGTCCGATGAGACCAAGATAAACTTATTTGATGATGGTGTCAAGTGTGTTTGGGGGCAACCAGGCGAGGAGTAGGGATGAGCTTCGAGTTCGAGTCGAAATCATGTTCTACTCGAACATTGCCTGTTCGCCTGTTCAGCGAACAGTGAACAATTTGGGCTGTTCGCAGCAAATTCGAAAAGCCGGAACACCCTATACAAGTCTATGGTAGAAATCTAAAGTGCTCATTTTAAAGGGTAATATGCAGGTTACTGTCCTAAAAAGTGTTTGGGGACCTGGGTCCTGCCCCAGGGGACATGGATCAATGCAAAAAAAAGTTTTAAAAACGGCCGTTTTTTCAGGAGCAGTGATTTTAATAATGATTAAAGTGAAACAATAAAAGTGTAATATTCCTTTAAATTTCGTAGCTGGGGGGTATCTATAGTATGCCTGTGAAGGGGCGCATGTTTCTGGTGCTTAGAACTGTCGCTGCACAAAGTGTCATTTGTGCAGGAAAAAAAGTCTTTTAAAATCACTTGCGGCTAAATTGTCGGGTCTCCGTAATACAGAGAACACTCAATGAGTGTTCTCTGTATTAGCCGACAATTCATTCATTCATTGATTAAAAAAAGAAAAAAGCGTGGGGGTTCCCCTAAATTCAATTACCAGGCCCTTCAGGTCTGACATGGATATTAAGGGGAACCCCGTGTCAAATTAAAAAAAAAAATTGACGTGGGGGTCCCCCCAAATATCCATACCAGACCCTTCAGGTCTGATATGGATATTAAGGGGAACCCCGCATCAAATTTAAAAAAAAAATTGACGTGGGGGTCCCCCTAAAACCTGCGTTACATCAGAGGGGGTGGGGTCACCCACACGTCACTGGGGAACCCCTGGCTTCCCTCTCCTGCGTCAGAGGGGCGGGGTCAGGTGACGGGTGGCCCCGCCCTCCCAATATAAGAAACGTCAGCGCTGGGCTCTCTGCAGTGTCTCCGGAGAGGAGACAGAAGAAGGATGTATGGACAGCGCTGGACTGAGAGATTCCCCCGTCGCTGGATATGATCATCCATCGCTGGACCCCGGAGATCCGTCGCTGGATAGCAAGAGTGGATTAGCACCGCTGGAATCTTTTTTTTTTTTTTTTCATTTTTAATAAAGGAATTTTTCAAAAGTGTGTTTGTCTTATTTAACCATTTTGACACTTTCTTTGTGAAATGGTAGGGGTACTTTTGTACCCCCTTACCATTTCAAACAGGGGGGGGGGGCGGGATCTGGGGGTCCCCTTGTTAAAGGGGGCTTCCAGATTCTGATAAGCCCCCCGCCCGCAGACCCTCACAACCAACGGCCAGGGTTGTGAGGATGAGGCCCTTGTCCTTATCAACATGGGGACAAGGTGCTTTGAGGGGTCACAGACCCCCAAAGCATCCTCCCAATGTTGAGGGTATGTGGCCTGGTACGGTTCAGGAGGGAGGGGGGGCCGCTCTCTCGTCCCCCCCTCTTTTCCTGCGGCCTGCCAGGTTGCGTGCTCGGATAAAGGGTCTGGTATGGATATTTAGGGGGACCCCCACGTCAATTTTTTTTTAAATTTGATGCAGGGTTCCCCTTAATATCCATATCAGACCTGAAGGGTCTGGTATGGATATTTGGGGGGACCCCCACGTCAATTTTTTTTTAAAATTTGACACGGGGTTCCCCTTAATATCCATGTCAGACCTGAAGGGCCTGGTAATTGAATTTAGGGGAACCCCCACGCTTTTTTTTTTTTTTTTTAATCAATGAATGAATGAATTGTCGGCTAATACAGAGAACACTCATTGAGTGTTCTCTGTATTACGGAGACCCGACAATTTAGCCGCAAGTGATTTTAAAAGACTTTTTTTCCTGCACAAATGACACTTTGTGCAGCGACAGTTCTAAGCACCAGAAACATGCGCCCCTTCACAGGCATACTATAGATACCCCCCAGCTATGAAATTTAAAGGAATATTACACTTTTATTGTTTCACTTTAATCATTATTAAAATCACTGCTCCTGAAAAAACGGCCGTTTTTAAAACTTTTTTTTGCATTGATCCATGTCCCCTGGGGCAGGACCCAGGTCCCCAAACACTTTTTAGGACAGTAACTTGCATATTACCCTTTAAAATGAGCACTTTAGATTGTGAACGTTCGAGTCCCATAGACTTTAATAGGGTTCTAAAGTTCACACGAAGTTTAGGTCTGTTCGCAGCTTCTGGTGCGAACCGAACAGGGGGGTGTTCGGCTCATCCCTAGTGAGGAGTACAAAGACAAGTGGGTCTTGTCTACAGTCAAGTATTGTGGTAGGAGTGTAATGGTCTGGGACTGCATGAGTGCTCCCGGGACTGGGAAGATACAGTTCATTTAGGGAACCATGAATGCCAACATGTACTGCGACATAATGAAGCAGAACATGATCCTCTCCCTTTAGAGACTGGGCCGCAGGGATGTATTCCAACATGATAACGACCCCAAACACACCTCCAAGACAACCACTGCCTTGCTAAAGAAGCTGAGGGTAAAGGTGATGGACTGGCCAAGCTTGTCTCCAGACCTAAACCCTATTGATCATCTGTGGGGCATCTTCAAACAGAACGTGGAGGAGCGCAAGGTCTCTAATATCCACCAGCTCTGTGATATCATCATGGAGGAGTGGAAGAGGACTCCAGTGGCAACCTGTGAAGTTCTGGTGAAATTTATGCCCAAGAGGGTTAAGGCAGTGCTGGAAAATAATGGTGGGCACACAAAATATTGACACTTTGGGCCCAATTTGGACATTTTCCCTTAGGGGTGCACTCACTTTTGTTGCCAGCGTTTTAGACATTAATGGCTGTGTGTTGAGTTATTTTGAGGGGACAGCAAATTTACACTGTCATACAATCTGTACACTCACTACTTTACATTGTAGCAAAGTGTCATGTCACATGAAAAGATATAATTAAATATATATATATATCCCCTTGCAGATGTGCGTACTCGCAGGTTTCAGCAGGTTTCTTCATTTCCAAGAATGTATGGTAAAAAATTAGGTCACCTGGGGGTCCCTACTTTCAAAAAAAAAGATTTTGGGGGGTTTTGTACTGTCCTGGCATGTTTAATATGTTTTATACAGGTAACTAAGGGCAACAGTTTTAATTTTTTTTTTACTCTTTTTTCCCTTATATAGCAGAACAATTAAAAAAAAAAACATTCTACCAGGCCTGGGCCCGGATGCTGAACTTGATGCCCAAGGAGACTGAATGGGAGATTACATGCACCTTTACCCACAAGGGCTCACTTAACGTGGCAATTCAAGAAAACGTAAATAAAATTCTTTCTCAGTGGTACCGAGCTCCATCTAGACTCCACAAATTCTATCCCAATGTCTCCAATCTTTGTTGGAGATGTGGAATGGAAGTTGGCACTATGCTTCACATGTTGTGGTACTGTCCCATCCTTCAGCCCTTTTGGAAAAAAGTTCACAAAATCATTTGCAAAGTGACTTCTTATAGTTTGGATAATGCCCGGCGCAATTTCTTTTGCACCACACCTCCCTGTCGAAACAAAATGGTTATTAAAGTGATTGTAAATGTTCAACATTTTTTAGTTTGGATTATATGACATGAATAGGATTTGTTTATTGTGGCCAAGTCTTAGTAAATAAGAGTAAGCCAATAATAGCAGACTATATTGTTCTATAGCAGATACATTGTCACACCCTTAAAACATTTTTATTTTGTATTTTTGCTTTTAAATGTATTATATTTATTAACTCCCTGATTAGGCAGACATAATATTGCTTACTTGCTACTTAATTTACATACCAAACCATAGAATAGATTATTAGCATTGTTCAGTTCTAATACAAAACAAACACACCACGTTCATGCTGATCCCATTTTCTATGGACATTTTTTTTAAATAATATGTTGATAATAAGACAACTAAATTGGATTCCACGTCTACAGAAAAAGTGAACAGCATTGATAATTGTCCCCTTGCTGTCTATTTGCAGTACAGGGAGGTTCTGATTGGAATCAGTGATAATTCACCATGATATCTGTTTTTCATTTTGACTGCTTGTAATCAGCATGGATTTATACAGAATCGTTCTTGCCCTAACAATATATTAACCTTCTATGAAGAAGGGAGCTGCCATCTAGATTAACCTCCCTGGCGGTATGATTATTTTGGATTTTAGGTGCTAAAAGCGGTACAATTATTTTGCATGAAAATTTGGCATATTATATTGTAGTCCTGTAATTCTTAGGAATAACTCACTTAAATCTGTCTAAACCAGAGTCTAGCAGACATCCCGGGTATGATAAAGTTTGAAAAATGAAATCATAAATTATAATATAATAAATAACTATAAATAATTATACCAAATAATAATATAACAATAATAAAAATTATTCAATAATGTAATCAAATAAAAAACACTGAAATTTGCTCAGTTGCAGAATTGTCACTGTCATTACTTTTCAATATTTAATGACAGATCTCCCCACAAATCGCTATCGCTCAATTCTGCGAGTGATTCTAATTTATTATCGCTGTTTTCTAGCTGGTCTAAAATCATTTTTGATGTAAAGGGACAGTTTTGGTTGCTATGGACAATCTCCAGTTTCCAGTCAAGAACAGTTTTTATAATATAAAACTGCATGCAGGACAATGGGCAGAACACTAGGGACATTATATACATTATACTGTATGTATACTGTGTGTTTCACTTTTTGAATTTGGCGCCGATCTCCGTCCCCGTGCGTCGCAACGCTCGCAGGGAATGGAGATCCGCTCCATGATGAATTGAGCGGAGGACGAGCCACTCATACAGCGGGGGGACATCGCTGGATCCGAGGGAGAAGGTAAGTAAGCGTCCTCCTGCATACAGCAATGTGGTCCCGAGTCTGGCTCGGGGTTACCGCTTTTGGTACAAAATCTCCACCCCGAGCCAGACTCGGGAACACCGCCAGGGGGGGTTAAGAAAGGCCAGTGGATGTGGTGCATTTGGATTTTGCAAAGGCATTTAATACATTTCCCCACAAATGTTTACTGTACAAACTAAGGTATGTTGGTATGAACCATAGGGTGAGTACATGGATTGAAAACTGGCTACAAGGGCGAGTCCAAAGGGTGGGGATAAATGGGGAGTACTAGGAATGGTCCGGTGTGGTATGTGGGATCCCCCAAGGATCTGTCCTGGGACTAATCCTGTTTAATTTATTCATAAATGATCTGGAGGATGGGGTAAACAGCTCAATCTCAGTATTTACGAACGATACAAAGCTAAGCATGGCAATAACTTCTGCGCAGGATGTGGAAACCTTAAAAAAAGACCTAAATAAAATAATGGGGTAGGCAACTACATGGAAAATGAGGTTTAATGTTATAAAATTTAAGGTAATGCATTTGGGTGCCAAAAATACAAGTTACTCACTAGGCGGAGAACCTCTGGGGGAATCTAGGATGGAAAAGGACCTGTGGGTCCTAGTAGATGAAAGGCTCAGCAATGGCAAGCAATGCCAAGCTGCTGCAAGCAAAGCCAACAGAATATTGGCATGCATTAAAAAGAGGATTCACTCCAGAGATAAAACGATAATTCTCCCGCTCTACAAGACTCTAGTCTGGCTGCTTGAGTATGCTATGCAGTTCTGGGCACCAGTCACCAAGAAGAAACTGGAGAGAGTCTAGAGAAGGGCAACCAAGCTAATAAAGGGACTGGAGGACCTCCACTATGGAGAAAGACTACAAGCATTGAACTTATTCTCTCTGGAGAGGAGACGCTTGAGAGAGGATATGATATCAATGTACTGTAGCGCTTGGTTGCTACTAGTAACTAACATCCACCATGTTACCCTGCTGCCAGACCTCCATCTGTCACTTCTGAGACAATGAACAATCATTTGCATTGTTTGGTTTTATTTATTGGGGAATATAAGTTGGTTAGGGGACAGGAAATAGGGGATGCCCATAGAACAATTGCTTTGCCATCATATTTAAGAATTAGAATGAAAGGTTGAGCCATGAAGTACCGATGTACACATAATATCTACAGGCACTTCCCCTGCATAATACCATGCAGACTATTTCTCCTCCTCTGCACATCTTCTGCAGACTGTTGCTCCCAGGACTTCCACCACCCTGCACAAACTTACGCTGTAGATCATTATTCTTCCTGTCACATTATCCTCTTTTGACAAAAGAGACCACTCTGAACAGTCTCAGTTGATGGCTAGAATTGGTTGCACTGTTACAAGGTCAGAGGTCTGCAGTACCTCTCCCCGGAGCCTAGTAATTTAGTAACATGTGCTGATTGGTGGATTATTGCTCCCAGCTAGTCCAGCCTGCAAATCCTGTGCCCTCAGGCCGCAGCGATTTTACACACTCCCTACAGTATCTCCTCTGGCCTCGCACGCAGCTCCCCTGGCATGCCTCATCCAGAACTCCACTGTTGTCCAGTCACTGACCTTCTTCTGCCCCAAGTCCATGATGTAGAACTTTAACTGGACATACGTTCCGGCAGCCTCCAGCCTGTTGCTCCAGAACACTTTATCCATGACCGTGTAAAGATGAAACTCCCTCCCAGCTCTCCCGGGCTCCTCCGCTAGGCCTCGCACCCCCCCCCCCCCCCCACAGATGAGGATGGGGCCCCTGCTGCTACCTAGTACTCCATTTTCCACGTCTCCTGGCCAAAAACTCCTCCCCAGTGGGCTGTTACCTCAGCTTATATGGAAAGCCTGCCCACTGCCAATTCCCATTGGGGATTGGTCAGAGCTCCTCACATGAGCTGCCTGCCACTCCAGTCCTAGTTCCTGCCCTTCTTACAGATAATTATTCCTGGATGCAGGGGAGGAGCCTCAGAACTAAAGCACAGGTGGTCACACCCACTGCTGCACTAACCACTCCCTGCCCCCCAGATCAAAACAAGCAGGCCTAGCCTAAAACATAGGCCTGCCCAAATTTACCTGCACTGACAGTTTCAAAAACCCTCACTCTAGCACCTACCTATGGTAGAGGGTGCTACAATACAAATACCATAATGGCGCCCCTAGAATAGGGAAAAAACTTTTCAGTGAAAGGGAATTTAAAAAGACATGCAGCCATTCACTAAAATCGGAAGAGAAGCGGTTTAACCTCAAACTGCGTAGAGGGTTCTTTATTGTCAGAGCGGTAAGGATGTGGAAATCTCTTCCACAAGCAGTGGTATCAGCAGAGAGCGTTGATAGTTTTAAAAAACTATTTGTTGGGCACCTCAGTGACCACAACAAACAGGGATTTAATATTGACTATTGACATATAGGATATACTATTGACTATTGCCATATAGTATGTACTATTGACATAAATAGTGTACATACACACACACATCATAGGTTGAACTGGATGGACTGGTGTCTTTTTTCAACCTCACCAATTATCTAAATATGTAACTATAAGTTATAAGTACTAGCCCGGGGAAGACTTACATATAGAAGTGGCACCTTTAACAAGGGTGGACTTTCTTCTAATGGTGTGACCACCTATGCTTTGTTTGAGTGATATTAGTTAGACTACACTGGCTTAGCTATGATTAAGCACTATTGAGAGTGTGAAACACGCCAACTATTCATCCTGTACCCTGCTGCTGTTATGGACTTTTGTTACTCTTCACAATAAAGGCATTTGAATTGGAGTGCGGCTGTCCAGATTCATTTCTTCATCACTACATGCTGAGTCTGCACCTGTTGCTTCCACCTTGAGGAGAGGGTTACTTCAACACACCTACCTGGAGCAGTAACCATCTCTCCTACACTGGCTATAGTAAGAAAAAGTAAAGTACATACAACCACACTTATCAACTTTTTTGATTCATGTTGCCCTATATAGACAACTGCAGTAGAGTCTACATTCTTCTTACCTTCTCTTAGTTGACGGGGGTTGATTACCAACAAGAGGGTTTAGCATAGCAGGCTGAGTTCTGTTGTCTGTGTCAATAGATGCAGACAGTGAGGCTTGGAGCGAGCCAACACGAGCGTCCCCCCCCCCCCCCCCCCCTATATAGAGCTGGCTGCCTATGGGGGCACTTAGTGGGGGAAAGATTCAGAGGACCCAAGAAGAGGAAGTTTGGGGCCACTCTGCATCAGTGTTGCTTGAGGGCCTTTACTTGGGTCTATGATCATAGATAGGTGGTTTAGACCACTGGTTGAGTATGTAGGTCTTCGCAAAGAAAGGACAGGGAGGGAGAGTGATGATAAAGGGGAGTTTATAGTGAAAACTAGTAGGGATAAGGGCACAGTAGAAACTCTGGAAGGAGGGGAAGGAACAAAAAAAGATTGTTGGCAGTAATAAGTTGGGGGAAAAGGTCAGAGACCCATAGGGATGGCTTACAGAAGAGAGTTAAGGATGTATCCCTCGCTTTTAAATATACTGTATTTTAGTATCAGCGGAATATTGTTATGTTATACATCAATGACAGCAGGAAGTTTTGTGTTAAATCGATACATTGGCTAACTCAGTAGTCTGCAAATGCAAACAACTTGAAACATTGCATTTTTTATATATTAGGTTACTATCATTTTTACATTTAACATTAAGGGTTTTATTTTAACTCTAACCATTTTTATATTTTAGAGCTGGCATGTTAATTCCAATGCTGCAGAATGTTTTCGATTTTCTCAAATGTGCTTTCCCCATTAACCAGACCACAGACACACATATAAATACACAGTTTAAAAAATGTTGGGAAAATTTTATTTATTCAACCCACAGGAAACTGAGCAAATGAGGAAAACTTCAAAAGCAAGCTAAACAATAGAAACAATATCATTTCATTTATAAGACATTAGGCTTTGGCATGTATATTTGCACTGCAACCATTCACTGATTAATTATACATTCAATGATCTGAAACAATATCAGCACCTTTGTAAGACATTGAAAAGGCTAAACCAGTTTGATCCTAAGATCTTAGACAAAAAAGTTGTATAGGGTATTGATGTAAAAACAACAGTTAAACTATTAACTCTACTGCAAATATGAATAGAGAGATGGAAATTGATGGAACAGGAAACAGTGACTAGGTTATTAGTACCGTTGGCAGTAATATATTTTAAATAGTTATGTTTGAAAGGAGATAATTGACAGAGAGATAAAAGGACACCCTAGTCCCTGGGGTTCTTGGTAATTATTTGTAGAAAAGGAGTTGTTGGATATATTGTCAAACTTCAAGACAATGGGATTGATTTACTAAAGGCAACAGGGAATTTTCCCCTAGGCTAGCCATACCTATTAGGATTTCCTTCAGTCCCACAGGCTGAATGAGAAAAATCACTCAACTACCCATCCTCAAAAAAAAAGTGTTAATGAAGGAATCTCCTCTGCTGGCTGCTGTATACAGACAGCATCAGCATCTGTGACTGCATGAATATCTATCAGTGACTATATCTGATTAAATTTAGTCATCATTCGGCTGACAATTTTTCAGCTGGCTCCTTTAATTTTTCAATTGAGGTTTGTCGAGTTGTGTGGTGCCAACAAGGCCTCCAATAAATTGAGTTTTGGCAGAATTAGCAGGATAAGCTCTAGAAACTAGAGCTGTGCATGGCAATGACATCACTATGGGGGTGCAGACCACGCCAGGGTGACACCCACCAGATGGGTAAGAACCAAACTGTGGTGCCATTGTCATTCTCTCTGGTGGGAGCCATCTGCGGGAAGCAGGACAGCTCAGGTTAGAAGGCGGGGTTGCCTGACTTAACAGCTGGTGAGTGCTTGTTTGGATTTAGGGCGTTCCTAGCAACCAATCATCAGCTTAAAGCTCCCGCTGTGTCTTCAACCCCTGTGGCCTGTGTATGTACGATGAGACAGGAGGTGGAGTGATGGCAGGGGCAATATGGGGGGGAGACTGAGAATAGTAATGGGGGAAGGGGGGAGCTGTGGACAGCAATGGGTAGCTGTGGAGAAGCTGAGGACAGTAATGGGGTGCTGTGGGGGGCGGGGGTTGCTGAGGACAGTAATGGGGCACTGGGGGTGGGAACCTAAGAAGAGTAATGGGGGTCACTAAGGACATTCATTTGGGGGACTGAGGACAGTAATGGGGGGGGGACTGAGGACAGTATTGGGGTCACTGAGGACATTAATATGGTTGCTGAGGACATTAATGAGGTCACTGAAGACATTATTGAAGGGGTCTGAGGACATTATTGGGGGGGTCTGAGGACAGTAATTGGGGCCCTGAGGATCGGAATTAGGTCATTAAGGACATTAATGGGACTGAGAACATTATAGGGGGCCATGAGGACAGTAATGGGGGCCTGAGGACAGTAATTGGGTCACTGAGGATATTAATTGGGGGACTGAGGACAGTAATTGAGTCACTGAAGACATTATTGGGGGGCTGAGGACATTGTTGAGGGACTAAGGACAGTAATATGACAGGAATTGGGTCACTGAGGACAATAATGGGGGGGAGCCTTGTCAATATGCTAACCTACAGGGGGGAGGGGAGATGACACCATGTTTTATCTACTGGTTGACACCAAGCCCAGTGACGCATGGCCAGCTTTAGCTTAGTGAATTTGATGAAAGTTCACTTTGCAAAGAGCCCACAATCACATACAAGTCAAAAAAACACAAAAAACTGTATTATTGGTTGCACATGCTATGATAGAAGTCAGCAGAGATTCACTTTATTCACTAAGCTAAGAAAGAATTCCCTGGCAAAGTGAACGGCCAATTTGTCAATATGCCTCCTAAAGACCTCATATGTAGACAAATATGGGTGCCCCTGTCTTCCTCCATGCTCATCATGCCCAAGAAGTGTTCTCCGTCTTAGAACTGAGAGGGGGGCACTTAGGTTGTAGCAATAATTTCCCTTGGTTAGCAGCCACAATTGGAAAAGTACTGATGAAATGGGTGTACACGTATTGAAACATGAGTGGCAGGGGTGCTGTGCATACTTTTTCCTTCTAAAATAAGTAAGGCCTGGGGGTGTGGCCAAAATGGCAACTTAAGCACTGCAGACATGCTTCCCGAAGCTCTGCTAGAGAACTTTCTGACATTTATGCTGATGATGACTTTCTAACCCTGCTGAGCCCACTCAACACCTCTGCATGCCCTCCAAATCCTCTGGGCACTCTCAGAGGGGGAAGAGGCTGCGGTTTCCACCCAACACTGCTCGACTCTTGGATCTGGCTACTACACCTTTCCCACCATTGATGCAGCCACTTGTGTCCAACTTGGCCTCACAGACTGATTCCGAGTGCTCTTCTCCCACACAGGCACCTGACATTCCAGAGGTTATGGCGATGATCACAACTTGCCAGACTGCGATTGTAACTTGCCAAACTGCACTGACCTCTAAAATAGGTGCAGCTGGATTTTGGCTTGCTCCAATCTCGTCTTTCTGTGGGTTGGCCACATGGAAGATACTATGGAGGAGCACTCTAATTCAGTCCGAACTCTTCAGACTAAGATGAGGGCACTTGAATATAGAGCGGAAGATGCCAACAATAGGAGCCGGTGCAACAATCTGCGGATTGTGGGCCTTGCTGAGGGCCCAGAGCGTAAGAACCTCATGGTATTTTTGGAAGAATTGCTGAGATCCTTATTGCCCACAGCCCAGTATTCCCCATACTTCACTGTTGAACGTTCCTATTGAGTCCCCCCCAAGATCTGGACCAGAGGGTTCACCTCCTGGCACATTAATACTACACCTACTAAATTTTCAGCATTGGGATGAGATCCTTCATGCTGCGCGGGCCACAGGAATATAGTTTCTAATCTTCCCCGACTACATTGTGGAAATGCAAATGATGCGCCGATTGTTTGACTCGGTCAAGGCAGCCATGTGGGCTAAGAATATCTCCTATAGTATCCTTTTCCCAGATGAACTCAGGGTGGTTGATGGAGAAACCGTTCGGTTCTTTACCACCCCAAAAGATGCATCTGTGTTGAGGTTGTCTATCCTACCTAAGGATTGCACACTTTTCATCTTTCTCTGCTGCTGTTCCCGTTGCTAGTGCTTCATTTGTTACTGAGCCAGCTACAGTATCTTTTCCTGCACTGTTTTAGGATTACACCAGCTCAACCTTTGTCTCCACTATGCCACTGAGGAGGGATCACCATGCTGTCTAATCGGGTCATATGCTCCCCCCCGTATATTTGGCATTACAGACACTCAGACCTTTTCACACGAACGGATCGTCTATTCATTTTCCTTCCGGACCTGGATAGGCTTCACTCTCCCTCTGTGGGGACCTCTGGCCTTTCTCAATGGGCAATTGCGTTTGCCCTGTCAGAATGTATGGTGACAATTTCACCCATCTGACAGAGAATTTGCATGTCACTCAACCACTTACAGAATGTTCTCGTGCATTGATTTGGCATTTGCATTATCAGAGGTCCTGAGATGGGTGGTGTCTGCAGACATCCGCTTCAGGGGAATCTCAGATCATGCTCCACTCCTTATTACTCTCCAACTGTCCACGTCTGTTGGCGTGGGGATGAGGAGGCTGTGCAGGTTCTGGATCATGACATGGACCCTAAGATACAGAAAGAGCTCCCAGAGGTGTTGCGCAAATACTGGATTTCTAATGATGATTTGGCTAATCCCTTGGTGGTCAGGGATGCTTTAAAAGCATGGCTGGGGGCGGGGGATATATCACACATATTGCTGCTATTAAAAAAGGTTCTGTGCATACTCTGGAGCAGCTTGAAAAGGACCTACATCAGAGGGAGGCTGCCTATACTGTGGACCCCAGTGGCGCCCCTTATGTGGCCTGGCAGCATGCCGTTTAGCAGCCATTCATTTTTCGAATTGAGCAGACCCAGAAATCATTACTTAATACAGCCGAGCAGGTATTTGAATATGGTGACAAAAGTGGAAGGTCGCTGGCATGGTTAACAAGGGGGCAGTTTGCGGCCACTCATATAGGAAGGATTAGGAATGCTGAGGGAGAGTTGCTAATGACACCTGACTCTATTAATCTTCGGTTTCTCTAATTTTATAAGACCCTTTATTCCTCTAAAGTGACTTATGAGATCCTTGCCCTGGATTCATTTTTAGAGCATATTGAGTTTCCTGTTCTAGAGGATAAAGTTAAAGACAGGTAAGGCTTCCGGGTAAGATAGTATCCCTATCAAATTTTACTCCTGTTACTAAGTACTCTTAGTGCCTAGACTAACTTCTCTACTTGATAAATTCACAGTTTTAAACACTCTACAGGAATCCATGTCCAAAGCCCTTATTGTGTTAATGCCCAAGTCTGGTAATGTTCCTGAAGACTGTGCCTCTTACAGGCCTATCTCTCTTATCAATGTGGATGCAAAGTTGCTGGCAAAAATTTCAGGCCTCCGCCTCACTACGGGGATTGAGCAACTTTTACAGGTAGATTAGACTGGTTTCATGCTGGGGTAGGGCACTGACATAAATATCCGTTGGCTTTTTTCTCAGTCTCTCAGATAATCATGACAGTGCTGGTACAAGTGTGGTGGCCTCATTGGACATGGAAAAGGCCTCTGATTTGGTTGTGTGGCCCTTTCTCTGGAGCGTGTTATGTAGTGTCACGTACCTTACAGCGGAGTCCGAAATGACGAGGACGGCCTCTTGCGCGGTCCCGGTCCTAGCACCCCTGGAGGTTGAGACACGAATTGCTAGGGCAACGGAAGGGTGCAGGTGCCTGCAGACAGGTGGCTGAAGATCAGAAATACCAGAGCTTTCATGAAGGAGGTGAGACACTGTTCACCGGATTAATCCGGGAAAAGTCTAACAAGGTCACTTGCAGAGTCAGGAGCAGGCAGGAGTCGGTAACAGGCTGGCAGTGAAGTAAACAATCAGAAGCCAGACTAGTAGTCAGGGACAGGCATAAGTTGGCAGCAGGCGGGGTGCAAGATCAGGAGACAGAACCGTAGTCAGAAGTCCAAGCCGGGGTTGATGCAGGTAGCAGAGGCAGACAAGGATGAAGGGATAATCAGAGAGAGTGGGCAAACAAAGCCGAGTGTTCAGGATCAGGATCAATCAAAGCAAGACAGCAATGGGTACACAGAAACGAGCTAAAGACAATCCAGCACTGACACGGAGTAAGCTCTTCCTTTAAATAGGGCGCCGTGTGCCCTGATTCCTTCTCGTGTATGCGTGTGCACGCACACCTGTTCTTGTGGGTGCGCATTCTTTGTCCGGGACTTGTTCATTCTTGTCTACAACATGACGTACGCACGTACATATTGGAGGAACGAAGATTGGCGGCTAGCATGCAGGAACAAATGTTAGTTTACAATGGCTCTCTGACATGTAGGTTTGGCTTTGACCCCGGAAATTCTACAGTGGTTGGAAATGTTGTATAAAACCCCCAAGCCCGAGTCTGCACTATAGACCGGATCTCAGTGCTATTTGCCCTGGCCACTCGGCAAGAATGCCCTTTGTCGTTGAGCCTATTTGCTCTAGCACTTGAGCCATTGGCCATCCTTGTGTGGAACTCCCGGGTTGTCGAGGGTTGGTGGATCTCCCCCTGGAGGAGAAGATATTGCTTTATGCGGATGATACCCTGCTCTACCTAAGAGATGCAAACACCTTCTTGCAGGCCACTCTTGCTATCTTTGATGAGTTTGGGCACTTTTCAAGTATCAAGATAAATTGGAGTAAATCAGTTTTGTTTCCACTGGATTTAGATGCCAGGGGCTCTGCTTCGCCTACTCCTCTGGTATGGGTTGAGGAATTTAAGTACCTGAGTATCAAGATGTCCAGGGATTTGAATAAGTTCTGTGACCTGAATATCCATCCCATACTATTACAATTGAAAGACAGATGCCGTTCGTGGAGTAACTTACCCCTAAATGTTTTGGGGCGCATTAATATACTAAAAATGTTTTTCCTCCCTAAATTTCTTTACATGTTCTGTAATTGTCCCACGTGGTAAAAAGAAATACCTTCTTTAGGGAGGTGGACAATTGTTTAAGTTCCTTCTTATGGGTAGGTGCTGCTCCGTGTCTGGTGAGGTCCACACTCCAGCTCCCTGTTGGTTATGGTGGGTTGGCAATTCCTAACGAACAAATCTACTTCTGGGCAACTGTACTCGTTACAGTCCATTGGTGGTTTTTGAGTTCCAGGACAAATGCAGCGGTCTGCCTGGAGGCGGCCTTACTGAGATCACTTACATAATTAGGTAATGTGATATACAGAGAATCAGAGGCCTACCCATCCCTTCCACTTCCTACTAGAGTGACATTGAGGGTGTAATTTAGACTACCTCGCTGGATATACTTCCATTACCTCCAACTGCAACATGCTATACATTGCCAATTTCCGAATCCCCCTACAATTGGAACTGACCCGATAGAGGAGCTTTTGGCTCAGGAGTCTTTGACTAAGCCTTTATGCTCACTCTATCTGGCTCTTCTCAGTGTGTAGTCATCTAAGATAGCTAGGCTTTGGGAACAGTGGCGCGAAGATATTTATGCATTAGATAGGGAAATATGGGAGGGATGCTTTGAGGATAGCTCCAGGCTGATAATAGCCTCTAAAGACAAATTAATTCAAACTAAATTTCTTCATAGAGTATACTTCACGCCACAGAGATTTCACAGAATCTATCGGCAGTATTCCTCGGACTGTACTAAATGTCATACAGCTGAGGGTACCTACTTTCATATTTTTTGGACATGCCCACGGGTAGCACAGTTTTGGACGCCGGTTCTCGACTTCATCAACTCCCGTCTACAGCTGTCTCTCCCTTGTACACCTGAATTAGCACTGCTGGGTATCCATGATGAGGAGTAAAGACCTAGATATACTAAACTGTTGATTTCCTAATTACTGTATTATGCAAAAAAAGAAATACTCTTTAAGTGGGCATTCCCTTCCCCTCCTACGCTATCTTCCTGGGAACCGATCATCAATGGGGTTCTACCAATGTACAAATTGATGTATACTAATAGAAACTGTCCCCAGAAGTACAAAAAAATATGGCAGGCATAGGTGGATTGTACATGAACATATCTTGATTGTCGGAATGACTCCTTCTTTACCTTGATAACTGTAACCTTGTATACCAGCTGTTTATATTTTACACATATTTTTCAATAAAGAGTAATTCTGTTTGTAAAAAAAAAGAAAAAGTAAGGCTCTGTTCACACTGTTTATTATTGCACATGCATTAGGCTGAATGCTAACCTGCAATGCATTAGAGCAGTCCATTCATTGAATGGATAGTTAGCACACCAAAATGTACCAGAAAATAAATTAAAACACATGGTATTTTGCCATACGGTGCATTGAGCTGAGCTATAGTGGTCAGGGGTCACAATATATGTGAGCAAAAAATAAATTTAAAAAAATATGTGGTCCCGTTCACGATCATTTACCTTAATTCCTGACTGTCACCAGAACAGAAATTGGGAGAAATCTTTTCAAAAGGGGATACAATGATGATTAAAAAAAAATGCAGTTGGTGACAAAATGTTAATTTCAGTACTTGTATTTACACCATAATATTGTAGTCAGAAACCCTGTGCTGAAATAAGACCTGAGTAAACCAACCTGTTGCCTGTGGCTTTTAAGATAAACACACCTAGCAGGCTGTTATTATGTGCCGAACAATGCTTAAGACTTTCACAGAGATAATTGGTCTCTGTTATTTCTACCCTGCAGACAGAATGGCATTCTGAAAACAGTAGGACTTTACATGCTCCTGTCTACTTTCCAGGAAAGAAAGCCAACAGTATAATAGTCATTTAGCACTTCTGTACATGCAAAAGCCTCGTGCACACTGTAGAGTTTAAAAAAAGGCCAATAGAGTTAGCTGTAGAAAGCTTTTAGATTTGGTGTGTATCTACCACAGGGTGGTCCTGAGGATACATTGCAAAATAAACATGCGACGTCCCGATATTTAGATTTACTAGAAAACCCAACAGTTAATGTTGATAGTGATGGACTTTTTAGGCATAAATATATATAAAAAAGAATCATTTTAAATAATATGTTATTTCTAAAAACAAACAAATGTTCAATACCTCAGAGCATAATAGTTATACTGTCTATTATAATATAGGTACATCACATTTTACATATATTCCCACATACATACATACAACATGGGGACCTTAAAAAAGAGGATATATCAATACAGAAAATACAATTTACAAAAACAGTGTATGCTGAGTGTCAGGTCACCTTGAGGAGAGGTGACAGATGCACACCGTAGGGATCAGGAGTGCACCGCAAGGTTGTGGACCCTACGGCTGACTGCTGCAGATGGGAGACAGGTCCCACCGGGGTTAGAGCGTAAGATTCCCTGGGGCGCGGAGTCTAAGAGCCAGCAGGTGTTCACCAGAGCCTTGAGTGATGAGGATGGACTTGGCTGCAACTGGCTCCAGGTCGCGACCCCTCAGGGTCCCCCAGCTCACACCCACAGTAGGCAACAGAAGGATAGGGATGGTGAGGGACAAAGCCAAGGTCGGGGCCACAAGCAGACAGGAATAGTCAGGGACATGCCAAAAGGTCAGGATCACAGGCAAACAGGGATAGTCAAAGACATGCCAAAGTCGGTAACGGAACAACAGAAGAGCACAAGGCAGGTAACAGGAAGCTAACACACAGGAATACACAATGGTTGATCAGCAGGGTTGGCCTGCAGTGCACAGGTTAATATAGAGTTCTCTGATAGGAGCTAGGGTGGAGTCGATGCCAGAGGATGGATTACAAAAGCAGTCAGGTGAGGGTCGGCTGGTCTCTAGAGATGAACACAGGGAAACAGGTAAGCAGACCAACTCTATTGCATAACCATGACACTGAGTCATCTATGATACACTGTTTTTGTAAATTGTATTTTCTGGGGGAATTGGCCCATTAACCCACTGGTTGAACAATAAATAGAAAAATCATGGGCCACCTTAGTTGACTGATCTGCAGGAGCATGACAAGTTTTAGTTGTTAATCTTCTAGAGTGCTTAGCACAAGATACAATTTTCCCAAAATATTTACATTTAGGAAATGAATAGACATTTTCAACCACTTTTATTAATCCAATTAAAACTTTGTGTAAAAACTTCGAAAATTAGTGGCAGAAATAACTCCTGCCATGCGTGACTATTTTTATAGTCACAAATTGCGGGAATTATTTCTTGCACTAATTTTGTAAGTTTTTACACAAAGTTTTAATTGGATTATTGCATTGAAAAATGTTATCAAACTTGAGACTAACTTAATGTAACTATACAGATGATCACAATATAATACCACTTATTTCTGAACGTCAAACAGTTACTGAGTATTATGCAACAAGCGAACATAAAAAAAAAGATGATTCTAGAAAATGTTTATGAATACTAGGAAAAAAAATGAGAAGTTGAACTTACTTAATTTTCCAAAAATATCCAAACATGCGCCTAGAACAGGAACTGATGATCTGAACCTTACACGATAGGCGTGCAAAGTGCCCACAGTTTTTGGATCAACCCAAAGGTGTCCAGGAAAACCAAAACAATTGGCAGAAGTGAAAATTGTGAAATGAACACACAAAAAAGGGTGGTGGAAATAGCGATGGGTGGGTAAGACAATTCATGGGGTTGTTGTGACATAGGTCTTCAGACCACTTTCGTCCCATCACTGATGATGGTTTTCAGTGTCCCCCTTACATCATTGAAATCATAGGACAGAATGGCACATTACTTAACTTAGCTGGGTAAGGGGGAAGCTATAATGGTAGGGTGCATCTAAATCAACCTCTCCTCTGAAGCCCATTCAGTGTTCAGAGGCGATCAACAACTGGTGATGTGACACCTTCTCACCATCTGTTTTAACCCCATTTTGTCCTGAGGAATAAGCCACAACTTATGTGCATTGTATGCACTTGTGGCACTTCTCCGTTCACCTGAATGTGTTTGGTAGATTTTGACGCAGTTGCGATGCTTCATCGTCCTACCACACATCTAAACTTAGCCTAAAAGTAAATGACCCAGCCACCCAGTGTCACAAGTGTCAGCATGTGCAATATTATAACATACGAAAATGGCTTGTGCCACCTTGTTCATGCCAATTATCCATTTTTGGTCTATTGGTTCCTTTGCAAAACATTCTTTTGAACCACTTGACTTCCGGGAGGTTTATCTGCCTTGTGACGAGGCCATTGTTTTCAACACAGCACTGCGTTATTTTAACTGACAATAGTGCTATCATGCAAGGCTGTACCCAAATTACATTTATGTAATTTTTTTCCCCACAAATAGAGCTTTTTTTTGGTGGTATTTGATCTCCATTGCGTTTTTTGCACAATAAACAAAAAAAGACAAACAACAAAAAAACGAAAAACTTTTTTTCTTACTTTCTGTTATAAAACATATCCAATAAAAAAATTTAAACTCAAATTTCTTCAATCACGGGACTGCAATATTGTGGGGAATAATCTGACACTAACTGACACTTTGTGGGAACCAGTTAAAACGAATACAGTGATCACTGCTAAAAATATGCACTGTCAGTGTACTAATGACACTGGCTGGGAAGGGGTTAAACATCTTGGGTGATCAAAGGGTTAAATGTGTGTCTAACCAGTGTTTTTGTGTAATATGTGTGTTGTTTTTTACTAAGGTATGTGATAGATGTTATTCCCTTGCAGGTAAAGAAAATCCATCCCTGCTGTCATTGTTTACATATGCAGAGATCCATCCAGCCTCTCTCCTCGATAATCAGCGGGCGCCGGCAGACATCAATTGGCCGGCAACCGCTGATCTGCCCCTTGCCTGAAAGTGCAGAATCACGTATAGCAGTAAATCTGCTACAGGGTGGTTGGGAAGTGGTTAAGATGTAGATTGATGGAGTAGATACCTTCAGGTGCAAGCTGGCATGTTTATCATATCTTCAGAGTGTCCAGGGTTTTCCATGGTTGATATTTGCCTCAACTTTTCTAGCCCAAGGCCACTCATCCAATTTGGAAGCTAATGGAAAGGTGGAAGGAGGCAGATCAAATATTAACCATCATAGCTCTAGTTAATGTTTGTGTAGCAGCCATAACCCTTTGCCAGGAGGCCTTAACTTTTTGTTCTTACCTCTGCTTGGTTTGTTCTTCCACGTCTATGGGTTCCCAGGGTTGATACCCAACAACTTTGGACGCTGACACCAATAAAGTCCTTTTGAAAGGTTTTTTATTTGCAGGGGTAACACCCAACAACACAGTCTTGTATAGGAACAGAGGGCAAGGGTGAAGAACTCAGGCACCTTGAACTGCAGACATAACAAAGTCTCTAGTACCACCTAGAGAGTAGCCACTCGCAGCTGGGTGCTTCAAGGCTGAACAAATCTCTAGCCAGAGATTATGGCAGTCAGCAATTTGATTCAGAACTGTAAAATCTCTGACCTTGAACAAGCTGTAACTGAAAGTGAACAGGAACCTTTTCCTCAGTACCTGGAACGTTCTCTGTCTCCTTGATAGTACTGGAAAAAGCGTGGATTCGTCAATGTCCTTCCCAACTCAGTAACCAGGCACTTCTCAGGATGCCAGCTTGTTGGCACTCCTCCAAAGAGTCCTCTCCAGTCACCTTCATGAGCTATGGTGCCTCTCCAAGCCGAGAGCACACCTGGACACCTTGAATCCTCCCTTAGTTACTGCACCTCGGACCAGCCGGTTACGAGACTCGGGAACAGACGGATCGCTATCCCAGACCAGGTGGGTCTAGTGGGGTTAACCAACCGAAGCATGTTGCGGAGCGTCGACCGCTCCCGTGACTGGGACCCCTCACGGGGCTACCGCTGTCCAGAAATCAGGAACAGACCACTAAGGCCTCACGAACCAACAACCCGTAACACGTGACCTCAACATCTTAAGTACCCCTCCACAGACACCTCAGCGGGGCCCGGCACACCCACTGATTGGCTCTGAGGAAGCTGATACCCAAAACGTCCAACCAGGCCTGGTTCCCTCCTGTCATGTGCACCTCACTGTACACATGACCAAGCAGAACTCTAACACAGCCCAGTCAAACTGATGTTAAATTTAACCTACATAATTAACCCTCAGAACCTCATTACTGTTTTTAGGCAAAAAACGAAATTTACAATTGAATGACACTTTGTCCAAAATGTCATCCGGTACATTTGCATAGTGGAACACCTGGGTTTTGTGGACACCAGGGTACCCTGAAAATAAAGCAAGCTTGCAAGCAGCTACATGAAAGCATCTGCGCTACTGTAACTTGTGGCACCCTTACAAGGTAAGATTTGTCCACACATCTAATTAAACCAACAACTCCAGGCAACAAGTAAAGTTTAATATGCAAAGGCTATTTAGGATCACTACAAATGAATTGCAAGACTTGACTGAACAGAACTACAAACCTTTTGGCAGATTCAACTGTTCACACCTGTATTTTATCTGTGTTTAGCTGCTTGCCCAGAGTTTAGTAATCTTTATTAGAGTGAGAAAAGGTTAACACTTCTTTGGGTTTTTTATTGCTATCTGTGTTCCCATTATAACAAAAATAAAACCTGATATAGGCTTGTCTAGCCTTTACTCACATTAATGCAAAACAAAAGTGCTTTAATTGATAATTTTTCCTCTTTTGAGGAATTTTTTTCTCACTTCCTGTTGGGGGCACAATATTGACTGACTGATGTGATTTGTTCTTTGGAATTGTTCTATTAGGCTTTTGGTTGTAGATAGATGTACACTTTATTTTCAAAAGTATTGGGACACCTGCCTTTACATTGCACATGAACTTTAATGTCATCCCAGTCATAGTCTGTAGGGTTCAATATTGAGTTGGCCAACCTTTTGCAGCTATAACAGCTTCTTCACAACAACTCTTCCGGGGTTGAGGTCAGGACTTTGTACAGGCAAGTTCCTCCACCCCAAACGCCCTCATCCATGTCTTTATGGACCTTGCTTTGTGCACTGGTCCAAATCAAATCCAAATGGTGCGCAGTCATGGTGGAACAGGAAGGGGCCATCCCCAAACTGTTGCCACAAAGCTGTGAGCATGAAATTGTCCAAAATGTCTTGGTATGCTGACACCTTAAGAGTTCTCTTCACTGAAACTAAGAGGCCAAGCCCAATCCCTGAAAAACAACCCCACACCATAATCTCCCCTCCACCAAATGATTTGGACCAGTGCACAAAACAAGGTCCATAAAGACATTGATGACCGAGTTTGGGGTGGAAGAACTTGTTCTGACCGCAACCTGATAGAACACCTTTGGAACGAATTAGAACAGAGACTGTGAGCCAGGCCTTCTCATACACATCAGTGCCTGACCTCACAAATGCACTTCTGGAAGAATGGTCAAACATTCCCATAGACACACTCCTAAACCTTATGGACAGCCTTCCCAGAAGAGTTGAAGCTGTTATAGCTGCAAAGCGTGGGCAAACTCAATATTGAACCTTACAGACTAAGACTGGGATGCCTTTAAAGTTCATGTGCGTTGTTAGGTGCAACTTTTAAATAAGTTGCTCTTAGGTTTATATTGCTATGTCAAATTAATGCTTCTATAAGGATCATGACACGGAGGCAGATATGTCTGTGTTACAGTCCGGAGCATATGAAGGACTGCACCCTTTATTTCAGCCAAAGCTTTTTATAGACAGCAATAATCTTATCGATATTACCAAATGAGGTTAAGGTACAAAAAGTTTCTAATTAGTAAGCACGTAATGATTATTCGGCAATTTCAAATTCCATCTAGATACAGATTGATACATCAGCAGTTCCAAATTCCATCTAGATAAAGATTTAATACATATTCAAGAAAGAAAAGCAGAAAACAATTTAAGTAGAACTCTAAGCCTATTATTTCAATCCTATCATTGTCTAAAGGCAAGCGTCCCATTACTTTTAACAATATAGTGTATATATCATAGGTATCAACCTGCCTTGTATTACATTTTCTGGTGCAAAGCATGTATGGAAAATGATATGAAATAATTTTTGATGAAAATACATAATTGACTGGTTATGGAATGTCTTGCCACATTAATGCTGGAACTGATTCTGTAATCTATAGCTGACTTGTACATACTGTAACAGGAAGCTGTGGTTTACCAGTCTTTTTATTGTGGCAGCATTATCTAATCTGTGTTTGCTAATACTGACTGGTATTTCTTAAGAGTATTTCCATGTGTTATGAAACCTCGTGAAGAGAACACAATAGTTATACTAATATAGTCAGTGCATCTAAAGGAACATAATGAAATTATATATATATATATATATATATATATATATATACACAGAGAGAGAGCGAGAGAGAGAGAGCTTTCTTTTGGTGGTATTTCATCACCTCTGCGGTTTTAATTTTTTTGCACTATAAACAAAAAAAGAGCAACAATTTTGAAAAAACACATTATTTTTTACTTTTTGTTATAATAAACGATTTATAATAAACGACATCTCCTACAAAAAATCGCAATAAGTGTATATTGATTAGTTTGCGCAAAAGTTATAGCGTCTACAAAATAGGGGATAGTTTTATGGCATTTTAATTTTTTTATTTTTTTATTAGTAATGGCGGGACTGTGACACTATGGTGGACCCATCAGACACATCAGACAGTTTTGACACTATTTTGGGACCATTGTCATTTATACAGCGATCAGTGCTATAAAAAATGCACTGGTCATTGTGTAAATGACACTGGCAGTGAAGGGGTCAACCACAAGGGGGCAATGAAGGGGTTACGTGTGTCCTAGGGAGTGATTCTAACTGTGGGGGGGTGGGCTTCATGTCACATGACAGCGATCACCACTCCCGATGACAGGGAGCAGTTATCTCTGTCATGACATGAGCCAGAACGGGGAAATGCCTGGTTTACATAGGCACTTCCCCATTCTGAGGCTCCGTGACACGATCGCCGGGAGACCGGGGGACCTTGAGTCCGCCGGCCCCACTGCACGGGCATGTACGTGCGCTTGCTATCTCCAGCTCTTAAAGGGGACATACAGGTACGCCTATTTGTCCACTGCTGCCATTGTTCCGACGTATATTGGCGTGCATCGGTCGGCAAGTGGTTAAAAAATGCCTCTGAATCAGTCGGTTTGTCACTGGAAAGAAAAAATGTCCCTGCGTTGGTGACGTCACTGAAAGGAAAAAGTTATATGACATATAAAGGTTATCAAACCTGATTTTTTTTTCCATATGATGATTACAATAACAGGTGGAAAGGGTTCCATCAAAGTACAGTTTGCATTTTTAAGTCTGGGTTTGTACATGAATAAAAAATGACATATAAAAATTCATACAATACATTCAATTGGCATTCTGTCTTTTCCCAAGAGTGCCTTTACAAACACTTCCCAGTTGCAGCGCAGGCATGCGTTCCAGAGGATGCAAGACAACACATAGTGGTGACTGTTACCAGATCATAACGGAATCTGTACTTATGAGAGAAAGGGGGAGAGGGAAAAATTTTGGGACTTTAAATGAAATTACGGCCTGGTAAGGTTGTGTATTTCCATCCCTGTCATTATGACTATATATTTTTCAGCACGCGGGCGAATTGCTAGCGATTAAAAAAAAAAAAAAGGGAGTTGGGACTTTAAATGAAGCACATGGTTTGCAAGACAACACAAAATGGTGGATAAATAAGCGGTTTAATAATTCATATACAAAACAATAGTATAAAACAGTATCCTATTAGTATTTGACAAAATATCTAGAATGGATAGTGACACTGATAACCAGTGAAAACATACAGACTATGATATCAAATGGTAAGATAGGTAGAATAGGTAATAAAAATGGTACAGATATCATTGCTTGGTACAATCAAGGGACCATCAGTGTCAAATCAGGTAAACAATTATTGCTCGATCATGCCTGCCCGATCTCGGACCTCAAAAATCCTGTTAAAGGGGTAATTCATATGTTGTCCAATGAAATTGGTAAATATAAGATGGCTGGTAGCTCGACGCGTTTCGTGGTTCAAGACCACTCATCAGGAGCAGACACGTCATGTTTCTAAGGACAAATTGATATAATAAGTCACCATGGTTAAAGGGTACATCAGGGGCAGATACATCCCCTGAAGGGCTAGAATACTCACTAAAATATGTTTGTTAGTGGTGGAAGGGCAGGAGTGGTAAGCCAACCAAGAAGACTGCAACTGGGAGTTGGGGCGGACACCCCCCGCCGCAGGAATCTGTACTTACTAATCTTTGAATACCTATGCACCACAGCCTCTACATTGGGAACGGACTCATACACCCAGTTGGAATGTCGTGGGTGGAAGGCATATTATAACCATGGATTGGAAAGGGTGATACGATTCTCTATCAAATCCTCTGAGTGACAGCAGATCGATGGAGAGCCCTAAGCCCTAAAATGTGAAGAAAGGCCCTGGCTGGGTATAAGCCACAAGTGCAGATTGACCCCCTATAACAAGGGGTCTACAGGAGATGGTAAGCATTCTATACAGCTTTTGGTGAAGGCAATGTTGTTCAAGGTGACGGCTGGTGAATATATCACTAATGAGAGCTTTTCATCGGAAAATGCGACCGTGCGTACGCTCCATCGGAATTTAGCTGTCCGAATTTCCGCCAGCCAAAAATCAAGTTCCTCCACTCCAAGCTTGCTCATCCATGTCTTTATGGACCTTGCTTTGTGCATCGGTCCAAATCATTTGGTGGAGGGGGCATTACGGTGTGGGGATGTTTTTCAGGGGTTGGGCTTGGCCCCTTAGGGAACTCTTCCAGTTTCCAGTGGTGTCAGCATACCAAGAGATTTTGGACAATTTCATGCTCCCAACTTTGTGGGAACAGTTTGGAGATGGCCCCTTCCTGTTCCAGCATGACTGTGCATCAGTGCACAAAGCAAGGTCCATAAAGACATGGATGAGCAAGTTTGGTTAGAGTCCTAACATCAACCCGTTAGAACACCTTTGGGATGAATTAGAGCAGAGACTGTGGGCCAGGCCTTCTCGTCCAACATCAGTACCTGATCTCACAAATGCACTTCTGGAAGAATGGTCAAACATACCCATAGACACACTTCTAAACCTTGTGGACAGCCTTCCCAGAAGGGTTGAAGCTGTTATACCTACAAAGGGTGGGCCAACTCAATATTGAACCCTACAAACGAAGACTTGGATGCCATTAAAGTTCATGTGCATGTAAAGGCAGGTGTCCCAATAATTTTGACAATATAGTGTATATCAGAGGTGTAACTAGAACCTTAGGTATTAAATAAATAGAATCCCACACCTGCGCAAATGTGATTGGTGGAAATTTTGTGTAGCAAATATATATTGTGACAATTACATAAACAAAAATGAATTTGAATTAAAAAAAATTGTAAAAGTTTAAATTTTGTTTTATAACAAAATGAATATGTGTGTTGTCTTGGGAGTTGCTTGTTATAAGGCTAAAACAGTCTAAGCCCTTGTACACACGGTCGGAGAATCCGTCGGAATGTGTCCTATCGGACCGTGTTGTTGGATAATCCGACTGTGTGGTATGCATCGGACTGATTCCGTCGGAATATCCGTCGGACCAAATTTTCCAACATGTTGGAAATATTTTCCGACCAACTGGTTCGATTGGACATACTCCGATCATGTGTAGAAAATTTTGATCGGACCAAGTGCCACGCATGCTCAGATCAAATTCCTATATCAAAGCTATTGGCTACTAGCCTGAACGTAGTCCCATCGTAATGAAATTATGTCATCACGTTCTGAATGATCGGATTTTTCGACAACTTAGTCCGACCATGTGTATGCAACAGTTTCGGACAAGATCCGACAGGCAAAATCCGACGGACAAAATCCGACGGATTTGGTTGGCAGAATGTTCGACCGTGTGTACAGGGGCTAAAGGCTATAGTAAAGTGAATTAACCTCCCTAGCGGTATCCCCGAGCGTGACTTGGGTTTGTTTTTTCTTGTACTATCGGTAACCCCGAGTCACGCTCGGGGTAACATTGCAGAGCAGCGAGCGGAGATCTTACCTTCTCCCTGCGCTCCAGCGATGTTCTCCGCTGTCCTCCGTGTCCTCCCCTGTGATCGCCGACGCGATCGCCAGCGAGGTCACGCAATCCTGATTTCCTGGTTCCGTTCTCTGCGAGCAGCAGCGGCGCACGGGAGAGGAACTGGGCGGGAATTTCAAAAAGTTAACACAACACAAACACATAAATAGAGGTGATACATTGTAATCTGTGAGGATTACACTGTATCATCTCTATCTGACTGATAAACCATACAGTGCCCCTTGCCTCCAATAAAATAAAATATAACATGGCATCAAAAAAGCGCCAATTCGCTACAAAATCGCCATTGGACCAGCTGAGTGACAGCGATAGCGACACGGAGTTGCTCGCAGAAATTAGCGACAGCGAGTCGTGGGGAGATTTGTCTTCTGACACTGACGCGGATCTGACAAGTGACAGCGGTGAGGATCCTGCACCTGACCTCAGCGATGTGCGCAATTGGTGCCCTATCGACTGCGATACAGACCAGGTAGTGCCGCCAAGATTCCCCTTCACTGAATCACCTGGGATGAAGGTAGATGTCGAACGTGACAATCCTCTGGCATACCTGCAATTATTCCTCAATGAGGATGTAATTGAAAAAATTGTCACAGAGACAAATCGCTACCAGGTACAGCAATCCGCTACGCTGCATGCCAGGTTTTCCCGAAGCAGAAAGTGGGAACCGGTGACCAAAGAGGACATCTGGCAGTTCCTGGGACTCATCATTCTTCAGGGAGTAGTGGGGAAACCGCTCCAGAAATGGTACTGGACCACCAATAAATTACTGGCCACTCCGTTTTATGGCACCGTGATGTCCGAATACCGTTTTTCCCTCATCATGAAATATTTCCATTTCACAAACAATGAGGAGTTTGATGAGGCCACGCATCCTGCACCCAAACTTAAAAAAATCTGGGAGGTATCGCAAATTATTGTGAGCAATTTCCAGCGGACCTACATGCCAGAAAGGGACGTCTGCGTGGATGAAAGCTTGATGGCCTACAAGGGACGCCTGAGCTGGATACAATTATTGCATCCAAAAGAGCGAAATTTAGCATAAAGTCCTACATGCTCTGTGAGTCATCCACCGGGTACATATGGAATGCGGTCATTTACACTGGTAAAGGCACGAAGTTCAACCCCAGGTACAGCGGCTATGGGATGGCCACATCATCTGTCCTCCCACTGCTGGAGCCATTGCTGAACCAGGGATATTGTGTCACCATGGACAACTTCTATACGTCTCCGGAACTTTTTGATGTTTTGCTAAAAAACAAGACCGATGCGTATGGTACTGTTAGGCCCAATCGACGCGACATGCCATCTCTGTTCTCCCGGAAATATCTAAAAACCCGAGAAATGGTTGCCTGGCAGAAGGGTAAGATGATGGCAATGCGATGGCGAGACAAGAGGAACGTGTGTCTCATGAGTACCGTGCACAATACCGCCACTGCCATGGTCCACACCAAACATGGGAAAGATGTGCTGAAGCCGCAAGTCGTCATAGACTATAATTGAACTATGGGAGGCGTGGACAGAGCCGATCAGGCAATGACATTTTATCCGGCTATGCGCAAGCAGCAAAACAAATATTATAAAAAGATTTTCCGGCATCTTCTGGAGCAATGCCTTTGGAACGCATATGTCCTATATAGAGCACAGAGTCGCAAGCCTCTTATTCATGCTGATTTTACCTGGAAGGTGGCTGAGCAGATTTTCCTCCAACACCAGACACCATCAGGATCTGCGATCAGACCTGGACGACACGCTGTTGACGTTGTCAACCCAGAACGCCTAACAGGTCGTCACTTTGTGGACTACATACCACCAACCGCAAAAAAGGCAGCACCTACCAGGATGTGCATGGTTTGCTGCTCAAAGAGAGATAGCAGTCCAAAAAAAGTCCGAAAAGAAAGCCGGTTCTATTGTCCGGATTGTGATGTTGGACTGTGTGCTGTACCTTGCTTCAAAGTGTATCACACTCAGGATGTTTATTGAATTTTCTTTGTTTGACAAATTTAATTATTTCACATTACATTATTGAATAAAATTATATTATTTATAAGATTATAATTCATGATTTTGTGTTTCAAACTTTATCACATCTGGGATGTCTACTAGAGCCTTGTTTGGTCAGGTTTTAGTAAGTAATTACTAAGAATTGCAGGCCTATGATACATAACACCAAATTTTCATGCAAAAGAATTGTACCGCTTTTGGAATAGAATTCCTGACAGAATCATACCGCCAGGGAGGTTAATAACCATGCTCTCACATTCCCATAATAATACAACAAATGTCTAAAACTTTTACAGATTCCAACACCAGGAATTATTAGTACTTAATCTCACCATCAAAAAACTTGATGCTGCTGACGAAACGCTGATGAAACGTGTTGGGTGGGACTTCTGGGACACGTTACTTCCACAGTTTGGAGCACAGGTGGAATTGCAAATCTGCGTTTTCACTTTCATTTTGATGTTTGAATTGTTTTACTGATTGTAAGAAAAAAAATTATGTTTTATTTACTTCACTATAGTGTAGAGATTCCTAGTCCGCTCTTGGACTCGAGTATAGACTTTCAATCCAATTCAACATTCCACTACCCAGTCCAGGGTAGCTTTCAGAAATGTCCAGTCTACTCTGTCAAATTATTTTTCTGCATCTGCAGAGATGAGTACCAGAGGCTTCTTATGACATTTCGCAAAATATATTGCGCTTAGAACTCTTTGTGTATTCTCTCTGCCTTCCCTATTTGGGGTAAATCCTACTTGATCAGGATGTATTAGGGCCGGGATATATGTCAATAGTCTAGTGGCGAAAATTTTCATTAAATCCACATATAGTAATGAGATTGGACGGTAGCTAGCTCGTTGTGCTGGGTCTTTTCCCTCCTTAGGGATGACTGTAATATGGGCCATTAATGTCTCTGTGGGCATCCTTTTTCCTTCCCAAATTGAGTCAAATGCAGCTATAAATTCTGGTGCCAATTTTTCAGCATAAGTCTTATAATAAGGCAGTGTATACTTGTCTGGTCCTGGTGCTTTACCTATTTTCAATGATTTAAAGCGGGATTCCACTGCCATTTTTTTTTTTTTACCTGTGTCACTGGTGGGCGATTCCTACGGTGTCTTTGCAGCCACGATCGGCGTCTTTTTAACCCCCGGCGTGACGATTTCATTGCTAAGGAAAACTTTTTAAAAAGCAGTCCGGCGGTTTCCATTTTCACTGTGGGCGTTTGAAGCCCACAGGCATTTACTTCCTGGATGCGATGACGCTGAGCTCCCAGAATCCACTGCTCCATCTCGCACATGCTCATTGAGTGTCCTCTTTGTTTTCCTTCCTTTTGTCTCGTGTGCTATAGTGGTAATGGCTGATAGAGCTGCCTGCCCACTTTCAAAATGGCAATTTCGGCTTGACTGTGTCCCCCATGGATTCCTGGGAAATAGCTAAAAAAGTTCCCAGGGACCATTGCAAAGCCGATAAACACGCCTACTCCCACGGGAGGAGAGCCCGGAAGTCGGCATAAACATTAAAAATAAAAGGTAAATACTGCATATTATTTTATTTCAACGGTCATAACTGCATCTATGTTCCAAAGCCATTTGAATAAGATGAACTTGCAATTTTCTGTACAAAACCGCTTTAACCCCCCTGACGGTTTTCCCGAGTCTGACTCGGGGTGGATTTTTCATACCAAAAGCGGTATCCCCGAGTCAGACTCGGGACTGCATCGCTGGATCCAGGAGGAGGAATACTCACCTTCTCCCTCGGATCCAGCGTCGTCTCCCCGCTGTACGAGCGAGCCGTGTCTCGCTCGATCTATCACATCGGCGATCTCCGTGCCCTGCGAGTGTTGCGACGCACGGGCACGGAGATCGGCGCCAAATTCAAAAAGTGAAACACACAGTAAACATACAGTATAATGTAATCTTACAGATTACATTGCTGTATGTAAATATTTCACATCCCCAGTGTCCCTAGTGGTCTGCCCAGTGTCCTGCATGCAGTTTTATATAATAAAAACTGTTCTTTATACCTGGAAACTGGAGATTGTCCATAGCAACCAAAACTGTCACTGTACATCAAAAATGATTTTAGAGCAGCTAGAAAACAGCGATAATAAATTAGAATCACTCGCAGAATTGGGCGATAGCGATTTGTGGGGAGATTCGTCATCAAATACTGAAAAGTAATGACAGTGACAATTCTGCAACTGAGCAAATTTCAGTGTTTTTGATGTGATTACATTATTGAATAATTTTTATTATTGTTATATTATTATTTGGTACAATTATTTATAATTATTTCTTATATTATAATTTATGATTTAATTTTTCAAACTTTATTATACCCGGGATGTCTGCTAGACTCTGGTTTGGACAGATTTAAGAGAGTTATTCCTAAGAATTGCAGGACTACAATATAAAATGCCAAATTTTCATGCAAAATAATGGTACCGCTTTTAGCACCTAAAATCCGAAATAATCGTACCGCCAGGGAGGTTAAGAGCCCCTGTAAATTCCTCTATTGTAATTGGTCCGTCTATGTCATTTGCTCCCCCTTCAGATATCTTTGGCATCCCTGTTGCTAGTATATACTCCTCTGCCTCCTTTCTTTTTTTTAGATATTGTTCCAGCCGATACTTGACTCTCAATTTGATATAAACCAATATAAAAATCTCTGAATTCTTTTGCAATTGCTTGGGTGGAACGGACCAATACATCCTCAGGTGTTTTAATCTGAGCGATATGGTTCCGTGTTCTCATCTCTCTGAGCGCGTTTGCCATCAATCTGCTTGGCTTATTTCCATATTCATAAAATACCCGCCTACCGCAAGCTAATTTAGCTTTTACTTTATCCATTAATAACAAATTTAGTTCATCGCGAAGGCACACTAATTTCTCCTCTGTCTGTAACGCCAGTGATATAAATCTTGACAAACAGAGAAAAACTTTGTCAAATCCTCCCCCTTGCTGTGAGTGACAGGTGATTTACATATCTCGTGCACTAGCCTAAGAGACATGCATTATTTTTTAAAGCGAAGGGCCGCTTAAAAAAAAAAAAAAAGTCAGCAGCTGCAAACACTGCAGCTGCTGACTTAATAAGCCCACTTACCTGTCCAGGGCGCCCACGATGTCGGCCGCCCGAGGCCGTCCCGTCCCTCGGCTCTCGGGTCCCGGCGCCGCCATTCCTTCTAAGGGAAACAGGTAGTGGAGCCTTACAGCTTCACTGCCCGTTTCCTACTGTGCATGCGCGAGTCACGCAGCACTTTGTGAATGGGACGCGCTGTGTTCTGGAACACACAGTTCCCAGAACACAGCGCGACCCATTACCCAGAAGACAACACGACGAGGAGAGAAGACCAGAAGATCTCCGCGGAGGAGGAAGAGGAAGATTATGATTATGTGCCTAGCAACAGGCATTTCTGGTAAGTAAAAAAAAATATTTTTTCCATTTTTTTTAAAGATTTTTTTGTAATTTTTACTATTTTTTTTTTCAGGGTGGCCCTCCACTTTAATTTCCTCCCACTGCTTTCTTCTGCTGCTCTGCCAGGATTGGCTGTTCCACACCTCAGCATGATTTGGCAGAAATACACAGGAGAAAATACAATGGAAAAGTTATAGCGTTTACAAAATAGGGATAGTTTTATGACATTTTTATTAATAATTTTTTATTCTTTTTTTATTTACTAGTAATGGCGGCGATCAGCGATTTTTATTGTGACTGCGACATTATGGTGGACACATCGGACATTTTTGACACATTTTTGGGACCATTGTCAGTTATACAGCAATCACTGCTATATAAATGCAGTGATTCCTGTGTAAATGACACTGGCATTGAAGGGGTTAACCAGTGGGTGGCAGTGTAGGGGTTAGGTGTTCCTAGGGGTGTGATACTAACTGTGGGGGGTTGGGCTTTCATTTAGTGAACACTGATCTCTGCTCCAATCACATGGAGAAGAGATCAGCGTCACTAGTTGCAAGGTAGAATGGAGAAATGCTGTTTACAGCGATGGCAGAGTGGCATTGAAGATTGCACGTACCTGTATGCCAATATGCCTGCCCGTGCCATTCTGCCGATGTACATTGGCGTGCACTGGTCGGGAACCAGTTAATATAGCAAAAATATAAAGTGATTAAATACCACCAAAAGAAAGCTCTATTTGTATGAAACAAATGATAAAACTTTAATTTGCGCACAGTGTTGCATGACCGCGCAATTGCCAGTTAAAATAGTGCAGTGCCAAATAGCAAAAAAAATAATGGCCTGGTCACGAAGGGGTTAAAATCTTCCCAAGCTCAAGTAATTGAAGTATCTGTAAAGTCTTAGCTGAAAAACAGCAACCCTACAAAATTCCCATAACCTGCCATCACTATGAATACTTTTATTTTTGTCCTGTTCTGTGTCTAGTAGACCTCAAAGCAGAATCAACAACCGAGGACAATAGCACAGGTCTACTTCATGGTTAGCATGGTCAGAAACATACAGGAAAGGCTTCTTAATCAATGAGCCTGGCAGGATCAGCAGGTATTTACTGTACATAGGCATTTTTACTTTAGCCACTTGCTTACTGGGCACTTAAACCCCCCTCCTGTCCAGACCAATTTTCACCTTTCAGCGCTGACGCACCTTTGCAATTGCGTGGTCATACAACACTGTACCCAAATTAAATTTTTATCATTTTTTCTCCCACAAGTAGAGCTTTCTTTTGGTGGAATTTAATCACAGCTCGGATTTTACATTTTTGCTAAACAAAAAAAGATGGAAAATTTTGAAAAAAAATCATGTTTCATAGTTAAAATTTTTTGCAAACAGGTGATTTTCTCCTTCATTGATATGTGCCGATGAGGCTGCACTGGTGGGCACTGATAGGCTGTACTGATGGGCACTGAAAGGCTACACTGATGGGCACTGATAGGCACAGTTAAGGTGGCACTGATGGGCACTGATAGGCACAGTTAAGGTGGCACTGATGGGCACAGATAAGGAGGCACTGATGGGGGCAGAAAAGGCAGGAACTGATGGGCACAGATAAGGCGGCACTGATGGTGACTGAAAAGATAGCATTGATGGGCACTGATAGGTACCACTGATAGATGGCACTGATGGACACTGATGGGTGGCACTGATGGGCTCTACTGATGGGCACTGATGGGCACTGGTAGGTGACACTGATGGGCACTGATAGGTGCAGCACTGTTGATGAGGCACTGATTGTGGGCGCTGATAGGTGGCACTGTGGGCACTGATGGGTGGTGCTGGTGGGCACTGGTAGGCGGCACTGTTGTGTACTGTTGGTGGCACTGGCTCAGGCACAGGTGGGAACTGAGGAGCTGAAGACAGCTCTCCGTGATCTGGACTGATGTCCCTCTCTCAGCCACCGGTGATCAGCTGTTAGCGCGAGGAGAAAAAATAGCCTATTACCGAGTCTGTTTACATCACATGATCAGCTGTCATTGGCTGACAGCTGATCACATGGTAAGGGGTTGGGATCAACCCCTTACTCCGATCAGTGATACACTGAGTCTGATAGACTCGCTGATCACAGAGCACACCGGGCGTGCTGGGCAGGGTGCGTGCAGTCAATAAGCAGGTCCGCACTGTGGCCATCATTTGGCTATAGCGCGGATCTGAACAGGTTAATAATAGGAACTCATATACAGTATGTTATGTGAGGGACAAAGGAAAGTAATCAACATTTTTTTGAATTTAGTTTCAACATATACAGTAAGTACTTTCAACATATTAAATCACTTGTAAAGCCTCATACACACGATCGGATTTTCCACAGACAAAACCTCTGACTTTTGTCCGAGGGGGTGAGCCTGGATTTTGTCTTGCATACAAATGGCAAGGAATTGTCTGCCAACAAACATGAATGTAGTGACGTACTACATGGTTTTTCAGCTCTTTAGAGCTACCCTTGGGGCTCCTTCTGCTAATTTCGTGTTGATTCGCGCTTTTCATATCACGCTTTTAATTTTGTGCTTTTCATTTTGCGCTTTTCATTTTGCGCTTTTCATTTTCTTTCTGAATGGCCGTTCATCAACCAGACATCTTGCGTAATAGGAGGAGATAACATGTTATTTATTATTGGCCTTGGAGTTATTGCTTTGACCCAAGTCCTGTCCAAGAACAGGAGGAGGAAGAGTTCTTGGACCAAAAATTGGTTGCTTTATTAATCGTGACCAACTATGTCATATGCCTTTGCTGTGGGAGCTCCAGAAGAATAACCCAGATGATTTTCAGAATTATCTCTGGATGACGGACCCCATGGCATTATTGACCCCCTATATTAAAGTGGAGGGCCACCCTGAAAACAAATTTTTTTAAAAAATTACAAAAAAATCTAAAAAAAAAAAAGAAAAATTTTTTTTTTTTTACTTACCAGAAATGACTGTTGCTAGGCACATAATCCTAATCTTCCTCTTCCTCCTCCGCGGAGATCTTCTGTCTTCTCTCTTCGTCGCGGCGTCTTCTGGGTAATGGGTCGCGCTGTGTTCTGGGAACTGTGTGTTCCAGAACACAGCGCGTCCCATTCAGAAAGCGCTGCGGGACTCGCGCATGCGCAGTAGCTGCGGGACCCGCGCATGCGCAGTAGGAAACGGGCAGTGAAGCCATAAAGCTCCACTGCCTGTTTCCCTTAGAGGGAATGGCGGCGCCGGGACCCGAGAGCCGAGGGACGGGTCGGCCTCGGGCGTCCGACATCGCGGGCGCCCTGGACAGGTGAGTGTGTTTATTAAGTCAGCAGCTGCAGTGTTTGCAGCTGCTGACTTTTTTTTTTTTTAAACGGACCTCCTCTTTAACCACTACCTGCCCGCAGACCATCAAATGGTGGCTGGGCGGTGCGGCTCTCGTTCTGGGTGTACGTCATATGACGGCCCTCCAGAACGACTGCTCTCGCGTGTGCTTGGGGGTGTGCATCAGTGGTGCTGTGTGTCATTCTGACACACCACTACACCAAATGCAGTAAAGAGCCTTTGATCTGGAAAAATACGGGATAATGGTTTTGTGGTAACTTGCTCAAATAAAAAAACAAAAAAAAAGCATAATAATATTATTCTTGAAAAAAAAAGCCTTTGAAAATTAGTTTGCAATAACTCCATCAGTATCACCAGAAATGCAGCAAAAATATTGTTTGTTTTTTTCAAAATTGTCACTCTTTTTTGTTTGTAGCACAAAAAATAAAAACCGCAGAGGTGATCAAATACCAAGGTGTCAGTGAGTACAATTTCCTACACCATCAAACTGGAGGAAATTGTGACAAGAATGGGTCTGGCAGAACCCAAGCAACAATAAAGTAAAAAGGCATGGTTCTTCGAGTCAACATGAGAATGTCTGCAAAAACTCAGATTAAATTTTTTTTATTAAACAAAGTTATTTCTTTTTTTTATGCCCAGTTGTTTATTATTTCTCTGATTTCATTGAAAACAATATTAAGACATTAAACTACATACATTTCAATAAAAACTGTAAAAAATGGGGGTGTTCTGAAACTAGTAGAATATACCTAAAAGTTAACTTAACCCTATACCTGTCACTATAAAGACATGACGAGGGTAGTAAAGATGAATTTGGCTCTTATGATGCCTGATCACCACTCAATCACATGCAGATACCCGAGTAACCCACAGAATTTATATAGGGCCAACAGTTTGTGTACCTGTGAGTACCTGTGTAAACTCACAAGGTAGGCCTCCAGCTGCACAACATTGACTGGGAGACAATTACACCAGTAACTTCAGACACTACCATGAACCCCAGCTCACTGTCACTGAGCCGTACAAAAAAAGGGGAGCCGTACCTAAGATGGAGCTCTACCAATTCACATTTTTAATATAATAACAACCGTGATGGTCCTTGAAGGACCTTGAACCCCACCAACTGTATGTATCAACCTGAAACAGTCCACACCAGAAGGACAATAACCATCAAATAAAACGATGAAGTGAAGTAGGGGGAGAAAATTCCCTGACGTCACCTGTCCTCCCGACTCTCCCCGGTCCTTCCTGTATCCCTAAACACCCCCTCCCCCCACTCGCCAGTTATGTAAGTACCTTGACTCCATGATTACTTTAATTACCAAAACTCCTTCTATGCCAAAACTTCCATTTTAATTCAATCTTGTAGTCCCTAAGTCAATGTCTTTTGGATATACTGCGGGCCTAACTATACTATGATGATGATGTCATGCGGTGAATATCAAAAAAATCCACTACATCCAAAAATATACACTGAGTACTAATAATCTTCTTCAGGTAAACTCAACATGTTTCCACCATCAGTTCTGGCAGGAAGGCTTTATCAGTTTGTAATCTGAAACAGAATTACCGGTAGGTTACGTATGTTTTGTTCAGTAGGTTTTGTCAGGTCAAATAGGTAAGAAGTTTATGCAGTTCTAGATATGATGAGATTATGTATAAAAGCTAAAAGTAGTTTAAACAGTTTAAACAATGTAAAAGACAGCTGTGTTTTGTAATAGGCGAAATTCCCATCAAAATGTTCATCTTCCATGCAGGTACAGTATAATGTAGAATGTGATCATGTATAGTTGGAAGCTTATGCCCATTGATTGCACAATCTGGATGAGCGCAGTACAAGACAAATGACAACATTGTTAGTCACTGTTTATTTTGGCCTTTCTGCAGTAGATCTTTAAAGGTTAACTGCACTTTCATAGAAATTAAAATTGACAGCAATATAATAAATAAATAAATAATATACCATACAGAATTTCTACACAAGCCATGTTGTAATTTAAAACAGAACTTCACCCAAAAGGCGAAGTGCTTCTTGTCTCCCCCACCCATCCTTTAAATTTTGCCACTTGGTTATTTTGGTGTGAGCGGGTACCTAGTTTTGATAGGTATCTGCTCCCGTATCGAATCGTCACAACAACCTGAGTGGAAGTTCACCCCCCTCCCCTTCCCCTGCAGCCTTGTGGGATATGTCAAAAGTACCAGAAAATAGTGGAGCCATTCACAAAGTACAGCGCAGATTGCGCATGCACAGTGGGAAGCTGGCAGTCACAGCTGGCTTCCCAAAGTAAAGATGCCAGCACATGGACCCTAAGACAGCTAAAGAACTGGCTCAGATGGAAACAGCACTGGATCCCTGGACAGTTAAGTATTCTATTATTAAAAGTCAGTGGATTAATATTCCATTTCTAGGCTGTTTAACCGGCTCCTGCCTGCCGTATTGACAAATGACAGCGGGATTCCTTCTCGTTCTGCGTCATAGGGGCGTGCTGTGTCTCGGTAAAGTGCTGATGACACATCTTTTTACCCATGTGATCGGCAGCTGATCACATGTAAACAGGAAGTGACGGTATTCGGCTCTCCTTGCCTCTCACTGACAGAGTGTGAGGAGAGTCGATCAGCAGCATCTCCGTGCACGGGAGACCTGTACAGGTAGTCAGGGCACTGATTATCAGTGCCCTAAATATTAGTGAAGCCCCAACAGTGCCCAGCAGGGATTCCAGTCTGTGCCCATCGGTGATGCTAATTTGTGCCCATCAGTGAGGCCATTGTGTGCCCATCAGTGATGCAAGTCAGTGCTGCCTTTCAGTGCCCATCAGTGCCTGCTCATCAGTACTGCCCATCACTGCCCATCAGTGCCACCTATCAGGGCCCATCAGTGCTGCATATTAGTGCCTTCTCACCAGTGCCTTTCAGTGCCACCTCATCGGTGCCCATTAGTGCCCCCTCATCAGTGCCCATCAGTACAGCTTATTAGTGGCAATCAGCACAGCCTCATCAGCGCACATCAGTGAAGGAGAAAAAATATTTATGTACAAAAATTTTTTTTTTTTTCAAAATTGTTGTCTTTTTTAGTTTTCTTAGCAAGAATTAAAAAAAAACCCAGGAGTGATTAAATACCACCAAAACAAACCAAAAGAAGCCTCTATTTATGGGGGAAAAAAATACAAAAAATGTATTTGGGTACAACGTTACATGACCGCGCAATTGTCATTCAAAGTGTGACAGCGATGAAAGCTGAAAATTGGCGTGGGGTTGAAGGGGATGAGAAAGTGTCCTGTAGGCAAGTGGTTAATAGTATCAAAAATAGTTATCCTTTTCAATCTGCAGCCACTGTAGTTTTCTGTAAAATTGATTGCAATGTGGCAACCTGGAGACCTTCTGTACAATGTTAGTGTGCTTGTGTGATTGGCTCAATGGTTTTCCCTGAAGTCTTAACTAGGATAAAAGTCACATTTTAATCACAACTTGCAATAGTAATTTCAGTTTTAGCAAGACACTCCCCAAAAGTTAAAAAGTTCTAAAGGGATGCAGACCCTGCTACTTTTTTCATTAGAACACTGGCAATTCCCTAGGTGATTATAATGAACCAGACTCTTCCTTTTAGATTCGGTCTGTAAAGGACTCTGGGGACCATGTGCTGCTGCAACTATTTCCTGTTCTGAGCATTTGTGAGAAAGCACCACAAGATTGCAGTGAGAGGGAGACAATGGTTTGTGGCCAGAATCTGATGGATCGATGTAATGCTGTGCTGCCCAGAAAAATGCTGATCAGAGACTGCAGCTGCCATTATATTCTCTGCAATGCTACGTATGAGGAGATCTGGATCCTGAAGCCTGCACTGGGAAAGAGTGTTTAACTTGCTGGATGCTATGAGTGACTATGACCATCAGCAGACCCCTGACCATCGGGAGAGGACCACTCTGACCATCAGGAGAGGACCACTGGCTACTACTGCTGGGTGCTAGCTTATGAGTGAGGACCCTTTGAGTGCATACCTACACGTTCATGCGAGCTCCCTCGCATTGGTGAGAAGCACCTGCGGGCGCGCTCCCGTGATACAGCCGGCGGCTATAGCCGCTCGCTGTATCACAAGGCCCCGCCCCCCCGGCGCGCTGCGTCATTGGATGTGATTGACAGCAGCGCGAGCCAATGGCTGCGCTGCTTTCAATCCATCCACTCCAGCCAATCAGCGGCGAAGAGGATGGCGGGGGCGAGCGCGGGATTTTCGAGGGGTCAGGTAAGTAAAACGGGGGGACTGGGGGCACCGGCAGTGTCAGATGTTTTTTCACCTTAATGCATAGAATGCATTAAGGTGAAAAAACATTTACCTTTACAACCCCTTTAACTCGATACGCCCAGAAAGTGCTGAGGACTGATACAAGCTGGAGGAGGCAAAAAAGGAAACTAAAACAAAACAAAACAGAAAAGCAAAAAAGGAACTAGATGTTTCACCATCAGGACTGGAAACATGCCAAGCAGTGTCATGGGCCTTCCTGGAATTTAAAACAAAACCCAATGATCAAGGCTGCAGTGCCAACCAAATGGAAAACCAATCTACCACAACTGGAACTGAAAAGAAAGTGCGTCACTGGAACCTGCTTCTGAGACCCGAGCCTACAGATACTGGCCCGGGCCCCGTGATCCACGAAAGCCCCTGAGCCAGTAGAAACTGCGGATCAGCGAAAGACTGACTAACCAAACGTTCTATACCCCAGGGCAACTCCTGGCCGGATGCAGCTAGGAAATTTAAAAATAGTGAGGAATGGCACCCAACTGATCAGGAACACAACTAGCGAGAGAATCGTGATCAGACAAAGAATACCTGCGACAAGAATGAAACCTGCGATAAGGAAACATGACTGAACGAAAACATGAGTAGCATGATCTGATCACCGTGAGCGGCATAAGAACCGCAGCTGCTAGAAAACACGACCTGCCTAGAAAATGCAGTTTGCACGAGACACGCAAATCGATGAAAAACACAAGAGAAAACCCTGGGGGGTACACAAGAGAAAACCCTGGGGGGTACACAAGAGAAAAGAAAAGCATAAGACACGAAACGTGTGGCATATAGGAATATGTAAGAAACACGAGAAAAGGCAAGAAAACGCGAGAAACAAAAGAAACATGGGAAACGCGAGAAGATGCATGAGACACGTAAATAGCATCAGACACGTACAATACATTACGACACTAACAAGCATGAGGAACGTAAAATGCCTGAGAATCATGAAATTACACCAGGGTAATGACATGAAAGGCATAAGACATGAAACGTGCGGCACATGGGAAATACGGAAGGAAACACAGGACAACACGTAAGGAAACACCTTAGAACCATAGTCAGGTTTTTTTTTGTTTTGTTTTTTTGATTGCTGTCTGATGTGACAAAATGTGGGGAATGTCAAGGGGTATAGAATACCTTTTCCAGGCACTGTAAAGCTTTCAGCGTGCGATTCTTTTTCAACGCTCTTCTTTCTCTATCCCGTGGCGCAGGATCATCTTAGTTACGTAGGAGATCAATCATTTTTAGTCCAGTCAAGATCTTGATCGTCAAAATCGCGGGCGAAGGATGTGATTTACAAGCAGTGCAATCCATTCATGAAACTACATTCCCAAAGTCGCATGTGCTTGGCTTGCCCTTCCTCCTCCATTGCTCCATGTGCCAAGCTTGCTTTCCTTTCTCTATTGCTGTTTGTGCAATGCTTGATCTCCTTCCTCCATGGAAAGTGACACCTGCATGCATCTCCCCTCATTTGCTTCTTGAATGTAATTCATTAGTATGCAATCTTTGAAGTGTTTTTATTTATTTATTTATTTTTTTGACGGCCGACCACCCCCCCTCGACCCGGCGGGAACACCCCCCCCCCCCCCCGAGTGCCGGGCAGCCACACATCGGCCACCCGGAGCCGAGGGGAGAACACAAGGAGGAGGACGACTGCCCACCCCCCCCGCAGGAGAGCCGAGGGGAGACCACGGGCGGCAGGCACGGCCAGGCCCGAACACATGCAAGGGGAGAGGGGGAGCCAGCGGCGGCCGATCACCTCCCCCTCCCCCCCACCAGGAGAATCAGCCGGTAATCTGCACATGTGAGGGGTGAAAGGGAGTCGGCGACGGCCGATCACCTCTCCCTCCCCCCCACCAGGAGAACCGGCGGGCGCTCTGCATGTGTGAAACCGCGGGCGCCCGAACATGCTAGGAAAGAAGGGGAGCCGGCGGCAGCCGACTACCTCCCCCTCCCCTCACCAGGGAAATCGGCGGGCAGAGCAAATCGTGGAGCCATGAATATGGGGAGAGGGCAGGCGAGGAGAGAAAGAGGAGCCATGACAGGCAGACAGCACAACGCACATGGGGGATAGAGGAGCTGGGGGTGGCCAATCACACCCCCTCCTCCTCCTCTCCCTCCACACCGGCAGAAACAGCAGGCGGACGGACCAATACACATGGGAGAGAGAGGAGCTGGGGGCAGCCGATCACCCCATCCCCTCCCCTCCTCTCCTCCCATACTGGAAGAATCATCCCCACACTGGAAGCCGACATGGACGCAGAGAATAGAGTGGTACACGAGACCCGAAGTCCATGAGGAGGAGGAAGAGGAGTGCAGGCTTTATGCAGCCTGACTCCTCCTACAAATACAGGCTTGACTTGCGGTCAGCCTTACACTTATTTGTCAGCAATACAGTGCCTCTTTGCAGTGGCGTAACTAGAACCTTCAGGGCCCCAATGCAAGAAACCATGAAGGGCCCCCCTGAACCTCAGCCAGGGCCCTTCCCTCCGAGTTCAGCGGTGGAACTCCAGGGCGTGGTCACAGGTATGACCTTTGTGAGCCCTGTAGTTCCACCACTGGTATCAGTAGTTTTTTTTATGTTAATTTTTTTTTTTAAGTGCCCCATTGGGGGACTGTCCCTAGGCAGGATGGGGTCCCCGTCCCCAGAAGAGATGAGGTCCTTTTCTCCAGGGCAGATGAAGTTACTGCCCCCAGGTGAGAAGCGGATGGGGGTCCCTGTCCCCACGTGAGAAGGGGTCCCTGTCCCCAGGGGGAGATGGAGGGGGGTATGTAATGGTGTGTGGAGGATGGGGTCCTCTCACTCACCATGACCAAGCTGTAGGCCGCGCACTCATCCATGTTGGCCTGGGCTCCATCTAGTGTGCTGGACGGGCAATCAGCATATCTCCCAGAAAGACCTTTCATCATCTGTGTATGGCGGGGGAGGAGGGGGGCTGGCAGACAAGCCTGCAGTGTCCTCCAGGGAGTCGGCTTTCATAGGGCTGCACTGCATCTGTGTGCTTAAAGTTTGTTTACCCGGGAGAAGTATGCAGTGCAGTGTGGGCCAGACTCGTGGGGGGGGGGACACTGGCTTGGGAGAACAGACATTGGACTGAGCGGCAATGCATGGAGCAGAAGAGGGGTACTCTGAGGAGCCGGCTGAGGACACAGGTCATGCGGGGAATGCACAACTTAAGAGCAGCCAGTGCGATAGTCGAGCATGGAGCTCTGCTAGTCACCCTCCACTTCCAGCCACCCGTGTGCATGGTGCACTGGTACCCCTAGCTGCCTATGCTGCTGCCGGCCATATGTAGAGGTGGCTGAATGGGCCCCCTGCATCACAGGGCCCAGTTGCGGTCGCGACTGCTGCACCCCCTATAGTTACGCCCCTGCCTCTTTGGATTACAAGATGTAGATTACAGATGTACTAGAGAGCACTCCCACCACTTGTAAGGAAGGAAACCAGGGAATGTCTCAGCACGACTGAAAGAGATAGATCACAAAAACTTCTATCCCTGTATGACTTGAACTTAAATTTTACAGAACCAGAACACTTGTCCAGAGACCTAAAAGAGGGTGCCTTGAGTCTGGTAAGACACCAACATCATGCAAGTTAATCTGACCTAGTGTGCTTTCTTAAAAGTTTCTTCAAGGGGGGCGTGGCCGGCGCGTGACTAAGATGGCTGCGTGAGGAGATTGCTCTCTGTCTGAACGGCTTCTGAAGCGGCATTTCAGCGGCCCCAATCCGTTCTTTTTGTATCTAAATACCTGGGGGAACGTCCGTACTACCTCCCGGTGATGTCGCTCAAACGAAAGGACAGTCGGCTTCCCCGCAAACTGACGGCGTATATGTATCAGCCGTCCGCGCGAAAAAATCAAGATGGCGCCGAACCGGCTATACAATCTTCACAGGCTGAGGCCGCATCCCGTTCGATTGAAGGAAGCGCTTATCACGTCACTTCGGAAACGACGGTAAGCAAACCGGGACACTCTCTTTCTCCCCCGGGAACTCCCACAGCCCATAGCCCAGCTAAGGCAAAAATGCGCATGGATGACACAGAACAGGCCCAGGGAGGGCATCAGACCAGTGGGATGCCTCAGACCTACCCTCAGATGCACCACCAGCCTGACGCCATAGCAGCATTTCCTACTACTGGACAGGCTGTAATAGACTCTACCTTAAAGGACATGCTCATGTCTCTGAGGAGCTCTTTGCAAGCTGACATGCTCTCCCTCATGCATAGTTTTGGCCACAAGTTAGGTGCAATGGAGGACAAAATCACACATGTTGAGGCTACTGTAAGCGACATTACGGGCACAGTGAACGATGTTATTGACACTCAGGAAGCACATTCGCAGGAAATTGCTTGGATAAAAGACAAAATGGCGGATTTAGAGGACAGAGCCAGACGAAATAATTTTAAAATTAGAGGGATCCCAGAATCTGTCCAAAATACGGAGCTCCCTGCCTTTGCCAAAGGTCTAATCAAAATGGTGCTTCCTGAGGCAAAAAATATTGAGCTGGTCATAGACCGCATTCACAGACTGCCTAAACCTACGTTCTTACCAGATGCAATACCTAGAGATGTCATATTGAGGGTGCACTTCTATCACATCAAGGAACAATTTATGCACAAAGTGAGGGGTATGGAATCATTACCAGACCCGTACTCCCGTCTCCAAATTTACGCTGACCTTTCACAGCACACCCTGAGTAGAAGGAGACAATTGAGCACAATAACTAAAGCTCTCCGTAATCATCAGCTTCCATACCAATGGATTGCACCTGCTAAACTATCTATTCATCGTGAGGGAAGGAAACACATAATTACGTCTCTGCAACAAGGTTTGCACCTATTACAAAGATGGGACATCATCCCTGTTCCCCCAGATGCAGCACCTATGGATCAAAGTAACACAGGTTCTCTTTCAACCCAACCTCTGCCCCCAAGGAGGCAGAAACATGCCTCCCACTAGTTATGTGGTTTGGGGCCAGTATTCACAATTGCCGTTTGGCGCTGCCATCTATTCACGCCCGGTCTTAAGACTCGTTACCCCTATTTAGTGTTTCTACGCGCGGAAGCGCTGAGGTACCTCCTCACTCGAAACACTTGTTACAGTTTACGGTCATTTACTAAGCAGCATTCCAAGTCATATTACTTCACTGCTATTGTTATTTCTTGGACCGTTGAGTTACATTTGCACCTTTTTGTACTTTTTCATTTTTGGTTTTTGTTCTTTCCCTACGCTCTTATCCTCTCCCTCTTTCCTACCTCCCCTCCTGCAGCTCTGCCTCACACAGCGCTTTGAGAGCCTCGATCTACTTGCCTTACAACTCAACAATATCTCATCACTCACTGTCGTTCTAGTCTCCTCTAGCCCTACGCTCTCTCAAGTAATACCTTTCTCCTCTTTTTGAAGTACCTGCTCTACATATGCCTATCACCATTGTCACAATTAATGCGAAGGGACTAAATCACCCTGCAAAGAGAAGGTCCTTGTGGGCTTTAGCCAAGCATACTAAATGTGAAATTCTATGTGCACAAGAAACACATTTCCAACAGAGTAATCCCCCTACTTGCACCAACAGAGACTTCAACACTATTTTCACAGCCAATGCAATTAAAAAAAAGAAAGGGGTGCTTATTGCTTTTAAAAATTCTCTAGCGTTTCAACTGGTTCAATGCACCAAGGACCCTGAAGGCCGGTATATTATTCTATCCTGTATCATCAATGGGACTCCTTATACTTTTGTTAATGTTTATGCTCCCAATACTCATCAATCTCGTTTCTTACGAAAACTACATAAGAAAGTACAAGCAGAAAAACAAGGCACTACAATATGGTGTGGAGACTTTAACAGTACTCCTGATCCTGATCTAGATTCATCCTTCCAGCCCAGGAGAAGCAGGCTGGCACTGAATCCTCTACTGAATAAGTTACATCTTCTGGACGTGTGGAGATGTCAGCATGCGGACGAACGGGACTACACATATTTCTCCCCAGGTCATAACTCTTACTCCCGCATTGACCTCTTTTTGACAGATTCCAGGACCCTTCAAACCGTATCCTCCTCCAACATACACCTGATTACATGGTCTGATCATTCCCCTGTCAGCATTACCGTGGAAGATCATATCAGGCACTCCCCAGCGTACCTCTGGAGAATGAATACAAGAATTCTACAATCTGAACCTTATGCGCAAACATTGAAAAACGAATTAGAAGCATTCTTTGTTCACAACAAAGACTCTGTTGCAGACCCCCATATTCTTTGGGCCTCGCATAAAGCATATATGCGGGGACTCTTTATACAATTTGGAGCTAGAGATAACAGGCGAAGGAGGCAGCAGATGGACGAACTTCTCATGCGCATTCAAAATACTGATCTGCTCAATAAATCCCATCCCACTCAAGCACTCAAATCAGAATTAATTTCATTACGATTGGAACTTAGGGCTCTTCTTCTAGAAAAACATGACTATATTCAGCGAAGGCACAAAATGAAATTTTACGCTGCAGGTAATAAATCTGGCAAATTACTCTCCCACCAGATTAAGGGACCTCTCACTAGACGTCCCATTCCTTATATCCATCATCCTGACTCTAACTCTAAATTACAAAACCCACAAGATATTGCTAATGCCTTTAGCGCTTATTATGGCAAACTATATAATTTGAAGAACGCTCCTGATCTAGCCCAACCCACCCCCGCACAGATACAAACATTCTTAGATTCTGTGAAACTCCCTAGCCTAACCTCACAGCAATTGGAAGAATTAAACACCCCTTTCACACAAAAAGAAATTCAATCCGCCATATTAACGTTACCCAATGGTAAAACGCCCGGCCCTGATGGTTTTGTGGGAGAATATTATAAGCAATTCAGTTCCATTCTCACTGAGCACATGACACCGCTGTTCAACTCTGCTGCCTCCTCTGCTTCTTTTCCTCAAGAGATGCTTAGAGCATTAATAGTGACTATACCGAAACCAGGGAAGGAACCAAACTTAACTCAAAACTTCCGCCCTATTTCATTATTGAATCACGATGTGAAACTTTATGCTAAAGTCATAGCTAAACGATTGATCGACGTCTTGCCAATGTTGATTCATCCTGACCAGTCTGGATTTATTAAGGGGCGCCAAACCTCGGATGCTACACGACGGATGATCAATCTTATCCATCACGCGGCGGCCCATCGAACGCCTTCTCTGCTTCTGTCATTGGATGCGGAGAAGGCGTTCGATAGGGTCCACTGGCAGTACTTAAAATTGACCCTAGAGAAATTTGGATTTCAGAACCATATCCTCTCAGCCATCTTAGCCCTTTATTCTACTCCCTCGGCCCAAGTTTACTGCTCGTCCATGTTATCAACGCCATTTCAAATTTTCAATGGCACTCGCCAAGGATGCCCCTTGTCGCCCCTGATCTTTGACCTACTGATCCTGCCAAGTCCCTGGTTGCAATCTGGGATTGTGGCTCCTCTCAGCGCCTAAATTCAAGACTAATTGTACTCACCTTTCCCCATCTATAGTAGCATCAGTGTTAGCATTCAATTACTTGATTACCCACACAAAAGCGAACTCCACCAACTGTAAAATTCCCCTTCCGATAGACATTATTGAACTACTGATCTCTGATCTGCGTCTCCATTCTTGGAAAACCAATGGGATTACACATATAGCAGACCTTTATGATTCTGGACTCCTCAAATCCTTTACGTCTCTCCAACAGGAATTTAATCTTTCCCCTCGCGATTACTTTAAATACTTTCAAATCACTCACTGCCTACTACAAAATCCCCATCTACATGTGAGTATTCCAAAAGCAACTTGGCAATACATATCGGGTAAGGTTGTTACAGCTAAGGGTATCTCTTTGTTCTATACCACACTTAATGATAAAATGATCTTCGCTAAACTACCCCCTTTGGTGAAATGGGAACTTGAAACTGGAATTTCTTACTCACCACAACAATGGTCGTTCGCCATAAAAGCTGTCTATTCTGCGACCAAATCAGCCAATCTTTGGGAACTCACGTATAAAATTAATCTCAGATGGTACCTTACCCCAAACCTTCTACATAAATATTTTGAGAATGCAAATTCTGCCTGCTGGAGGTGCTGTGGCCTCCCAGGAACCCTCTATCATACCTTCTGGTCCTGCCCTAAATTGGTTCCCTTTTGGATAGCCATTTTCAATCTTATATCGGCAGTCACCCACATTGCTACCCCACTTGATCCAGCTCTAGCTTTATTCAACATTGGCATTGAACAATTCCCACATGATCTTAGATGCATAGTAACACACATCTGCTTAGCAGCAAAATTGACTTTGACTCGAAATTGGAAATCCCTAGAAGCTCCTTCTTGTGCTGAAGTTGTGAGAACAACCCACCTGCACGGAATGTATGAACGCATGTACGCCACTGCTGAGGGTCACCTACCCAAAACCATAAAACTGTGGGAAGCTTGGTTACAATGGTTTGACAAATCCCATCCCTTACTCCTCTAATACTACCACTCCAGTATGGGCTCACTTAACTGCTCTCTTACTACTTCATCTTTCACCTCCCCAAACCCGTTCTCCTTTCCATCCACCCCTTTCCCCCCTCACCCCCCCTAATTGTTTTTGTTTTGTTTTTTTGTTGTTTATGCTTTAAGATTTCTCACCTGTTACCATACTCATAATCTAATACACCCACCACTTACCTGTTTCCAGGTATTCATGTGATAACTGTTGTTTGCTCTTACGTTTGATGCATCTCAACTATGTTGAGCGTTATACATGTTTTTGCTTGTCTTTCTCTTTAAAGTTGGTCACATCTGACCCATATTGCTTGTCTGCATTCTCGGGGAAAACCTTCATATTACGTTTTCATGCTCTGCAGCTGATCCTTGCTCCAGTACACAGCAAGATCCCATTTGGGGTGTCTGGGGGGAGGATATTCCCTGAGTATTGATATTCTATCTCCTTTTTGTCTTAATTGTACATTACAAAAAATCCTGTATTATTTGTAAAGTTTCTGGACACAAGGTGTATTACTTTACTACTGCATGTACTATTGATATCTCGTTTATCTTTTCTTTTGTTCCTTTGTTTCTTGTACTACTATAACTTTTAATAAAAACTATTGAACATAAAAGTTTCTTCAACTTTGCAGACAAACCTTTTTTTTTTCATCTTTCACTGGCCATTGTGACAAAACTGAGTCTGTTATAGCAAGTTATGCCTGCTCTTATATACTGTTAGTAGGTAAATGCAGTTCAGTTCCGTTAATTACTGTTAGAATAGTGACGTTATTTTCTTACCGATTGTTTGTATGAGTACATTTGCTAATAATTTCTCCTTTTAGGCACAATAAATTCTTAAAAATACCTCATGTTGTGTCGGTAGGCCCTGGGTGAGAGAGGTCTGTCAATTTTAGCTGTGCATAGAAATCACAAAACAATTCAGTGGCTCCTCTGGGGGTTGGGCTACAAGTGGGAGCTCACCCGAAGATTTAACTTTGGGACTGAAAAAAATAGTGATGACTGCCTCCACCAGCCAAGTCACCACAATGAAAGCCTTTACTACGGCCAAGTGGTATGAAGAGCAGAATAACAAGTTTGGACTCTGTGTAGTTATGAACTTTGCTAGCGTCACCTGGACAGGTGAACCGTTCTAGGGACTGGTATTGACATTGGTGCCTGACCAGAAAACATTTGTGGTGGATACGAAAGTTGACCAGGCAGCCTCTTGCACTTATGCGTTATTAGAATGTTGGAGAGGAATCTCGACTGGCTTTCAAGCTGATAACCAATAGTTACCAGGGGATCTTAAAGCTCAGCATACACAGTCAAGTATGCCGAACAGACACCTAGAAAGTTTTGGTTCCATAGAGTAGGAGTACCAGCTACTGCTCCCACGCCACCCTCAGGGCTTCCTCATGACTCATTCTTCACTGATATGGGAAAGCTAGTAGAAACCCTAGTTCAAAAGTCAGCGGCATCCAACAATAAAGGGAGGCATGGAAACGCAGGCAAAGACGGAGGTGCAGGGCTGGCAGGACTAATGCTAGGTAAACCCCTGCAGGGTTAAATTAAGAGACAGATGAAGAGAAGGTGGGTGGAGCTGAGAGTCAGGAAGAAAGGGGGGCGGAGCACTATTTAAACGTGGGGAGGAGTCGAGCAGCAAGCGTGGGTCACAAGATTCAGGAAGTTGCCCACCCACCAGCCCTTAGGTTAGGTTGATGTTCTATTTGGTATTTCTGGATGTTGTCAGTGTTTCCTTTTTCTTGCAGGTTCGGTGATGAGGGTCGTCATAGCAGCAGAAGGCGGTGTCTTTGGTCTTTGACGGAGTAAAGAAACTGATGTGATAGAAGTGTGTGGGGAGCTCATAGGTGGTATGTGCCCCCTTTTGGTATATCCCAGCGGAAGGGTAGGCTGGGATACGGGTTTGGTGACACTGCGGGAAAGTGGGTTGTCTCCGGGCTGATAAACGGCCGGAGACCTGGTATGGTAAAACTGTTGGCCCCGCAGTGTATTGGTGAAAAGGGTAACGTTAAAAGGAGAACCGAGGTACCGTCAAAGACCAAACGACTGGGAGTTGTAATTGCTGTTGCAATATAAGTATTTTATATTAAAGTAATAAAAGTTATTTATTTTATTTTGGTTGAAGATTGGTTAAAATAAAGGCTGCTATGGCCAATTTTATACTCCAAACTCCGGTGTGGTCCATTTATTGGGGGGTAAGGTAAAGGGAAAAAGGTAAAAGGTATGGGGTAGGGTAAATGGAACATTTCTGGGTAGGGGTGTATTACCAAATGCATAGGTCATGGGAATCACAAGTTGAGGTTCTATTCTGTAGAAGTCTCAATGCCATCAGGGGAAGAAGGTTTTGAGAGCTGGATAGATCAAGCAGTCCATACTGTGAAAAAGTGGGAAGTCGCCAACACAATCAGGAGACAGAGGATAATCGAAAGTCTGAGAACTCCTGCTTCTGACACCACCCGGAAGTTTGAAAGAGCCAGGCTTCAGGACTACTGAGTGTCTAGGAGCTTTGCAACAGATTTACAGGAGAGAGGAAGACTGTTCTGGAGTGGTTTACATGTTTTCACATGCCTATCAAAATAATTGAGAGGCATTCCCTGTCTCTGTTATGTGGCTGGATAGATTCTACACCAGATTAATAAGGAATCCTTTGGTATGCAGCATGGAGCCAAGCAACATGAGCAAGGCTTTGTTGACACAGACTATTAAAGGGGCCCTGTATTGCAAAAACATCAAACCAGAGACCAGGATGAGCATTAAACTGATAGTAAAGCCTTGTTTTTTGTTTTTTTTATTAAAACAACAAACATGTCATACTTACCTTCTCTGTGCAATGGTTTTGCACCAAACACATCTGTTGTGGAGGTAGGAACTATAAGCATAGTGGATATCAAGTCTGGAATAACCAATTTAAAGACATAGATGTTTCAGATGATGGAGCTGATGACTCTGATGTCCACCAAGAAAGTCCACACCTTCAGGGAAGGATTCAACAAGACCTACTCAGACAGAGGAACCACAGAATGCTCCCACTGAAAGCAATCCGGTTCATTGGTATGTTTTAATTGTTGAGGTAATAGTCCCTACCATCCTGACTGTTCCAGCCCATCTAGATCACAGAGAGAACAGTGAAGTAACCAACTGGATACTCAAATAAGTCAGCTTGCTCCAGTTCCCAGATTCAAAAGAAAGAGTGGGAAAGGCCCAAATCTTTGTGTCAGGCCTCATTTAAAGCATTAGGTAGGCTACCCAAATTACTCTCAGACTCTGGCCTCAGATCACAGGAGATAGGTGCACACCAAACCCAAAGCTGTCAGCCTACATGCCAACAGAACTGCCATCAGCCAAAGAGGGGTTCCAGCTCAAGCAGTGAAACAAGTCACCTCATCTACTCCAAGCAAGTTCCTTGAAAAGCTGGTAGGCCCTTCTATCATAGTGCCTGTTCAAGCAAAAGGTGTACACAAAAGCTCTTCTAGACTTTGGGGCTCAAGTGATCTTGCCCTACTGTGACTTCTATGACAAATACCTGACGCATCTGCCCCAGATGCTACAATTACTAAATCTAGAGATCTGGGATATAGAGTTTAGGAAGCTCCCCTATGATGGGTACTTCCAAGTCAAGCTTAAATTTGGTCCCAAGATGGTAGGATGGCCAGAGACTTCTGACACATTGGATACCGTGTGTCTCCCTGCTTCCAGGATTAATTGGAGTTCCATGAGAGTGGTGATGAACACTGACCTGGTCTGATGGATACTTACTCCCCTTGTTTCAGAGAGTGATGCCACCCTTGAAAGTGTACACCCCATGTTGCAGTCAGTGTACCAGCATTTGGTTCAAGAGCAGAAGGCCCAAGCTGAAGAAGTGGAGAAAAACTTTGAAAGTTGGGCAATATGGAAAAGGTGAAATAATGTGTCTGTGGGCATCGGTGAAATTGAATTTGAGTCCACCAGGTCCTTATGTTATTCTTCAGGGTGATCTACAGAGGAAACATTTGAGTTTGGAGTTGATCCCAGAAGTGGCTTTGACAAAGATTCTACAGAGAACCCATGGAAAAGTTTCTGTCAGTGTATCCAATATTACTGATTCTCCAATAAAGCTTCAGGCTTGAATGATGATCGGACAAGTGAACCTAGCTACAGTCCTTGCAGCACCTAATCTGGGGGGAGCCACAGAAGAGTTATCAGAGGACCAGTTCTATCCAAATAACTCCCCTATGGTGTCTAAATGGAAAGAATTGGCCAAAGCACAGCTTCTAAACCGGAAAGTGTTCTCCAAAGATTAAATATTTATAAAATACGAGCTTGGGAAAATTCCCCAAAAAATCAAAACACTCCAGCAGCTGGAAAGACCATAGTTCCCCAAATAGGTCCCCTTATAGACACACTCTAATCTTCAAGTTGTCTTCCATACATTACTTCATAAATAAGTTTATTGAATGCTCACCAGAAAGTTAGACCCTATATACTAATGGATATTCTTAATGTGCAATAATGAAAGCAGCCGCTATGTGTAGCACTTCTCCCTCAGCAACTGAAATGTATGAGATTCTTCACTTTTCACTTTGCTTCCTCCCATCTCACCCACCAAGCTTGCCTCTAGTACCTTCCAGCAGTGTAGGAGGACTCATGCCTATCAAGTGCTCTGATTATGTTATTAGAAATGCTTGTTATTTGCTATCTGCGTTGTTCTTTATTTCACTTCTTCTTTACATTATACTGCCTGTTGGTCATACTGTAATACTGCGGGTGGCATCCTTTAGGTGGGAAGGGGGGATATAGAAGAGTTCTGAGTAGTGATACTGAGTGGTGAGTGAGGATACTGATTGTGTAGGTGACAGCACAGAGAGGGAGGCAGTGATCTGAGATGAAAAGAGATCTGTGTTCCACTGAAAATGAAGTAGGCAGGGTTGATACCATGTGTTGATGAATTCAGAGTAGTGCTGTTATGTCAAAAATAAAGGTAGAAGCGTAAACCAATCCGAGGCTGCAAATTTGTGGGACTTTTCAGGTACTCAATTTACCAACACAATAAATACATTGTAAAATGCCTTTTTTATTGTATTTAAAGTACCGTATATTTTTTTATAGTAGATAAAGTAAATATGTACGTATTTATTGCTGTTCAATTAAATGCATGTATTCCATGGCCTCACTTCCACAACTCACCAGAATACGCATCCATGCTCACCTAGACCTTATCCCTACTTCATCCCTAAATGATTAACTGTGTTTGATGTAACTGGCGAAGCCGGAACAAGTTGGCCATTAGATAGATCCCTCCAAAAGCATCAGCAAGGTTAGATGAACACGAATAAAATACAATTTTGTGTCTTTTCTGTTGTACCTTTTGGCTCTAATGTTAGTCTACAAATACCCTTGACACTGCTAAGACAAGGGATTTCGGTAGCAAGGGGATAGCCACCTGGTTCCTATGTTATACCCTTATATATTCACTGTAACCAAGTTAATTACTCTTGTATTTGATGTATCTTGCTTTTTCAACTAGTTATGTTGTTTCATTTTATAATTTCCAATAAAAGGATTTGAAACAAATGCATGTATTCCATAAGTTTGTACATTACATATCCTTCAGCCTTAGTACTTACACAGCTAAACATAATCCAACTCTATATTGTATCAACCCTTGTCATGTCGGTTGATGGAGAAACTGGCCTGCTGCTTCAGGAGTAACACAGAGGTAATTGCCAGTAACATAAATCATAATCTGAGAATGTGATCCATCATATGCATATCTACTATATACAACACTCTAACTTACTTTGTATAATTTAGACCTCTCTGCTGCCTTTGACACAGTTGACCACCTGCTCCTCCTAAGCAAATTACACTCCCCTTGGCCTTTGTGATTCTGCTTTATTCCTGGTTCTCCTTCTACCTTACTCAGCGCACTTTCAGTGTCACTTAGAACTCCATCTCCTCCACTCCCCTTCCTCTTTCTGTTTGAGTACCACAAGCTCTGTCCTTGGGCCTCTCCTATTCTCACTCTACACCTCTTCCCTGGGCCATCTGATAACCTCCCATGGCTTCCAATACCACCTCTATGCCGATGACACTCAGATCTATCTCTCCACTCCTCAACTCACCCCCTCAATCTCCTCCTCAAACTTACTGAATATCGATATTGATGTCAAACCACTTCCTCAGACTCAATTTTTCTAAAACTGAGCTTGTTATATTTCCTCCTTCACGTCCCCCCCCCCCCCCCCCCCCGAGACTTTATCATTAATATCAACAACACAACCATTGGTCCCTCCACACATGCCAGGGTCCTGGGTGTAATCCTTGACTCTGACCTCTCCTTCAGCCCCCACATCCAATCACTGGCTAAATCCTGCCACCTTAACCTCCGCAACATCTCCAGAATTTTACCCTTCCTGACTAATGACACCACAAAGCAACTTATTCACTCTCTCCTTAATGGCCTACCCTTAAGCAAGCTATCCCCCCTTCAGTCTATTATAAATTCTTCTGCTAGACTAATACACCTCACTAACCGATCCGTGACTGCTGCTCCGCTTCACTGGCTCCCCTGACCCCACCGTGTAAAATTCTAAATGCTAACCATAACATACAAAGCCCTTCACAACCTGGCCCCCCATCTACATCTTCAACCTCATCTGCAGATATTGCCCAAATCGCCCCCTCCGCTTCTCCCAGGACCTCCTGCTCTCTAGCTCCCTTGTTACCTCCTCTCATGCTCATCTTCAGGACTTCTCCGGAGCCTCTCCCATCCTCTGGAACTCCCTGCCCCAGTCCAATCAGCCCCTACCCTGTCCACCTTTAGGAGATCCCTGAAAAACTCATTTTTCCAGGGAAGCCTATCCCACACCCACCTAACAACTGTCCCCGAGCCACCCCCATCAAATCATTCTCTGCAGCTATTACCTTTTGTACCACCCCCTCCCCCCCCCCTTTAGAATGTAAGCTCTACATGCAGGGCCCTCCTGTACCTTTTGTATTGAACTGCACTGTAATTGTGTTGTCACCCTATACATTGTAAAGCGCTGTTGGCACTATATAAATCATGTATAATAATAATGAATATAAGTGATATAAATATATATATATATATATATATATATATATATATATATATATATATATATAAATTTTTACATTTAACTTTTTGCAGTGACAATCACAGTTTACAGTCATATAGCACACAGCTATCCTGTGATTATATATTTTCCTGCATCTAAGTGAACATTAGCTATTTGACATATGTTGCATAGTCCCATCTACTGGCTGCAGAGCAGTATTGCATCTGTACATGACTATAATCATAAAGCGAGCACTGCGATCTGTTAGTTGTTCATTAGTTTGTGTTTTAACCACCTATCAACGGCACTAAAAATTGTTAAAATAGGGAGTGGATGGAAGTGTTCATACTGCAGCATTATTGCTGCCTCGTGTTGACACAAAATTAATGCTGCTTACAGAGTTTGGATGCAGTTGTGAAGCATCAACTCCTGCCATTTACTTCTATTGAACAATTGTTGGGGATCATGTTTAAGAATCTTACATTTATTTTGAAAGCTGCTGGTGTGGATTTTTTGGAGAGGGCAGAACATTATGCATTATGTGGCTGTACAAATCCACTTGATTTTTTTTGTTTTTTGTTTTTTTTTGTTTTGTTATACTGGATATATAAAGCAAGAGTGATGGCATCTATTATGAATTGTTGCATTTACGGTATTTTTTCTGAGGTATAGTGCTGGTTGTACTCTTTATGTTATATCATAATGTGTAAGAAATATATACGGAATATAGTACAGTTAAAGAATGTTGTTCTATCCCATAAGTCACCTGTTTTTCAGGTTACACTGACACGAAATATAGGGTAACAGAAAATCATTAAAGAGGTTGTAAACTGTCACGGTTTTTCACCTTAATGCATTCAATGCAATTGTATTCACATTGCATTCACTGGCTCCCCTGACCCCACCGTGTAAAATTCTAAATGCTAACCATAACATACAAAGCCCTTCACAACCTGGCCCCCCATCTACATCTTCAACCTCATCTGCAGATATTGCCCAAATCGCCCCCTCCGCTCCTCCCAGGACCTCCTGCTCTCTAGCTCCCTTGTTACCTCCTCTCATGCTCATCTTCAGGACTTCTCCGGAGCCTCTCCCATCCTCTGGAACTCCCTGCCCCAGTCCAATCAGCCCCTACCCTGTCCACCTTTAGGAGATCCCTGAAAAACTCATTTTTCCAGGGAAGCCTATCCCACACTGCAATTGTCACTAGAGCCAGTGCAGTCAGCCACAGTGTTCCTAATCACTGCCACACCAGTACAATATTACCAATCCCATAGTTGGCAACATTGTAAAAAAAAAAATTGGGACACTTTTTGGGCAGTAGGCGGAGTCGTGGTATAATTAGGGGGCGGGGCATGCGTTTATATGTGTGGCATAAGAAAAGGTAAAAATGTGGTGCAGCGCAATATGGGCGTGGCTTACGGTAAATAGTGGGTGTGGCTTACATGGGGCGTGGCTCAAAGGGGTGTGGTTAGAGTCTGAGATGAATGCAGGATGGAGAGAGGGAAAGGAGGGGGATGGAGAGAGGGAAAGGAGGGGGATGGAGAGAGGGAAAGGAGGGGGGAGAGAGGGAAAGGAGGGGGGAGAGGGAAAGGAGGGGGGGAGAGGGAAAGGAGGGGGGGAGAGAGGGAAAGGAGGGACAGCAGCCCCCCGATCCTACACCACAATAGCAATATGTGTTTTCCAGAGTTTGACAATCAGCAGATAAAGATACTCCAAATACCTGGTGTTGGTGCTTCAATCATCCCGGCGCCATGATTGTTATGGTGTCAGGATGATTGAAGCGCATTATTTATATTATTACATTGTAATATGAAATTAAATTATTCAACTCACCATAATGCAGAATCAGTGGGAGCCCTGAGCGCGTCACTAGCCACGTTGCCTGCCACCAGATGCCATCAGGTGTCCCAAGCGGAGTCCTTGCATCAGGTGCCCCATCAGAGGTACCTTCCTTACATCTGTGTCCATCAGCGAAGCCCCTCCTTACATCTGGTGCCCCTCTGACATCCACAGACTGGCCCCCCACATCCATAGACCGCCCCCCCACATCCTGCACAGACCTGCCCCCACATACTCCACAAACTTGCCCCCACATACTCCACAGACCTGCCCCCACATCTCCAGACTGGCCCCCGACATCCACAGACTGGCCCCCGGCATCCACAGACTGTCCGCCGACATACCACTGGCCCTTAACATACCACTGGCCCCCAACATACCACTGCCCCTGACATCCACAGACTGGCCCCCGACATCCACAGACTGGCCCCCGACATCCACAGACTGGCCCCTGAGATCCACAGACTGGCCCCCAACATACCACTGGCCCCCACATTCACAGACTGGCCCCCGACATCCACAGACTGGCCCCCGACATACCACTGGCCCCCACATTCACAGACTGGCCCCCGACATCCACAGACTGGCCCCCGACATACCATTGGCCCCCACATTCACAGACTGGCCCCCGACATCCGACTGGCCCCCACCCCGACATCCACAGTGACAGACTGGCCCCCGAAATGCCGCCATTGCCGCGCAGAGAGTCAATTAACTGTGGCGCCGCCCCCACTGCACTTTACACATACACACACTGGCAGCGGGGGTGGGCGGCGCCACAGGTACTCTATTGTAGACCAACTTCTGGTCTTCTTAAAAATGACAGCCGGCGTAGACATTGTCTCCGCCGGCCGCGGACCTCTAGCGGCCGGCAGCAAAAAAACGGGAAATTCTATTTCCCGGGACAACCCGAATTTCCCGGGACATTTCCCGGGACAAAATTAATTCGGAACAAATGTCCTAATCCCGGGAATGTCCCGGGAAATTCGGGACAGTTGGCAACTATGCAATCCAGTGCAGCAAGCCACATCATTCCTGATCATCATCACACCAGTACAGTCTTACCAGTCCAGTGCAGCCAGCCACATCGTTCCTGATCATCGTCACACCAGTACAATATTACCAATCCAGTGCAGCCAGTCACAGTATCCCTGATCATCATCACACCAGTACAATATTACCAATCCAGTGCAGCAAGCCACATCATTCCTGATCACCATCACACCAGTACAGTCTTACCAATCCAGTGCAGCCAGTCACAGTATCCCTGATCATCATCACACCATGTGGCTGCTAGGTAAATTTAGTTGTCTCCACTTTAAACAGAAAAGCAGAGATTGATTAATTAGGGCTGCTCAGTCCTTTACAGTCTGCTGCTTTGTAAGGGAAGAAAATTGCTTGATTCCCCCATAAACACCAACCATGTTGATGGGGAATCGAGCAAATCCCTCATAAGGAGCCATTGTGTTTTCCCAGTGGGGTGGGGGGCGTGGGGAGCCATCCGCACCTGGAGATTACAGTGATTACTGCTAGCGGCTATAATAGATGCTAACAATAATTGCTTGTAAAATTTGTCAGGCTGATTGTGTCCAGGTTGATCGATCACTCAACTTGGGTACATTTAGCCTGCCCATACATGGTTTGAATCTTGGCCAGTTCCTGCTGAATCAGCCGAAATTAAAACCATATATTGGCGGCTTTAATTCTCCATGTCTTCTAGAGCAGTGTTTCTCAACTCCAGTAGGAGGGAGAGCAGTGCATGTATTCTGAGTAGTTATTGCACTCTGGCCAAAATCTGGGGAGGTGTGCCCAGTTGTTGTTGTGAGAGCCCACAAAGTCTGAGGCCTGAGCAGCAGGGTATAGTGTTCCTGGGTCTAGTCCTGCTGGAGGACCCCCCTGGGGCAGATGTCTACAAGAAGCCATTAGGAAGACGACGAGGTCCCAGCTAGGCTTAGCTGTGGGGGCTATTCACAAGCTTGAGTCCAGGGATCAAGTTGGGTCGGGAGAAGCTCACTGGAGAGAGACCAGGAGGAAGTTGGTGGGAAAAAGTCCAGCTGTCCTTTGGTGGTGCATGTCTACATCTCCTTCACTAGGAAGAGCCTGATGGATATCGCAGGAGGCAATCAATGATTCCGTACATAGGTGTGTGCAGCCTATTGCACTGAGGTGTGCACCCCAACCCAGGTGGAAGAGAAATATATTTCCAATATACTTAGAAAAAAAATGTATATATGCAACATATATTTACAATATATTGTAAATAATGCTAGTGCACACATTGTGATTAGGGTATGCCCAGGCACATCTGGCACTCTCTATGTGCACGCCTATGATTTTGTGGTTATGTGAGTAAGCAGGGATGAAGGGGGTTCGTGCAGGTAGTATATAAATAGGAAGAAGAAAAAGAAAAGGCTCCGGATGGTGTAGGTAAAAAAACCCCAATAGGTTTTAATAAAAAAATGCGTATTATACAAATATAAAAAGTGATCACAAAAAACAAATGAACTAAGCAATATGCCTAAGCCCCTGTTGATGACCACTTGTGTCGAAACGCGTCAGTAGGCATTACTTGCACCCCATATCGCTTTGTTTCTAGTTCATTTGTTTTTTGTGATCACTTTTTATATTTGTATAATACGCATTTTTTTATTAAAACCTATTGGTTTTTTTGACCTACACCATCTTTTTCTTCTTCCTATTTATATACTACCTGCACGAACCCCTGAATTGAAAGTGAGATACATTGGGCCCTTGAGGTACCTTCACCCCTGAACATGGGAACTACTGGCTGGTAATCATCCGATTCACCTGTTCCTATTTGGGACTGCTGATGCTCTTGAGAGGACTTCACACAGGGACCCTTTCTTCCCAGAAGTTGGAGTACAATCCATTGGGATTGCAAGCTCTTTTGACCCATTGTCATATGGCATGCGGGTCCAACTGTTCTGGTAAGCGTATCCATCTTATATCTTCAGATTGTTGCATCTACAGTTATCCCCATAGACCAACAGATTGCTGTGAAGTGTCTTGTGGATACTTTGAGTTAAAGTCTATTTGAGAAGATTGGCCACTCTCTCGCCATACAAGTGGACTTGTGTACAGATTGATGAACTGGCAATGCTTTCTTTTCTTTTCAGGATCCATGTCATGTGACCCTAATGTGATTATATTGTCCATGCACTAATGTTTTTATTTAGCACCAGGGACTATATCTCTGCACATATTGTGGTTTGCACCTGTTTGCTAATTAGCATAATAGCTTTTTCTTTGTTGAGTATAGGTCACTTACACCTACTCAAAAAAGGTTTGTTTCGAATTTAATGTTTGTTTAGCGCTACATTTTATTTTTCACATTTATTATAAACTGTATGTTTGAATGTTAGCCGCTATTTTGATTTAAGTAGCGCAGTGTTTTGCTTTTTTCGAATAAGATCATACCACCACCTTGGCCACAAGCAGAATAGTCAGTACTGTTTGTTGTCATCCAACTTCTTGGTAAGGACCTTATCTGTATTTTGTAGAGCAAGAGTTCATCAATAGTGCGGTAGAATCGTATGATATTCATGGTACGATTGTCTGTATTTAGAGGGGCCGCCCAGTCTATATTATGATCAGCATGTACAAATGAATCCAAATGAGTACTAATGAGTCCTTGCCCCAACCTCCAAATCTGCAAGAGAGTCCCAGCCAGTTCAACTGTACCACAAATGGCTTGGTGATGTTTTTAAAACCACCATGATTGCAGATGCCTATGGATTTAAAAAAAAAATGCATACTTTATTTATTTATGTATTTATTTGTTTTATATATTTAGATTTCTCCAAACGAAAAGTACATTCTGTATATGTGAGTTGTTTTTTTAGGGAAATAAGCTAGAAGATTAAACCATAGCTAATAAAGGCTAAGTGATATAAGTAAAAAAATTCATTTGTTTCAAATATTTTATTGAAAAGTCAAACAAGGCACATAGAAATAAGCAGAACAGTTTACATTAACAACCGATACAGGTTATAGTTTAACAGGCTGCTACCAATTTTCGCCAAAGGGAATAGACCAAACAGTACTAAAGTGCACTCGTGAACCCTCCAGATATTAGAGTTAGCAAACAAGAAGCATCCAAGTAGGGGGTCATAACAGAATAAAAAAGAAAAAGAAAATTAACCACTTCCATTGGAGGAGAAACATGTAACAAACAATGCTGTGGTGGCAGCAATTACTTCAGGTGATTTTGTAGAGTAGTGTTCCGCTGGGAGAATTTTACACATATAACAGAGAGAGAGGAAAGGAAACAGAGGGAAAAATAGGATAAGAGGAAGAAAGGAGAATAGGAAAAAAGACATAGGACAAGAAGAGAAGCAAAGAAAGAGGAGAAAAAGGTATGGTCGGAGGGTCTGGGTAACCCGCAGAGTCCAGACTAATAATCAGCGTGAGCTAAGGGGCCATAAGACGCGTATCAAAATCTTTTGGTAGAAAATGGTCCACCCAAGGTTGCCATACTCTGTTAAATAAAGGGGATCCTATCCAACACTATTGCTTCAATTTTAGCGTGTATCATCGCTTGAGTGATTCTATGTTTGGTCTCAGTTATATTCAGTGATGGGGTCCTCCAGGCCTTCGCAATCGTTTGTTTGGCTGCAGTTAGCACCTGAAGGAAAAGTCTATTTTGGGCTTTATTAAGATCCTGGGGCAGATAGTTTAACAAGGCTGACGCTGGGTCTGGTGTCACAGGGTATTGCAACAATGTGGTTAGCAAATGGTAAACCGAAGACCAGAAATTTGCCACAATGGGACAGGTCCACCAAATGTGGAGGTGGGTGCCCTGCTCGTTGCAGCCCCTGAAGCAATCCGGCGAATAGCCAGGAACAAATTTAGAGATTCTAGAGGGTACCAGATACCATCGCATCAGGACCTTGTAATTTGCTTCAGATGCCACAACATTTTGCGATTAATTTTTAGTGTTGGCCCAAATATCAGACCATGATTCCGCGTCAAGGTTAAGCGACAAATCCCTGGTCCATGCGGTAGCATAGGGCGGGAGGTCTTCAGCTATATTAGAGAGGCAAGAGTATAGACATGAAATAATGCCCGGGGCATGGGGGTCAGAGGAGCATATTGATTCAAATGGGGTCATGGAGTTAAGATTAGAATCAGGGGTAATATGTGCCCGGAAAAAGTGGATTATTTGTAGATAGTGAAAACAAAGTAAATTGGAAACAGAGATTGGATGTGCCTCCACTGCTTCTAGACTGACCCACAGCGGGATTTCAGACTTGGCATGGTATAAGGTCAATTGTGCTATCTGCGCTGCATAATAGTAATTTCTGAAGTGTGGAATACCCAGGCCCCCGCGGAGTTTATGTCGAAAAAGAACAGCCTTAGAGACCCTAGGTCTAATATTACCCCATATGTATCTAAAGGTTCGACTTTGAATAGCCTTATGAAAGTATAAAGGGACCATAACTGGAAGAGTTCTATATAAATATAACAACTTAGGTAACAGAGACATCTTGACAGCCGCAATGCGACCAAGCCAAGAAACACATAAGGGTTGCCAGGAATTAAGGAGGGATGATAGGTTGCGAAGCATGGGTAAATAATTCGTTTGGTATAAATGGGTTGGGTTACTGGTTAATTTCACTCCTAGATAGGGAATATAAGAGGTGGACCACTGAAATGGATAGTTTGTGCGTAAAATTTGAAGTGTATCTGTAGGAAGGGATACTGCTAGAGCCTTAGACTTAGCCTGGTTCACCTCAAGGCCTGAGATTTGCGCAAACAAGTCAAGGAGTTTAAACAGGTTAGGTAGAGTAGTATGAGGCGAGGTTATAAATAATAGGGCATCATCTGCAAAGAGACATAGTTTATGCATCGTGGAGGCTAATTCGAATCCCCTAATGTCAGGATTAGATCTGATCAGAGCTGCAAGGGGCTCAATAGCAAGGGCAAAGAGCAGGGGCGACAGAGGGCACCCCTGCCGAGTGCCACGTTGGATCGGAAATCTATTAGAGTTAAAGCCGGAGTATCTAACGAATGCTTGGGGATTGGCATATAGTGCCTCAATCCAACGAAGGAAGTGAGGGCCAAAGCCCCATTTAGTCAATATATATGTAAGATAGGGCCAAGAGACGGTATCGAACGCTTTCCGAATGTCGATAGACAGGAGGTGCATAGGAACACCCCGAGCTCTCGCCAAATGCTGCAATAGAATGACCCGGCGCACGTTATCACTGGCTTGACGTTTGGGAATGAATCCCACCTGATCCCTATGAATCAATCCTCCAATATGTGGGTTTAATCGTGTGGACAGAATTTTTGCTAAAAGTTTTACGTCTAGATTCAAGAGTGATATCGGCCTGTAGTTCGACCACACAGAGTGGTCAGCATCAGGTTTGGGTATCATAGAGACTGAGGCCGTAAGCGTCTCGGTACCGAAGATTCCCCCCTTCAGCAGAGCATTAAAGGAATTCACCAAGAGAGGGGACAGGACTTCCGTAAACTTTTTATAGTACAACCCAGTGAAACCGTCAGGGCCGGGTTGTTTATTGGGTTTGAGTAATTTAATAGCTTGAGATACTTCAGAAGGCGAGATCTCTTCCTCAAAGGCACTGCGGACAGGGGTAGGGAGGGAGGGAATCGGTAAATTACGAAATAAAGCCTCAGCTTTCTCAAGAGGAAAGGGGGCAGGGGATTCATATAGTTTAGCGAGGCGTTTAGAAAATTCATTCACTATTCTAGCTGGGTTGCTAGTGTGGGTCCCATTGTGGAGTTTGAGTCTAATTGGTTTGTGGATACGCTCCGGTTGTCTAAGGCGGAGAGCCAAAAATGTGTCAGGCTTGTTAGATTTTGTGTAGATAGAGTGATAGGCCCTACGCAAAGATTTGTCAGCTGCTTCAGAAAAGAGCAAGTCCAATTCGAGACGGATGTTATCTAATTTAGACTTGTTCGTCTCTGAAGGTGTAGTTTGAAATAGCAGGAACTGGCGTTGGTATTCGGATTCTAAATGTTGTATACGATTAAGTCTATCCTTTTTGAGGAAAGAGGCGGTAGAAATGCATTTACCCCGTATGACAGGTTTATGGGCTTCCCATAGAAGAACAGGGGAGGTGCCTGGGACGGCATTGTGCACGAGATAATCACGTAATGCTACTTCGATGTCAAGTCGAAAAGATTCGTTCGTGAGATATTTGTCATTCATGCGCCAGAACCTTTCGCTGGATTGTGGCACAAGTGAAGAGATAGTGGTAATCACTGCACAATGGTCGGACCAGGTGATTGGGTGAATAAGGGATTGGAGCAGGACGGGGGAGGATGCTACTGGGATAAATATGTGGTCAATTCTGGAAAATGAATTGTGGGGATTAGAGAAAAAAGAGTAATTTTTCTTTGCGGGATTACATTCCCTCCACGTGTCCAATAGATAGTATTGTTGGAGCAATGATCGGAACTTAACCGATAGTGAATGGTGGTCCGGCGCATAGGGAGATTTATCAATAGATGGGTGAATGACTAGATTTGAGTCCAAACACATAATCAAGGTGCCTTTAAGATGCGACTTAATTACCTGAAAAAGGTGAGAAAAGAAGGGGATGGGATTGGAATTGGGAGCGTAGTAGGAAACTAAAGTTACTTTAGATTCTTGAAGAAAGCCCGACAGGATAATATATCGTCCCTCAGGATCTTGGATAACTGAGGCAAAGGTAAACGGGAGGGAACGATGGAGCGCCAAGAGGACCCCCCGCTGTTTTGTAGCCGCAGAGGCTGTATACACCAAGGGGTAACTGCTACTGAAGAATTTAGGAGTATTATTTGTAGAAAAGTGCGTTTCTTGTAACGCTACTATACCTGCTTTTAAGGACACGAAAGATCGAAATGCCTTAACCCTTTTATTAGGAGAGTTGAGACCTTTAGCATTAAGTGACAGTATATTTAGGGGGGCCATGGGTCAAGACATGGGCAAGTACTATAGCGAGACCTGGGGTCCCTCCAGGCCCACCGACCAGAAATAGTAAGAAAGGCTTGAAAAGAGAGTGAATTGGGAGATAAAAGAGTGAAGGGAAAGAAAGATAGAGAGACATCAGAGTAAGTATGTAAGGCGAAAATTAGGTAAACTGGTGCGAGTCGGAAAAGTCTGGATCGCCCGACTCTAAAGTGCGTGGTCCCGACAGCAGAGGAATCCGCCATGGGGAGAGCGCACCTAGGTGGGGGGAAGCAGTGGCTGTCCCCCGCAACATACCGGGACAGGGAGAAACGTTGTAAGTAATAACATAAAACATGCTAAAACAGTCGAAAGTAATTCAATTAAGGTCAAAAAATATACTCTAACTATAACCTTCATGGAACATAGAGTGATATAAGAATAAAAATAACAGTATTAATGTCAAATCCTGTGTGGGGGGGAAAGAGGAGGGGTGGAGGGGGAAAAGGGAGGGGTAAGGAGGGGGGGGAAGAGGGGGGGGAGGGAAGGAATGGAAAGGGGTAGGGGTAGATCAACTACAAAGGGGACATTGAGGAAAGACAGCAAGCTTAGCAGGTGCATTCTCCTTGGCTAACGGAAGATCAGATTCCATGGACCCCTACGATAAGTAAAAAATCAACATGGCAAACAAGGGGGTCCATGGGTGCAATACAGTAGAAGGAGAAGGGACCTGCTATAATGCGTAAAAGTATATCGAAAACCAAAAGCAAATAATCGAGAATCAAAAATCAACAAGTCAAAGATCAAAAATCAAAAATCAAAAAGCAAAACTAAAAAACAAGGTCAAAAGTGCATCCATTACATAGGTGACCAGTAACCTTAACAGGTAAATTGAACCACCGGGCTAAGGCTCAGAGCGCCCGTAATGTGGGTGAAAACAAGAAGACGATCAGTAGGGCGGTAGAGTCCGATCAACGAGGTACAAACACTCTAGGGCTGTAGAGATTTGTTGCAGAGGCCCTCGCTGGTGTACCCTTCCGGATGGATCTTGGAGAACGTATGTCCCTGGGGTCCCGTTTAGGGGTCGTCGTGTGAGGATATGGGGTGAGACGAGCAGGGGTGCGTGGAAGTGAAGTCTCAGTTGATTGTTCTGGCGTTGTTAGATGTAGAGACTCAAGGAGGCGCTGGAGAGCCTCCGGAGAGGCACAGGTGTACTGTTGACCGTTATAGGTGAAGTGAAGAGCGAAAGGAAAACGCCACATATATTTGATTTGGTGGTGGATAAGTACTTGTAGCTGTGGCTTCATGGCCCGTCGTTTTGCAATTGTGAGAGGGGCTAAGTCAGTAAATAACTGGTATGCATGCCCTTGGAATGTGAGGGTGTCTTCTTTGCTACGGGCAGCAGCAAGAAGTTGTTCCTTGGATCTGAAAAAGTGAAGTTTCACAATGATATCCCGTAGGGGGCCAACAGGTTGCCGGCGCGTCAGGGCTCTGTGTATCCGATCAAATTCCAGACGCTCAATCGGAATCGATGGGGAAAGCTCTTGGAATAGGGCTGTAGTAAAAGATTGTATATCTTGCACCGTTTCCGGAATGCCACGGAGGCGCAAATTCGCCCTCCTTGAGCGATTCTCGGCGTCTTCAAGCCGGGAAAGAAGCATTGCGTTTTCCTCACGAAGTGCTAAATGCTCTTGGTCATGCTCTTTAAGGGTCAATTCCATGTCGTCTGCTCGGGTCTCAAGGTCAGCAGTGCACTGTCCTAATTCACGTATCTCGTGTGTCAGTTTGGTGGTTATTTGCTCTGAGGTCACTTTCAGGGCCTTATGCAGCATTTTTTCAAAGTGGGCAAGGAGGTCAGCTTGTGGCATACCTGGCTTTGGAAGTGCAGGGAAGTCCTCCTTGTTGCGCCCACCGTCCTCATCGGAATCATCGCTGTGAGGATCCGCTGTGTCAGCGGGAGAGCTGGAGCGCTGCGAGAGAGCCTGAGCTTGTGCTTGTGCTTTCGCGGCCATCTTGGACGAGGCCCGCGCGAGTGCCTCTTTGATCGGCTTCGGCTTTGTTTTACCCCGATGGCCTGTCAGGACCATCCCGGGGGGTGCTCGGCGGTATCGGCGAACCGTACCGGCGGGTTGCCTGGTTGTTGTGATGTCGGTAGCTTTATAAAGTCCCGGGACCGTTGCGGGGAGTGCGGAGCTCTAATGGCAGACGTCCATCACGTCGAGCTGCGCGCATGCGCCCCGTAAAAAAATAAATTTGAAAGATTTACTGATCATATATTTAGATATTAAAGCAGGGGTTCTCAAACTCTCTAAACAAAGGTCAAGTTCAATGTCCTTTAGACTTTAAAGGGGCCAGGCTTTTGGATGGGGGTAGAAAATGCTCCAGTGTGAGTAAGATTTAACAATGGCTTCAGTGGTCACTGGGAGTGAAAAACATACTCCCTGGTTTGTGAGCTATGAGAGCAACAAATAGTGTAGCACCTGCGATTAGTGGGAGGGTGAATAATTTCCCATTGTTGGTATCAGTGAGAGTAATGGTATCTCGTCATTGGTATCAGTGGAAGGAATATGCTCTCTTGTTGGTATCAGTGGGAATAACAGTGCTCCATTATTGATGTCAATTGGAAGAAAATAATTTCTCACACGCCTGCTAAACTTGATGCAGGCCCTCTCAATTCAACTCCCAAATGGCTTCTTAAAAAGTTTGAAGACAAGATTTCTCAAATTCATTTGGGCCTTCCATTTTGACCTTACCTAAAAGAAGGGGTGGAGGGGGTTCCTGACATACTTAAATACCATGCAGCAATGCAATTAAAATGATTGTAAAGTCAGTTGTTTTTTCCTATAAAAATAATAAACATGTCATACTTACCTGCTCTGTGCAGTGGTTTTGCACAAAGCAGCCCTGATCCTCCTCTTCTTGGGTCCCTCTTCAGCTATCCAGGCCTCTCCCTCCTGTCGATTTCCTCCACAGCAAGCTGCTTGCTATGGGGGCACCCAAGCAGCTTTGTGTGTCCATTCAGATACAGAGCCCAAGAATGCATTAAGATGAAAAACTGTCTGCCTTTACAACCACTTTACCTAAGATGCTCGATTGGTGTCCCCAATCAGACTACAAACCATGGATCAATTGGACCAAGCCTTGATATAGCCTCCTCTGGCTGAACTTCCCTGGCTTTCTAATCAGTCAGAACAGAAAACGATCATCAAACACCCAATGGTAGCAGGAACACCTCAGACACTTCACAAAATATTTTGTACTACGTCCTTGTAGCACCCTCTACCTTAGGTAGGTAGGTTGCTAGAGTAGTGTGTTTTTTTTGTTACAGCCAGTGCAGGTCAATTTAGACAGGCCTAGCTGTGAGCTAGGCCTGTTTGTTCTGATCTGGGAGCTGGGGTGGTTTTAAGTGTAGCAACAGGTGACTGACATGTACTTCATCTCTCGGGCGCCCCCTCTGTTTCTAGAGGATTCTGGAAAAGAGGCAGGGCAGAGGATTGGAGTGGCATGGAGTGTATCTGGGAGCCCTGACCAATCCAGAACTAAGATTGGCAGGGGGCAGGCCTCCTATATATACTCATGGTCAGCCTATTGGGGGAGGATTTGTCAGGTGGAAGAACTGAATGATGGAGTGTTAGGCTGTGGTGGCGACTGAGGGAACCCCCTTTCTGGGGGGTGACCTTGGGCCTGGAGCTCAGGAGCTGGGAGGGAGCCTCTCTTTACACGAGAGGTGTCCTGGAACAGGAGCAGGAGGAAGACAGCAGGGAGCACTGCCGGGAAAGTCATTCTGGAGGGATCCATTCCGAAGTTGGTGAGTGAGAAGCCCAGTCTAAAGCTCTAGGTGTTAGGAGGGGGCATTTTTAAGAGCAATTGGGGTTAAATTGGAATTCCACTTTTTAAATTAAAACTGAACTCCTTAAAAAAAAATATTATCCTTTCCATAAGCAAAGTGTAGCTTTATGAAAAATAAAGTTTCTCACACTGACTTTAATCTGTAGTGCTCTCCTTCGATTTTCAGGGCTGGAATGTGAGCAGGAAGTGCGCAATGTCCAAGGAAAATCATCAAGACAAATATATCTATTCATGAAGTTGAAGTTGCATGAATTCTTGAAAACATTTCACTGTAGTGCCATTTGCCAACCTGATTACAGATTTAGTGAATACATTGTGAAGCAAGACGAGCATGTGAGGGTGCGGTTGCACAAGGACAATGAGTAGTGATGGCCGAACGGTTCGCCCGGCGGTCGTTTCGCGGCGAATTTCCGACATTCGCGGTCCGCACGTTCGAACGCCTTTTTCCGTCGTTCGCCGCGGCGGACTTACGTGTTTAATGTATACAAGAACTTTAACCTTTGGTGACACGTTTATCATGTGATACAGGACAGCCAATTGAGACATGACAGCACATGGACACTTGTACATTCCCCCTAACCTATAAATACACCCGATCCGGTGGCCATTTTACATTCTTTCTTCTGTTAAGATAGGGACAGGTTCCTGTGTGGAGTAGGGAGAGATAAACCACTAGCTATTTGGTACACAAAAGTTCTTTTCAGGACTGGTATAGGTGTTAGGTGTTGATAGGTTTGCTGTGCTGCTGATTCTTGCAGCAGCCTGAGTGTCTTTTGTTAGTTTAGAGAAAGGGAAAGGACGGTGTATGCTACAGGGACAGCCAGATTAGTCTTTCATCATCATCATCATCATCATCATCATTAGCTGTTACTATCAAGGTCCACAAAAGAGCTGTTCCAGTAACCACTAATCGTTCTCTTTTTTTGCCAATTTGTATAGGGACAGGAAGGAAGCAGTGTTGTCAGGCAGTGAGGGTAATTTTAAAGACTTGCTGTTATTATTAGTTCCACAAAGGTTCTTTTCAGGACTGGTATCAGTGGTACAGTAATAGGCTTGTACATGTATAATATTCTTTCTTCCAAATATAGAAAGGATATTATACTTGACTGCTGCCCTTCTGCTGCAGTCTGCTAAACATTCACAACTCACTTGTTCCACAAAAGTTCTTATAAGGACTGGTAACTTGGTATAGGGTGCTACGGTACATAGGCTTGAGTGCGGTACAGTCTGCTGTTCTGTAAGGACCGCTATCGGTCCACAATAGATAGGGTTGACGTGCACCACTGCTGACCGCTGCCCTATACTGCAGCAGTCCTTCAGCGGTATAGGGACTGACGTACAGTCTGCTAATCACTAACACACAACCTGCTTGTTCCACAAAAGTTCTTATAAGGACTGGTAACTTGGTATAGGGTGCTACGGTACATAGGCTTGAGTGCGGTACAGTCTGCTGTTCTGTAAGGACCGCTATCGGTCCACAATAGATAGGGTTGACGTGCACCACTGCTGACCGCTGCCCTATACTGCAGCAGTCCTTCAGCGGTATAGGGACTGACGTACAGTCTGCTAAACACTAATACACAACCTGCTTGGTCCACAAAAGTTCTTATAAGGACTGGTAACTTGGTATAGGGTGCTACGGTACATAGGCTTGAGTGCGGTACAGTCTGCTGTTCTGTAAGGACCGCTATCGGTCCACAATAGATAGGGTTGACGTGCACCACTGCTGACCGCTGCCCTATACTGCAGCAGTCCTTCAGCGGTATAGGGACTGACGTACAGTCTGCTAAACACTAATACACAACCTGCTTGGTCCACAAAAGTTCTTATAAGGACTGGTAACTTGGTATAGGGTGCTACGGTACATAGGCTTGAGTGCGGTACAGTCTGCTGTTCTGTAAGGACCGCTATCGGTCCACAATAGATAGGGTTGACGTGCACCACTGCTGACCGCTCACCTATACTGCAGCAGTCCTTCAGCGGTATAGGGACTGACGTACAGTCTGCTAATCACTAACACACAACCTGCTTGTTCCACAAAAGTTCTTATAAGGACTGGTAACTTGGTATAGGGTGCTACGGTACATAGGCTTGAGTGCGGTACAGTCTGCTGTTCTGTAAGGACCGCTATCGGTCCACAATAGATAGGGTTGACGTGCACCACTGCTGACCGCTGCCCTATACTGCAGCAGTCCTTCAGCGGTATAGGGACTGACGTACAGTCTGCTAAACACTAACACACAACCTGCTTGGTCCACAAAAGTTCTTATAAGGACTGGTAACTTGGTATAGGGTGCTACGGTACATAGGCTTGAGTGCGGTACAGTCTGCTGTTCTGTAAGGACCGCTATCGGTCCACAATAGATAGGGTTGACGTGCACCACTGCTGACCGCTGCCCTATACTGCAGCAGTCCTTCAGCGGTATAGGGACTGACGTACAGTCTGCTAAACACTAATACACAACCTGCTTGGTCCACAAAAGTTCTTATAAGGACTGGTAACTTGGTATAGGGTGCTACGGTACATAGGCTTGAGTGCGGTACAGTCTGCTGTTCTGTAAGGACCGCTATCGGTCCACAATAGATAGGGTTGACGTGCACCACTGCTGACCGCTCACCTATACTGCAGCAGTCCTTCAGCGGTATAGGGACTGACGTACAGTCTGCTAATCACTAACACACAACCTGCTTGTTCCACAAAAGTTCTTATAAGGACTGGTAACTTGGTATAGGGTGCTACGGTACATAGGCTTGAGTGCGGTACAGTCTGCTGTTCTGTAAGGACCGCTATCGGTCCACAATAGATAGGGTTGACGTGCACCACTGCTGACCGCTGCCCTATACTGCAGCAGTCCTTCAGCGGTATAGGGACTGACGTACAGTCTGCTAAACACTAATACACAACCTGCTTGGTCCACAAAAGTTCTTATAAGGACTGGTAACTTGGTATAGGGTGCTACGGTACATAGGCTTGAGTGCGGTACAGTCTGCTGTTCTGTAAGGACCGCTATCGGTCCACAATAGATAGGGTTGACGTGCACCACTGCTGACCGCTCACCTATACTGCAGCAGTCCTTCAGCGGTATAGGGACTGACGTACAGTCTGCTAATCACTAACACACAACCTGCTTGTTCCACAAAAGTTCTTATAAGGACTGGTAACTTGGTATAGGGTGCTACGGTACATAGGCTTGAGTGCGGTACAGTCTGCTGTTCTGTAAGGACCGCTATCGGTCCACAATAGATAGGGTTGACGTGCACCACTGCTGACCGCTGCCCTATACTGCAGCAGTCCTTCAGCGGTATAGGGACTGACGTACAGTCTGCTAAACACTAATACACAACCTGCTTGGTCCACAAAAGTTCTTATAAGGACTGGTAACTTGGTATAGGGTGCTACGGTACATAGGCTTGAGTGCGGTACAGTCTGCTGTTCTGTAAGGACCGCTATCGGTCCACAATAGATAGGGTTGACGTGCACCACTGCTGACCGCTGCCCTATACTGCAGCAGTCCTTCAGCGGTATAGGGACTGACGTACAGTCTGCTAAACACTAATACACAACCTGCTTGGTCCACAAAAGTTCTTATAAGGACTGGTAACTTGGTATAGGGTGCTACGGTACATAGGCTTGAGTGCGGTACAGTCTGCTGTTCTGTAAGGACCGCTATCGGTCCACAATAGATAGGGTTGACGTGCACCACTGCTGACCGCTCACCTATACTGCAGCAGTCCTTCAGCGGTATAGGGACTGACGTACAGTCTGCTAATCACTAACACACAACCTGCTTGTTCCACAAAAGTTCTTATAAGGACTGGTAACTTGGTATAGGGTGCTACGGTACATAGGCTTGAGTGCGGTACAGTCTGCTGTTCTGTAAGGACCGCTATCGGTCCACAATAGATAGGGTTGACGTGCACCACTGCTGACCGCTGCCCTATACTGCAGCAGTCCTTCAGCGGTATAGGGACTGACGTACAGTCTGCTAAACACTAATACACAACCTGCTTGGTCCACAAAAGTTCTTATAAGGACTGGTAACTTGGTATAGGGTGCTACGGTACATAGGCTTGAGTGCGGTACAGTCTGCTGTTCTGTAAGGACCGCTATCGGTCCACAATAGATAGGGTTGACGTGCACCACTGCTGACCGCTGCCCTATACTGCAGCAGTCCTTCAGCGGTATAGGGACTGACGTACAGTCTGCTAAACACTAATACACAACCTGCTTGGTCCACAAAAGTTCTTATAAGGACTGGTAACTTGGTATAGGGTGCTACGGTACATAGGCTTGAGTGCGGTACAGTCTGCTGTTCTGTAAGGACCGCTATCGGTCCACAATAGATAGGGTTGACGTGCACCACTGCTGACCGCTCACCTATACTGCAGCAGTCCTTCAGCGGTATAGGGACTGACGTACAGTCTGCTAATCACTAACACACAACCTGCTTGTTCCACAAAAGTTCTTATAAGGACTGGTAACTTGGTATAGGGTGCTACGGTACATAGGCTTGAGTGCGGTACAGTCTGCTGTTCTGTAAGGACCGCTATCGGTCCACAATAGATAGGGTTGACGTGCACCACTGCTGACCGCTGCCCTATACTGCAGCAGTCCTTCAGCGGTATAGGGACTGACGTACAGTCTGCTAAACACTAATACACAACCTGCTTGGTCCACAAAAGTTCTTATAAGGACTGGTAACTTGGTATAGGGTGCTACGGTACATAGGCTTGAGTGCGGTACAGTCTGCTGTTCTGTAAGGACCGCTATCGGTCCACAATAGATAGGGTTGACGTGCACCACTGCTGACCGCTGCCCTATACTGCAGCAGTCCTTCAGCGGTATAGGGACTGACGTACAGTCTGCTAAACACTAATACACAACCTGCTTGGTCCACAAAAGTTCTTATAAGGACTGGTAACTTGGTATAGGGTGCTACGGTACATAGGCTTGAGTGCGGTACAGTCTGCTGTTCTGTAAGGACCGCTATCGGTCCACAATAGATAGGGTTGACGTGCACCACTGCTGACCGCTCACCTATACTGCAGCAGTCCTTCAGCGGTATAGGGACTGACGTACAGTCTGCTAATCACTAACACACAACCTGCTTGTTCCACAAAAGTTCTTATAAGGACTGGTAACTTGGTATAGGGTGCTACGGTACATAGGCTTGAGTGCGGTACAGTCTGCTGTTCTGTAAGGACCGCTATCGGTCCACAATAGATAGGGTTGACGTGCACCACTGCTGACCGCTGCCCTATACTGCAGCAGTCCTTCAGCGGTATAGGGACTGACGTACAGTCTGCTAAACACTAATACACAACCTGCTTGGTCCACAAAAGTTCTTATAAGGACTGGTAACTTGGTATAGGGTGCTACGGTACATAGGCTTGAGTGCGGTACAGTCTGCTGTTCTGTAAGGACCGCTATCGGTCCACAATAGATAGGGTTGACGTGCACCACTGCTGACCGCTGCCCTATACTGCAGCAGTCCTTCAGCGGTATAGGGACTGACGTACAGTCTGCTAAACACTAATACACAACCTGCTTGGTCCACAAAAGTTCTTATAAGGACTGGTAACTTGGTATAGGGTGCTACGGTACATAGGCTTGAGTGCGGTACAGTCTGCTGTTCTGTAAGGACCGCTATAGGTCCACAATAGATAGGGTTGACGTGCACCACTGCTGACCGCTCACCTATACTGCAGCAGTCCTTCAGCGGTATAGGGACTAAGAGTTTTGTCACAGGGTCATTTAAAAAATGACATGCAGAGGAAGAGGCAGGCCCTTCCGCAGGGGTGGTAGGGGTAGGGCAGGAGCAACAGGCTTGAGCCAAAGTGGGAAGTTGCAGAAGGTGCGTTCAATTACTTTAAAGGATGCACCAGACTTGGTTGAGTGGCTCGCTCAGCCTTACTCTTCTGCACCCTCCTCATCCTCTCGATCTGCACCCTCTTCTTCACTCTCTGCTATGTGCACCCCCAAAGACACTACCACCAACAACACGACCACCACCACCACCACCACATACCTTCCGCTTGAGTCACTGGAATTATTTTCCGATCCATATCAAGAGGACATTTCTGATGCGCAGCCACTCTTGGTATTGGATCAGGAAGAGGAGGTAGCAACAAGCGCTACTCAGCAGTCTGACGCCAGTACCCAGATCAGCCCAAGGAGGAGGTTGGTCCCCGGTGTTGCTGCCTACTCTACTTATAGCGGTGGGGAAGGTGACGTTGATGATGACGTGTCTAGTGATGTCACGTGGGTGCCCACAAGAGAGGAAGAGGAGGGGAGTTCAGAGGGAGATATGGACCAGCAGATAGGGAGGAGAAGCAGCAATGACTTACATTGCACAGCAGGGACAAAGCAGACTGCAAATGTATCAGGAGCGAGTCATCGACCATGTACGGTCACATCTGGCGCTCCCAGGACACCGGCACATGGCTCCGCAGTGTGGGCTTTTTTTAACGTGTCCGCTGCTGACAATAGCGTTGCCATCTGCAATCTTTGCAGTCAACGCGTTAGTCGCGGTAAGCCCAATACTCACCTAGGGACGACCGCCTTAAGAAGGCACATGAGCAGCCATCACCGAGCCCAGTGGGAGCAACGGAACACACAAAGCCACACTGCAGGCTCTCACCGTCCAGCCTCGTCTTCTACTTCTCCTTCTCCTCTCTCCTCACAATTGTCCTCCACTCCACCTTCCATCACGCCAAGCTCACATTTTTCTGCAAAAAGGCAGGCTTCCGTGGGCCTAATGTTTGAGCGTAAAAAAATGATGACGCCGGATAACCCTCTTGCCCAACGGTTGGCGGCTGGCTTGTCAGAACTCATAGCCCGCCAACTACTGCCATATAAACTGGTGGACTCGGAGGCCTTTCGCAAATTTGTGGCCATTGGAACACCACAATGGAAGGTCCCAGGAAGGAAGTATTTCTCAGAGAAGGGCATCCCAGAGCTATATGGCCATGTTCAGCGGCAAGTGAATGTATCTCTGGCACACAGTGTCGGTGCCAAGATACATCTGACCACAGACACGTGGTCTAGCAAACACGGGCAGGGAAGGTATATCAGTTTTACTGCCCACTGGGTGAACCTTCTGACGGCCGTCAAGCATGTAACCCGTGGCACCCGTGTAGATTTGGTTTTACCGCCACGGATTGCATGCAGGCCTGACTCTTCTTCTCCTCCTCCTACTCCATCCTCCTCCCTCTCCTCCTCAGCTGCCTCCTCCTTTTCCGCTGCTAGCGTCTCTTCCACTGCACCGCCCAAGCTCCCCAGAACCTATTCCACATGCCAGGTGAGACGTTGCCATGCCGTGCTGCGTCTGTTGTGCCTGGAAGCAAAGAGCCACACTGGCCCGGCACTCCTTTCAGCTTTGCGTTCACAGGCAGATGAGTGGCTAACACCGCTCAATTTGACAGTTGGTAAAGTGGTGTGTGACAACGGTGCCAATCTGCTTAGCGCATTGAAACAGGGCAAAATCACGCACGTGCCGTGCATGGCACACGTCTTAAACTTGGTCGTGCAGCGATTCCTTGTCAAATACCCTGGGGTCCAGGACATCTTGCGGCAGGCAAGGAAAATCTCGGCCCATTTCAGAAGATCTTACACGGCCATGGCTCGCCTTGCTGACATTCAGCGGCGACACCATCTGCCGGTCAGACGTCTTATTTGCGATTGCCCGACGCGATGGAACTCAACCTTCTATATGCTTGATAGGCTGCTCCAGCAGAAACGTGCAGTTAACGTCTACCTGTATGAACTCTGCGAAAGAAACGGTTCTGGGGAGCTGGGTTTTTTTTCACCGCGCCAGTGGCTGCTCATGCGCGACACATGCAGACTTCTGCGGCCATTTGAGGAGATCACCAAACTGGTCAGTCGCAGCCATGGCGCCATCAGTGACATGGTACCTTATGCCTTCTTTCTGGAGCGTGCATTGCGTCGTGTCATTGATCAGGCTGTGGAGGAGCAGGAGCGGGAAGATGAGGAAGTCGCAATGCTGGATGAATTCCCAGGGGGGGCTACTCTATCTGAGACAAGTCAACAACAGGAGTCTGATGAGGAGTCAGAGGAGGATGGTGCCGGGGCGGATGAGCAGGAGCAAGAAGAGCATGCTTTAAACCTTTCTGGGATCCCTGTTGTGCGAGGATGGGGAGAGGAGAATGAAGAGGACGACATTATCCTGGATGATGAGCAGGAGCCAGGCCACCACACCGCTTCCACTTTAGTGCAAATGGGGGCCTTCATGCTCCAGTGTTTTAATAGGGACCCCCGTATAAAAAGCATGAGGGTCAAGGACCAGTACTGGGTGGCAACGTACTTAGACCCCCGGTACAAACACAAAATGGCGGAAATGTTACCGCCGTCGCAGAGGGCTGTCAGAATGCAGCACTTCCAGGCCTTGCTTCGAGAAATGCTGCATTCTGCTTTTGCGTGCGCTGGCAGAGGAGCAATTCCCACTCCCAGAGAAGGATTTGCGGGTACCAATCCAACAGCGCCTGCAAGAAGAGGCCGGTTTGAAGATGTGTTGGTGACTTCGGATATGAGGTCATTCTTTCAGCCGACCCATCGACAGGTGTCATCCGGATCCAGCATCAGGGAACGCCTAGACCGTCAGGTGTCCGACTACATTGGGTTAACGGCCGATGTGGACGCTCTGAGGAGTGATGAACCCCTAGACTACTGGGTGGGCAGGCTTGACCTCTGGCCAGAGCTTGCCCAATTTGCAATCGAACTGTTGGCTTGCCCCTCATCCAGTGTCCTGTCCGAAAGGACGTTCAGCGCAGCAGGGGGGATTGTGACCGATAAGCGTACTCGCCTAGCTCACCACAGTGTTAACTACCTCACATTTCTAAAAATGAATGAGGCATGGATCTCGGAGGAATTCAACACATGTGATCAGTAGACCATGTATATGTCTATAAACAATTTTTGGAATCAAGCACACAGACCTTCTTAATTCATTTGGCTCACTTCCCTGACCCAAAAAAGCACACCGTACTATATGCCCCTACCCTCCTCTTTGAAGAGGTTGAGCGGTGTCATATTTCTACTGGGGCTGCTTATTATGAGGGGTTCCCACCATCCCTGTGCTGTGCTGACTTCCTCCTGGGTGTTCTTATTATGAGGGGCTCCCACCATCCCTGTGCTGTGCTGACTTCCTCCTGGGGGTTCTTATTATGAGGGGATCACACCATCCCTGTGCTGTGCTGACTTCCTCCTGGGGCTGCTTACGGTGCTGCTGTCAGCGCTGTATGTCACGGAGCTGCTGTCAGCGCTGTATGTCACGGAGCTGCTGTCAGCGCTGTATGTCACGGAGCTGCTGTCAGCGCTGTATGTCACGGAGCTGCTGTCAGCGCTGTATGTCACGGAGCTGCTGTCAGCGCTGTATGTCACGGAGCTGCTGTCAGCGCTGTATGTCACGGAGCTGCTGTCAGCGCTGTATGTCACGGAGCTGCTGTCAGCGCTGTATGTCACGGAGCTGCTGTCAGCGCTGTATGTCACGGAGCTGCTGTCAGCGCTGTATGTCACGGTGCTGCTGTCAGCGCTGTATGTCACGGAGCTGCTGTCAGCGCTGTATGTCACGGAGCTGCTGTCAGTGCTGTATGTCACGGAGCTGCTGTCAGCGCTGTATGTCACGGAGCTGCTGTCAGCGCTGTATGTCACGGAGCTGCTGTCAGCGCTGTATGTCACGGTGCTGCTGTCAGCGCTGTATGTCACGGAGCTGCTGTCAGCGCTGTATGTCACGGAGCTGCTGTCAGCGCTGTATGTCACGGAGCTGCTGTCAGCGCTGTATGTCACGGAGCTGCTGTCAGCGCTGTATGTCACGGAGCTGCTGTCAGCGCTGTATGTCACGGTGCTGATGTCAGTGCTCTGTATTACGGTGCTGCTGTCAGTGCTCTGTATCTCCTGCACCCTCTTGTTTGCCTACCCTGGTCCCTGACCTTCCCTCTCCTCCATTGCCTTCATTAGCTCCATAGTCCTGAATTGTCAGAACAATTTCCCAAATAAAAAAAAAATGCTTGTAGTTATCGATCCCAAATTCACCTCATACATGTATTATGCTATTGTCCAGGTGGTGGGACTACGTGCTACCCCCTAATAATTACCCCGTGGCCGCAAATTCGACCTAAAGGTTTGCGAAATTCGCCTCCCATTGAAGTCAATGGAGCCCGCGGCGAACGGTCGTTTTCGCGAACGTTTGTGTCCGTTCGCGTTTCGCGTTCGCGAAACGTCCCGTCGGAAGTTCGTCCATCACTAACAATGAGTTCTCTGAAAAATATTGAACATTCTCAGCTTCCCTTTTTGCATATTCTGTATAAATCACTCTTCTAAGCGGATATTTGTCTTGTGGTTGGAGTAATGAATGACATTGTTCTTGTTCTTAGAGTATTTGAGACAGGACAGAAAAGGAAACAAAAACAAGACAATGCATCTGCTGACTTTTGACTTCGGATATGATGCCGAGCTATTTTTGCATTTTTTTGCACAAGTTTGAAAAAGTTATTTTGAGCCTGAAGATTACTTAAATCTCCAAAACATGAAATGTTTTGAAAGCAGAGACCATTGAGAATAAAATAGTTGCAGTGCTATGATTAGAAAAACAGTTTACTAAGTGTAAAATTTCTGTTAAGTATACGCTAAAGTCAAATTTAGGGCACACAAATGTAGCACCCTTTAGTGTGCTAGAGTAAGTAGTGTTAGGGTTTATTGTTAGTGTAGGTAAAATGTTTTTGCTTGGCTGGCAGCCAAGCCTGTGTTTGAATCTGGGTCAGGGTGAGTGATCCAGGGAGGCTGGGATGACTCATCAGGCAGCACCACTGTTACCTCCCCCTAACTTGCTGGAACTTTACAGAAACTTCCAAAAGAATGGGAGGAAGGTTGGGAGGAGCTGTTTGGAGTGTTTATGAGGGCTCTGACCAATCCCCAACAGATGGGTTGGCAGGGAGGAGGCAACCTCATAAATACGCAGGGTCAGCCCAGCAGGGGCAGGAGAGTTTGAGTGGAAGCTGGAGATTGAGTGTTAAAGAGGCTGTCAGAGACCCTTGGGAGGAGACCTCTAGTCTGGGGGGGGGAATGACCTCGGATTTGGGGCTTGGGTGCTGGAAGCACCCTCTACAACACACAGCAGAATCTGTCCTGGATGCATGGAAGCAGGTGTGAGGACAGCAGGAGCCAGTGTCCAGGAGATCACCATCTGCGTGGCTGGTAAGTGTGACAGTCTGGGATGACTGTGGGAAGATTAGTCAGGAGGACTAGTGACAGGGACAGCTGCAGACGGGTGGGCCGGCAGTGCCTAAAGAGGTGGTGCTGGAATCAGTAACCACAGGAAATAGCTGGACATTGGGACTTTTTCTACACACCAAAGGGGCGACGGGCCTTGCCTGTAATGGGCAATTGCTGAATCTGCAAGAGAGTCCTGTCAGATCCCATCCAAACAGATTGTTCATAGAGACTCTGTATAGTTAAGTGTCCCTGAGGAAGTTTTGCAAGTCAAGTGGGCATCCCATAATACCCCTGTCCAATCCAAGTTTATTCCCCTCAATTAAACAAAAAAAAAACAATGCACTGGACTGTTTCCGGACTGCAGTGTGCTTGTGAAGATGCAGTGTGCCTGGCTGTACAGGGTGGGGGATCCCTTTCTACTTGCAGCTCCTAAGGGGGTGCGCTACACAAATGACATTAAACAATTGTTTAGTAAAATATAAAGGATGAGGTTGGACCGAGTAAATAGATATCCAACATGTCACATTTTCCATGGGCAATACTAAAAGCTCCTACTGGTCATCGTTTTAGAATTAACTGTGACTAATGAGCCTAGAAGGCTTGGTCCAACTCGGTGTGTGGGGCAATATGTAACATATATAGCGCAATTGATGCTTTCTTATGTAGACACCCCCTAAGTGTATATTTATGTTCCTTTGTGGGGGTTGGGGGCTCAATTATTTTTTTTGGGGGGGGGGGGGGGGGAACGTGTTTGGTGTAACATACATTTTTTAGACTTTTCTTTAGACTAAACTTTATTAGTAAAGGTAGTAATGTGTCTTTTCTCTCAATGAAAATGATGGTCCTTGTCCTCACACTCTAGTGTTTGTGTTAAGTAAATAGATTCCGAAACATGTCAACCCTCAAAATTGTGTACCCATAAAAATGTCAAAATACTATGGTACTCCAAATTGTCCATAGCCAATGCTTTAAAAGCCTTTACAGTTTATGAATTTAGAATTAAAGGGGTTGCAAACCGTTGTGTTTTTTCACCCTAATGCATCCTATGCATTAAGGTGAAAAAAAACCTGGCAGCGACTGGCCCCCCCCCCCCCCCGTTTTACTTTACCCTCTGCACGGGGTTCTCGGCTCTTCATTGGATAGATTGATAGCAGCGCAGCCATTGGCTGCTGTAAATCAAATCCAATGACGCAGGCGCCGGGGGGCGGGCCCGAGTAATACATTCGGCGGCTATGGACGCCGAATTATGGATTTGGGAGTGCGCATGCAAGGTAACCCCCCGGGAGAGCGCTTTTCCTAGGGGGTTATCTAATGCGGGGAGGAGCTGAGAGAGCCACGAGGGACCCCAGAACAGGATGTTCGGGGCCACTCTGTGCAAAATGGACTGCGCCGTGGAGGTAAATATGATATGTTTGTTATTTTTTTTTTTTTAATAATCAAAGCTTTACAATCACTTTAACTGCGAATAATGACCATGGAGTTATTACTCTCACTCCAGTGATGCTTAATATGGGTAACTCAATCTATGTTTTTGTACATAAGAGTGCACCTGATGCACATGTGCATACTTATAGTCTTGTATGTGGGGACTGGGGGCTTTTACACTTTTTTAGTGTTTATTCATTTTATTTTTCTATAATGTTACTGTAGGTGCTTCCTGATTTGTGAGAAACTTCTTCTTGAGGGGTTCTTGTTTAACTCCTTTTTCCCTGTCTTTGTATTTCTTCTTGACCAAGTGAAACCGTTAAAAAAGCTAAATCTGCAAAAAAAAAAGCACACAATGGGGTATTACATTTATGTACGGGCTCATTTACATTAACTTTGCCTTCTGATGAGCAATCCACAGTGGATCACTCTTCAGAGGGTGTTTGAAAGGGGGTAAGAAGGAATTATGTCACCACCTCACCTCTTGTTTAACCCCTTAAAACCTTCCCTACTGCAACCCCGTGCAATGAACATGGATGAGGGACAGTTGCAGAAAAACCCCATTCAGTTGAATAGGTCACGTTCAGCATGTGGAACTACCCATTGAATGCAATAGGTGGATTGTTTTTTGGCTGAAGCATATGTACACCCTTGCAGGGCCCAGACAAGGGGTGGGCAGGAAGGGAGGCTGCCCTGGGCACTGTGGTATCATGAAAGGTGGGGGGGGGCACCGTAAGGAGATTAGGGGAAGGAGACTTGTATTGGAAGAGGTAATTTGGGGGGCAGCAGAGGGTATGAATTGTTCTTAGAGGAAAAAAGTTGGGGGAGGTGCTAGAAGTTGTGATTTAGGGGATTTCTGTTAGGAGGGGAGATGGGAAAGATGATTTGTGCTAGAAGGGGGGATTAAGGGTATTTGCACTAGAAGTGGTGATATCATGGAGGTAAATTTGTGCTAGTAGGGATAATTGGAGGTATTTGTGCTAGGAATGTAAATTTAGGAGGGTGGATTTATCCTGGGAGGGGAGATTTTTTTTGGGGGGGGGGGGTTGATTTTTGCAAGGGGGGCCTGAAGGGCCTGGTATGCATATTAAGGGGAACCCCGCGGCAAAAAAAAACTTGGGATCCCCCCAAAAATCCATAACAGACTATTATCTGAGCATGCAACTTGGCAGGCTGCAGGAAAAGAGGAGAGGACGAGAGAGCGGCGCCCCCTCCCTCCTGAACCATACCAGGTCACATGCCCTCAAAATTGGGAGGGTGCTTTGGGGTAGCGCACCCCAACCAAAACACCTTGTCCCCATGTTGATGGGGAGATGGGCCCCATCCCCGCAACCCTTGCCCGTGGTTGTGGGGCTTATCGGAATCTGGAAGCCCCCTTTAACAAGGGGACCCCCAGATCCCGGCCCCCTCCCATGTGAATTGGTAATGGGATACAAATGTACCCCTACGATTGCACAAAAAAAGTGTCAAGAGGGTTAAAAAACACAAGAGACGGTTTTTGAGAAGTCCTTTATTATTTCTTCTTCTTTCCGCTTCTTCGTGGTAGTCGGACCCCCAAGCATTTTTTTTTTGTTCGGGGTTCCCCTGTGAGGAAATTCCGTGCCATTTTATCAATAAACTTTTATGTATATTGTCGGGCCGACAATTCATTATAGCCGCGAGTAGTTTTAAATGACTTGTTTTCCTTTAGAAATGTCATTTTGATGTCAGACTGTTCTAAACATGGGAAACCATATGTCACATGAAAAGATAGAGTAAAATATTTACAAAAATGTAAGCGGTGTACACACTTTTGTGAGATACTGTATATCTTGGGAGGGGGGGAGGTGCACTTTGACATGTTCACCCCAGCCTTTAGATTATCTTGTCCCAGCACTGTGCCGCTCTCTGCCGCCTTAAAGTGGAACTAAAGTTCCACTGTTGTTTGCTGCGAGCAGGCAGGGTTATTTTGCAATATTATTTCTTCAATAAAACACACCTACTTGCCTTCTCACAGCGATCATCTTACATCTTACAGCAGCCAGCCCAATCCTTGTGTACCTGTAATGGCAGCCTCCTCACATCATCCTGTTCTGGCCAGTGAAGCTGCCCAACAACCAGCACAAAGGAAAAGATGATGGCACCGGCAAGGTACAGCACGGTATGAGGAAAGGTAAGTATAAATTGCCTCGATTTACATTTTAAGAGGGGAGCTTGGGGGATGGTAAAAACAGTGTGTGTTTTTAATGCTCTCCAATCACAAGCGCAAACATACAGATGTTCCATGCTAATGTGCAAAAATAACAGTTGTTTAAAGAATTGGACAAGAAGACCTATATCTATATCTGTTTAGCACCACAATCATTTCAACTTAAAGTGGATTTCCGACTAAAAAAATATTTTTAAAGGTCAGTAACTACAAATACTGCAGCTGCTGACTTTTAATAATCGTACACTTACCGGTCCCAGGGTCCAGCAATGCGATGTGCTTCTCTCCCCCTCTTCTCTGCGACACCGGCATTGTCACTGTGGGCACCTGGCTGTGGCATCACAGCCGGGCACACACTGCACACACGCGAGACGCACTGCGTGCTTTGACTGGCTGGGCAATCATCTGGGGCCTGTGATGTGTACCTGTACCAGATGATTGCCAAGAGAGAGGGGGGAGAGGTGAACTTACTTCCAGCGCCGCGGTGCCCTGGGAGGATGTGGGAGCTGGAACCCTCTAAAAAGAGGGTTTCCGCCCCCCCCCCAAAAAAAATTAGATGCCAAATGTGGCATGTCAGGGGGTCACATTCCCTTTGGGTGGAACTCCGATTTATTTTATTTTTTTGCAATAATCACCTAAATAATTATAGATTAGGTATAGATTAATTAAAAAATTCTTCCTGAAGTCAAATTTAAAATATTGTTACATAACCCATCTTGTAAATTATGTATAATATGTTTAAAGTCAAATAAAAGCCAAACATTTCTAATGAGCAGTGTATGAACCTTGTGCACTATTTCTAGATTTATATGAATATAAATGTTAGATAACAGTATATTTATAATGTTTTTAGTACAATTTTTTCCCATGCCTTGGTATTGACAATTGGGTTACTTCCCCAAACCTGCTGTCTATCTTATCAGATGAGGTTTGAATTTGTGATTCTTGGCAAATTAATCTCTGTTTTTGTTTGACTTTCCCATAGGTAACTTGTATGAGAAGCATTTTCTCTTAAGGGATGGTGATATCAATGGAGTCTAAATCAGTCGCATCTTCTGGAATCGGCTAATATTAAGTAGTTAAATCTTGGTTTGTTTGAACCTCAAAAGAAGAATTGTATGAGTTCTACATATTCTGCAACCAACCACATTCCATCTTGGCCAGCATGGGTCAGAGAATGAAAAGGATGTTACTGAATGGTATGGACATCCCAGGCTGCTGTTGTTTCTGACATTTTCATAAATAAGGGCCAGTTCACTAAGCTCTTAAATTGCATCCATGCCCGGATTAAGAACATTAAAGTATATACATATAGCACCACCACTGTGAGGGCCACTGGAAGATGACTGACCCCAAAGGTTGCCTCCCGACACCTCTGACACCCTGGGTTCAGACATGTTTCAAAATTATCCTGAAAGAACCTATGACCCCAGGTATAAAAGAGAAGAGAATGACCTTTTATGTCAGACTACCCCCTTCAAATCTTGATGCCATGGGCCCAAACAACCTTTGTGGCACAATTATAAAACAACAAGTTACAAGAAATGCAATGGTGGAGTTCCCCTTATTGCGTGCAGATATTGTGAAAAGAGTCCTTTAAGTGGTGGAGGAAGAGGAGATTAGAGGAGTCATTTAAATGTAGATGTTCAGTGCCTTCAGCTATCTCAACAAGGGCCCAGAAAAATTGCTGTGCAATGGTGACCAGCAACAGAAAATAGCATGTCCAAAGTGTTTCCTTTTTGAGGCTTTAATGTAAAGAGATGGGATAAAGGTGTCTGCATGTAGTGCCTTTGTGGGGTGTGCACAGGTTGGGCTTCCGCCCGCTCACCAATCCTGATGATTCCAAGGCTCAAGGGAATAGAACAGCCTCCTAAAGAATCTGCAACCAGTGAAGGGTGCTTGGCTGTGCGCCTAACGACGCTGGGATTCTGCTGTAAACGGTGACAATGAGAATGAGCCCTGACAGTCACTCGGCTGAAAGGGAGCTGGCAATAGTGGATGTGCTTGCTCACTCGCCTGAGACTCTCCACATCATCTAAGCCACGATGCTTGTTCGCATCCCCCAGAGCAACCGGGTCCCTGCCCTCAGCTGAAGGCCGTGGTCACAAGGGAAAGACTCCACCCTGGACCAGTCTATTTATGTCCTTACCCAGTATTCTTCTTTCGCTCCCAAACGGCTGGAATCTGCAAACTGCAGCAGTCTGGCTCCAATGCAAATCCTGGCTCCTCGGACCACATATCCCATAATCCCTTGCTCTCGGCTGTGGTCTCTGCTTGCTCTGCATTCAGGAGAAGACAACACACTGTCTATGCTAAGCAATAAAGGGAAACAGGCCCACTGCAGCCGGTGTCACCGAATATCCCACAATGACACAGGCAAAGTTAGCCAGCACCGGGCTGTATGCATATTTTTAACAACTAGTAAAAGAGCTTTATTCATGATCTCTGTAACTGCTGAAGTTATTTCTTTTCAAAGATACTCAAAGATCACAGCAAAGACTCTACAGTTGGGTTTTAGTCAGATTTTACCAATTTAGAAACATCTGTTGTGTGTACATTACATGGCTGGCACTGCTAGGATGCTGTTCTATTGGAAAGGTAATTGTATTAGTACTCAATTGGGTTCTCAAAAAAAAGCTAAGATTTCAGTTACTGTTTTGTGAACTTGTAAAATGAATTGCTTATCCTCAATCGAGCCGCTAATGTTTGCGTTTCCCTGTTTCTGGTGTTAACGACACTGTTAGGGCAAGATTGCGTAGTTTACAACATTCACGGGCCAAAAATTCCCATCAAAGTCCCTGTTTGATTCCCTTTTACATCAGGGACCCCAAAAGAATCTCCTTTACATCAGAATCCTCATAAAAATCTCTGTTTTTGTAGCGCTCACCCCCCGAAGGTACCTGGTTACAATAGGTAATGAGAAAATGCAATTATTAATATAATAGCAACTGTCTTAGAATACAGGAAATAGGCACCAGACTATGTAATAGTAAAAAAAAAAAAAGTATATTTTCACCAAGCAAAATAAATGGCAACACAGAAAACAGTGAACAAGTAAATGAGTCGGTTGAAGTCCAATAAACTGATGAGAATACTAGGCTATAATATGACAGTTCATCTAGATTACTGTGGTACTAAGCAAACAATCCTATTATATGCAGCGTACAATGGGGTTGCCCTTAAGGTCACACTTTTAGGTGTCCTGGAGTGATAAGTAATGTGGTAACCTCAGCCTGGACTCCAACCAGGCCATGCCCCAACACGTTTCACTCCGGCCCCCGGAGCTTAGTCATGGGGATCAGTCTAGTATATGCAGCACTGGTAAAGAACAAAATAAACAGTAAACCATATAAAAATAAACAGCATAAACCTTAAGGAAGAGTCTTGCAGTACCCCTCTGCAACAAATGATCAAAAAGTGTTTTAGGGTGCACTCTGTGTATGTCCCTGAATGTAGGTGTATGTACTATATATCTCCTGAAAAGGGGTACTCTTGGGATGTTATTGTACAGTATCTAGAACTTGGTTTGCAGGTTTCCATCGGCTAACAGTGGGGCCCATTCTTTACAGTGGCACGCTTGATTACCACTGCTTTAAATCTGCATGCTGTGGTTGATTTTTGGGTTATTAACCACCTCCCACCCAGCCTATAAACATATGATGGCCTGGTGGGAGTGCTGCCATCCTGGGTATGATGTCCTCTCAGGATCATGGGCTGTGCTTTGACACGATCTGTTACCTGCCGTGTCCACCGATTGCTCTGATCAATCACAGCAGATCACATAGCAATTGTAAAAAGAGACAAAAAGGCTCTTCTAAGTGCAGTATTCAACAGTAATAACACAAGTGGTTAAAAACACTTACAAGATCCGAGGGAAAACAGGCATATCAGTAAATGGTTTCAGTACCTGGCTCTAACCAACACCTTCTGGAAGAAAAGCCGACCAGCAGCATGGGCCAGAAGTGACATCAGCCAGGTGTGGGAATGCATTTTGGACCATGCACAGATCGCTCCTCGTCAGACCTCAGGTTGTCAGTACATCAGGATTGATCAATTTTCAGATATACAGTATATACAATAGACTAAATGATATACATGGATTTGGCTTATTTTTACCCAAAAAAATAGCAGAGTACATTTTGGCCTAATTTTATGAAGAAAGGTTATTTATTTTCAAAATTGTATAACAGAAACAAAGAATAAAATGTGGGGCTATTCAGTGAGGTATGTGAGATGCCCCTTCTGACCCCATTTTAAATTAACCATTGGTCAATCCTCTCACATGGGTTTCCTGTCACTCAGGTCTCAGCCCATCCTCTCTTTCCAGCACAATCCACTGTCAAGCAGAGAAGGTATACCTGAACCCAAGTGTAGGCGGCCATACCCCCTTCTATTCTGACACTTCCAACCCTGAACCAACAACCAGGCCTAGTAAATAACACGGCCCTGGCTAAATTTGCCTGTCTCTATATCCTACACTATCAGAAAAATACTATAAAGCCCCCTACCTAAAAGTAAAGGGCGCTATATCAGCAATAACTAAAAAAATAAATAAAAATTATAATTAAATATCACTAAAAGAAAGCTCAGTTTGTGTGGAAAACAGTGACAAAAAAATTGGGTACAGTGCTAAATTTCACTAGTTCATGGAATGGCGACAAACTTAAAAATCTCCCTATACGACTTTTAAAAAATTGTACAGGTTGCATGTTTTGAGTTATAGAGGGCTGGAATTATTGCTCTTGCTCTAACAATCGCAGTGATAGCTCACATGTGGGGTTTTAACACCGTTTTCATATGGAGGTGCTACTCACGTATGATTTTGCTTCTGCACGTAAGCTCAGCGGGATGGGTGGGGGCCATCTTCCCCTCACTCTATACCACAGAGGGGATACGACACAATCTGGTAATGACGGAGGGCACCGGAGCGCGGCGGGAGGGGTGGCCCTCTCTCGTCCCCAATAAAAGTGATCTTGCAGCGAATCCACCACTGAGACCACCATTATCGGAAACTGGACAACCTGCTGAAGAGGAGTGTTATGGCGGCTAGCTGCTGCCATATCAACGATATTTCTCTTCAAAGGGCCGCCGTATAATGACGGTGGGTGGTCCGTAAGTGATTAATGATTTTTTTTTACATATCCTTAACATAATTATTTTTTATATTTTTCGTTCATTGACGGACACAGCATCTTCATCTTGACCTTAGGGTTATATCGCCCCATTAGGAGAGGACTAGGCAGAACATGTTAAAAACAGCAAATCTGCACAGTCCCGCCCAGGGGGTGGTACTACTGGCTATAACCCCTCACACTGCATCCAGCAGCTCAGTTTTTTCTGCCTAGTGTAGGAGAAGGACCTGGATCCCGGTGGGACCAATGGTCTTGGGAATATTTTCTTTTTTCTGCATTTTTGATTCCTGTGATCTACAATCAACAGCCAGGCTGGGTGACAGGCTGGATAATATAGATCGTGGTAGTCTCCTCAGCCTGGCCATGGAGCGTGAGCAGACATTAGCTATGCGCTGGGTCGGCCACGACATGCCCCGTCTGATCCAGGGATGGCCGGTGAGCTATATGCTCCAGGGCACACATATGACCAGGCTACTGCTGTCCTTGTCACAGTGTGCCATGGCCAACAGCCACCCCGTACTGCTCGGGTGATTGGTCTGTCCGTGGAATATGTCCAGCAGTCCCTACAGGAGGGGTAAGTATGGTTCCACCTGTCTCGGCAGGATGGAGAAGCTGGCCATTCCCTGGGGATCTTTTACTCTCCCTTCCTTCTCTCCCTGTCCCTTTCCTCCTGCCCATGCTATGGGCCGCTGTGTGACTGGGCACATGGAGGTGCGGTGCACGTACCTGGCCGGGGGTCCTCCGGGGGGGCTCAAGGTCCTGGCAGGGGGCTGCGCTGGGTGTTGGGGGTCCGTACGCTCATCCTCTTCCCTGTTTCTGGGCCAGGATGGGGTATTTGGGTGTGTATGCCATGTGGGGAGGCCGCCGCGTGGACCACGGTCATTTTCCTGAGGAATCTGCCATTTTTCTGTAGCCACAGCCAGTTTTTTCCTTTTGCCCATTTTCTGGAAGTCCGGCGGCCATTTTCCGGGCGCCCTCAGACGTTTTTTCGGAGGTGGCTGGCGGCCATTTTCTAGTAGCCTCAGCTTGTTTTGCTTCTAGCGCTGGATGCTTGTTTCCTTCTAGAACAGTGCGCTTTTACACAGAACACCTCGTGGCTAACACAGGGGAGAGCGGACAGCAGTAGCACAGCGCAGCACCTGGGTCAGGGTTGTGAGTCCTGCGGGGGGCCCCTCAGTCTGTGACAGCTAGGAGGGTTTCTGAGTTGGCGGCCTTGTCATGCAAGTCTCCCTACTTGGTCCTCCACAAGGATAAGGAATTGCTGCACCGCAGCCTTCGTTTCTACCAAAGGATGTTTCGGCCTTTCATCTAAATGGGGACATTGTGCTTCTGTCACTATGTCCTCGGCTGTCAAACCCTAGAGAGATTGCTTTCATTCCTTGGATGTGCCCCCCCCCCCCCCCGACGCATGGTTCCATTATATAAGACCTGTCAGACAGCAGGAGCCTCCCATTGCATGGAGCAGCCCAAGAATGAAGAACAATCACTTTAATATGATGTACAGTAGATGCGTATAACAGCCTCAGTAATATATATATATATATATATATATATATATATATATATATATATATAGTATATGTAGTATATAGTAATATACCTGTAGCTCCTCCGGGTTCCCCAGCAAAATTGGGCTCCTCTCCTTCATCAGACGGCACCTCCAGAATCTGGGAACCTCCTATCTCTCATTGCTCCCCTGAGCATCTCTCCGGAGACGACCATTCCGCTAGCCTCTCTAGGGACCCGAACTCCGCTATCAGTTTGGGGGATCCCCAATCTATGGCTTTGTCCCTGCACTCCCCTTCCAGCTCACCTGGGGGCAGACTCCCCTCCAACACTGGTTCCTTCTGGTCTGGGATAGCAAGAGACATTGATGCAGCAGGCATTTCAGAGACATCTGACTACTGCAAGGCAGTACTCACAGTTGTCAGGTCCCTGACCAGGCCTTAAGGCATAGCAGGCGCCTCTTCTCCAATGTCGCTTTTCTTCACAGGGGAGTCACCAGGCTCGACCCCACCTTTCTGGGATGACTCCAGGCCCGCTCTGGCCTTCCAGGATATCCTTGGCTATAGTGTGCAGAGTCCTGAAGGCAGGTCCAATTGGTAGTATCACGGATCCTGCTGGATGGATGCAAGCAGGGTGAGCAGTTCGCCATAATGACTGCACCGGATCCAGGCACTCACCACCACTGTTCGTACTTGGCACTCTGGGCACAGCAGGCACACCCCCTCGACCATCCCAAGGGTGAATCCCCCGTGATGCTTTAGCCGGACACCGGTGTCAACCAGCATCTGTTCCTGCAGAGCAGACAACCAGGCCAGTGCGGGCAGCATGCATCTGCTCTTCGCCACCTTTCTCCTCTACCCCATGGTGTCTGCTGCTAGCAGGGAATGCTGGTTCTCCTCTAGGGCATGACGCTGCCCCCTCGCTTCCAGACACACTAGCATCTGAAGAATTGATAGGCAGGCCCCTCCCGTAGCATGCTGTTGTAGTCCCTTGATGGCAAAACTGAAGGTTGTAGGCATGCTGTAAATAGCAGGACTTGTCAAGGCATGTCGCTTGGCACCGACTGTGCCCAAGCAACTAAAAGCAGATGTACACTGACCTCTCCGGTTGTTGACGGTAGCAACAATAAAGTTTGTAACCCATGCCTCACTGAAGGGAAAACATTTAGCACAGTCCCGCCAGCAGGTACCCGCAGATTTATACCGATCACTCTGGGAAACATTAGACAGTTACAGGTACACTTTTCGGTTTAAAGCAGGAATTTGGAGCAAAAGTTCAGAATATCCAGCAACAACAGATCGCTGGACATATTTGTAATTCACTTTAGGACACCCAGCCATAGCAGAACACTAGGTTTATTTGTAATCCATCGGCACATGGTAAACAGTTCCTGCATTGCAGGATTAGCACAGGTGTCTGCCTCAGCTGTGGTTGGTGCACCTGGATGAGCAAACAGCAATAAACTGATTTGAAGGCAACTCCCATTGGTTGCTATGGGCAACAACATTTGTTACTATAGCACCGAGTAGTAGGCAGGGTCTTTTTTCAAGTTTATTTCCTCAACTGGTGGTGGAACAAATCATAGTTCCCTGGCTCGATCAATCTCTGTTGCTAGGGGCAACAGGGGCAGGTTAACTGGGACAGGTGATCCTGGACGACACACCCAAATGTAGCCATGCCCCCCGTAGGGGATGCTGAAAGCAGTGGTTCATCTGTCACCCTGCCCAGCCAGACATCCATCTCTCAGTCACTCAGAGACATAGAACAGTCCATAAGATTTGTTTTTGTTTTTTATTGAGAGGATTAAACTTGGATGGAAAATTAGAAATTATGGAATGCCCATGAAATTCAGTGAAACTTGATTGGGACCTTTATATACACTTCTAGTATATACACTCCAGTCTTCTCTCCAGCACAACACTTGCTTAAGACCTCTTATCATTCACTCCTCCAGCACTTCACTTGCTGCAGACTGTTACTCCACCAGCACTTCCCTTGCTGCTTTGGGGTCAGACCCCAAAGCACCCTCCCCATGTTGAGGGCATGTGGCCTGGTACGGTTCAGGAGGGGGGGCACTCTCTTGCCCCCTCTCTTTTCCTGTGGCTTGCCATGTTGCATGCTCGGATAAGGGTCTGATATGCATTTTGGAGGGGACCCCTACACCATTTTTTTTAAAATTTGTCACAGGATTCCCCTTAATTTCCATACCAGACCTGAAGGGCCGACAATTAATTACAGCCGCGATCAGTTTTATATGACAATTTTTCCTTTAGAAATGTAATTTTGCTGTGGTACTGTTCTAAACACGGGAAAATGTGCCACTTTATAGGCATACTATAGACACCCCCCAGGCACAATATTTAATGAAATATTTCATTTTTATTGTTTCACTTTACGCATTAAAAAGAAAAAAATCACTGCTCCCGAAAAAACATCAGTTTAAAAAAAAACTAAATTGCATCGATACATGTCCCATGGGGCAGGACCTTTTTATGACAATAACTTGCATACAAGCCTTTAAAATGGACACGTTTGATTTTTCATGTTCGTGTCCTATAGACTTTAACAATGTTCCAGCGGCTTTTAAATTTGCCCCGAACACCGCATTTTGTTTGGTGTTCGCCCAAAATTTGGCCCAAACTTGTGCTCGGGCCGAACCGTTCGCCCGTCACTATTGCTGAGTTGCAGGACTTTGGTGTCAACCACTAGGCAATTATAGATTGGTGATAGGATATATATAAATGGTGGTTCTATTAATAATTATTTAACTCAAAATGAAATATTGGAAATTGTGGAGAATCTCTCAGATATTTAGAGAGTCATACATACAGTATCTCACAAAAGTAAGATATTGCCACTTTGGGCCCAATTTGGACATTTTCACTTAGAGGTATACTCACTTTTGTTGCCAGCGGTTTAGACATTAATGGCTGTGTGTTGAGTTATTTTGAGGGGACAGCAAATTTACATTGTTACAATTTTACAATTTTACAAATTTACACTCACTACTTTACATTGTAGCAAAGTGTCATTTCTTCAGTGTTGTCACATGAAAAGATATAATAAAATATTTACAAAAATGCGAGGGGTGTACTCACTTTTGTGAGATACTGTATATGTTATATCTATAAAATGGGGAGGTTGTAAAGGGTATGGGTATATGTATGTGTGTGTGTAAGTGTAGGCATGCGTTTATATATGTGTGTGCATGTATACGTACATATATTCATGGGTAGATTAATGTTAATGAATAATTACGGTAAGTATTCACTGCATGTCAGTGGAGTGTCCAACTATCAAAATAACTGGAGACGTGTTTTGTTTATTAAATTGTATGTATGTGTTGTATAAAAAGGAAAAAAGAAACGGTTAATGAAGAGTATTTAAAGAAAGAAAAAAAAAAAAGCAGTGAAATCCTTTCCTCTGCTATGCTAGACTCTGGTGTCAGGGGGAACTTAATTTCATGGACATTGAATTCAAGTAAGAAATAAACCTGCCCCTATGGATTTGCAAAAAGTGGATGGCCCAGCTTTATCATCAGGACCTACAGTATTACTCATGAGGATGTCCCACTTGAACTCCAAATTGAGGCTGACAATCAAGAAACTATCAGCTATCAGTTGATCACATCACCCAAATTCATTATCATCCTGTGCATTCCTTGGTTCTCTATCCATAATCCTCCCATCAACATGGGGACAACGACTATATATTTTACATCCAACCATTGCAAGAAACATTCTAAAGAATCTAGCCAAACAAGTCCTCCACTGACCAGGGTTTCAGAAGCGGTTGTAGTGATGAGCTGCCTTCACAGTATCATGAGTTCCAGTATGTTTGTGATAAAAAAGAAAGCCGATCGGGTACCGCCTCATCACCCATATGAGTATCCAAATTAGTATTTCTTTAAATTGATTCCAGAGGCAGAAATACCCTTTGGCCGTATCTATTCTCAAACAGAACTTGAATTGAAGGTACTCAGAGAGTGACTTCATATCTTCTAGCTCCCTTTTAACTGGTTTGGAGTTTCAATCTTCTCTGCTCCTTATTTATTTTTTACCCTTATCACTATTAGAGCCAGGAGACTTTCATGCTTACTAACATTGAGTTTTACTTAAAACTTACTTATAACTGCACTAGATAACCACAAGCAAACATCGGAAGATGACAAGTAGGATACTCACATGTGTTAAAGGGGTTGTAAAGGTTCGTTTTTTTTTTTTTTCCTTTCTTTTTTTAAATAACAAACATGTCATACTTACCTCCTCTGTGCAAGGGTTTTGCACAGAGTTGCCCCCATCCTCCTCTTCTGGGGTCCTGGCTCCTCCCTGCATCGAGTGCCCTCACGGAGAGGCACATTCCATGGGAGCACACATTGGGGCACGCTCCCAAGTCCTGCTGCGTCCATTGATACAGACAGCAGGACTCAGCCCTGCCCCTCAGCTTTCACGTTATTGGATTTGATTGACAGCAGCAGGAGTCAATGACTCCTGCTTCTATCAATCTATCCAATGAGAACCCAAGACAGCAGCTGGAACTGCTGTGTTCGTTCTTGTCACTGGAAAGATTGAGTTCAGGTAAGAAAAGGGGGGCTCTGGGGGTCTGATGCTCTACAGAAGGTTTTTTCACCTTAATGCATAGAATGCATTTAACACTCAAAATTTTACAAAAACTACAAAAAAATGGAAGGCATGCACACCTAGTGCATTACCAATGACATTTAATAAATAATAAAATTCATAGAAGGTAGGTACTCACAAACAGCAATTCAATTGAGTGACTATCATTCTTTCCTCTAAAAATGTGTTATTCTACCTCTTTTTTTGCTCTTACTATAATGCTGCATTATACTTTAAGTTGTTGCCCTCTTCCCCTCATCACTTTATTTTGATTGTAGTTTACTATATCCCTTGCACATCACTTCCAGTATGTATGGAATGTATTTTATTTGATTTGCTGATTTGATCATTTTATGATGTTTTGAGATTTGATTACCAATGTCACCATTTTGTATCTGTTTCCATGAGGAATTTAATTCTTAAAGCGGTTGTATACCCGCAAACGAAAAACAAAACAAAAACAAACTATAAGGCAAAGGCATAATAAGCTAGTATACACCGCATACAAGTTCATTATGAAATATTTACCTTAGAATGAAGCATCGGCATCACATCTTGGTCACTGCGAAGGGAGCTGACATTTTCCCTCTGCGTTTTTCCCCTGGGTTCGTGGCTCCGGCGCATGAGTGACCAGAGCCGCAATGGCGTCACTCATGCGCATGGGAGTCCTTCGTTCCAGCAAGTTCCAGCATGATACGCCAGACCTTTGCCGGACCTTCACTGCGCATGCGCCGCTGATGTCAGCAGCTGCATGTAGGGTGAATATCTCATAAACTGTGTAGGTTTAGGAGATATACATTTTACCTACAGGTAAGCCTTATTATAGGCTTACCTGTAGGTAAAAATGTACAAAAAGGGGTATACAACCTCTTTAACAGGTTCCCAAGCGGCACACGCCGATGTACGTCGGCAGATTGGTACAGCTGGGCAAATGGGCATACATGCAAGTTCCCTTTAAATTTTCCGCTGCGCCATCGCGTGCGCTCCACTGGCGGTGCACGCGCGTGCCAGTCGGGACCTTCGTGAGTCGGGTCACGGGTCCCGCATACTCGATGTCCGAGGGAATACCTGTGATCGCCTCATGGAGAGGCCTAGTGACAGTGTCACCCTGTGATCGGGAGCAGAGATCAGTGACATGTCAAATGTAGCCACACCCCCCCCCACAGTTAGAATCACTCCCCAGGATATACTTAACCCCTACACTGCCCCCTAGTGGTTAACCCCTTCACTGCCAGTGTCATTTACACAGGAATCAGTGCATCTGTATAGCACTGATTGCTGTATAAATGACAATGGTCCCAAAAATGTGTCAAAAATGTCTAAGGTGTCCGCCGTAATGTCGCAGTGCATGGCTGGACACTGCTAGAAGTCACAAGACTTCTCTAACTGCTGATGAGAAAAGGTATTTAGCCGTTTGTAGTTACTAAAATAATTGCATTTCTATGTTTTGTGTACTGTGGGAGACCAGATATAGTGAATGCAGGGTCCTGGGTTTAGTAACACTTTAACGTTTATTGAGAGAGTTTAGTTCCGCTTAAAGGTCAGCACAGTTATCAGATTGACATGGTCCAGATCATTATTTGTTACATTTTTATAATCTTGGTATCTTTTTTAGGTCTTCACTTCCCACTTTGATTAATGAACAGCAATGAGAACTAACGGGGTTGACATATTTCTTTAGGTATATATAGTGGGACAGCAGGAGCCTATCAGTACAGAAGACCAGAGAGGCACCATGTACACCTTCTTCATTCTTCTGCTCACCATCTGGCAGTCTCAGGCTGTCACTTTGGTAAGTCTTATCAGAGGTTTAATGTAATTGTTTACTGTTGATGTGTAAAGGAAAAGTTTCCTAGGGGATACAATGCACATTTCTTTTTTTTTATTCTCATTGGAAAGCAAATACTGCAAATAACATGGTGGATACAGTGCCTTGAAAAAGTGTTCATACCCCTTGAAATTTTCCACATTTTGTCGTCATGTTACAACCAAAAACATAAATGTATTTTATTGGGATTGTATGTGATAGACCAACACAAAGTGGCACATAATTGTGAAGTGGAAGGAAAATGATAAATGGTTTTCAACATTTTTTACAAATATTTGTGAAAAGTGCAGCATACATTTGTATTCGGCCCCCTTCACTCTGATACGCCTGACAAAAATCTAGTGGAAACAGTCACCTAATTAGTAAATAGAGTCCACCTGTGTGTAATTTAATCTCAGTATGAATATAGCTGTCCTGTGAAGCCCTGGAAGAGTGGCAAGATAAATCCATTGTTGAAAGAAAGCCATAAGAAGTCTTGTTTGCAGTTTGTGAGAAGCCATGTGGGGGACACAGCAAACATGTGGAAGAAGGTGATCTGGTCAGATGAGACCAAAATGTCACTTTTTGGCCTAAAAGCAAAATGATATGTGTGATGGAAAACTAACACTGCACATCACCCTGAACACACCATCCCCACTGTGAAACAGGGTGGTGGCAGCATCATGTTGTGGGGATGCTTTTCTTCAGCAGGGAGGAAGATGGATGGAGCCAAATACAGGGCAAGAAAACCTGGTCTACAAAAGACTTGAGACTGGGGTGGAGGTTCACCTTCCAGCAGGACAACGACCCTAAACATACAACCAGAGCTACAAGGGAATGGTTTACATCAAAGTATATTCATGTGTTAGAATGGCCCAGTCAAAGTCCAGACCTAAATCTAATTGAGAATTGGTGGCAACACTTGAAAATTGCTGTTCACCGACACTCTCCATCCAATATGCAAGAGCTTGAGCTATTTTGCAAAGAAAAAAGAAAAAAATGTCACTCTCTAGATTTGCAAAGCTAGTAGACACATCCCCAAAAGACTTGCATCTGTAATTGAAAGGTGGTTCTACAAAGTATAGTATCTAATTAAGTATAAGAGGGCTGAATAGAAATGCATGCCACACTTTTCACATATTTATTCATTAAAAAAAAAATTAAAACCATTTATCATTTTCCTTCCACTTCACAATTATGTGCCACTATGTGTTGGCCTATCCCAATAAAACACATTTGCGTTTTTGGTTGTAACGTGACAAAATGTGGAAAATTCCAAGGGGTATGAATACTTTTTCGAGGCACTCTATATCTGGGGCTAGTGGAATTGATCTTTGTTGCTTCCCAAAGTGTTTACTTTCTCAGGAGATACCTTTAAAGGTTAGGGTACATACAGTAGGTATTTGTCATTTGATTCTACTTCTAAAATTTTACTGCAACCAAATTTCCATCTTTAGCTTCAAAATACAATGTATATACCTTTGGCTATTGTGCCATTGGGGGATGTTTAACTCAGTGGCAGATGCCTTTTCAGTAAGTTCACATCGACCAGAAACTTTAGTTTAAGGGCATGGTAGCCCACTTTTATTAAGAGGAACAAAATAAAGTTCATACATACACTTGGTTGCCCACACAGGGGTTCTTCTCCCAAAAACAATAAATTAAAAATGCTGAGCCACCTGGCTCTCTTCAGCAGTATTGCCACTTAGGCTTTACACTTCAGCCCTCTTGGCCATATAACAGGGTTCCTGTACAACTACTGTACCTCTTTTCAGCTTCCTTGCTGCTCAGGCCTTCCACTTCAGGCTCTCATCTGTCTCCTTAGATGCACACAGCTTCAACACACACAGCGTCTATCTAGAAAGCAGCCCCTCACTGCTCTGATCCTCAGACTTGGGTCTCTGGCTTTCTTTAGTGCACACCTGCACTCTCTGGACTCCTGGAGACCTCCTGTCTCGCTGGGTGGAGCCCAGAATCCTAATCCTGACTCTGCTATAAGCCCAGGACCCACCTGCTCAATCAGTCAGCCAGATTGGCTGTTCCCAAAACCCGGTCCCAGGATTGGAGATTCCGTTCCACCCATAACGCTATGGAATTTCCGGGCTCCAGGTCCCCAACTGGATTTTACAAACTTTGGAGGAAACTTATAAAACAGATTCCTCCACATGAAATACCCCTGGAGCCCCTCAACCTGCCTATTTGAGAAACCTGGGCGACAATTACTAGGACAGGGAACTGTACTGTTACACTATAATATATATATATATATATATATATATATATATATATAGCTGCATCAAAGAGTAACTAACATTATTTTCCAGTATAATAATGTAGAAATCAAAACACAGCCATAAAAAACATAATTTCTATAGTCTATACACAATAATTAGGCAAATAGTATTCCTCTGGATTATTATTATTATTATTATTTTTTAATGATTATTTTTGAACAAATACTGTACAATGTTTGCAAAAACAAAATATAAATGCATGGATTGCTTAGGTGCCTAAGGGCTCCTTCACACAGATGTGTCCATGTACGGAGCCCGCTCTGCTCAGTGGGGGGATCGCTCCGTCGATCCCCGCTGAGCAGGAAGATGACAGGTCTATCTCTGCAGACTGTCCAGGGATGGACCTGCCAGAGTGCCGCTCTCCTCTATGGAGGATTGGATGACGATGGACCGTAGAGTCCGTCGTCACCTGATCCGATCCGCAGATGGATCGGAGCGGGTTGGATCAACGGATGATCACCGCTGACATCCGTCCCTCCATAGACCTCTATGGAGTGTCCGTTCATGTCCGCCTAAAAAACTGACAGGTGCACCTAAACGGATTGTCCGTGTGAAAGGGGCCTAACAGTGTGTAGAATTATTGGGCAACTTATTTTCCTCATTCATTTATTTATTCTTAAAGCGTTTATAAATCCAAAAAGAAAAATGTTGTATTGTGTTGCAGCTTATCAAGCTTAGATGTGATGGCTGCATTTGTTTTCCTTTTTTAGGCTTCTTATTATTATTTTCATCAGGCGATGAACTAACACAGCCAATAACTTACTTTATGCCTTAGGATGGCTATGCTCAGTCCTCCATTCTATCTCTGGAGGAACACCATATCCACCCTTAAATAGCAATTGTCAACCCACATAGAAGGTTGTGTTAGATAGACTAGTAGATTTAGATGGACTTTAGATAAGTGACTAACAAAATAAACTTAACTCCAGCTAAAACTTTTTAAGCAGTTACAACAACAGTTTTTTTTTCTTTTGGGATAAAAGTTTTAACTAAGTGAATAAAAAGCCAATCCCAGGCCCCCCAGTCAGAATTAAATGGGTTGTCTTACCCCTCTAACTGCCAGTTTTGCTGTACAGGTTGGTCTGTTAAAGGAAGTTGAAACATATTGGACTTGCTAGCAGGATCAACCAGGGGGAATCTGAAAAGTAAGGTCTGCTGAGTTAATGGTATTAACAATGTGCAACATATACTGTATGTTATTATTTATTTTTCCACTTTGGGTTTTGCAGTAAATGTAACAAATACATGACATATAAAAAATATTTTTTTTGGTCTTTCAAAAATATTTAGTGTCCAATATAGCCACCCTTCTTTTAGATAACTGCCATAAGCCTCCTGTCCATGGAGTCTGCCAGTTTCTTGATTTCTTAACAAAGTACTTTGGCTAAAATAGCAACCACAGTTACTCAAATTCTATTCAAAGATATGTACAGTAAAACCTTGGATTGTGGGCAACTTGGTCTGCAAGTGTTTTATGAGATGAGCAATGTTTTTTTTATAACTTGATAAATGAGTGAGGTCTTGCAATACGAATAGCTTGGGACCCAACTTGTAAGACTCCGAGTCATGTGACATGTGAAAATCCCATTTTAATCAATGAGAGCTGTCTTTAATTATTACTACTGAAGTCGCTCCGACTTTAGAAACATTTTCTGTACTACTTCAAGGTGTCTTCTATCTGACTTGTGCCCATAGACTTTAAGGAGCATTTGTGAAAAAAATGCTTATACTCAAAGAAGCTCAAAGAAGCTCAAAAGAGTGCAAAGAAGTTCAATAAAAATGTGCACAAGAGCACAAAAAAGCACAAGCTTCTTCAAGCTGAAATAAAAGCTCAAATGCCTGTAAAAGCTTCTTTTTTTTTGAGCTGCAGTGTGCATGAGTCCCAAGTCGGCTCCTCATCTTAACTGATATCACTTAGATCTGATATTACAGGAAGATTACCCAGACATTCCATGAAGTTGCCTTAAGCCCCGTACACACGAGAGGACTTATGTCCGACAGACTTCCGAAGGAGTTCTGCCGGAGTTCCGACAGAGTTCTGATGGACTTTTCGACTGAGCGGACTTGGCCACACACAATCACACTAAACTCCGACGGATTCGAACGTGATGACGTACGACTGGACTCAAATAGGGAAGTTCATAGCCAGTAGCCAATAGCTGCCCTAGCGTCGGTTTTAGTCCGTCGGAATAGCATACACACGAGCAAATTTTTCGAAGGGACCGGGTCCGGCGGAGTTCCGGCGGGAAAATTTTAAGCATGTTCCATATTCTAAAGTCCGTCAGACTTTGGTGAATCAAAAGTCCGTTGCAGCCCACACACGATCGAATAGTCTGACGGAATCAGTCCGTCGGACTTTGGATGTTGAAAAGTCCGCTCGTGTGTACGAGGCTTTAAAGTTGCCTGATAGTCACATTGCTATAATCTTCTTATATGGATTACAGACTAAAGGAGTTATGAATAAATGGTAGTGAAATGAATCATCTGTGTTTCCACTATTCCTATGGGAAAACTTGCTTTGATATATGAGTGCTTTGGATTACAAGCACGTTTCCAGAACAAATTCTGCTCGCAGTCTAAGGTTTTACTGTATTGCCTTCCCTAATTGTAAATGCCATGTTCAACAAGGGCCCACAGGTTCTGAATAGGATTTAAGTCAGATGAATTAGGGGACCAGGCAATGTACTCATATTTGGATTATTTTCTATATAGCTAGGAAGGGAAGTACCGTACTGTATATACTTGAGTATAAGGCGACCCAAATATAAGCCAAGGCACCTAATTTTACCACAAAAAAACTGGGAAAACGTATTGACTCGAGCCTAGGGTGAGAAATGCAGCAGCTACTTTAAGTGGAAAAGAGGATCAACAATGCCCATCTGCAGCCACACTGTGCTCATCTGAATGCCTCACTGTGCCCATTTGCAGCCTCACTGTGCCCATTTGCATGCCTCACTGTGCTCATCTGCAGCCTCACTGTGCCCATCTGCATACCTCACTGTGCCCATCTGCATACCTCACTGTGCTCATCTGCAGCCTCACTGTGCCCATCTGCATACCTCACTGTGCCCATCTGCATACCTCACTGTGCTCATCTGCATGCCTCATTGTGCCCATCTGCGTGCCTCACTGTGCTCAACTGCATGCCTCACTGTGCTCATTTGTATGTCTCAGTGTGCCCATTGCATGCCTCACTGTGCCCATCTCCCTGCCTCACTGTGTCCTTCTGCAGCCTCATGGACCTGATCTCCAGAACACTGGCGCTGTGACATGTAGTCTAGTCGGTGGCTGTCCAGTGTAACAAAGCCCCGCCTTCTCCTCATCCCCGACGGAACACTGATTCAGTTTCCCATCAGGGAGTCAGTGTTCCACCTCTTACGGATGAGAATGAGGAGAAGGCTTTGTTACACTGGACTGCCGCCGACAAGACTGCATGTCACAGTGCCGGGAGATCAGGTGCATGAGGCTGCACCTGTACCTGTACTGCACCTATGGATGATGGAGGCTACTGGGACCATTGGGACCTTCAATTCTGCAGAAATGTTTCTGTACCCTTCTCCAGATCTGTGCCTCGATACAACCCTGTCTCAGGGATCTACAGACAATTCCTTGGACTACATGGCTTGGTTTGTGCTCTGACATGCACTGTTAACAGTGGGATGCACCTGAGCTCAATTTTGCGTGTCATGGCAAAGGCTGTGAATACTTATGTACATGGAATTTTTTTTTTTTAAATAACAAACATGTTATACTTACCTCCACTATGCAGTTCGTTTTGCACAGAGTGGCCCCGAAACTGGTCTTCTGGCTGTCTCAGCTCCTCCCTGCAAGAACTAACCACCTTCATGCAAGCTCTCTCGCATGGTGTTTAGTTCTTGCGGGCGCGGTTCCGTGATATGGCCGGCGGCTATAGCCGCTCACTGTATCACTCGGCCCCGCCCCGGCGCACTGTGTCATTGGATGTGATTGACAGCAGCGTGAGCCAATGGCTGCGCTGCTTTCAATCTATCCACTCTAGCCAATCAACGGCCAGGCTGAGCGGCGAAGAGGGGGCGAGCGCAGCAGGTGAACAGGCTCAGGTAAGTAAAACGGGGGAGCTAGAGGAGGCGGTATTGTCGGTTGTTTTTTTTCACTTTAATGCATAGGAAGCATTAAGGTGAAAAAACGCAAACCTTTACAACCTCTTTAAGTGCAAATTATAAGTGCAGCACAATCATAAAGTAAATAAACGATGCATATCAAAAACACAGTATAACTCAATAGTTCCTATAGTGACAAAATATATCAAAAACACAATTTAGCTAAAAAGCTAATGTGATAAAAAAAAGTCCCAATTCGAAGTCCCAAAATATAACTCCACCATAGTTATGAACAAAGTAAAATATAAATACATCCAGAGTGTTCGGTGCCCACCACCTTCAGGTAATGTGCCCGATCAACTTCAGTATCTGACCCCACCACAGGGTCATATTGGTCTTAGTAGAATCCACTTAGAATGATACTGGAACTCTCCTTCAAGTAGCACTCATGAATCCCGTTCTTCCACCTCTTATTCTTGATCAATTATATAGCATGTCATAGAATAGAAATGGAGAAACCATAGTGCTCTCTGCTTCAAATAGGTTATTTTAAACGTATACAGGAGTCCCCTAGTTACAAACATCTGACTTAGTAACGACTCCTACTTAAACGGAGGGAGAAAACAGGAACTGAGAGGAAATCTACCCCTAGGAAGGGAAATTCACTCCTGTAATGCCGTGTACACACGGTCTGACTTTCCAGCAGAAAAATTCAGACGGAATCATTTCATTGGATATTCCGTGGGCTTCAGCTGACTTTTTTTTTTCGAAAATTCTGACGGACCTAGAAATAGAACATGTTTTAATTCTTTCCGACAGGAATCAATTTCTATCAGGAAAACCATTTGTCTGTATGCTGTTCCAACGGACCAAAAACAACGCAAGGGCAGCTATTGGCTACTGGCTATTGAACTTCCTTTTTCTAGTCCGGTCATAAGTGTTTTATGTTATTGCGTTCTAAACGATCGGACTTTGGTGTGATCGCCACCATTACTAGTAAAAAAAAAAATTATAAAAATGCTATAAATCTATCCCCTTTTTTGTAGACGCTATAACTTTTGCACAAACAAATCAATATACGCTTATTGTGATTTTTTTTACCAAAAATATGTAGAAGAATACATATTGGCCTAAACTGAGAAAAAAAATTGCTTTTTAAAAAAAAAAAGATATATATTTATTATAGCAAAAAGTACAAAATATTGTGTTTTTTTTTTTCAAAATTGTCGCTCTTTTTGTGTTTATAGCGCAAAAAATAAAAAATGCCACCAAAAGAAAAAAAATCTCTAATTGTGGGAAAAAAAGGACATCAATTTTGTTTGGGTGCGGCGCCGCACGACCGCGCAATTGTCAGTTAAAGCAACGCAGTGCCATATCACAAAAAATGGCCCACTCATTCAGCAGCCAAATTTTCCGGGGCTGAAGTGGTTAAAATGGCTTTTTAAAGCCATCTGTGCTGGAGGACAGGAGACCTCCTGTTTGACAAGGAAGATCCTCTTTATAATTCAGACTTCCCCAATTTTAGAGAAACAATTCCTCTTAAAATCTAAAATTCCTCTGTGCACCTTTACTTCCCAGTTGTTTATTCAATTGTGTATAACTATTTTCCAAATAATCAATAATGTCTTTAAATACTTAAAAATACATGATGAGTATATACATATTTCAATGGAGTCTAATGGCGTGTTCTGTGTATATGTTTGTCTCTTTAAAGATGCAAAGTTTTATCTCTGAAACTGGCTCTGGAGCCCTGGATGAGAATGGAGTCTGTTACTGCACCGTCAACCTCCCAGACACCACCTTCCCGGCTGACCGCTTTGAAAAGCTGGAGATATCAAACCGCAACCTGACAATCACTGTGGAGAAGGAAATCACTAAGGTATAGGTACTCCTATATATGAGTAAAAACTATAAGAAAAAAACTTGAAAAACATACGGACTAGCACATTTTGCACCAACAACCTAAAATATCACTGTAGCTCCTATATGTACTAAAACAATTATTAAACAGTATCTAAAAATCCTACCAACTGAAGTCAGTGGGTGTCAAAATAAACCCCATTATTGGTGTGGCGCCCCCTGACCTCCAGAGGAATGGCGGCGGCCCCCAGAGGCAGGGAGGGCTGACATTTCACCTCAAGGTGCAGGTTGCATGGCATGGTGGGTGGCGGACCTGTAGAAAAATGGGCGCCATCACTTTTATGCTCAGAAAAAGGGTCAGGAATTCTCTGTATGAGGCCATCTTAATGGTTTCCCAGGCTCGCCACAGTTCCCCAGTCTATGGCAGAGTAAATTCTGGTACTTTGTCTCAAGTCTCCATCCTTTCCTCATGCCTCCAGACAACAAACAGGCTCTCATTGGCAGAGCCTCCAGCACATGGCTAGTCCTTAGGCTTCAGGCAGGACCATTTTTAAGGCAGGGCAAAAGGGGCAGCTGCCCTGGGCCCTGTCATTGTTGTGGGGCCCAAAGCAGCTGTCTCATACTTGCCAACTATCCCATTTTAAATTTCCTTGCCTCTTGCTGTGTCCTGTTAACTCAGTGTGAAGTGCTGCTACTAATGCTGCCCAGCTCTGCCCTATTGTTGTGCACAGATGACTCACCTGCAGACCCCGTGTTTACATGTAAATAACCAGCATTCATATGTAAATGTATGTTTACATGTAAATATGTTTACATGTAAATAACCAGCATTCATATGTAAATAGAAGCAGCTTTCATATGTAAATAGCTGCATAGATATGTAACTAAAGGTGGCATCCATATGTATAGCATGACCCCTGGAGTGAGGAGATGATGTGCTGTAACGAATCAGTGAGCTGTAATGTGTGCTGTAACTTCTAGCAACCAGTCAGTAAGCGGTAATAATACACTGTAACCTCTGGCAACCAATCGCAATAGCTGCCTGATCTGATTCAGTAAACGGATTGTATGTCTCAGAGCAGGTGGAGAGCAAAACTGCATGGGGGGCCCAAGAAAATTTTTGCCCAGGGTCCAATCAATATTAAAGAGGGCTCTGGCTTCAGGCCTACCCGGAACAGCAATTATTCCTCACAAATCCATACCAGACTAAGGTCTGGGTGGAAGGACCCTGATCACTTGACCTCCCCAAATATTTATACTATTTTCCAGCATGCTCAGTGGCCATGAAACCCCTACTGATTGGCTGAGAGAAGTATGCATATTCATAACCTAGCTGTACTGTAGCTCCTCATACTAATGCCAAAGGTAACAGTGTCACCTACTGACAGAATGGAGGATCCACAGCTAAACCAGGCTTAGGAGAAAACCCAAATGATCAAAAAGACTTAAAATCAGCAAGGTTAACTACAAAATAGCACAGTTAAATATAATTAGTAGCCCATATTTAAGACTAGAGTGCTACATTGGTGTCAGAGGATGTACAAATAAACCTCATCATTGGTCTGAGTGAATGCAAACATAAATCCTGCCATTGGTGTAAGTGGGTGTCAAAATAATCTCTACTATTGGTGTTAGTGGGCTGGTTAAAGTCAGAGTATGGAGGCTTCCATGCAGCATCCAGGTCTGCTCACCAGAGAGAGAAAAACAGCCATCAACCAGCCTCTCTGACCAGCTGCTTAACCGCTTGACCACCGTAAAAGTTTTACCCCCTTCTTGACCAAGCCTTTTTTGCTATTCAGCTCTGTGCTACTTTAACCACTTAAGGACCGAGCCTCTTTGTGAGATTCACTGTTTACAAGTTTAAAACAGTTTTTTTTTTTTTGCTAGAAAATTACTTAGAACTCCCAAACATTATATATATATATATATATATATATATATATATATATATATATATATATATATATATATATTATACTTTTTTTTTTCTAACACTCTAGAGAATAAAATGGAGGTTGTTGTAATAATATTTGTCACACCTTATTTGCCCAGCAGTCTTACAAGTGCACTTTTTTTTGGAAAAAATTCACTTTTTTAAATAAAAAATAAGACAGCCGTAAAGTTATTTTTATATTGTGAAAGAAAATGTTGCGCTGAGTAAATTGCGCCCGTTCGTGGAATGGCGACAAACTTTTACCCTTAAAAATCTCCATAGACGACGTTTTGAAAAAATTCTACAGGTTGCATGTTTTGAGTTACAGAGAAGGTCCAGGGCTAGAGTTATTGCTATCACTCTAACGATTGCGGCGATACCTCCCATGAGGTTTGAACACCCTTTTCATATGTGGGCGATACTCACATATGCATTTGCTTCTGCACACGAGCTTGGCGGGTCGGGGCACCTTTTATTTGTCATTTTTACACTGTTCTTTTTAAAAAAGAATGTAAACATTCCTTGTAATAGAAAAAAGCATGACAGGACTGCTTAAATATGAGATCTGGGGTCAAGAATTGCATGTATTGCATTACACAAAAATGTATTGCATTACACAAAAATGCAATAAAAAAAAAAACTAAAATAAATTTTGCCATTTGAAAAAAAATAAAAATGTCCCTTTAAGAGCTATGGGCAGAAGAAACGGCGGGTGGTCCGTAAGTGGTTAACTGGTAATTGCACTGTCATGCAACATTGTACCCAAGCTAAATTTGTATACTTTTTTTTAACACAAATAGAGCTTTCTTTTGCTGGTATTTGATCACCACTGTGTTTTTTATGTTTTGCGATATAAACTATAAAAGACTGAAAATGAAAAAAAAAAGAATAATAATTCTACTGTTTGCTATTAAAAGTAACCAATAAACTCAAATTTTGTCCTTGGTAAAAAAAAATCCCAATAAGTGTATATTGATTGGTTTGCGCAAAAGTTATAGTGTCTACAAACTATGGTATACTGTATATACTCAAATTTACACAGCTTTTTCTTTCTGACTGCCTATCACATTTATTGAGGTGCTAAAACGCCAGGGCAGTACAACCCACCCCCCCCCCCCATTACCCCTTTCTGGCAAAGTAGACACCCCAAGGAATTTGCTGAGAGGCATGTTGAGCACATGGAAGATTTTGAAAAATGACAACAAAAAAAATAATTTTTTTTATACTAAGTTGTCACTTAAATGATATATTGCTCACACGTGCCATGGGTTGATGCCATGTTGATGGGGACAAGGGCCTCTTCCCTACAGCCTTGGGCAGTGGTTGTGGGGGTCTGAAGGTTAACCACAGACTGCCCGCTCCTCCATCTGACAGTTCTTAAATAGGTAAGGGATGGGGCCACTTGGTGACATCATAGGGTGGCCCTGCCCCCTTTTGACATCACTGAGCGAGTATGCATCAGTCGGTAACATCAGAGTGGGGCCACCAGGTCACTTACCTAACCTTACCTATTTAAGAACTTTCAAATGGAGGAGCTGGCAGTTGGCAGTTGGCGGTTGGTCTTTCTTTGCGGGTGGAGCGTTTTTTATTCTTTTTTGGGTCCAGTTATGTGGCAGGCATCATGATTGAGGAAGGATCTACAGCGGGGGGGGGGTGGACAATGTTGTTTAAATTTTTTGTTTTTTAAATATAGGAATTGTCAAAACCAGGTGTACTGTTTTTATTTATTTTTGACACGTTTTTTGGTAAATGAATAGGGATACAATGTACCCCATACTCATTCACATGGGGGGGCAGGATCTGGGGACCCCTTGTTAAATGGGGCTTCCAGATTCAGATAAGCCCCCTGGCCACAGACCACCACAGCCAGGGTTAACAGGAAGAGGCCCTTGTCCCCAACAACATGGGGACAATGTGCTTTTAGGTGGGGGGGGGCAGAGTTCCCTTGCCCCAAAGCACCTCCACATGCTGAGGGCATGTGGCCTTGTATAGTTCAGAAGTGTGGGCACTTTCTCGCCCCCCCCCCTTTCCTGGCCTGCCAGGCTACATGCTCAGATAAAGGTCTGGTATGAATTTTGGGGGGGACCCCATGTCATTTAAAAAAAAAATTGGCATGGGGGTTTCCCTTAAAATCCATGACAGACCTAAAAGTCTGGTATGGTTTTTGGGGGACCCCACACCATTTATTTTTACATTTTGGCATGGGGAAGCATGCTGAAAGCTGATGGCTCATGTGTTGTTAAGGACGCGGCGGCATGCTTCTTGGCCTCTTTTCTTAACAACCTATTGACTGTGTGCTCGGTGGGCTCAAACTTATGCTCAGCCCGAACCGCTTGCCCATCCCCACAGAACAGTCACAACAACCTAGTGGAGAGGAGGCCCATATGGGAACTTACAGTCAATGCAGTGGTGAGTCAGTGGTTGTAGGCCCGAGCTGAAGACAGCACCTGGCGAAGGAGGTGCTGTGTGGCGTTGCCAGTTTGACCAAAGAGGGAGCTTGCAGAAGTGTAGACATAGGCCCTACACTTTCCCTACTCATCTGGAACCTCTCCCTACCGCTAGTGCTGTCACAGACAGACAGGGTACCTCTCCAAACACTAGCCACTTCACAAATGTGCACCAAAACCTGGGGGCAGAGACTTAAAAAGACTCTGCTTAACCCAAGATGGCCACCAGGGTCACCTGGATGCATTGCAGCCAACCAGAACACTGCTGCAGGAGACTGAGGAAACCATAGAGAAACCAAGACTTCTTCTCCAGCTGCAGTACCACTCCAATTGAGTGCCACCTACAATGGGGGAAACACACCGTAGTCATGACAAGGCAAGGCGACATGTGTGACTGCTATACAGACACCACTGTGTTTACAAGGAGAGCAACACATTTTCCTTTGTTGCCTGCAGCATGTTCTTGGCATTTGTGGCTGCTGGTGGGTAGCAACAAAAACCATGTGAACATTAATACTCACTGGATATTTTCTCTTTTTTGGACCATTCTCTGTAAACCCTAGAGAGGGTTGAGCTTGAAAATCTTAGTAGATCAGTCGTTTTTTAAATACTCACACCAGCTTGCCTGGCGCCAACAACCATGCCACGTTCAAAGTCACTTAAATGGCTGTAGATAAAATTGCAGATTTTTATTAAAAATGGATCATGACTATGCACTTAATCTAAAATAAGATGTCTATATTTTAGGAATGCTGCTTTCAGCAATATATACAGGCATTATTAACTACAAATGTGATATCTCTGTACAGATCTACATCTATCAGAGCACACTGACAAGGTATGTAGAGCAGATGAAGAACCTGACCAAACGTGTGGAGATCATGGAGAACGGAGGTCTCTCCTACACCGAGCTGGAGTTTGAGCTCATCAAGTTGGAGATCAAAGAGATGGAGTCCCTCATACTGCAGCTGAAAGTGTCATTTAATGGCTCCAGTGTCATAATAGATACCCTGTACAAAGAGGTGAGAACAGAACTGTTGCTATTACTTTTGTGGTAGACATGTTCTTATGTCTATGTCATGGCAGGATAACTTTCTAAATCAATGGCAACACATATGAAAAAATAGAGAGCTTTGAGGAAAGGGTAAAATATTAGGACTTTGACACAAAATCTAACTGCTCAGGTCACATTCTCAAACTGACATGCTAGGGACTAGGGATGAGCTTGGCGTTCGACTCGAACATCGGTTGTTCGCACGTTCGGCAAATAACAAACGTTATGGGCCGTTCACGCCAAATTCGTGTGGCGCTCATGGCCCACAATGTACTGCGCCATCCCAGTGCATTGCTGGCTCATGATTGGCCAAGCATGCACTGTGACCCACGCATGCTTCGCCAATCACAGTGCTGGCAGCGAGGAGAGCCATGATTGGCCACAGGCAGGATGCTTGTGGCCAATCGTAGCTCAGTCTGTGTAGTACACGCCCCACACTATATAAGGCCGCCAACGCGGCAGGCTTGTGTAGTGTGTTGGCGTCTGTAGGAGTTAGTGGGTATTCTCTGTGTACCTTCAACACAGTATACACCGTTTGTTATCGACCATTTTAGCGTTCTTGATCTTCTTTAATTGAGCTTTCAGCCATCTGCAGGAGATTGTGGGTGTTGTCTGTGTGCCCTGAGCGCAGTATACACCATTATCCACCGATTTAGCGTTCTTGCTCTTCTGTCATTGAGCTTTGTCGGCTGTAGGAGATTGTGGGTGTTGTCTGCGTGCCCTGACCGCAGTATACACCATTATCCACCTATATAGCTAGCTATATTGCTCTTCTGTAATTGAGCTTTCAGTCAGCTGTAGGAGATTGCGGGTGTTGTCTGCGTGCCCTGACCCCAGTATACACCATTATCCACCTATATAGCTAGCTATATTGCTCTTCTGTAATTGAGCTTTCAGTCAGCTGTTGGAGATTCTCTTCCAGTGCTCTGTCCTCAGAACTAGCGGTGCTCCGTAGGCGTTCCAGGGGCTACGCAAGTTTGCAGGCAAAATTATGCCATGCCGTGCTTGCGCTGGTTTGTTTGGGGGACAGGAGCCACACTGGGGCAGATGTCAGCTCTGCAGGGGCAGGCCGAGAGGTGGTTGATGCCACGCCAGCTTAAGCCAGGATTGGTGGTTTGCGACAATGGCACCAACCTCCTCTCCGTCTTCCGACAGGGACAACTGACCCATGTGCCCTGTGTGGCTCACGTCCTTAACCTGGTGGTGCAGCGGTTCTTGAGCAGGTACCCAGGCTTACAGGATCTCCTGAAGCAGGCCAGGAAAGTCTGTGTGCATTTCCGCCGATCATTTAATGCCTGTGCTCGGCTGGCTGAGCTCCAAAAGGAGTTGAACCTGCCCAAGAACCGACTTACATGTGACATGCCCACCAGGTGGAACACAACGTTGGCCATGCTGCAGCGGCTGCACACGCAGCAGAGGGCTATCAATGAGTACCTGTGCGACTACGGCACCAGGACAGGGTCAGGGGAGCTCGGTTTTTTCTCACTACGCCAGTGGGGCATGATCAGGGATGCATGCACTGTCCTGTCACCGTATGAGGAGGCCACAAGAATGGTGACCAGTGACAGTGCATGCATCAGTGACACTTTACCTCTTGTCCACCTCTTGGAGCATACGCTGCATGGAATAATGGACAGGGCACTTGAGGCAGAACAGAGGCAGGAAGAGGAGGACTTCCTTGCCTCTCAAGGCCCCCTTTATTCAGACAGTGTTCCTGCTGTCCCACCCATCACACAGGACGAGGAGGAGGAGGAGGAGGATGATTGTGTCAGTATGGAGGTGGAGGCTGGCACTCAGGAGCAGCAGTCTTGTAGGGATGATTTACAGTCCCAAGAAACCCATGGACTTGTACGTGGCTGGGAGGAGGTAGCTGCGGATCATGTTGTCCTTAGTGACCCAGAGGACTCCGGACCGAAAGCCTCAGCTAACCTACGCTGCATGGCCTCCCTGATCCTGCAAAGCGTGCGGAAGGATCCTCGTATTCTTCGGATCAAGGAGAGGGACCATTACTGGCTGGCCACTCTCCTTGATCCGCGGTACAAGGGTAAGGTTGCCGACCTTATCTTTCTGTCGCAGAGGGAGCAGAGGATGAGACATCTCCGGGAGGCCTTGCAGAAAGGTCTGTGCAACGCGTTCCCAGAGACTGGGAGGTTACAAATTCCTGTTCCTGGAAAATGTTATGCTGAGGCTTCGGTCAGAAGGAGCGGTGGAGAAGGTGGCCGTCTGACTGATGCGTTCAGACAATTTTTTAGTCTGCAGCCCCAAGGTATGATTGGTTCCACATGGCACATGATCGGACAGCTGGATTCCGAATCACATATTAGGCTATAACAAAGAAAATAGTACCACTCACCCCGCCCCCCCCCCAAACTTATATCAGTTGGATCAGCCTGTGGATAGACTGGTGCAAGACAGGCTCCAGGAGATTTCAACAAAATGGCAGCCATCTGCACACAGACATCGAATCTCTGTTGTAAACATGTGAATAAAATATGGCTTCAGCTCCTGTTACGCACTTATAGAGAACTCCTCAGACGAGTTTCACCCTTTTCTGGGGCCTAATCGTAGAGATCTCTACAGGTAAGTCCTGATAAGGACAAACTTATTTGAGGAGTTCTTCACAGGTGGAGAACAGGAACTGAAGCCATCTCTTTTCCATTTCATTCACATACAGTATATGCAACAGGAAGTTGGTGTCTGTTTAGCTATGTAATTGATTTACTTCCTGTACAAATGCCTTGGTTAACTACAGCAACATACCTCACTCTGATTCATTTTAGTAAAAAAATAAATATACCGTATATACTCGAGTATAGGCCGACCCGAATATAAGCCGAGGCCCCCAATTTACCCCCAAAAAAACTGGCAAACGTATTGACTCGTGTATAAGCCGAGGGTGAGACATGCCTGTCCATCCCTGTGTGTGTGTCCGTCCATCCCTGTGTGTCCGTCCATCCCTGTGTGTCCGTCCATCCCTGTGTGTCCGTCCATCCCTGTGTGTCCATCCATCCCTGTGTGTGTGTGTGTCCATCCATCCATCCATCCCTGTGTGTGTGTGTCTCCATCCATCCATCCATCCATCCCTGTGTGTGTGTGTCTCCATCCATCCATCCATCCATCCATCCCTGTGTGTGTGTGTCTCCATCCATCCATCCATCCATCCCTGTGTGTGTGTGTCTCCATCCATCCATCCATCCCTGTGTGTGTCTCCATCCATGTGTGTGTGTGTGTGTGTGTGTGTGTGTGTGTGTGTGTGTGTGTGTGTGTGTGTGTGTCCAGCCTACCTTTGTCCCGAGCCTCCGTCCCGTGCCTTGCATCCTTGCCTCCGTCCCGTGCCTTGCATCCTTGCCTCCGTCCCGTGCCTTGCATCCTTGCCTCCGTCCCGTGCCTTGCCTCCTTGCATCCGTCCCGTGTCGTGCCTTATCTTGCCCCCGTCCCGTCCCGTCCCGTGCCGTGCCGTCCCGTGCCCTCTTCGTCGGCGGCCATTGTAAAGTTCAAAAGCTGCGCCGCCGCCTTCGCCTGTGATAGGCGGAACACTGAATTTCCCAGCAGCCTGTGTTCCGCCTATCACAGACGTCGTATCATCCTCGTCCGTAGTACGAGGATGATACGATGTCCGTGATAGGCGGAACACAGGCTGCTGGGAAATTCAGTGTTCCGCCTATCACAGGCGAAGGCGGAGCCGGAGGCGCGGCTTTTGAATAGAATGGCCGCTGTCTGTCTGCTCGACACGCTGATCGAGCGGGCAGACAGCGATGACTCGAGTATAAGCCGAGGGGGGCACTTTCAGCCTCAAAAAAGAGGCTGAAAATCTCGGCTTATACTCGAGTATATACGGTATATATATATATATATATATATATATATATATATATATATATATATACAGTATCTCACAAAAGTGAGTACATCTCTCACATTTTTGTAAATATTTTATTATATCTTTTCATTTGACAACACTGAAGAAATTACACTTCGCTACAATGCAAAGTAGTGAGTGTACAGCTTGTATAACAGTGTAAATTTGCGGCCCCCTCAAAATAACTCAACACACAGCCATTAATGTCTAAACCACTGCCAACAAAAGTGAGTACACCCCTAAGTGAAAATGTCCAAATTGGGCCTAATTAGCCATTTTCCCTTACCGGTGTTATGTAACTCGTTAGTGGTACAAGGTCTCAGGTGTGAATGGGGAGCAGGGGTGTTAAATTTGGTGTCATCGCTCTCACTCTCTCATACTCTCCCGTACACAATTAGTGTTCCCCGCATACTCGGAATCAAGCAGAAGAGCCGCACTGGCTATTGAATTTCATCTTTCTTGTGGTACGTGTTTTATTTCACTGCATTCTTGATGTTCGGAATTTCCGACAAGATTTGTGTGACCGTGTGAATGCAAGACAAGTTTGAGCCAACATCTGTTGGAAAAAAACATGGATTTTGTCGTCGGAATGTGCAATCATGTGTATGCGGCATTACAGTATTTCCGACTGTTATTTTATGTATCATACTTTGCAGCCTAGTACATTCTCCCTGAGCAATACACCTGAGTGCTGGCAACAGTGCAAAGAGTAAACCAACATGTATTTCATAGAGTAGCAAAGTAATAAAGTTGAACAAATACTGTAGATGTACACATCACCATGAACTTATATTTACTAACCTCTGTTAGGCCCCTTTCACACTGGGGCGGTGCGGCCGTCGGCGGTAAAGTGCCGCTATTTTTAGCGGCGCTTTACCGTCGTTTTAGCGGCGGTCTGCGGGCGCTAGCGGGGTGGTTTTAACCCCCACTAGCGGCCGAAAAAGCGTTAAAACCGCCCGCATAGCACCGCTGCAGCGGCGCTATGCCGGCGGTATTGCCGCACTGTCCCATTGATTTCAATGGGTAGGAGCGGTTTAGGAGAGGTGAATACACCGCTCCTTCACCGCTCCAAAGATGTGGCTAGCAGGACTTTTTTCACTGTCCTGCCAGCGCACCGCTCCAGTGTGAAAGCCCTCCGGCTTTCACACTGGAGTGAAAGGGGCCGCTTTTTTTCAGGCGCTACACAGGCGCTATTTTTAGCGCTTTAACGCCTGAATACCGACCCAGTGTGAAACTGGCCTTAAAGCGGGAGTCCGCCGGGACTCCACGTTTTTTTTTTTTTTAAAAGCCAGCAGCTACAAATACTGCAGCTGCTGACTTTTAAAATAGTGACATTTACCTGTCCAGCGCGCCCACGATGTCGGCACCCGAAGCTGATCTGTAGATCGTCTCTCGGGTGCTGCCGCCGCCATCTTGGGTATGGGAATCAGGAAGTGGAGCCTTTCGGCTTCATTTCCCGGTTCCCTACTGCGCATGCGCGAGTCGCGCTGCGCAATAAGGACGGTCCCCGCTGCCTCTGGGATCTGTGTGTTTCCCAGCAGGCAGCGGGGCACTTGTGGAAAGGGGCGGGCACTTGCGGAAAGGGGCGTAATCTACAGAACAGTAGTCCCCCCTATATAAACAGGGCAGACCCTCATTCTGTCTGCGGGGAAGAGAGAGATCTTGTGTTTCTGGTAATCAGAAACACAGATGTCTCTCTTCCTCCAATCAGTCCACCCCCTAGACTCACACTTAACCCTTTGGTGGTAACCCCTTCCCTTCCAGTGTCATTTATACAGTAACAGTGCATTTTTTAGCACTAATCACAATATTACTGTCACTGATCCCCAAAAAGTGTCACTTAGTGTCCAATTTGTCCACCGCAATGCTGCAGTCCCGTTAAAAATCGCTGATTGCCGCCATTACTAGTAAAAATAAATTTAAAAAATGTAAATTCCATGTAAATTCCATAAAACTATCCCATTTGTAGATGCTATAACTTTTGCACAAACCAATCAATATACGCTTATTGGGATTATTGGGAATATGTAGCAGAATACATATTGACCTAAATTTATGAAGAAATTTGATTTTTACATTTTTTTTTATTGGATGTGTTTTATAGCAGAAAGTAAAAAAAAATTTTTTTCAAAACTGACAGTCTTTTTTTGTTGTGCAAAAAATAAAAACCGCAAATACCACCAAAAGAAAGCTATATAAAAGGACATACATTTTGTTTGAGTACAGCGTCGCTCAACTGCGCAATAGTCAGTTAAAGCAATGTACTGCAAAAAATGGCCTGGTCATGAAGGGGGTGAAACATGAGACATGTGGGGGTAAGATCTGCCCACCTCAGAGCATGTCTATTAGCTGCCTATTCTATAAACTTGTATGTTGATGTAGCAAGGTCTCCAGCCTCCTTCAGTCTAATGAAAACCTCTAGGGCCAGAGATAGCTGACATTCTTCTGTATATGGTGGATTGTGAGGCATAGTGGGTGCAAGATGGATAAAGTTATTGGGCGTCTGACACTCCTTGGATGTAAAAGAGATTTTTATTTCTCTTACAAACTTTTATGGGAGAAAGAGGGTAAGGGCCAGGACACTGTTAAGTAGTTCCAAGTTCAAAAAGGAGACTCCAAGACTTTAATAGGAGGATAGTCATGCAGAGGAAAGCCTCCAGCCACACGCCACATCTGCATGTGTAGGAATCCTGTCTCCTATGGCAACAGTCTTTAACAGTTCCTAACACTAAGCAAAACAGTCCTTTCACTTCCACTACAACTTCTCTTTGTAGTTCTTCAGCCCACTGTGCTCTCAGTCTCTCACTAGGCCCTCTGATTCACTGCCACTGCCTTGAGGTCCTCCAATCTTCATGGTGGTATCTTCCTCAAGCATCACCCGCCTCTCTGCTGGGTCTCTAGCTTGGCACTCACAGATACTTCTCAAGCGTCACCGCACTGGCCTGCCCAGTCCCTGGCTTGGCACACACAGCTGCTCTGCAGGCATCACCTCCACTGGCTGGGTCCCTGACTTGATTACTTGATTACCACCTCAGGTTTCCCGATTCTCCATCGTGCCCGTTCGGCAAGAATACTGCTCCTGTACTTACTCACTGTGGTCCTTGGTAATAAGGTGGATGGTACCTTAGTGGCGTCAGCTTCCCCTCTACCTCCGACCACTGACAGGTTCTCAGAACCATGAACCATCACTTCTGGTTGGACTGCAAGCTGCAATCCCAACCCTGCTCTCTTGCTTCTGCATAGGCCCTCAGGCAGCCTAGCAGCCAGATGCCCCCAGGATAGGCCCAATCTCCAGCCTAGCAGCCCGGGGAAACACAACACACGTCCACCCAGACAGCCTTACAAGTGGCACAGAGCACAAATCTCCTGACTCCACCCAAATATATAGGTGATCCCAGCAGGCTAAGAAACCCTTGCCCGTTGACTGAGATACCCACATACCCATAACTTGACCTTGCGTTGCCCTTCTCATATCTAGCACCACCAAGTACCCGGCCACCTAGTGGTAGTAGAGACAAGTGCAATCAGGCAAAACTTAGGGAGGAATCAATAGCACTCTAACAATCAACTAGGGTATCTGCTCCTGACAAGTAAATTTGTGAGGAGCATCCCTGCCTAGACCCCAGGGTGCTATATCGGTATGTATATTATAATGCATGAAGGAAAAGGGGGAACAGTGGCAAAAAAACTGAAGATAGGGATCAGAATATTACACATCTGTTTAATTAGTCTCTCTTTTCTTGAGTTATTGACTGTAGAATATTTGTTGCTCTATAGACATATTTTTGCTATGAATTTTATATCTATAGCATACTTAGAAAGAAATATATAGATAAAACTAATTTTATAACCATGCAACCCAAAGTATGCATACTGTACCGTAATTTTTTTGGTAAGCTAATCAATTGAGATACAAACAATCAGCCTTTGTGTTTTAGATCCGTAACATTTCCATCATGGTGAATCAGCTGGAAATATATGATAAGAACAACGTGTTGGTGATCAGACGTGAGATTCAAAGTCTGAAAAAACGCCTTGAGGATTGTGAGAACAATACAAAACCAGACTATCCTTCTCTTCCTCCGCCAGCTTACGGTAGGTCACAGGAGTAATTGCATGTCATTGTTCAAAATATACTTCTAACAGTTTCCCCACAATATCTATTAATGAATCCTATTGTATCTATGTATGTATTTTTTTATCTTAATTTCTTCAACATTCCAAAAACATGCAGAGTAATAGGTTAGTTAGTGGTATGAGTGCAAGTGTAAATTAGTATCAGTCCCGTTTTCATGCTCTTGCATGGTAAACACCTCCATACATTAGCTTTATCACAAGGTATAACAGTGACTAGGTAAAACAACTTTATATCTCCCCCTGGGATTGGTGAGCAAGGTGATATCTTCAGGGATCTCTCAGTACCATGACTGTTTTATGATCTGACTAAAACTGACTAGATTATGCCACCGTCCTATTATACCTGGAAACCGGTCAAGACTGAAACATGGAAGCTGGCAGAAGTAAACGTGCTGTCTAAGATTAGGCAGGACAACATGCCTACTATTACCTTTATAGCCAGCAAAGACCTGTGCTCCTCTCTGATTTTCCCTGACTTTACGGCTGTGCCCTGCGACTTGTCATACCGCTGTCCAAAATAATTCCCTTAGTAGTTACTTAAAATGGTTGTAAAGGTAAAGAACAATTACTGCCAGCTCCTCTTTTCTATTAATCTCTCCTACATTGTGTAATTGTTTTTTTCTTTTTAAATGATGCCTTTAAATACCAATGTCTTTAATCTATTGTGGCCGGTCATGTGACCTCTGGCTGCTCTCCTTTTCCAAACTATAGACTAAAGAGGGAGGGGCCGAGATCCCCCTCTGACATCATGTGACCGCTGTGACCGGTCAGATGAGATAAAAAAATAAGGTATTTGCAGGCTTTTTTTTTACAAAACCATTTACATGTGTAGGAGAGATTACTATACCAGGCTGGCTGTAATTGTTCTTTACTTTTACTGCCAGCTACTAATAGCGGCAGGAGGGGGGGAGCTGAGAGGGGGAGACGCACACAGAGAGGAGAGCAGCAGGATGGCAGAGGCACGTAAACTTGCCATGGTAAACAGCAGCCATGATTACCATGGTCAACACACAAAGGGGGACATAGGAACAGGCAGGATCAGCCAGGTTCTTTACAGCTTAGAAAGGGGCAGATTAGACAGCACAATCACTATGCTGTGTTTAATCTGCTATAAGGGAACATGATCTCTGATTTTTTTTTTCTTTTAGGGTTACAACCACTTTAAAGGGGTTGTAAACCCTTGTGTTTGTTCACCTTAATGCATCCTATGCATTAAGGTGAAAAGATTTCTGTCACTGACCAACCCCCCGTTTTACACACCTGAGCCCCGTAATTCCCACGCCGGAGAAAAGCTCACCCTCTCTGCCCATTGACTCGGCTCTTGATTGGATATGTTGGTAGCAGCGCAGCCATTGGCTCCCACTGCTGTCAGTCAAATCCAATTATGGGGGGGACGGGGCAGAATCTGGCATTCTGTGTCTATGGACCCAAATTCTATATAATTAGTTCAGTGCCAAAAATGTACCTAACAGTAGAATGTATTTTCTGAGTATAAACATGGCAAGCAAATATGGTTTTAAGTAAGACAGTGAAGTGATGAGGCCCAACGTGATTTGCCTTTTAATTCAGATTCAAATTTTGACCGCTACGTAAAAATAAGATTCAGTAGGGTTTGTGGGAGCAGAAATTGGTGTCAATGTGACCAATCAGAATAGATCTGGTCTGTGCTGTAAGTGGGAGGGAGAAGATTGGCGATTTCAAATTTCCTGATTGCTGGAGCAGCTGATAGCTCAACAACCCTGGAGGTAAGTACAACTGTGGGAGGGTGTCTGATGTTAGTCCACCTTTACATTATTTCTGTAAAGGTGAACTAAACACTGTGATACACTTTATGCTACTGGTCAGAACTACTACTACTGGTTATGCTACTGGTCAGAAAAGCATAAAGAAAATAGCACTAGGAAAGGAAAGGCAACTATAAATATTAGAATGTTGGATCGAAAGCTCCCCGTTTTTTTTTTTTTTTCTGGGTCTGACTAGTCCAATTATCCCCCATTAACCTGATTGGCGCCAACGTTCCTATAAAGGTTAATTTGAATTGTTGACTTTAAAATGTAAGCCCCATTAGGCATGTAGCTTATGTAGTGTGTAATAAATGTGTAGTGGATACTCCCGCACTATCACTCTGAGTAGAATACAGTGATGTTAAATGGCCAACTGCTGCAGGCACCTAGTAGCTTATCTGTAGCTAATGTGATATATAACTTGTATGGAATATTGCTGCTGGGCTGCTGGAGTGATTGTATAATACTCTATGAATGTTATGTGATTATTCACAATTCTATTCATGGACTAATTATGCTAACAATCATCTGTTCATTTTGCTGCTGTTTTTACACTAGTCACTGAACATTGATAGATAAATTCTTATGTTTTTATATATTTATTTGCGGATTTGCACAGTCTTTGATTATTCCTTCCATTTATGCAATTGGTTAATGTTGAAAGTTTGGCAAAGGATATGTCACCTTTTATGTACTGCTGAGAACATTGCACTGAACCAACCAAGCATCCATTACTGGCTAGATCCCAGATTGGCAACTTTGCTGTTGTACTGTAGGGAATTCTCCCTCTTTTTGACATTACAGTAAAACCTTGGATTGCAAGCCTAATTTGTTCCAGAAACATGCTTGTAATCCAAAGCACTTGTATAGCAAAACAAATTTCCCCATAAGAAATAATGGAAACTCAGATGATTCATTCCACAACCATTTATTCATAAGTCCTTCAGTTTATAGTCCATAAAAAAGATTATAGCAATGTGATAGGTTGTGTAACCATAAAAGGTCCATCCACAAATGGAAGCCTCCACGGGGGAGTAGAAGCAAAATCCAACACGAGCTACAGAGTATAAAAGAGGCACCTGTAAGTGTAGAAATATGGTTACATTTAATGAAGGTATGATATTTAGCAACTCACATGGTTGATGATTAAAAGAGGCACATCTAAGTATGCAGGCATCCAGGGTAAAGCTGTCCACATAGACCATCCTCCTCACCGCCGGCTCTCACCGCTGTTAGTCTGCAATTGTGTCCAGGAAGACTACCCTGCAGTAGAGCGATCTGAAAGGTGTGGAGGATGGTCTATGTGGACAGCTTTACCCCAGATGCCTGCATACTTAGATGTGCCTGTTTTAATAATTAACCATGTGAGATGCTAAATGTTGTACCTTCATTAAATGTAACCATATTGCTACACTTAGAGGCGCCTCTCTTCTCTTTCATACTCAGTTGTGATAAGATGCTATATTAAGACATTGCTTGTATATCAAGTCAAAATTTATAAAAACAAATTAGCTTGTTTTGCAAAACACTCTCAGACCAAGTTACTCTCAATCCAAGATTTTACTGTATTCTATTATCTTTCAATGCAGTATTTAGTTAAGAGCAGAAATAGAAATTCTACAGTGAAACCTCAATTCTTTTCTAATAATGCTTAAAACAACAGTAGTGGAATTTTAAACTATGTGTGTGCTCCGAATGTGCATGCCCAGTGCATTCTGGGGCAAATGTCTTTGGTGTTTCTGACAGAAATCAAAAAAATTTGATTTTTTACATCAAAAAAGATTATAGCAAAAGTATAGATACAGTAAAAGGCAGGATCTTCAATGAAGAAATACATTTAAAGTGATATTTATATCCCCTTTTTTATCCCCTTATTTATATCCCCCTTTTTTTTATCGAATATGAAAAAAACTAATTTATACTTAACCTGCTTGGTACAAGGATATTGCACAGAACTGCCCCTTACTGCTTCTTCTGGTCTGCTCCTCCTCTCCTGAGTGTGCCCCCATAGCAAGCCATGAGCTTCAAGGGCACACATGTGGATGCGCTCCCAAGCAGGGCTGTGTATCAGGAGACAGCCCAGTATAAGTCTATAGCAGGGATCTCAAACTGGTGGCCCTCCAGCTGTTGTGAAACTACAAGTCCCATGAGGCTTTGCAAGGCTGACAGTTTTAAGCATGACTCCCACACTCAGAGGCATGATGGGACTTGTAGTTTTGCAACAGCTGGAGGGCCGCCAGTTTGAGACCCCTGGTCTATAGTGATTGACTGGCCTAGGTAACCAAGGGAAAAAGATATTGGCCGGATTCTATTTTGATTCCTGTGGGCTGCAGCTGCCTAATTTAGGTAAGTAGGCCAAAAGGACTATTTTACTTTCTCTAAAAGTGTTTGGACCTGGTAACTCAAGTGGAGTGATTTTCACCAATAGTTTTCCTGAAATATCTTGGTGTCACATAGCATAGTTAGTGAACTGATCTTCACTTGCTTGCCAATTGGTAGGACTTATTGATAAGATTTCTGTTTTTACATATGCACTTTTTGGAATTAACACTGAAATTTTCTCCCAGGCAGATATTAGAAAATGACTTTTCTATTTTGTATAATTTCTTTTTATGTTGCATAGGTACTTGTGACCATGGACACATCGTAAATATCAGTAAGCCTTATCTAGTACAGCTCAATCAATATGGTGCAGGCTACAAATGGGGAGGATGGGGAAAAGACTCATTATTAGGGGCTGACCAGAACACTTTTTGGGTTGCTCCATTAAATACTGATGGACGCACAATGAATTATATCTGCACTTATGCTTCTTATAATGATCTCCTGCTCTACAAACAAGCCTCATCAAAAAGCCTTAGCGGTGCAAATTATGGGCAAGGTAGTGGAATGATTATGTACAACAATGCAATGTATTATAATTGCTACAATTCCAATAAACTCTGTAAATACAACATGAAAACAAATGTAATAGAACAATTAGCATTAAGGGATGCAACTTACAACAACCGCTTCTCCTATTCATCCACACCTTGGCAGGACATTGATCTTGCGGCTGATGAAGAGGGTCTTTGGGTCATTTATGCTACTGAACAAAAGGGAGGGAACATTCTTATTAGCAAACTTGATGCTAACACATTGGAAGTAAAGCAAACCTGGTCCACCTCCCTATACAAGCCAGGTGTCTCCAATGCTTTCATGGTCTGTGGAGTATTGTATGCTACTAGAGTTTACAGAACAAAGATGGAGGAAATTTTCTACATGTACGACACTAAAACTGGCAAGGAAGCGCATCTGAGTATCCACATTGAGAAAATGAAGGACACAATGCATAGTCTGTCCTACAACCCAAATGACCACAAGCTCTACATGTACAGTGAGGGCTTCCTGTTCACGTATTATGTCACTTTCATGCCAAAAAAGAAATAAACTTTTAGTATTTCTGGGCCAATCTGACACAAAAATTAATTTAATCAAATACGGCTGATATCATCATGAGATACTGAATTGAACAATTCATCATTTACCCTTATTATGTGATTGTTATAGATTGATACTGTATACTACTTCTTCTAACTGCTCTAAACTGATGGAAATTGATTATGATTGGTTGATATGCGTTATTGCTTTGGGGTACATCCCAATGTTTTCTAATTAAGCGTTACTGTACCCAGGCTTTCTGAACAGGACCACAAAGGAGAACCCACAACTAGTCATTAGGATCCCCAGGCTATTGGAAAATATACACAGCCTACTACAATCCCTGGGCACCACCTGTGTTCAGTTTCAGAGCAACTACTACCAATTTGGGTTCTAGAAAATTGGAAAAGTAATATCATGTAGAAGATTTAGCACAATTGTTGTAATTAAGCAAGCATCAGAGTAACCACCAGTATCAGTTAAAAATAAATACCTTTCTAAATACAAAGAGTTCAATGCACAATACTATGATTTACTGTACGTGTTGTTAGAAAAGTGATTATTTTCCGTTTGCATTGGTTGTAATTGCTGAAAATAATAAAGGCCAAGTAATGGCCAGCTTAAACAGTAAAACTTAGTGTTTGTGTTTGTTAAAAAAAAAAGAAAAAAAAAGTGCTCCTGTCCCTTTAATGTGCAATTAGCAGCATGGCGCTTTTGCTTTTTAAATTATCCCTCTGTATTCCCTACAATAGCTGTTCGATAATGCCATGTCCTGACTCCCCCCCCCCCCCCAAGTTCTGACCACGATTACCATGTCTGCTAAGCCGAGAGATAATAGTCTGTGCGTGTCTGCATCACACACAGCTCTCCTATTCTCTTCTGTACCTGTGTTTCAACAGATTAGGTGACCCATTAGAATGTGTAACGGAAGTGACATTCCGTTGCCGCCATCTTGCTACACCCCACACTCCTTCATAGTAGGGATACACTGAGAAGGGGGAAAGCGGACATCTTGTTACACCCATCTGAGTTTTGCATTTTACAGTTTAGCAAACCTATGAGATGAGCAGGCTTGTCGCTGCTTTTAAAATTCAGGATCATTTGGGCCATCACTATGTTTCACTATTTAGCTATTGTACTTGTGGAGCTGTCTGGCAGCCTGTATCAGTACGTAGGCCAGCAGAGGATATTCAACACAAAAATACACAATATTTATAAAGTATCACTAACAAGAGGTCCTCTCCAGAGTGCCAGACAGCTCCACGAGTATAATAGCGAAATAGTAAAATATAATGATGACCCGAATGCCCCTGTTCGGCAATGTTTGACAAACTTTATTGAAGCTAAGGTCTGGAATCCAAACCCCTTTGAAATCAATGGGAGTTAAACATTATTTTCAATAATAGATATTTTCTAAGCTAAAAGTCTAGGAATTGACAAAAAAATTGTATCTGTGGGAGTTGGGAACTGACCTGGGGGATATGTACCATAGGATTTAAAAAAAAAAAAGATAAGTTCAATGGGGATATCCTTTTTGGGGTGAATGAAAGGCCAACATAAGAAATATGCAATACCTTTAAATTACATGCTTCAGGGGTACCCTAAAGCTGTACATGGTATTAGAGAAAGTTATGTCTCACAGAGACAGCGTCAGCGACACCATGTTCTGGCATCATATTAATTGCTTGTCTATTCCTTTACTTTACTTCAGCCCCAGTGTCTCCACAGCAACCATACTTTTCCTTCCCTGTACTTGCTATGACCTCACAGGAACAGTATCTGGATAGAGTTCTGAGATTCAAGGAAATCCTCTTTGCTCTTCCGCTGCTCTGCCTCGAGTTCCCTTTCTTAGATTCTTGTTGCCTCCCCAAATGATGACAGTGCAATGCATGCATCTTGTATCAGCAACCACTGGCATGGGGAAAAAAGTCTTCATGCCATACTCCCATGGGTTCTCCTCAATAGCTCTCTCCCACATGGCAGAGTTTTACCTGGTGGGCATGTCACAGATCGGGCGGTTTGAGGACAGTTGCAATTCCCGCTGAATTTTACCCAGCTGGGTAGAACCTCCTGAAATGGCTACAGCCTCAGAACATTTTGTAACTCTAGGTACCTATCTGGAAACCTCTGAACCAACAGATAGAGATTGTGTGCTGAGCAAGATACGTGTCTCAACTTTCCCTGCTGGAGGGTAGACAGCAGCTTGGTGCAGTTGTTTTACACCACCATTCCTGGCATATGCTGCCATGGGGTTAATCATCTTTGGATTTGCCCCTGCGGAGATGAAAGAATCTCTTTCCCTGTGTGGTTCCTGTCCCCTAGGCAAACCGGCTAAAGCAATGTGTGACATCTTTTAGCTTGAGCCATAGAATAGCTTTTTTAACACTTAAGGGGGGTGGGTGGAATAGAAGATTCAGTGGAAACAGGAATTGAGGAGGAGGAGGAGGTGACGGCTCTGGCACCATCACCAGCAGCTGGAAGGTGCAGGGCAGGTGGTAAAGTTCTTACTATATGCACTTATAGCACCCTCTACCTTAGGTAGGTTATGCTAGAGGCATTTTTTTTTATTTCAGCCAGTGCAGGTAAATTTAGGCAGGCCTAGCTGTTGTTTTTGATCTGGGGGCTGGGGAGTGGTTTAGAGTAGAAGCAGGTAACTGACATGTTACTTCATCTCTCTGGTGCCTTCCTTTGGTTTCTAGAAGGTCCTGAGAGGCGGGGAGAGAGAATTGGCGTGGCATGGGGTGTATCAGGGAGCCCTGACCAATCGCCAACTAGGATTGGCAGGGGGCAGGCCTCCTTGATATAGACAGGGTCAGCCTGCTGTGGGAGGAGATGTCAGGTAGAAGAACTGAGTGATGGATTGTTAGGCTGTTGGGGGCCTTTGAGGGAGCCCCCTATCCTGGGGGGGGGGGGGGGGTGAACTTGGGCCAGGGCTCAGAGAGCTGGGAAGGAAACCCTCCATACAACCCATTTGAGGAGTGTCCTGAACAGGAGCAGGGGAAAGGACAGGAACACTGCCAGGCAAATCATCAGGAGGGATCCATCCGTGGTTCAGTGAGAAACAGGCACAGTCAAAGTGAGAGACTGTGATGTTGCTGGTGTTAAAGACAGGCTGTTGCAGCCAGGAGGGTTGGCAGAGCCTGTACAGGACTGACTGGGAAGAGTAGTCCACCTAAAACATAGCTAGCACACAAGGACTCTTTTCAACAGCTATTGGTTGTTACACCAAAGGGGACTGCAGATTAGGGGGACTGCATGGATAGGCCTTATTCAAAGCGGGGCCTAACAATGTGCTAGCTGTGTCAAGAATCAACCATTGCAGTAGATAAAACAACATTCACTCATAAGTGATGTGCTGGAGGAGTGAGGAGCTATAGAGACTGCAGCTACAGATTCAAACTATCTTCTTCATCTGTTTGAATTAGTTTATCTGAGCATCCCATGTTCCCCTTACCCCATCCAAGTGAAATCCCTCAAAAAACAACAAAAACAAGCTGCTGGACTGTTCATTGTTTAGTGGAGAGTGACTGGAAATGAATGCCTGGCTGAGCAGGGTGACAGGTGGAACTACAACACTCAGCGGCCCCACGGGGGCACCACTACACACTGTGCTTCACCCTTACTAGCTGCCAGCAAAGTCAGCCAATGGGTTTTAAATTATACCCGTGCCCGCACCCGTACATGCTGGACCATGTGTCTGTGGTTATGTAGACTTGGTTAGGTGGACTCAGTGCTGACTACGTGGTCCAGTGACACGGAAACATCGATGGTGAAGGGCAGGGATGGCCTTATGGGCAAAGAAATGGTGACTGGGAACATGTCACTGTGGTACAGCTTTGGCTTGAAATTCCCAAATGGGGGCAGAATCCACCAGCTAGAAATGCATGTGTTATAAAGCCAGCAATTTGACCAAGCTGGCATTTAGTTGCTGTACAATGGGGTTCATGGGGGGAGCAGCGAAACTTGCCTACTCAGTGCTAAAGCTACTAAGGTGGGGTTGGCAGAATTAGTGAAAGGCTGCAGCCTTTGCTTGCCCCTATTCATCGTGGACCCATGCAGACACTCTTCCCTGTTTGGAGCAGCCATAGGATAGACCTCTAATGCCGCGTACACACGAGCGGACGATTCCGGCGGACTATTCGATCGTGTGTGGGCTGCAGCGGACTTTTGATTTGCAAAAATCCGACAGACTTTAGAAATGGAACTTGTTTCAAATTTTTCCGCCAGGAACTCTGCCGGATCCAGTTCCTAACGAAAAATCCGCTCGTCTGTATGCTAGTCCGACGGAAAAACAGCGACGCTAGGGCAGCTATTGGCTACTGGTTTCGAACTTCCTTATTCTAGTACGGTCGCACGTCATCATGTTCAAATTTGTCGGACTTTAGTGTGATTGGGTGTGGCCAAGTTCATTAATTCGCAAAGTCCGTCAGAACTCCGTCGGAAAGACCGTCGGACCTAGTCTGTCGAAAAGTCTGCTCGTGTGTACGCGGCATCACACACCTTTATATACAGTACCATCATCCCTTTTGCTGAAGACTGCAGCAGAGAGGGAAACATGTACATGTAGCATGACCCCCTAAGGGACTGCTTGGAATTACCTGGTCATCTGCACTGCCATGACCTGGTGAAAATTCCAACCCACCTGACACTCTGGGTTCCGAAATCCTCGCACCACCTTAAAATAAGTCAGACAACTCTGTGTATTCACATTCTGATAATGTGTACTAGAATAGATTGAAAAGCATATTGACACAAAGAGGAGGTAATAGATCTGCTGAGTGTTAGGTGACAGCACCAACTCAGCAAAGGAATTCCTCCAAGTAACACAAAGCAAGATATTATCAAGTAAAACAATATATTATATACATTGGGTTAATGAAGTACTGCTAGCATCTGTAAGGATGGACACAGCTTTCAGAATATACTGACCCATTTCTAAAGATAGGGTCCTTGGCCAGCCTATAACCGTTACCCTAATGAGATGTCAGACTTAGAGGTGATAATATAAGGGCCCTTATAGCAGTAATGCCAGTAATGTCCCTGTTGCAGATCTGATGTTCTGCACTGGCATGTAGGAGCTCATTAACTGTAATCCAATAAGGTGTGGTAACAAGCAATAGGTTCCTTGTAAAGAAAACTAAAGGTGTCTAGGCACAGTGTTTAAAGCGAGTTCAGAAAAGGATTTCTAAGGTAAAGATGTCTGTGCAAAATGTCTGTCATGAAAAGGTCCACCCGTTGGTGGCACTGTTGATCTCTTGGATTGCAGTACCAGTGTCCACCAGCGGGTGTCTTCTAACACCCAGGGCCTGTAATAAGAGGACCTACCTCCTGGTGGCACTATTGGATCCCTGGACTGTAGTACCAGCGCCCACCAGCGGGTGTACTCCGGCAGTGTGGAGCAGACAGCACCTGCTGCGATCAGCTGTTACGTGAGGGTAATCATCAGTAGTCTTATAAATACCCGGCAAGCCCTAACATGCTGGCCTTGGTATCGCTCTCTTCATGTGCCCTGAACCTGAACCTGAACCTGAACCTGAACCTGAACCTGAACCTGAACCTGAACCTGAACCTGAACCTGAACCTGAACCTGAACCTGAACCTGAACCTGAACCTGAACCTGAACCTGAACCTGAACCCTGTATCTATCTGACCTGTTTCTTTCCAATCCTGAGCCCATCCATCCGTCCTTACCCATCTACTGATTCCCCGGTGTATGACCTCGGCCTGGCTTTCGTTGACGTCTCCGGTAGTTCCCATTTATTGAATATATATATTCCCTGTTGTTGTGGTTGGTAGTGCACTGTTTGTTTTCACTTTCCTTTTATTTATAATAAACACTTTGTTATTTCACTCACATACGTTCTGGGTTTCCTCTGTGCAGTCCACACAGTCTGGTCTAATCATTCCCTGATAGTATACCAAGGCCATCCTTGACCAGACGTGGCTGCATTGAGGAACCATCCTGACCTGTTAGTCGGCCAATATGGATTTCAATGAAATCTCGTATTACTCTCTGGCAGAAGAGGATGGTGAATATTGTCACCAGCTTCTAAAAAGGTGGACTAGTGACCAGCTGATGGAAACCATCCGATCAGCTCATTCCCTGGTGGATCAGGGCTACATGTCATTTGAGGATGTTCAGCCCTTAATCCAATTATGTGCAAAGCCAGCCCTGTCATGTTATCCCGAAGGAAGTGATGATTTTTCTCCCCCCTTCAATTTGGGCCAAGTTGAATCTCTGGTATGGTTGTTAGAGGATGATCCAGCCTATTTCATGGAATGTTATTCCTCTTGTCCACAGCAGGTGTTGTCTGATTGCATCCATTCAGTGCAATCTCTGCTTAGTCAGGCTGTGTGTGAATCAGTGTTTGTTCAACTTGTGCTACAGGCATGGTCAGGTCTCCTGCATTTAGCCAAGCCACAACCTTCCAGCCCTGTCATTAATCACCTGCCTTCCCAAGTATCTATCTCCCCATTGCCTATGGCAACCTCAGCTACAGCCCAGTCTACTCAACTTCCTACCAAATACTACTATCCTGTCACCAAGTGTTGCACCTATCCTGCCTTCAATCCACCTGCCTCTTCTCCTCCACCTGTAACAGTCCCACAAAACCCTCCTCCTGCCACTGTTCCTTGGTCTTCCTTTTGCCCAGATACTTTATTTTCTTACAGCCCTGCACCTACATACAAAGCTGCAGTGGCTAAGTCAAAAAAGAAACAAAAGTTCTTTCCGACCCACACAATCCTGCCAGTAACCCAACCCGCCTCCGCACGAACCAACCCAGTTCCAGCTACCCAGCCCGACGTCCCAGTTCCAGCTACCCAGCCCGACGTCCCAGTTCCAGCTACCCAGCTCGACGTCCCGGCTACCCAGCTCGACGTCCCGGCTACCCAGCTCGACGTCCCGGCTACCCAGCTCGACGTCCCGGCTACCCAGCTCGACGTCCTGGCTACCCAGCCCGACGCCCCGGCTACCCAGCCTGACGTCCCAGTGCCTGCCCTCCAGTCCAACGTGTCAGCCTCCCAGTCTGATGTCCTGTCCCCTGCCTTCCAGTCCAATGTGCCAGCCTTCCAGTCTGATGTCATGCCAGCCTTCCAGTCTGATGTCCTGTCCCCTGCCTTCCAGTCCAATGTGCCAGCCTTCCAGTCTGATGTCATGCCAGCCTTCCAGTCTGATGTCGTGCCAGCCTTCCAGTCTGATGTCCTGCTGCCTGCCTTCCAGTCTGATGTCCTGCTGCCTGCCTTCCAGTCTGATGTCCTGCTGCCTGCCTTCCAGTCTGATGTCCTGCTGCCTGCCTTCCAGTCTGATGTCGTGCCAGCCTTCCAGTCTGATGTCGTGCTGCCAGCCTTCCAGTCTGATGTCGTGCTGCCAGCCTTCCAGTCTGATGTCGTGCTGCCAGCCTTCCAGTCTGATGTCGTGCCTGCCTTCCATCTGATGTCCTGCTGCCTGCCTTCCAGTCTGATGTTCTGCTGCCTGTCTTCCAGTCTGATGTCCTGCTATCTGCCTTCCAGTCTGATGTCCTGCTGCCTGTCTTCCAGTCTGATGTCCTGCTGCCTGCCTTCCAGTCTGATGTCCTGCTGCCTGCCTTCCAGTCTGATGTCCTGCTGCCTGCCTTCCAGTCTGATGTCCTGCTGCCTGCCTTCCAGTCTGATGTCCTGCTGCCTGCCTTCCAGTCTGATGTCCTGCTGCCTGCCTTCCAGTCTGATGTCCTGCTGCCTGCCTTCCAGTCTGATGTCCTACTGCCTGCCTTCCAGTCTGATGTGCCAGCTTCCCAGCCTGATGCTCCAGCTTCCCAGCCTGATGCTCCAGCTTCCCAGCCTGATGCTCCAGCTTTCCAGATTGATGTCTCTGCTTGCCAGTCTGATGTGCCGGATTTCCAGTCTGATGTGCCAGCTTCCCAGCCTGATGCTTGGATATTGGTGTTCCAGTGTGAAGTGCCCGCTACCCAGTCTGCGGAGTTGGTGCCCGCTACCCAGTCTGCGGAGTTGGTGCCCGCTACCCAGTCTGCGGAGTTGGTGCCCGCTACCCAGTCTGCGGAGTTGGTGCCCGCTACCCAGTCTGCGGAGTCGGTGCCCGCTACCCAGTCTTCTGAACCAGTGTCCATTAACTGGCCTGTTAAGCTTGTGCCCGTTATTCGGCTTGCTGGACCAGTACCTGGTGTCCAGCTCGCCGAGCCGGGGCCCGTCACCCAGCCTGCTGGGCCGGGGCCCGTTACTTGGCTTGCTGAGCCAGTGCCTGTGATCCAGCTTGCCCTTACAGTACTTGCTGTTCGGCCTAAGGACCCAGAGATTGCTGCCCAGCTCGACGATCCGGTGATTGCTGCCCAGCTCGACGACCCGGTGATTGCTGCCCAGCTCAAAGACCCAGAGCCCGCTGTCTGCCCTGAGGTGCCCGCTGTCTGCCCTGAGGTGCCCGCTGTCTGCCCTGAGGTGCCCGCTGTCCGGTTTGAAGTGCCTGGTACCCAGCTTGACGTGCCCTCATCCGTGGTGTGGTTTGAGGCCATTAACTTTGGACAATTACACCTAGTTGGAGCGTCCGGAGGCCGCTCCTTTGAGGGGGGGTACTGTCATGAAAAGGTCCACCCGTTGGTGGCACTGTTGATCTCTTGGATTGCAGTACAAGTGTCCACCAGCGGGTGTCTTCTAACACCCAGGGCCTGTAATAAGAGGACCTACCTCCTGGTGGCACTATTGGATCCCTGGACTGTAGTACCGGCGCCCACCAGCGGGTGTACTCCGGCAGTGTGGAGCAGACAGCACCTGCTGTGATCAGCTGTTACGTGAGGGTAATCATCAGTAGTCTTATAAATACCCGGTAAGCCCTAACATGCTGGCCTTGATATCGCTCTCTCCATGTGCCCTGACTTCTGAACCTGAACCCTGTATCTATCTGACCTGTTCCTTTCCAATCCTGAGCCCATCCATCCGTCCTTACCCATCTACTGATTCCCCGGTGTATGACCTCGGTCTGGCTTTCGTTGACGTCTCCGGTAGTTCCCATTTATTGTATACATATATTCCCTGTTGTTGTGGTTGGTAGTGCATGGTTTGTTTTCACTTTCCTTTTATTTATAATAAACACTTTGTTATTTCACTCACATGCGTTCTGGGTTTCCTCTGTGCAGACCACACAGTCTGGTCTAATCATTCCCTGATAGTGTCCCAGTGGAACCAGGATAAGGGATTTGTAAAGGTTTGGCGACTGCCCTCTTACCAACAACCAGGCCGATATGATGTCTTCCGGACAGTAACTTGTATACAACAAAGTGATATAACACAAAACAGCAGCTAACATACAAACAAACTAAGTCAAAATAACGAATGATAACAAACAAACAAACAATATAGCGCTATAATGTCAAAAAATGTAAAAAAACTAAATATAAATCACCAAATGATCTGGTAGTGAAATCAAACTTAAAAGGCCAGCACACATATCACATGTTGTGCAGTCCAGTAAGGAATACAGAAAATGTGCTTCAGTGAACTAACAATATGAGCATAAAAAAGTCCAGCTATGACAAAATAATGTGAAACGTGAGTCCAGATATTCCGTTTTTATGAACTATGTATAGCCTTCCGTTCACAGCCAGAAATTATTATAGAAAACGATGGATACCCTTACAGAAAATGGTGGACACAAACTACTATATAGTAAATGTGTCATGCAGGCTTATGTGCGTCACATACCATTCGTATACATCAGGTCATGGATCACCATCCGAATAGTCGCTGCCCACTTCAGGATCGATACACCTCAGATCTCCAGGGTTTTTAACTCTCTCGAAGGTTCCGGTCAGCTAGGAGCTTGGAGCGGGTTCACCATAAACAAAAGGTAAGGACACAATGCCTCTCATAGTGAAATTCCACCATTAAAGGTTTTATTTGGAAAAAAAAATTCCAAGTGACATATAAAAAATGACATAAAAAATATCCAAAAAGAATCACGTGATCCAATAAAAATGAACAATAAAAAGAGCAATATGGGGAGCAGGAAACGCTATTCTGACGCGTTGCGACTAATAAGCCTTCTACTGGGGCATTTCTTTTTTTTTTCAAATTTTTTTTATTGAAAAGGATGGTACATGGCAAAGAAAATACCGTAATAAGAACAAAGAATTTTTTTTGAAGAGGAAGTATGAGTCGTATACAAGCAGTCACATGACATTTAAATGTATTGTGAACATAGTACTCTTTGCAGGAAGCCAAACCAATCTCCCTCAAAAGAAGGAGAAGGGGGTGGCCTCAACTGGATGGATCTGCGAATAGTATGGCACCTTGGTATCCTTCAGAGGAGCCAAGGTCATACATGAAACATGTATAAAGATATAACAGACGACTAGAGGGGGCGGGGAGAAGGGGGGGGGGGAGGAACTTGCTGAGTCTGGTATAGCAGTCCGCACATGGGGGGGGAGCCTAACCGGTGATGGGGGTGAGGCGTTGAAGAAAAGAAGGTGCGCTGTTTTGTAAACTGTAAACTAAAGTTTCACGATATAGTAAAGTTTGCTGGTAGCAGGGGGTCCTTGCGAATGAAAGAATAATCTTCAAGGTGGGTCTGTTCCTGAAGAGTGGGTTTGGAGGCAATGTACAGGTCCCATCTGTTATGGAAACGCTGTGTGGCTTTTGGTTGGTGCAGGTTTGTATTAAGTTTGTCCCGGAAAAGAAGGTGCATGAGGTCTCTATTGACTTGAGAAACTGAAGGTGTGGCAGTGGAGGTCCAATTTGCTAGAATGGCTCTCCTGGCAAGTAACAGGCAAATCAGGGCCCATTCCTTGCCCGGGGGTGAGGAAGTAGCTGACCATGGGAGCAGTTTGGGGTCCCAGTACCCAAAGATGAGGAGTAACGGATCCTTGGGAAGTTTCAGAAGTGTAATCTCAAAGATAAATGCCAATATTTGATCCCAGAACGATGAGATGACCAAGCAGGACCAGTAGCTGTGGGCAAGGGAAGGTCTTGAGTGTTGGCAGAGAGGGCACAATGAAGCAGGAGATTTATGTAGCGTCCCTGATGGCAGGAACGGTATGTTTGCTCGGTGGGAAATTTTTAACTGGGTTTCCCTCCAGGATTCATTCGGGACTAGGTTGTACACAGAGTTGAGGCCGTGCAGAATCTTTTCGACTATGTCATCGTCCGAAAAGTTTTTCGCCCAGTTAGAGACTGAGGATGAATTTAGAGGAGGCGTTGTTTTAAGAGGCAAAGGTTTGTAGATTTCAGAGATTTTGTAGGAGTCTTTGCGTAGAAGTGTGTCAATGAAAGAAGATTTGAACCTCGAGTGCTCTACCCTGCAGGATTTCTGAAGAAAGCTGAGGCATTGTCCGTGGTGAAAGGCAGATGAATCCGGCAAGGAGTATTCTTGGGCCAAGGACCGGAAAGATAATGCATGAACAGAGTCCAAGTCACATAAGGATGAGAAGTTAATAAGGCCCTTCTGTCGCCATGCTGCATAAGGATGGTGGACCAGACCTGGGGTAAAGTTTGGATGACCCTGTATCTGGAGGTGTCTTGACATGAACGGAGATAGCTTGAGACCTTTTCTGGCCTCTCTCCAGGCGATAGCTGTATCTCTCAGGAGAAAATTATGTTGGAGTTTCGGCTCAAGACGTTTCCACTGACAGTGCAGAAGGGCAGTTAGTGAATAGGGACGTGTCATTTCAGCCTCCAGTTGATAGTTTGAGCAACGGGCTTTCTGGGTTAACCAGTCCATGCCTACCCTCAACAGACAGGCTAGGTTGTAGGTTCTCAGATTAGGGAGACTAATACCTCCCTCGGTTATAGGAAGGTGGAGTTTGGTAAATGCTATGCGTGGTCTCTTGTTTCGTCATATAAATTTGGAGATTGCGGCATTCAGGAGTTTGATGTCCTTGTGCCGAAGAAGTAGTGGGATCGTCTGAATAGGGTATAATAAGCGTGCGAAACTGACCATTTTAACTAGATGACACCTTCCCAGAAGCGAAAGAGGCAGATCCATCCAGTTTTCAAATTCATGTATAATTTTGGCAAAGAGGGGAGGGTAATTCAGGTGGTAGAGAGAAGAAGGTAGTTTCCCTATTTTAATGCCCAGGTATGTAATATCTGTTTTTGCTATTGTAAAAATGGAGTGTTGTATCCATATTGGATGTGGGCGGGAGCCTAAGGGGAGTATCTCGCTCTTGGAGTAATTTATACGTAATCCCGAGCATTTTCTGAATTGGTCAAAAGTGTCTTTGATCGTGGGCATGTCAGCAGATGGGTTGGCAGAGAAAATAAGAACATCATCTGCAAAGAGAGTCGTTCTTAGTTCGCGTGACCCTATTTTGATCCCATGTAGAGGGGCTACATTTGATAAGTACCTAGAAAGTGGCTCAATAGCAATGTTAAAAAGGAGAGGGGATAGAGGGCAGCCCTGTCTGGTTCCTTTATGCAAGCGAAATTCATCTGATAGGAGGCCTGCGGCAACAAGCCTAGCTGCTGGGGAGGTGTACATGGAGCTGATTAGGTGAAGAAATGGGCCAGAGAAGCCCATCTCGCCCAAAACCATGGACAGCCATTCAAAGTTAACGTTGTCAAAAGCCTTTTCGGCATCTAGGGTAACAATGGCCAGATCACTGTTAGGGTTGCATCTAGCGTGTTCCAGTGCTATCATCACCTTCCTCATATTAATGGTTGCTGTTCTGCCCTTAACAAAACCTGATTGGGCGGAATGGATCAGGAAGGGGATGATGTTGGCCAGGCGGTTGGCTATTATTTTAGAAAGGATCTTGACATCAAGATTTAGGAGCGAAATGGGTCTGTACGACCCAGGTTCTTGTGGGTCTTTCCCTTTTTTTTTCTAGCAGTTTGATAATCGCTTGGTTGCCTGAAGATATATAGATGCCGCCAGACCATATGTGTTGGTAGACTGTAGCAAGAGTCGGAGTCAGCAAATGACCTAAAGATTTATAAAGTTCGCCTGTCAGGCCGTCAGGGCCAGGGGCTTTGGAGGAGGCTAGGGTCCGAATCGTGGAGGATATTTCCGAAGGGGAGATGGGAGCATTTAAATCATTGAGTTGGTCGGAGGATATTCGGGTCAACTCGACTTTACCGAGGAAGTCTCACGCCGTGCCCTGGTCAATAGGGTCTGCTGAGTAGAGGGCAGAGTAGTAGCGTAGCATTGCCGCGTTTACGCCCTTCTGGGTGGTTGTAACATGACCGTCTGTGTCGCGAATGGATGGAATGACCGTCGGGCGGTAGGGACCTTTGCAAAGTCTGGCAAGAAGTTTGCCAGCTTTGTTGCCAAATTTATGTAAAGTAGCATCAAGGTATGTTTTTTTGGTGATTTCCAAGGTTTCAGCCCATGCGTCAAAAGACTGTTTGGCTGAGTGCCAAGCCGTCCGATTTTCGGGGGAGTCATTAGTGTAGAGTGCTCGTTGGGCTTGATGCAATCTGGAGCTGGAAGTTTTGTAGTTATGAAGGGCGTGTTTTTTAAATGAGGATGCATAGGAGATAATGCGTCCCCTGAGAAATGCTTTGCCAGCATCCCAAAACAGGTTGGGGCTATCGGTGTGTATCACATTCGTTTGTGTGTAAATTGCCCACTCCTTCTCCATGTATGATTGAAAGTCTGAGTTGTGTTGAAGGTAGGATGGAAAGCGCCATATTTTGGGGTTGGGGTGTACGTCTGGTGTCTCTAAGATCACTGAGATGGGTGCGTGGTCTGATATAGCTATGTCATGAATGTCTGCTCCTGGGAGCAAGGGTATCAGGTCGTTTGTACATAAGATGTCGGTCGGGTGGTGTAGTCGCCAGATGTCATGAAGGTGGAGGGAACCTATCGTCGACGCAAGGCTCGTGGGGTTATTAGGGGCTGGGGGTGTGGCTGGGCGCAGAGACGAGGACCTATCGTCAAGCAGGTGGAAAGCGGAGTTGAAATTGCCCCCTACAATTTGTGGAAGGTGAGGGGAAAGCAGGAGCCAGCTAGTTAACGTGCTAAAAAATTGTTTTGTAGGATTGTTCGGGGCGTATATATTAGATATTGCAAGCTCTTTGGACCCTATTCGGACCCTGATAGAGAGGAGTCTGCCCTGTTGATCTGCGTCTGTAGATAAGATCTTACAGGGAAGAGTCTTGTTGATGAGGATAAGTACTCCCGCCTTACGGCCAATGGCTTCAGAGCCAACTACATCACCCACCCATAGCTTCTTCATCCGGACAAAGTCAGCTGAGGAGAGATGGGTTTCCTGTAGCAGCGCTATATCTGTTTTAAGCCTTTTAAAGTGCCTCAGTACCTTCAATCTTTTAGAGGGGGAACGAAGCCCTTTCACATTCCATGAGACTATCTGAAGCATAATGGAGTGTTAAAAGGGACATAACAGGCACGTAGTAAAATCATTAGCCTGGTCAGCCTAGAGAGCTGCAAAAGTGAGGACGGTAAATTATGGTGGGCCGACATGCCCTTCTGAGCGATAACAGCGAGTGGAGACTGCTTGTGAGTAGGCTTAGCGAGGAGGAAGAGGGGGTGGAGTAGGAAGGGGGGAGGGTGTGAATGCCAGGTACAAACATAGAGAAAGAAAACATGAAAACATTCATCTGAGATGAGGAACAGTATAAATTGCGTAGGAGAACACGGTATATAGCAGGATGGCTCAAAGAGCCCTTACTTTACCCCAATACTACCTGAGAAGTGTGAACGGCCCAGGAGGGGAACGGTTCAGAACGGGTCACTTCATCCAGGCGAGAGAAGGGTTGGTGTAAGGCCTAAAGTCCGGGGGAGAAGTGAGAAAACCTGTAGGGTATCAAAGCCCTTCAACGTGGGGTTTTAGCGTGCCCTGAAGCGCTTGGGAGAGTCTTTCCATGGGCTTCTTTGGTCCAGGGCTCAGTTGACTGGAGCCGCCTTGGGTGTGGGGCTGAGATGAGGGCCCGAGCGTAATGATTTCAGGAAACGGGTCGCCTCATTGGGGTCATGAAACGAAAGTTGTTCGCCGTTAGGCGCTTTGATCCGCAGAACCGCCGGGAATGCCAGGGTGAATTTCAGTTGTCGTTGGTGGAGTACCGTGCATATATGTTGGAAGGCCTTTCATTTCTTGGAAACATCCACCGAGTAGTCAGCAAAAATTAAGATTTTGGCCCCATCAATCTGAAGAGACCTGGATTGTCGATACTGCTGCAGAATGGAGGTTTTGTCCGAGTAATTGAGATATTTAGCTAATATCGGATTTGCGTTCTGAGTTGAAAGCTCCCACACGGTGTGCGCGTTCCACTGTGAAGGGCCCCCCGAGACCCAGAGCCTCAGGAATGCGGCGCGAGCAGAGTTCCGACAAGGTAGATTGGGGAAGCGATTCAGGAATGCCTACAAATCGCAGGTTGCTCCTCCTGGACCTATTTTCGAGGTCATCGAGCTTTTCCAGAATATATTTATTAGTTCTATCCTGGGCTTGTTCCAGGGACTGCGTCTGATAGAGTTCTTCCTCCAAGTTGGAGATGCGATTTTCATCCTCATTCAACCTAGAAGCATGTTCCCCTAGTTGGGCTTGAAATTTCTGTATGCCTGTACTGATGGCTTTTTCCACTGAGGCAGCTATCATAGGGGAGAGGAGAGCAGCCACAGCCTGTGCCAGTAGTTCTGTTTTACAGTCCTGCAATGGCGGAGGTAGCAGGGATTGCTGCATGTGGAGAGGTGAAACGTGGCCAGCCAGACATGGATGGGCAGGAGACTGTGGGGATGGTGTGTCCCTTGATGCTGTCTGGCCTGCTGTGTGTTCGCCTACCTCCATATTATGTGCCGTCTCCTCCGGAGGGGCCGCGCAGGCCGAAGCTGAGTAGGCCGAAGCCGGGGCCTCGATTTGCGGTGAGGCCTGCCGCGCGGTGGCGGCTGCATACGATCGCGGCCCAGTTTTTTCTACAAAATGGTCCATCGTGGAGCCGGTGTGACGGGGAGGCTGCCGGTCGGTTTTGCAGGCGAAATCGCCGCTGTAAAAGCCGATTTTTGAGGCCGGTGTGCGGGAGCTGTAAGAGGGGACAGCTACACCATGCGGCGCCGGAACCGGAAGTTGCTGGGGCATTTCTAATGGTAATGCCCCAGTAGCAGGCTTATTAGTCAAAACGCATCGGGCTAGCGTTTCCTGCTCCCCATATTGCTCTTTTTATCGTTCATTTTTATTGGATCACGTGATTCTTTTTGGATATTTTTTATGTCATTTTTTATGTCATTTGGAATTTTTTTTTTCAAATAAAAACCTTTTAATGGTGGAATTTCACTATGAGAGACATTGTGTCCTTACCTTTTGTTTATGGTGAACCCGCTCCGAGCTCCTAGCTGACCGGAACCTTCGAGAGAGAATTGAAAACCCTGGAGATCTGAGGTGTATCGATGCTGAAGTGGGCAGCGACTATTCGGATGGTGATCCATGACCTGATGTATACGAATGGTGTGTGACGCACATAAGCTTGCATGACACATTTACTATATAGTAGTTTGTGTCCACCATTTTCTGTAAGGGTATTCACCATTTTCTATAATATTTTCTGGCTGTGAACGGAAGGCTATACATAGTTCATACAAACGGAATATCTGGACTCACGTTTCACATTTTGTCATAGCTGGACTTTTTTATGCTCATATTGTTAGTTCACTGAAGCACATTTTCTGTATTCCTTATGGGACTGCACAACATGTGATATGTGTGCTGGCCTTTTAAGTTTGATTTCACTACCAGATCATTTGGTGATTTATATTTAGGTTTTTTACATTTTTTGACACTATAGCGCTACATTATTTGTTATCATACATAGCGGAGGTGAGCAAAAAAAATCCCACTAAATTCTTTAAGTATGTAAATAGTAAAAAAGGAGGACAGACCATATTGGCCCAATAAAGAATGCGGAAAGAATTCTTGTTACAAAGGATGGGGAGATGGCAAAGGTATTGCATTTATTCTTCTCCTTAGTCTTCATGAGGGAATCGGGGAGCTTCAGTAACCAAAACTGCAGTGTTTATCCTCAAGACACATCACAGGAAGCACCTCCATAGTTAACTGAGGACAGAATTAAAATTAGACTTGGGAAACTTAACATTAATAAATCACCAGGACCAGATGGCTTGCACCCGAGGGTACTTAGGGAACTCAGTCAAGTAATTTCCAGACCATTGTTCCCAATTTTTACTGACAGTCTACTGACTGGAATGGTATCAGCTGATTGGAGAAAAGCCAATGTAGCACCAATATTTAAAAAGGGCCCAAAATACATCCCTGGGAATTACAGACCAGTTAGCCTAACATCAATAGTATGCAAACTCTTGAAGGGGATGATAAGGGACTATATACAAGATTTTAGTAATGATAACGGTATCTTTAGCAGTAATCAGCATGGATTCATGAAGAATCATTCTTGCCAAACCAATCTACTAACCTTCTATGAGGAGGTGAGTTGCCAGCTAGATAAAGGAAGGCCCATAGACATGGTGTATCTGGATTTTGCAAAAGCATTTGACACAAGTGAGTACTTGAAAACTGGCTACAAGGGCGAGTTCAGAGGGTGGTGATAAATGGGGAGTACTCTGAATGGTCAGGGGTGGGTTGTGGGGTTCCCCAGGGTTCTGTGCTGGGACCAATCCTATTTAATTTGTTCATAAATGATCTGGAGGATGGGGTAAACAGTTCAATCTCTGTATTTGCAGACGATACTAAGCTAAGCAGGGCAATAACTTCTCCGCAGGATGTGGAAACCTTGCAAAAAGATCTGAACAAATGAATGGGGTGGGCAACTACATGGCAAATGAGGTTCAATGTAGAAAAATTGAAAATAATGCATTTGGGTGGCAAAAGTAGGAATGCAATCTATACAATGGGGGGAGAACCTCTGGGGGAATCTAGGATGGAAAAGGACCTGGGGTGGCCTAGTAGATGATAGGCTCAGCAATGGTATGTAATGCCAAGCTGCTGCTAAAAAAGCAAACAGAATATTGGCATGCATTAAAAAGGGGATCAACTACAGAAATAAAATTCTCCCGCTCTACAAGACTCTGGTCCGGCCACACCTGGAATACGCTGTCCAGTTCTGGGCACCAGTCCTCAGGAAGGATGTACTGGAAATGGAGCGAATACAAAGAAGGGCAACAAAGTTAATAAAGGGTCTGGAGGTTATTAGTTATGAGGAAAGGTTGCGAACTTATTCTCTCTGGAGAAGAGACGCTTGAGAGGGGATATGATTTCAATATACAAATACCGTACTGGTGACCCTACAATAGGGATAAAACTTTTTTTTCGCAAAAGGGAGTTTAACAACACTTGTGGCCACTCATTAAAATTAGAAGAAAAGAGGTTTAACCTTAAACTACGTAGAGGGTTCTTTACTGTAAGAGCGGCAAGAATGTGAAATTTCCTTCCACAGGCGGTGGTTTTAGCGAGGGGCATTGATAGTTTCAAGAAACTATTAGATAAGCACCTGAACGACTCAACATACAGGGATATACAATGTAATACTGACATATAATCACACACATAGGTTGGATCAGGCCTGGGGGGAAGAGAGCTCCGTGTAGGGTTTTGTTTCTTTTAGAGCTACTCCCAGAAATCTTCCAGATGGTAGCAAAGATATCTGGGATATGTAGTCCAGGCACATAATCATGCAAAACAATTATCAGTCGGGAGAACTACTCATCCCACAAACCCTTTGTTTGGCACACAAATATGATGTCACCCCCCTATACTGATCACTAAAGGGACATGCAATGCATGGAAGTGCCAGAGGGTACTGTACTTTACGATTGTAGTCAATATTGCTACATACAGTTGGGACTGAAATGGAAAGGGAGAAGCTGGGAAGATGAGGAGGAGTGTGACTCTTGAATAGCATTGTAGTGCTGTTCCCAACGAGTCAAATAGTAAAAGGTCTGGTGTTTCTTCATATGAATGGTATCTGAAAGGCTGGGGGGCAGGGGCGGCCTGACAACTCATGGGGCCCCCAGGCAATCCAAAATTATGGGGCCACACAGTATACAATCACACAGTATACAATCACACAGTATACACACACACAGTATACAATCACACAGTATACACATACATGTTTCTATTGGCTGAGAAGGTACTGGAGAGGTGGGGCAGCTATAATCTCAGGATTTTTAGACCAAAAGGATGTCGGTAAGGGACATTTCAGAGACAGATGTAAAAAAAACACAGATGTTTACATACTGTCCCTGGTTTTATGAGGCTGGCAGCCCTGATGGGACCTCCTAGTCCGCCCCTGGCTGGGGGTATTGCCATGCGTGATACACTGGAGGCAGAGAGTGCAAATAAAAATGGTACGGTCTGCTGCACACATGCTGAAAATGGCCCAGATAGGTGAGCTGTGGGGAGTTGACAGGGGACAACAGTGCCCTACATCTTTGGAGCTCTGCCACCCAGTGGAACATAGCAGCTTTTCCTTCCACTTTGCGGTGATCTGCCCCTGGATGACATCCTGCCTTGCTGGGGTTGTACCCCTCTCTCACTTTCCCCCTCTGCTCATTTTCAGCCACTCAGGTACTGTCAGGTACATCATATACTGTGTGTTGTACTGTTGTGCTGTGGTGGCATCTTTTAAATAAGGCCTGATCAGACCTTGCAGTCTCCTCTATGGAGAGGCGGATGTCAGCGGACACATGTCCTCTGACACCCGCCGACCATCTGATCCTGTCCCCAAAATCCAGATAGATGGTGGTCCTATTTCCATCCATTTGGCAGGATCGGATAGGATTGGATAAAAACGGACATGCAGTCCATTTCCACCCGATTTCCCATAGAGGAGAGTGTCCGTGTTCGCTCTGCACAGTGAGCAGAGACGGACCTGTCATCCACCGGCTCAGCGGGGATCAGCGAAGTGCTGGTGCTTTGTGGCAGCCACTGCTTTCTGTAGTGATACTACTTGCTCAGCTGACAGCACAGCAATGAAGCAGTGATCCGCAGAAAAAAAGAGGAGTGGAGGTCTGTATTCCACTAGAAAAGAAGTAGGCAGGGCTGACACTTCATTTTTAGGAATTCAGAGATGTGTTGTCATGTCAAAGAGGAATATAGGAGCTATATTTCTGGCACATCAACACATATTTTTCTGTACTTGCAGTGTATTTGAAGGGACACGACTTGGGGAAATGTGCATGCACTGCAGAGATGCACAAAATATGTTGAATTTTTATTTTGCCCTGACATACGCTTTAGCTTTCTGCATAGAGATCACAGATGTAAGTCTAATGACAAATAGTGCCATCTTGTGGTTGTATATTTTTCTGCAGCTCAGTGAACACTTGCAATTATAGTATGTGATGCACAGTTCCATCTACTGGCTGTATAACAACTTGCATCTTGAATCAAATAGAGAGCAACGCAATTTTTCAGTTGTTCATGGTTATATTGATATTGATTATAGCCAAACAACTCCAAATATATATTTGCTTGCTCCAAATATATATTAGTTGCTGTTAGGCAGTTTGTGCTTATTATGAATCGATGAATCGATTGGATTAAAAAAAAAAAGTACTGAAGCCTATCCAGTAAACTATAATGATATATGGTTTTTTTTTTAGCATCGGATAGCGTGGGGAGAGATTAGAACCCCTGTCAGGTCTGTCCCCCCATTAAGGAGATCCCTCCTCTTTATTTTTTTCTATTTACCGTACTGTTATGACAAGAGTGAAAGTAAAATAAAATCCCTAATTTTGGGTTGCCACCAGCATAGTATTAAAGCTAAATCTTCCATTGGTGACACTAGTTCTGGTGACTACCAAGGATTTCAATCGCTTTCCTCCCACTTTCTGCTTTGGCAGCGGGTCAGGAAGTGAAGGAAAATCTCCCCGATGGGACACAGATGGCAAATGGAAAAAATAACTGACAGGGGTTATGAACTACCCTTACTTTTTTAAATGAAAAAAAAAAGGTTTGCCTATAGTTCCACTGTAAGGAAAGATGCTTGTGTTCAATAATGATTATTGCCAGTATCCATTATGTTCTATAAGATCTGTGTGGTACATTCTCACTGTGTGGAAGTCAGAGTGTTTTATTACAAATTGTGTAATTTGTCATTCCTAAGGAACCAATGTACATTTAGCACTACCTCTGTGCAGCAGTGGGGTACTCTGACATTTGCAACTCCTACAGTCAGTCACATAGGATTTTACAGAAAACAGTCTTTTGTTTGGTTTTGTTGTTTTATTAGAGAATAACAACTTGGATGGGGTGAGGGATTATGGGATGCCCAACTTGACAATAATGTCAGAACCAGGGACAATTTCCTCCCTATTTACAGCATTGTCTCCTTCTTCCTGCACAATATCTTGAGCCTCTGTACAGCTCCACTGGATCCACTCCTTTAATAGCTAACAATCTTTTTGTTAGTGTAGTGAGGTCTCGGACCTCCCGAGGCCTAATGGTGACCTCCAGGGTCAGGAAGGCTGACATCCTTCTGTGTAGATTGGGTTACAAGGCATGATGGGCGTAATACAAGTTGAAGTGTAATTTTTTGAATGCAAAGAGATTAATTGTCTCTTGAACAAGAACTGTGGGATAGAGGGTTAGGGCCAGAACACCCTAAGTAGATGCAATGATGATTGGCAGACTCTGAGACTTCTAGAGGTAGACAGCTATACAGTGGAAGGCCTCTAGCCGGGCACCACTTCTGTATAGGTAGGACAGCTGTCTCTTATGGCAACAAATCTTGTAACAGTCACTAAAGTTAATTGAACTTAACTATTGGTAAAACAGAATAGTTTGTTTTGCACACTACAGTCGCTCACTGTAGGTCTTCACTCACTGAGCTCCCAGTCTCTTATTAGACTTTCAGACCCAATTGCCACTGAATCCCCTGAGCTCTTCCACTACTCAGTATCTTCCTCAAGCCTCACCCCCGATTCCATGCTGGGTCCCTGGCTTGGCACTTACAGATATTCTTGAAGCGTCACCCCTGCTGATCCACTAGGTCCCTGGCTTTGCATTCACTGATGCTCCTAAGCATTACCTCTGATGTCCCGCTGGGTTCCTGGCTTGGCACTTGCTGAAGTTTTCCCACTTCCTCATCATCCCCGGTTGGTGAGAAGACTGCTCTGGTACTGGCTCCAGCTTACTCACAGTGGTCTCCGGTAACAAGGTGGATGGTCCTTTAGTGGTGTCAGCTTGCCCTCTACCTCCGACCACAACTGGCTCCCTGTCCGGTGGAACTGTTACTCTCGGTTGGACTCCAATACTGTAGTCCCAACCCTGCGCTGCTTCTCCTACTGTAGGATAGGCCTCAGACAGCTTAGCAGCCAGATTCCCCACTGAGATAGGCCTGGGCAGCTTAACACATGTCCACCCAGACAGCCATCCAAGTGGCACAGCACCCCAATCACCTGACTCCACCAAAATAAATAAGCTCTCCCAGCAGGTAAAGAAACCCCCCACCAATTGGCTGAGACACCCCATCCATTCATAACCTGACCTTGCTAATCCCTTGTCTATCTAATGTCAGCAGCATAACGCCACCTAGTGACAGAAGAGAGAGGGCGCATCAGGTCAGGAACTAGTGAGGAATCAGTGGATCTACTACCAATTAACCAGGGCAACTACTGACTGGCAAACTAAATTTACTTAGCAACCCTGCCTAAACACCAGGGTGCTAAATCAGCTTAGCATCAGCCCCTTACAGGCTAGGAACTCTCAGTCCCTTAGAAAAGTAGGATATGTGGAGTGAACTGCTTCCTGAAACACTTTCAGCTCCCCTGTAGACACTGGTCCCAGCTCTTCTTCTTGCAGGATATGCTAGCCCACCTAGCTGCCACTTCACCAGCCCGCCTGGCTGCTTCTTCTTCCCAGTCTACCCAACTGACACACACTGGAGATCTTTCAGGGCAAGGCTGAAGACTTAAGCACTCCGCTGTCTTCAAGAGAGACCTGTTACAGATGGCAGTCTCTCCCCTTGTCTGTCCTTGCATCATGCTGATCTAATCACTCTGTCTCTTCTTGCTCCCTCTGCCTCTTCTGGAAAACCTCCTCCAACTTGTCCTGTGGTAGGATACTTCCAGACCCTCCACCTGAGCCCCAACCCTAGGTGGAGCCCCTTCCCAGAAAGGGTCCCACGAGGAACCACCATCAGATTTCCTTAGCACTGCATCTCCATCTTCCATCTGACTCCCCTTGCTGGCATGGCTCACATCTATTTAAGGGCTCCTTAGTTTCCTGCCAGGCCCATTTCCTGAATTGGAATTGAATAAGGGCCCCTAAATATGCAAGACAACGCTCCTAGATTCAAAATGTCACTTCCACCCATACCTATTAAAGGCACATTTTTTTTCAATGTCATTTTTTCAATGACAATTTTATCTTATTTTATTGCATTTAAGTCCAAATATGAGATCTGAGATCTTTTTGACCGTAGGACCTCTCATGCGTTTTTCTATTACAAGAGCTTTTGAACTGCATTTTCAAAGACAGAGATTGCCAGGAGGGCAAAGACCTGCATTCTCTCAAGCTTTACAGGACACAGCTTCCTCTTGCCATGAAGAGAGTGCACATATTGCACCACTACTACTCCATAACGGGTAGCCTGAGCATAATCTGGAGTGCTCAGTCCAAGTGTGCTTTGTTACCTTTGTGCAGAGCAGAGAGCGGACTAATTGCCATGTGTAATCGGATGATGAGCTTCAATATCGCTGGGGATCGTGAGCTACTGCTGTAAGGATTAACTATCTGCTGCTAGAGAGCCCTTTAAGAATTGACCATACAGCCATCTAATAGCCTTATTGATGCCTACAGGCTTGGATGGGATTATTCTCATATGCATCAACAGTACAACTGGGCCCCAATGCTATCCGGGTGAAGAGTTAGGACTTAAGACTATCCCTTTACTGCTGCTACACAGAGACTTTCACTTATTGCTTATGCTAGGAGTTCATACTAGAGGAAATCCCTACTGGAGTTGAGACATTTTGTAGGATTTCAGGAGGTGATACTGCAACCTTCCAAATGCCTGCTTTTCTTAGCTGAATGGAGAATGGCAACTACTGTGCCAAAACAGCGATCCAAGCTTTTTGTTTACAGATATGGCAAGGTCCTATTGACCTCAAAAAGGCACCATATTCTTTTGGAGGTAGGTAAGGTGCAGTAAAAATGAAGCTGAACTGTCTGTTTTATTGCCTTTGTGAATGAGGCCTAACTCAGCTATGCCAGCACAGGATGCTGAAGTGGAAAAGCTTGAAGGCAGCACTTCTACTGAGAAATAAAGAAAAAAATCAGTCAACATGTGGATGTACAGGACTCTAAAAAGATAAAAAGGTGTACGGCTTCAATTGAGTTACAATTTTTGTTTTTACACAAAGCTATCTGTTTTGTCAACCTAAGTAGTTCTACAACAGTAGGCTCCATTTAAAGCAGAATTCAACTTTATCTGAGCACCACAATCTGAGAATGCTATTTATTTCATTGTTAATATTTAAAGCAAACTCACCCATCCATCCATGTCTCCATGCTTTATTTTGTTGAGAGATCACTCTGAAAAACGCCTCCCTAGCATTTTTAGCCGTTGCCATATTGTGTAATGAAAAATAATTAAAGTGGAGGGCCACTCTAAAAAAAAAAAAAGATCATTAATATTCTTAAAAAAATAAAAAAAATAAAAAAATTCCTGGTCAGAAATCCCTGTTGCTAGGCAGTCTTCCTAATCTGCCTTCTTCCTGCTCCTCTGTGATCTTTGTCTTCTCTCCCCGTCTCCTTGTCCTCCGAGGGACATGTCGGCCTTGGAGACCGACATTGCGGGCGCCCTGGAAAGGTAAGTCTCCTTATAAAAAGTCAGCAGCTACTTTTTTTTTAGCTGCTGACTTTAAAAAAATAATTTTCAGCTGAAACACCGCTTTAATGTTGTATTTACTTCCTGGAATCAATCTGCCCTTTGCTCAGGCATGCAGACAGAATGGTGTACTTAGCTGAGAAAGCCCCTCCTCCAGATGAAGTAAAAACAAATGCCCATGAAGATTCCTGGCATGTATGACATCATTGTGGCCTAAGCAAGAAAACAGAAAGCAGAAATAAGTAAATATAAATATACCCCCCTATTAATGTACTAATACTAGCAGGATAAGGATTAAAAATAGTTAATGTTGAATGAAAGAGTGGGTTGTGGTGATTCCACTCGCTCCTGTTCCACCCTCCCTCCTGGCAAGAAGTGTCAGAGAGCCAGAACACTGGGGGGTTGTGAAGTAAAACTAAGGATTCTGGGAAATGTGGTTCTTAAAGGGGACTACACAGTACAAGTCAATGGATGCTGATGTAGCTGGACTTCACTACCCACAACTCCCTGTATACAGAGGAGGAGAGTACAAAAGTGAGTACACCCCTCATATTCTTGTAAATATTTTATTATATCTTTTCATGTGACAACACTGAAGAAATTACAAGTAGTGAGTGTACAGCTTGTATAACAGTGTAAATTTGCTGTCCCCTCAAAATAACTATAAACTAATAAATGTCCAAATTGGGCACAAAGTGTCAATATTTTGTGTGGCCACCATTATTTTCCAGCACTGCCCTGACCCTCTTGGGCATGGAGTTCACCAGAGCTTCACAGGTTGCCACTGGAGTCCTCTTCCACTTCTCCATGATGACATCACAGAGCTGCTGGATGTTAGAGACCTTGTGCTCCTCCATCTTCTGTTTGAGAATGCCCCACAGATGCTTAATAGGGTTTAGGTCTGGAGACATGCTTAGCCAGTTGATCACCTGAGCACTGACAGACTGCCCCCCCACCCCTTTAACCTCTGCAGCAATGCTGGCAGCACTCATATGTCTATTTCCCAAAGGCAACCTCTGGATATGACGCTGAGCACGTGCACTCAACTTCTTTGGTCGACCCTGGCGAGGCCTGTTCTGAGTGGAACCTGTCATGTTAAACCACTGTATGGTCTTAGCCACCATGCTACAGCTCAGTTTCAAGTTCTTGGCATTCTGCCTATAGATTAGGCCATCTTTATGTAGAGCAAAAAAATATTTTTTTTTCATATCCTCAGAGAGCTCTGTGTCATGAGGTGCCATGTTGAACGTCCAGTGACCAGTATGAGAGAGTGAGAGTGATAACACCAAATTTAACACACCTGCTCCCCATTCACACCTAAGACCTTGTAACACTAACGAGTCACATGACACGGGGAGGGAAAATGGCCAATTGGGCCCAATTTGGACATTTACATTTACTTACATTGTAGCAAATTGTAATTTCGTCAGTATTGTCACATGAAAAGATAAAAAAAAAAATTCAAAAATGTGAGGGGTGTACTCACTTTAGTGAGATACTGTATATGGAAACAATGCTAATATAAATATATGAATCCAATAAACACTATATATAACATAAATGTCTAAAACATATCAACATATGAACACTGTAAATAAAGTGCTTATGCTCCGTAATATTGCACTCAGTCCTCAGTGAAGTTATTAAACTAAACAGCAACAGTCCATATATAACAAAATAAAGTGCTTGTGCTTCATGGCTTTCAATTAATCCTTGATGAGTGTTTAAACGAAACAGTAAAATTCAATATTAACATCAACCATGTGATAATTGTGACTTCATACGTTGTGCACACACAACCCTTACCAGGTGTACCCTCACCTTAGGGGCTTAAAAAATAAGCCTGTAATTGATAGCAATAGCCTGCAGAAATCCTCCTTTTCTTCCTTTATCCTATGCAGGTTTATGGGACACTTGTATGGAACACAGGCCCCCTGCTACTTCCGATAATAACCCAGCTCAGAGGTCACTATTTTCTACTGGTATGTTCAGAGACTCTCCTCACATACATCACATGCGGGAAATGACAGAGGCATGCAATAGCGTGATAATGTTTAAAACATTTTAATTGCATACAGAACTCCACATATATACAAATCACATTTCAACTAAATAAAAATGCCCTTTAAAGTGCTATAGTTCTGAGGGCTGATAAAGTCACCTGTGGTCCAGTTCTGCAACCCTCGGTTTTCACGGCATTCCCCTTGTCCTATGTCAGCTCTGCAAAACTTCCTGGTACCACTCTCGTCAGCCAATCAAGCTCCTCCTACCGGTTTCGTCACAGTCTGGTGACTTCCTCTGGTCAGGGAGGAACCAATTGTGAGGACAGGGACTTTTGAAACAGCTGACTGCCAGGCATATGGGGCCAGGCCTGTCATTTGTCAGTAGTTTGAGTGGAAACACAACACTTATTCTCTTACTACACACACAGTTAACACAAATGAGATGGCTTTTTATCAGCCATTTCATTACACACACTTAAAGGGACAGCTCTATGTGCACTACCTTACAGAAGGGCCCCAACAAAAGCCAGCAAACACTAACATGTAGGCGCAAGGTACTTTGCAATCATCTCCAGGAGTACCCCTTTGTCAGGAATGCATAGACCCACCCACTATTTGGTCTGTATGTATAGTTTGCACACAATGACCTCTTCCTCCTTCTGGGTTAGTTGAGGCTGATATTTTGACCCTGTGTCACGTACCTGGTTGGAGAGCCCAAGCGTGCAGGGAGCGGTGCCTCGTAAGCCCCGGCTCGAGAGCCCCTGGAGATGGGAACAGGGATTCAGGAGTCCGGAGGGCACAAGTGCCAGACTGGTCAGCTGGTAGAGAAGACCGGAGCAGATGGTGGACCGGAGCAGAGGGTGCAACCAGCGCAGGATGCCGGACAGGAACTGCTGGACGGCTGGCACAGGTGAGCAGGCAGGAGCTGCGGAAGTAGTAGTCAGAGCAGGTCCGTAGGCAGACTGGCAGAAGTAGTCAGGGACGAGCTGGGTCGGCAACAATCGGGCAGCAGAGGTACAAGGCAGAAGGCAGAAGCGTGGTCAATCAGGCAAAAGGGTCGGAGGCAGGCGGCAAACAGGCAAAGTCCAGGAACAGGCCGGGTACAGAATCAGGAACACACACACAGGAACAGATAGCAGGAGTCACGGGAAAGCTGCAGACGGGACAGCACAGAGGAGCAGAAGCAGGTCCCTTAAGTAGGCAACTGGGCGCCAAGAACGGTCGCACGGTACGTCTACGTATCCCCGCGGGTGACCGTGCTCCCGTTCGTGACCCCGCGTACCCGCGTACGCCCGTTCGGCTCGTCGCGCACCCGCGTGCGCCCGCTCGTGTCAACGCGCACCCGCGTGCGCCTGTTGGGGACTATGTGCACTCGCGTGCGTTCGTTAGCGCCAACCCGCGTCCGAAGGCACCGACGATCCCCTCGTACCGGGAACCTGCGGGTAAGTCTTACTTGGGTGACCGGGGTGGTGGAACGACCGTGACACCCTGTTTGCACAGTTATAACTTGGTTGAACATTGCTATAGTTTAGTTGATGCCTATCTTTTTGGTTAGTGTCTTTAAATCTGTTAATTTGCATGTTGAATGATTTATGCATTGCCTTAGTGCATCTACCACCAGTTGCTTGTGGCCTATTTCTGTGTACTGTTATAAAGTGATTGCATACTAAGTTACTCAGGTGTGTACAGCCTCCAACCTACAACCAGGTTTGTCAGTGAGGACCGAACAGCTATAAGAATCGTGGCAGAACAGAGAACACACTAGTTAAATATTTCAATAGGCAGGAATTTAAAACCATTGACACATTGAGCATTAAAACGGAACTAAGACCATCTAAAAAATATTCATATTGCCCCCTCCCCCACCAAAAGCAACTATAGCTTGTTTTTAAAAATACAGTTTCTCAGACAGATGCTTACTTTAATCAGTGGACCTCGAGCACCCGATGACATCCAATCCTACACCGATTAGGAGGCAACAAACAACAAGACCAGTCCAAGACAAGCACACAGAGCAGCTTTAGTAAACCAGTTGTCACAGACTGAGCAATTGAGTAAGTATTACAACAAATTACATTATAAACATTTTTTTTTTAAATTACAGGAGTTTGATTTTTCTCTCCTCTCTTTCATTTGTTTGGAATGAAAAGTGCACATTAGTTGTGGACCTGTACCAGGGGCGGACTGACCATTCGTCCACTCGGGCACTGCCCGAGGGCCCCAGGCCACTAGGGGGCCCCATCAAGGTTGCCAGCCTCAGTAAATCCAGGTACACTATGTAAAAATCTGTGTTTTTTTTACATCTGTCTCCCTTACTGACATCCTTTTGGTCTAAAAATCCTGATATTATATCTGCCCCACCTCTCCAGTACCTTCTCAGCCAATAGAAACATGTCTGTGTATACTTTGTGTGTATGTGTATACTTTGTGATTGTATACTGCGTGTGTGTATATTGTGTGGCCCCATAATCTCTGATTGCCAGGGGGCCCCATAATCTCCTATTGTCCGGGGCCCGTGAGTTGTCAGTCCGCCCCTGACCTATACACTGCTCTATACACACTACACATATCATAGTCCATAATCCATCTCATGACTGGAGTGAGCAAGATAGGATGTTTTTGTACATACTGTGGGGCCATGGAGAAAGAATGTAGCCACCCTCTAATAGGTAGTCGAATCTCATCAGCAAAGAAAGGAATTTGAAGATCTAGAGGAGGCTGAGAGCAAAAAAAGGGACACTTCTGAGTTAACATACTTGAATTGAATTTTTTTAAACCAGAATTTAGTATCACTTTAGTTTCCCAGTTAATAAATTATAATATGAGAAGAACTGAATGAAGTGACCTGCGGTTACACTGAAGGTGACCCGAGTCACTAGAAATAAAGTCATAAAGAACAGCAAGTTGGCATTGCCCACATTGTCCATCACTTAACGGCAAATATATGTATTTATGAAGATAAAGTTGCATCACAATGCTTTTAAACATTTCATTTTGATAATGAAGCAAGGAATGAGCACACATAGGTGGGGGATATGAGGACAATGAGGTCTCTAAGCACAAAGGAACATTCTCAACTGCCATTTGGCACGTTTTATGTATACGTGTATATCACTCTTCCCAGCTGATGTTTGTCTTGTGGTTGGATTAGTTAAGACATTGTTCTTAGAATATGCACATAAGGAACACTTCAGGTATAAGAAAAGGCACAAAAGGAAACAGAAATAAGGAAATGTATTTGCCTACTTTTACTGTCACACAGTAGAGATGGTATGATTTGCTAATACCATAAAGTCCAGCTGAAGTCCCACAACTTTTTACCACTTCATATTCCTATACCCACAGAATGTTGTGATTTGCACATTTTTTTCTTGGAAATGCTCTAAAAATCTGTTAATTCTTAAAAATTGATGCTTTCACACTTCAGTGGTCTGTGCTGGCATAACTGGGTAACAGCAACACCCCTCAGTAAAAGTGTCCTCACACAAGTTTTATTCATTGTGATTGGTTATAGATCTACATTACTGGGCGACATGATTAACCGCTTCAATAAAGGGCACTTTTACCCCCTTCCACCTCAGGCCAATTTTCAGCTTTAAGCACTGTCACAATTTGAATGACAATTGCGCGGTCATGCAACAATGTACCCAAAATACATTTTAGCACTTTTTTCACACAAATAGAATAGGTGGTATTTAATCACCCCTGAGTTTTTTGTTCTTTGCTAAAATAAAAATAAATAAAAAATAACTGAAAAATGTAAATAAGTAATTTTTCTCCTTCACTGATATGCGCTTATGAGGCTGCACTGATGGGACTAATGAGACGACACTGAAGGGCACTGATGAGGAGGCAACAATATGCAACACTGATTGGCACTGATAGACGGAACTGATGAACACTGATAGGTGGCACTGATGAGTGGAATTTATGGGCAATGATAGGCGGCACAGATAGACAGCACTGGTGGGCACTGATGGGCAGCACTAATGGGCACTGATGGCTGCCACTGATGGGAGGTACTGATAAGCAGGCACTGATGGGCACTAAAAGGCAGTACTGACTGGAATTACTGATGGTCACAGATTGACATCACTGATGGGCACAAATTGGAATCACTGATGGACACAGTTTGACATCACTGATGGGCACATATTGGTATTACCGATGGGCACTGACTAGCATCACTGCTGGGCATTGTTGAGCAGCACTGATCATCAGGACACTGATGATCAGTGTCCTGATTATCTGTACAGGTTTCCCCCGTGAGGAGATGCTGCTGATTGGTTCTCCTCTCCTCACAGTCTGTCAGTGTGAAGCAAGGAGAACCGATAAACAGCTTTTCTGTGTTTACACGTGATCAGCTGTGATTGGATACAGCTGATCACATAGGTGAAGAGCCGCGTCATTGACTCTTTACCAAGCTTGAGCCGTTTGCCAGGGACATACAGCGCCTGCGATCACCATGCGGCACACCACCGCAGGTGCTCAAGCGCGGTGAGACTGGGGCAACCTCATATGACTAGAGAGGATCCCGCCCACTGTCATTTGTCTATACGGTGGGTGGGAGGTAGTTAATGATGTATTTACACTATAGGACATTTTTCCTTGTTTGGTTTTCATAAAAAAAATTTGTGTGTGAATGAGTAATAAGTAGACATGTGCAGAGTGAAATATTTAATTTCGGAATTTTATTTTCGTCTGAAAAATACATTTATTTAGTTACTCCCGAAATTAGTTTTTATTTATTTAGTTTTTCATTCAAAAATTGCATTCGTCCGAAAATCCACATGAATTACAGTCAAATCTGTCTTTGAAGGTTTATGGTGTCTGTCGAATGTATAAAGAAGATTCTACGGAGCTGCTAAACTCTATATAGCCTATAGGCGGAGCATTTGACTCCGGAAATGTATGATTGCAGCGTCGTACAGTTTCGATGCTCCGTCAAATATTATTATAAACGTGTGTGTTTTTCGTTGCTTTGTCGAATCATGTTGAATGAATGGTCTAAGTCTCACAGTGTCAGGTGTCAGATAGTGAGTGACTAATAATAACGAATATGGCGGCAACCCATTGTGAGAGCGACATGGAGGCATTGGAGGAGGTTCCTGGGCCATCTACAAGTGTTTCTGTATATATATTATATACTCGTTCAAACAGAAACTGGTGGACTGGTGATAGCGATCACTGATCAGACAGGCAACAAGATTCTATAATAATAAACCCCCCCCCCCCCCCCACAACACAGGCAGCCTCTGAGGCTATCACAACAACACTAGCAGCAACACTAGTATCACTATAAGGTTCTCACACTAACACAATAGCAGCAGATTATTAGGAATAAGCTAAGTTGAACTGTAGCTTGCTTCACTATTGTTCTGCTGCTGTGCTTTTGCTTAATAATAACTCAGGTTCTCTGAACAATGTGACAATTCAAATGGACCAGCTAAGATTGACTGTCTTCTAAAATGATTCAGTGTCTGTGTCTCCCTCTGCTAGCAATCGTAAGTGAAAGTAAGTTGGCTGTAGGTGTGTACTTAGTTCTAGCTATTTTACTGCTCCTCCTCTTTGGTTACAATCAGCCAATAACATTCATCAACATAATTATTTGTATTTTACTCCCCCCACCCAATTCTAGAATCTTTTCTCTCTATGTCGAATATTTTCTCTCTGTCGAATCTTTTCTCTATATAATCTTGGACTAATAGAGGTAAGGTTAGGCACATTCGACCACATGTTCAATAGACACAGATTGTTATTGTCAGAGTCACGTCGAATCTCCTATTCTATATTGAACTGTTGTAACAACGAAAACAAAAATTAAGCATTTATTTATGTTGGATCTTTCGTTTTTCGGATTCTGCACTTTCGTTATCGTTTGTCTAAACGAAAACGAAAATACCTGAAATTTGGACGAAAATGCATTTGGACGAAAACAAATGTACATGTCTAGTAATAAGTAGTACTATGTATACACAATCATTTACACGGGGGGGGGGGGGGGGCTGGTTTTCTGAGGGGCTCCTTTATTTTAAAGGGGGCTTCCAGTTTCCAAAAATTCCCTTGCAAACCCCCACATCCACCAGGCCAGAGATGTGGAGATGAAGCCTTTGTCCCTATCAACATGGTGCCTTGCCAGGGGAGCTCTTATCAAGGTCTGTTTTGGATTTTGGGGGGGCCCCACTTCTGTTTGGGGCTGAGGACCCTCCCTAAATTCACACCAGACCCTTATCAAGGAAACATAAGGGTCTGGTATGGATTTTTAGGGGACCCTATGATTTATTTATTTTTTCTGTTTTTTTACGTGCCCCCTCCTGAATAACAACAATTTGAGAAAAGAAAATCCAAAATCCATAACTGACCCCCATTCCTAGATAGTCTACCCTGAGCCAGCCCCATGCCAGCCAGCATCACTGGTTGATTTCTTGACATTTACCAAGTACCATGTTAACAGTAATGTGACCTGATATAGCTGCATGGTATCACCCTAAAAACCTTTAACAGAACCTTATCCAAGCATGTAGCCTGGCAGGCCAGGGGAGAGAGGGGCATTGAGCCTATGCCGTCCCCTCTCCCTGAACCATACCAGGCCACATGCTCTCCACATGGTACCTTGCACCTAAATGTCTAAAAACCAACTAATGATGTTGGGCTGAATCAGGGTGGGGCATGTCTGTGCCAGAAATCTGTCATTAATTTAACACAGCTCTAATCCTCTTCCCATTCAGTTGTTGGCCCGGGAGATTCCCAGCTGAAAGCTAAATGTAAACAAAGGGGCCAGGGAGAGTGGTGATGTTGTTACCCAATAGGGCAATGCCTTCACCCCAATCGATGCCTTCTGAGAGGAAACGCGATGGGTTGTAGCTAGCAAAAGGACGTCAAATAGCGTGGACCCCACTGCAGGTGGCTGTGCAAGATTTTATCCTATATCACTCAAATTCACTGTTCTTGATGTAAGTGCAACTTTTATTTATTAAACCAGCTTTATACACATTAGTGCACTATGAGCATCTTCTGTTATTTTTTATAACAACATGATGTGATTAACGAGCTTAAAAGGGAGAGCCAGCTGGGATTTTTTTTTTAAAAGTCAGCAGCTACAAACACTGTAGCTGCTGACTTTTAATAAGCACACTTACCTGTCCCGGGTGCCCGCGAGGTCAGCCGCCCGAGGCCGACCATCCCTCGGCTCTTAGGTCCTGGTGCCGCCATTCCAACAGGCAGTAGAGCCTTGTGGCTTCACTGGCCATTTCCTACTGCGCATGCACGAGTCACGCAGCACTTTGTGAATGGGGCACGATGTGTTCTGGGACACACGATTCCCAGAACACACCGCACCACATTCACTAGACGTGAAGAGAAGAAGACTGAAGATTACCGCAGAATAGGAAGAGGCAGATCTGCCTAGCAACAGGCAGTTAAAAAAAAAATTTCCTCCAATTTTTTAGGAACATTTTTAGGCAATTTTTTTTTATAAGTGGCCCTCCAGTTTAAGGAGCACCATAAGGCTGAATACATTCCCTGAAGCTGGATGACCGCTTGTCTTCAGAGGTGCTTCAACGCACACTCATATGATCTCTTGATTCGGTAAGCGGCCAATTTTCACACATAGAGCACAGCAGTAAAACACATTCCAGTGTCTTATTTCAGCTGCACTACAAACGAAAAGTTGGAGCATTATCTTTTTACTAAACACATTGATTTGTGGAGCACGGGACTATTTATGAACTTTTTACACCTTTTATTATTTGTAATTTTTTTTGTTAACAGATCGTGGTTACTTATTCAGAAAAATATTTTTTATGTAATTCACTTGATACACCATTCTAGGCAACAAGAGTTTCAGTTATCTAGTGACACTTTGCCATTTGATCATTCATTATTGTTTGATTTTGCTTATTGCACATTGTTTACTGCATCTGTTACCTAATCATTTTTAGGATAATATCCCAGTCAAAAACAGAGCATCTTATTTATTTACAACATATTTGGGATATTACTTGATTAACTAGATGGATATTGATGGATATTGATGGAGAACTGAGAAACTATAGTCATGGCACTACAAACTTCAATTCTGCGTGTGTGACAGCACAGTGATGGGGGAGGGAGCACACGTATCAAGTATGGACACTCCAACCTCAGTATCAGGCTCTGACAGATTAATTTGCCCGTGTCTGCTGCACCCTTTATTATATTATCTATTTGATAAATAAACCAGTAAAGTTTGTTTATCCTAAAATGGACATGCAGATATTGTATAGAGCAGTTATGGCGAACCTTGGCACCCCAGATGTTTTGGAACTACATTTCCCATCACTAGTATAAAGACTTTTGTGCCATTTGTACATACAGTATCTCACAAAAGTGAGTACACCCCCACATTTTTGTAAATATTTTATTATATCTTTTCATGTGACAACACTGAGGAAGTGACACTTTGCTACAATGTAAAGTAGTGAGTGTACAACTTGTATAACAGTGTAAATTTTCTGTCCCCTCAAAATAACTCAACAGCTATTGCTCAGAAAAGACATCTAAACAGGTTACAGTTACAACTGTTTGTATTAACGTTAAATAACTTTTATTACCCTTTATTTTAACTTTAATTACATTTATTTACTCTTGTATTAACTTTATCATAATATTAGAGCTGCCAACTGTCTATTTTCCTTTCCTGATTATGTAAGTCTTAAGTGTTAATTAAATAAAGATTAACTTGGTACGTTGTGAAAAGAACAATGTGATGACATGTTAAAGAACATCAGAAACAAAGAGATGAGTGTATAGAAACATCCACCTTTGACACATGATGCAAATTACAATGTTTCTTTATTTGCCACATGTATTTTATAATATTTGACTTGTGCTTGTATTAACATTGATATTTTACTGCCAAGCTATACTGTATATAACTTTTACGCCACTTTGGCACTGAGGCCCTTGAAAAACACCTCAAAAACTTCAGCGCAATTAATGCGTTTAGCCGCGTTTTAACAGTGCTAGCGTTAAAAGTAGCGCTAGCGTGCATGTGTTTTTAAGGCATTTTTCAATCACTTTGAAGTGTTTGAGTTAGCTGACAACCCCATCTCTGTCACAATGCCACTGGTGTGGGCCCACAGGCTAGCAGGTGACAGGGGATCCCCCAGGGTGTGGAATCGAATGCCTCGTACACACGGTCGGATTTTCCAAAGGGAAATGTTGGATGTGAGCTTGTTGTCGGAAAGTCTGACCGTGTGTATGCTCCATCGAACATTTGCTTTTGGACTTTCCGCCAACAAATGTTTCTTAGCAGTTTCTCAAATTTTCCGCCAACGAAATTTTGTTGTCGGAAAGTCCAATCGTGTGTACACAAGTCCGTCGCACAAAAGTTTACGCATGTTTGGAAACAAGCAGAAGGAGCTACACTGGCTATTGAACTTCCTTTTTCTTGGCTTGTTGTATGTCTTGTACGTCACCGCTTTCTCACGTTCTGAATTGTTGGCCAACATTTGTGTGACCATGTGTAAGCAAGACAAGTTTGAGCCAACAACCTTCGAACAAAAATCCACGGTTTTGTTGTTGGAAAGTCTGATCGCGTGTACAGAGAGCATAAGAGCCAGCCGCTATTCTGCCAGGGACCCCCTCACGGGAGTTTGGACTTTGCTGCATGCTGACCCTAGGTCACGACCCCAAGGTTCACCCTGCTTGCGAGGAGAGTACCCAAAGACACAGTGCAGGCATGGATAGATGGATGGAGCAAAAGGAGAGCTGGATAATGAGCCAAGGTCAGGGGGGCAGCAGACAAACGTAATCAGAACTAGCTGAGTTGGTACACAAGAGATCAGTTCATGTGAAGTCAAGTTAGGAATGGTTACACAAAAGGGGCTCAGGAACAAACTCAGGAACAATCAGAAACTGGTCTGGGTGGAATTTAAATAGGGAAACACATGGGAGGCTGGACAGGAAGTAGCAGGAAGGAAGTTATATTAACCATCAGGTGAAGCCGGCGACACCCATAGCTGCAAGTCAGTGCAGCAAGAGCAGAGTACAAGCTCGTGGAACCACAGGTGCCAGCAGACCTACAGCAGCAAAAGGTAAAAAATGTATGCAATCAGTAAGACACCGATCAGCTCCGCAGCTGATTTGTGATAACCCCCTACATCACATCCTGTGCTCTTGCTGGTATTCCATGGGTGAAGAGAGAGAACAGAGGGAAGATGGAGTTTTCAGAGCTGCTGAGAATAAATTATTGAGAATAAATCCTTAAACAGAGGCAGCAATGTCGCTTTTGGGTTCATCCCATCCTACAAACCCACTGCTCAAGGGGACAACTTGTCTTGCTTTATTAAGACTTGAGAGAGCATCCTATAAAGTTCAGAAATTACACACGTATGAGCATCGCAACATACATGAAAATGCTAGTCCCACTAGTCCCAATCATAAACCTATTCCAGTGCCACTATTCCCAATCCTACAAATCTAATCCTAGTCGTTCTAGTCCCAATTGCCTAACCCTAACTATAATCCCAGTATTACTAGTCCCAATCCACTAACCCTAACACCAGTCAAACAATCACAATCCCCTAACCCTAATCCCAGTATTACAAATCCCAATTACCTAACCATAACCCTAATCCCAGTTTTACTAGTCCCAATAACCTAATCCCAGTTTTAATAGTCCCAATCCAATAACCCTAATCCCAGTCAAGATAGTCCCAATCCCATAACCCATTATCAGTCTTACTAGTCAAAATCCCCTAACCCTAATCCCAGTTTTACTAGTCCCAAACCACTAACACTAACCCTAATTCCAGTCAAACTAGTCCCAATCGCCTAACCCTAATCCCTAATACCAGTTTTACCAGTGCCAATCCACTAACCCTAATCCTAATCCCAGTCAAACTAGTCACAATCTAGTCCCAATAGCCTTTTTTTTTATTACCACTCAGTAAGATTTTTGTTGTTCATGGATTCAAATCAGCTTAACTCTCAGAATCCCTTTTTTTTTCTTGTTAACATCATTGTGGCAAAGTGTCTTTTTTTTCCAATAGCCTAACCCTAACCCTAATCCCAGTTTTACTAGTCCCAGTTCACTAACCCTAACCCTAATCCTAGTCAAACTAGTCACAATCTAGTCCCAATAGCCTAACCCTAACCCTAATTTTAGTCCCACTAGTTCCAATCCCCCAATCCCAACCCAAATTCCATGTAAGCTTATGGTTAGCCTAGTGATAGTGTTGGTTTAGGTTTAGCATAGTGTTGAGTTATGGTTAGCACATGGATATGGTTTGAGCTAGTATATAGTTAGGGTTATGATAGGCTTTGAGTTGTGTTAGGATTAGTATAGGTTTAGGGGTAGGGTTAGCATTAGACATGTGCAGACTGAAATATTTTGTTTCGGAATTTCGTTTTCGTCTGAAAAATGCATTTATTTAGTTACTCCCGAAATTAGTTTTTATTTATTTTGCATTTCGTTAAAAAATTACATTCATCTGAAAATCCAAATGAATTACGTTCAATCTGTCATTGAAGGCTTATGGTGTCTGTTGAAATGTTTAAAGAAGATTCGACGGAGCAGCGAAACTCACTTATGATGCTGCAATCATACATTCCCGGCCGTTATATTTCGAGTACAAGCTATAGTAGGATTCTAATGGTGTAGGTCTTCTATGTTTTTTTTAAGGCTATTTGCATTGCATACAGGTCATGTTAGCATTAGCATTAAGAAAAAAACATTAAGAAAAAAAATGCGTGGGGGTCCCCCGAAATTCCATACTTTTCCATATTTTAAGGGGAACCCCATGCCAAAAATAATGGCGTGGGGGTCCCCCTCAAAATCCATACCAGGCCCTTATCTGAGCACGCAACCTGGCAGGCCACAGGAAAAGAGAGGGGGACGAGAGAGCGCCCCCCTCCTGAACTGCACCAGGCCACATGCCCTCAACATTGGGAGGGTGCTTTGAGGTAGCCCCTCAAAGCACCGTTGATGAGGACAAGGGCCTCATCCCCACAACCCTGGCCGGTGGTTGTGGGGGTCTGCAGGCGGGGGGTTTATAGGAATCTGGAAGCCCCCTTTAACAAGGGGACCCCCAGATCCCAGCCTCCCTCTGTATGAAATGGTAAGGGGGTACAAAAGTACCCCTACCATTTCACCAAAAAAGTGACAAAGTGTTAAAAATTACAGGAGACAGTCTTTGACAATTCCTTTATTAAAGTCTTCTTTCATCTTCTTTCTTCTGGTCTTCTTCCTTCTTCCTTTCTTTATCTTTCGGTTTCTTCCTCCATCTTCTTCTTCCATGTGGCATGGTGCGGTGACAGTTTTAAAAAAAATATCTAAACAAGTTTGGTATATCTTGCAGTAAAAATAAAAATACATATTTAGACAATTTTATATAATTAAACATATTCTTAGACATAATTACAGTCTCGTCTCCATGACGGACTTCAGGAACTGGAGCTCCTCATAATGGCAGTATACACGGCTACGCCTCCTTTTAGAACCACTTCTGATTTTTAATTGTTTTTTGTGTTCCGGTCTGAAATTGTCCCACATGGTCTTCCACCTTATTTTAATTTGTCTTACTGCAAGAAATTAAATCAATTGTTCTTTTTTAATTACAGATATCTTGCCACAGGAAATACCTACACATCACTACAATATGAGTTTTAGAACTGTAATATCAACAATTAGTGAAATTGTGAGGCAAACATGTGATGCTATCTGGAATTTAAAAAAAAAACATTCCTGCCCATTCCAAATAAAAAGAAATGGAATGATATTACCCAGTGGTTCTGGATCAAAACCTACTTTCCAAACTACCTGGGAGCAATTGATGGCAAACATATTAGGCTAATAAAACCCTGTCATAGTGTTATTATAACTACAAGAAGTATTTTTCTGTGGTACTAACGGCTGTGGTTGATGCAGACTATAAATTCCTATTTATTGACGTAGGAGCATTTGGGAGTTCTGCAGACTGTTTTCTAGACATTCGTTTTTGTCCGAATGCATTTTTTCCATATTTCCAGTATTTTCATTATTGTTTTAACAAACAATAACGAACGCACAGAATCTGGAAACCGAAAGACCCGACATAAACAAATGCTTTATTTTCGTTTTGGTTGCGACAACAGTTCGATATAGGTAGGGGATTCAACATGATGCTGACAATAGCGATCTCTGTCCATCAAACCTGTGGTCGAATGTGCCTTACCTCCAAGTCCAAGATTATTCTACATAGAGAGAAAAGATTCAACATAGAGAGAAAATATTCAACATTATAGAGACAATAGCAAAAAAGGGTTGAATGTGCCTAACCTAACTCTATTAGTCAAAGATTATTCGACATAGAGAGAAAAGATTCAACATGAATATTCGACTTTCGAGAGTAACTAAATACATTTATTTTTTGTACGAAAATTTAATTCCGTAAAATATTTCAGTGTGCACAAGTCTACAGTGTTTTCAATAATTTTAAATTCAGACAACATCTTGCAGCTAATCAACTAGACTTGCTGGAAAACTGACCATTACCTGGGACAGAAAGTCCAGATATGTCCTTTTTTTTCGTGGCTGAAGAGGCATTCGCTATCAATGAGCATTTAATAAAGCCCTACTCACAGTGGAATCTTGGCACCCGAAAAAGAGTCTTCAATTATCATATCTGTCGGGCACATTGGCTAGTTGAATGTGCTTTTGGAATTCTTGTCAACAAATGGCAACAAGTTTGATTGGGATTAGGGTTAGGATTGGGGGACTGGGACTAGTTTGACTGGGATTATGGTTAAGATTGGGGGATTGGGACTAGTTTTACTGGGATTAGGGTTAGGGGATTGGGAATAATTTGACTGGGATTACGGATAGGATTGGGGATTGGGACTAGTTTGACTGGGATTATGTTTAGAATTGGGGGATCAGGACTAGTTTTTACTAGGATTAGGGGATTGGGACTAGTTTGACTGGGATTAAGGTTGAGATTGCGGGATTGGGACTAGTTTGAATGGGATGAAGGTTGGGATTGGGGGATTGCGACTTGTTTGACTAGGATTAGGGTTATGGTTAGGGGATTGGGGCTAGTTTGACTGGTATTATAGTTAGGATTGGGGATTTGGGCTATTTGACTGGGATTATGGTTAGGATTGGGGGATTAGGACAAGTTTGACTGGGATTAGGGTTAGGATTGGTGGGTTGGGACTAGTTTGACTGGGATTAGGGTTATGGTTAGGAGCTTGGAACTAGTTTGAATGGGATTATGGTTAGGATTGGAGGAGTGTGACTAGTTTGACTGGGAATATGGTTATGATTAGGGATTTGGGATTAGTTTTACTGGGATTAGGGTTAGGATTGGGGTATTGGGACTAGGTTGACTAGGGTTAGGGGATTGGGACTAGTTTGACTGGGATTGCAGCTAGGATTGGGGGATTTGGACTAGATCTACTGAGATTATGTTTACAATTGGAGGATCGGGTCTAGTTTGACTAGGATTAGGGTTATGGTTAGGGGATAGGGACTAGTTTTATTGGGATTATGGTTAAGGGGTTGTGACTAGTAACACTGAGATTAGGGTTAGGGGATTGGGACCAGTTTGAATGGGATTATGGTTTGGAATGGGACTAGTTTCACTGGTATTATGGTTAGGATTTTGGATTGGAACTAGTTTGACTGGGATTAGGGTTAGGATTGGGACTAGTTTGACTGGGATTATGGTTATTGGGAGATTGGGACTAGTTTGACTGGGATTAGGGTTAGGATTTGGGGATTGGGACTATTTTGACTGGGATTATGGTTAGTATTAGGGATTAGGACTAGTTTGACTGGAATTAGGGTTAGGATTGGGGGATTGGAACTAGTTTGACTGGAATTAGGGTTAGGATTGGGAGTAGTTTGATCGGGATTGCGGTTAGGATTGGAGAATTTGGACAAGTTTAACTGGGATTATGGTTAGAATTGGGGGAGTGGGACTAGTTGGTCTGAGATTAGGGTCATGATTAGGGGATTGGTACTAGTTTGACTGGGATTATGGTTCGGATTGGGGGATTGGGACTAGTTTGACTGGGATTATGGTTAGTATTGAGGGATTGGGACTCGTTTGACTGGAATTATGGTTAGGAATGGAGGATTGGGAGTAGTTTGACTGGGATTGTGGTTAGAATTGGGACTAGTTTAACTGGGATTATGGTTATAATTGGGGATTGGGACGAGTTTGTCTGAGATTAGGGTCATGATTAGGGGATTGGTACTAGTTTGACTGGGATTATGGTTCAGATTGGGGGATTGGGACTAGTTTGACTGGGATTAGGGTTATGGTTAGGAGATTGGAACTAGATTGACTGGGATTATAGTTAGGATTGGAGTATTGGGACTAGTTTGACTGGGATTAGGGTTATGGTTAGGAGATTGGAACTAGAGTTCCAATCTGGTTAGGAGATTGGAACTAGATTGACTGGGATTATAGTTAGGATTGGAGTATTGGGACTAGTTTGACTGGGATTAGGGTTATGGTTAGGAGATTGGAACTAGATTGAATGGGATTATAGTTAGGATTGGAGTATTGGGACTAGTTTGACTGGGATTAGAGTTAGGATTGGAGGATTGGGACTAGGTTGACTGGGATTAGGGTTAGGTTTACTGTATTGGGACTAGTTTGACTGGGAATCACGGTTAAGATTTGGGGGATTGGGACTAGTTCTACTGGGATTATGTTTACAATTGGGGGATCGGGTCTAGTTTGACTAGGATTAGGGTTATGGTTAGGGGATTTGGGCTAGTTTTACTGGGATTATGGTTTGGATTGGGGATTGGGACTAGTTTGACTGGGATTATGGTTAGGGGATTGGGACTAGTTTGCCTGGGATTAGGGTTAGTATTGGGGGATTGGGACTAGTTTGACTGGGATTATGGTTAAGGGTTTGGGACCAGTAACACTGGGATTAGGGTTAGGGGATTGGGACTAGTCTGACTGGGATTATGGTTAGGATTTTGGATTAGAACTCGTTTGACTAGGATTAGGGTTAGGATTGGGACTAGTTTGACTGGGATTATGGTTATTATGGGGATTGGGGCTAGTTTGACTGGGATTAGTGTTAGGATTTGGGGATTGGGACTAGTTTGACTGGGATTATGGTTAGGATTGGGGGATTGGGACTAGTTTTTCTGGGATTATGTTTACCCACTTCAATACCGGGCACTTAAACACCTTCCTGCCCAGACCAATTTTGAGCTTTCAGCACTGTTGCACTTTGAATGACAATTGCGCGGTCATGCTACACTGTACCCGAATAAAAATTTTATCATTTGTTTCCCACACATAGAGCTTTCTTTTGGTGGTATTTGATCACCTCTACGGTTTTTATTTTTTTGCGCTACAAATAAAAAAATACCGAAAATTTTGAAAAAAAAATATGCTTTTTTGTTTCAGTTTCAAAACTTTGTAAATAAGTACGTTTTCTCCTTCACTGATGGGGCTACACTGATGGGCACTGATAAGGCGGCACTGATGGGCACCAATGATGTGGCACCAATGAAGTGGCACTGATGAGGTGGCATTGATGGACACTGATATGTGGCACTGATAGGTGGCACTGATAGGCGGTACTGATGGGTGGCACTGATGGGAGACACGAATGGGCACTGATAGGTGGCACTGATGGGCGGCACAGATGGGCATGGATGGGCGGCACAGATGGGCTTGGATGGGGCGGCACAGATGGGCATGATAGGCGACACAGATGGGCATGATAGGCGGCACAGATGGGCATGGGTGGGCATTGATAGGTGGAACGGATGGGCACTGATGGGCGGCATAGGTGGGCACTATTGGCAGCACAGGTGGGCACTGATAGGCAGCACAGGTGGGCACTCATAGGCGGCATTGCATTGTTATACTGTACTAATGGATGCCAATCAGTGCCAAACAATAATGCATGCAATCAGTGATGCCCATTGTGGGCACTGATTGGCATCAATTATGGGCACTTATTGGCATCCATTGTGGCACTGACTGGCATCCCTGGTGGTCTAGGGAGGATTACCTTTTGCTGGGCATCCCTGGTGGTCTGGTGGCGTCCCTGGTGGTCCAGTGTGGGCATCCTCGGGGGGCTGCGCTGATAATCAATCAGCACAGACCCCCCTGTCAGAGGAGCAGCCGATTGGCTCTCCTCTACTCACGTCTGACAGAAGCGAGTGAGGAAAAGCCGATCACTAGCTCTTCCTATTTACACTGAGATCAGCCATGATTGGACACGGCTGATCACGTGGTAAAGAGTCTCCGACGGAGACTCTTTACCGAGATCGGAGTTGCCGGGTGTCAGACTGACACCCCGCAACAACGATCGCCGCGATGCGCGCCCCCGGTGGAACGCAGCGGCTCATAATCCTGATCACGTCATATGACGTCCGATCAGGATTATGCAACCACTTTGCCACCGTCAATTGCCTATAGGGCGGGCGGCAAGTGGTTACAATTGGGGGATCAGGTCTTGTTTGACTAGGATTAGGGTTATGTTTAGGGGATTGGGACTAGTTTTACTGGGATTATCATTAGGATTGGGACTAGTTTGACTAGGGTTAAGGTTAAGAGATTGGGACTAGTTTGACTGGGAATAGGGTTAGTATTGGGGATTGGGACTAGTTTGATTGGGATTATGGTTAGGGGATTGTGACTATAATACTGGGATTAGGGTTAGGGGATTGGGACCAGTTTGAATGGGATTATGGTTTTGAAAGGGGGATTGGGAGTAGTTTGACTGGGATTATGGTTAGGATTTTGGATTGGGACTAGTTTGACTGGGATTAGGGTTAGAATTAGGACTAGTTTGACTGGGATTATGGTTAGGATTGGGATTTGTTTTACTGGGATTATAGTTAGGATTGTGGATTGGGACTAATTTGACTGCGATTATGGTTAGGATTGGTGGGTTCGGACTAGTTTGACTGGGATTATGGTTAGGATTGGGACTAGTTTGATTGAGATTATAGTTAAGATTGGGGGATTGGGACTAATTTGACTGCAATTATGGTTAGGATTGGTGGGTTCGGACTAGTTTGACTGGGATTATGGTTAGGATTGGGACTAGTTTCACTGGGATTATGGTTAGGATTGGATATTGGACTAGTTTGACTGGGATTAGAGTTACAGTTAGGGGATTGGGACTAGTTTGACTGTGATTAGGGTTAGGGGATTGGGACTAGTGGGACTTGGATTAGGGTTAGAATTTGGGGATTGAGACAAATTTGACTGGAATTAGGGTTAGGATTGGGGGATTGGGACTAGTTTGACTGGAATTATGGTTAGGATTGGGGGTTTGGAACTAGTTTGACTGAGATTAGGGTTATGGTTAGGAGATTGGAACTAGTTTGAATGGGATTATGTTTACGATTGGAGGATTGGGACTAGTTTGACTGGGATTAGGGTAAGGATTAGGGGATTCAGATGAGTTTGACTGGGATTAGGGTTAGGATTGGGGATTTGGACTAGGTTGACTGGGATTAGGGTTAGGATTGGGCATTGGGACTAGTTTGACTGGGATTATGGTTAGGATTGGGGGATTGGGACTAGTTCTACTGGGATTATGTTTACAATTGGGGGACCGGGTATAGTTTGACTAGGATTAGGGTTATGGTGTGGGGGTTGGGACTAGTTTTACTGGGATTATGGTTAGGATTGGGGATTGGGGCTATTTTGACTGGGATTAAGGTTAAGGGATTGAGACTAGTTTGACTGGGATTAGGGTTAGTATTGGGGATTGGGACTAGGTTGACTGGGATTATGGTTAGGGGATTGGGACTAGTAATACTGGGATTAGGGTTAGGGGATTGGGACCAGTTTGAATGGGATTATGGTTTCGAAAGGGGGATTGGGAGTAGTTTGACTGGGATTATGGTTATTATTTTTGATTGGGACTAGTTTGACTGGGATTATGGTTAGGATTGGGGATTGGGACTTGTTTGACTGGGATTATAGTTAGGATTGTGGATTGGGACTAGTTTGATTGGGATTAGGGTTAGGGGATTGGGACTAGTTTGACTGGGATTAGTTCTAGGTTTGGGGGATTGGCACTAGTGGGACTGGGATTAGAATTTGGGTATTGGGACTTTTAGGACTGGGATTAGGGGACTGGTACTGACTTTTGGCAGATTTTAGTTTTCTCATGAGTTCACTCCATTCTGGAATATGCTGATCAGCAATAGTGGACCATGCTTCGGTCTTCCTGTTGTGGTTTGCATAAAAGGTATTCCCGAGATACCAAAGTTCTGGGTGTTCCCTCATGGAATGTATGAACTCCTCTGGTTCTATTGTAGCTCCTCTGGCTCTTGATGGCCTGGCCACATTTTCGGCTATGGCCTGCATATCTGAGTTTTCTGGTACAACATCAATTACCACTCTCTCTTCTCTCTCTCCTCTCCACCTCCCAACAGGATTTCCTGATATCCCAGCGTCCTACACTGCACTGCGGTCATGTAACCTTTCCACAGCTTCAGGGTGGTTTTCAGGCACTTTTAAAGCGCTTTCCATTCATTTCAATTGAGATGGGCATTTTTGAACTGCTTTCTATAGTGCCCCAAACATGCGCCAAAAATGCTGCTTGCAAAACTTTTCTCAATGCCCCGCCAACACGACGCCCCAGTATGAAAGCATCCATTGAAATGCATGTGCAGCGCTTTTCAAACAACATTTTTAGCGCTAAAATTCCTGTAAACCACCTCACTGTAAAGTGGCCTTAAGGTAATTTAAAACTTTACAGTATGCTAACTCATGTATTGCTGTGTTGAGGTTGAAATAATTTTGATTGGTACCTCAATACACTAAGGTAATGCACATGCTTTTTAGTGTTCCGCAATGCATGGCAATGCATCATAGTGCATTTTGGTGTGTTGACAGCTCATTTTATTTTTAACAGACTGCCTTAAAGCAACACACTTTAAAGCAAATTAATGCCTTCTAGCAAGGCTCGTAGTTTAGGGAAGTTGGCTCTTTTGAAATTCAGTGTCTTTGTATTCCCCTTATGTGTCCTATCTGTGTGATTTATACTGAAGCCAATTGACCTGTGATCGCTGTTCCCTAAATTGCCCCGTATTTCCCCATCTGTGATCAGGTCTGTATTGTTGGTAATCAGTAGATCCAGTAACGCTTTGTTTCTAGTTGGTGCGTCTACCATCTGACCCATAAAATGGTCCTGCAAGACATTTAGGAACTGGCGAGCCTTAGATGAATGGTTCCCTCCGCCTAGTCTATGTCTGGATAGTTAAAATCCCCCATTATGATTATTATTATACATAATTTTTATAGTGTCAACAGTTTACGCAGCAGTGCTGGTCCCTGACTGGTTTCACCAATTTCACTCAATGGAGAGTACTTATTGGGATGCTCCAGCCCTGGATCAGCCTCCCTGGTACTTCCCCCTCTACCCTTCCTGACTGTCACCCATCTACTTTTTGCTAATGCTTTCACCTTTTTGTCTCCACCCGCCTCTCTGCTGGCCCCAGCCTGCACCCTCCGTGTATGTTCCTGGCTCTCCTTTAGTATGGAGGGACTTCTCAGTGCTGATAGTTGCTTCCTCAGATTCAGAACCTGGGCTTCCAGGGAAACAATACGCTTACATTTTGCACAGCAGTATTGACCCTCAATCGGATGATCAAGGAACGCATGCCTGCCACAAGATGTACAACGAGTCGCCTCTTCACACCTGCCGGGCATCGTACCTATAAATTTAATGAGGATTGGGGATTATACCCTGTCCAAATTACCTAACAACTAGATTCCTAACACTAATACTCAACAAGACAATACACAGGTACTCGCAGACCTACGTGCACTCGCAGGCCTATATGCACTCGCAGAACTACATGCAGAACTACGTGCAGAACTATGTGCACTCGCAGACCTATGTTCAGACCTACGTGCACTCGTAGAACTACGTGCAGAACTATGTGCACTCGCAGACCACTCGCAGAACTACGTGTACTCGCCGAACTACATGCATTTGCAGACCTACATGCACTTGCATAACTACATGCACTCGCAGCACCCATAAAACATAAACTCACATAGTCTAAGAGGCCTGTCCTTACCATCAGTGCCAGACAGGCTTTAAATTGACCCCAGCATTTAACTTGAGGGCATAGCCCATAAAGTAACATCAATTGCTGGCAAGTTCAAGACCACCAATAAAACTGTGACAAAACATCATAATGGGCAGGAGGGTGGCCAACTCTTGTGACAGCTGAATCTCATTTTATATGTTTTAGTTACTATTATAAAGTGAAATATTGCACTTGAAGTAAAATTTTCCTATACCCCATACTCGCTTATCCATGTCTTTATGGACCTTGCATTGTACACTGGTGAACAGTCATGTGGAACAGGAAGGGGCCATCCCCAAACTGTTCCCACAAAGTTGGGAGCATGAAATTGTCCAAAATGTCTTAGTATGTTGACGCCTTAAAGCCTTGTACACACGGTGCGATTGTTGGCAGGGGATTGTCTCTTGACAGACGGTTGTCCTAAAATCTTACTGTTAGTACGCTCCTTTTGACAATTGTTTTGGCCAACAAATGTTGGATGACTGGCTAGTAAATTTTTGGCAGACAACAGCTCCATGTCTGATTTTCAGATAGTCAGTATATAAATTTGTCACACAAGTGTAAAGTACAAATATGCATGCTCGTAATCAATGCTCACCAAACACAAAATTAGCAGAAGGGGCCCAAGTGGTGCCTTGAGTGACTTGAGTGGCGCTCAAGAGCTGAAATTCCTCGGAGAAAGTCACTACGTTCGTGTTTGTGGCACGACAATTGTGTAATGTTAGTATGCAAGACAAGATCCTGGCACACACCCTTTTTACAAAAATCAGACGGTTGGCCAACAATCGTACCATGGTGTACGAGGCTTATGAGTTCTCTTCACTTGAACAAAGGGGCCAAGCCCAACCCCCGATAAACAACCCCACACCATAATCCCCCTCCACCAAATGATTTGGACCAGTGCACAAAGGAAGGTCAATAAAGACATGGATGAGCAAGTTTGGGTGGAAGAACCTGACTGGCCTGCCCAGAGTCCTGTCCTCAACCCAATAGAACATCTTTGGGATGAATTAGAGTGGAGACTGTGAGCCAGGCCTTCTCGTTCAACATCAGTGCCTGACCTCACAAATGTGCTTCCCGGAAGAATGGTCAAACAATCCCATAGACACACTCCTAAACCTTGTGGACAGCCTTCCCAGAAGAGTTGAAACTCTTATAGCTGCAAATTGTGGGCCAACTCAATATTGAACCCTATGGACTATGCCCTTGTACACACGGTCGGAGAATCCTTCGGAATGTGTCCTATCGGACCGTTTTGTCGGATAATCCGACTGTGTGTGGTATGCATCGGACTGTTTCCATCGTAATATCCGTCGGATCAAATTTTCCAACTTGCTGGAAATATTTTCCGACAAACTGGTCCGATCGGACATACTCTGATCATGTGTAGAGAATTCTGGTCAGACAAAGTGCCACGCATGCTCAGATCAAATTCCTACATCAAAGCTATTGGCTACTAGCCTGAACGTAGTCCCAAACGAAATTACGTCATCACGTTCTGAAAGATCGGATTTTCCGACAACTTTGTCCGACCGTGTGTATGCAACAGTTTCGGACAAAATCCGACGGATTTGGTTGTTGAACTGTCCGACCCTGTGTACAAGGGCTAAGACTGCGATGCCATTAAAGCTCATGTGTGTCCCAATACTTTTGACATTCGAATTTGTATATGTATGTATATGTATATATAACTGCAAGACATGGCTTTCCACCTCAACTGACAAGCCGTGCAAGGAGAGCATTATTCAGACATGCAACCAACAGGCCCATGGTAACTCCTCCAGAGTTACCATGGGCCTGTTGGTTGCATGTCTGAATAATGCTCTCCTTGCACGGCTGATGTTATTTGTTCACTAAGGTTCTCTAACAAACATCTGAGGGCTTCACAGAACAGCTGTATTTATACTGAGATTAAGGGCCGGTTCACACAGCGATGCGCGGCGAGGCGTCTCCGACTTGCCTCGCCGCGACCTGCACGGACCTCAGCGGCGACTTGCAGAGGACTTCTGCATAGAAGTCAATGCAAGTCGCCCCCGAAGTCGCCCCGAAGTAGTACAGGAACCTTTTTTCTGAGTCGGAGCGACTCGAGTCGCTCCTCTCAGAACGGTTCCATAGCACTGAATGGGGGCGACTTGCGGGAGCGAGGCGAGGCGAGCCGTGTCGCCGCGCCTCGCGTCGCAGTGTGAACCGGCCCTAAATTATACACAGGATCACTATATTTACTAATTAGATAACTTCTGAAGGCAATTGGTTTCACAAAATTTTAGTTAGGGGTATAAGAGTAAAGGTGGGTCCACTCACAGCTCCGGAGCTGTGAACCCGGAAGAATCGCTGAGGCAACATGTCAGCTCCCTCATCGATGACCGGCAGTGATGCGGGAGCTTCCTTCTAAAGCCTCATACACACGGTCAGACTTTGTACAAACTTTTCCGTGGACTTTTGTACAAAGGGCGTGGTCCACAAGTTTGTATTGCATACACACGGTCGGACTTTTTGATAACAAACACGAACGTAATGACGTCACAACGTACTGACGCCGCTTCAAAAGAGGACGTTCAATGACTCCAGCGCCACCTTTGGTGAACTTCTGTATTGTAGTCTGATCTTTTGCATTGGTTCTGAGCATGCGTGTTTGTACCTTGTACAAAAGTCCGATGCTTTTGCGTACACACGGTCGGACTTTGCTCCATCGGACTTTTGTTGCCAGAAAGTTTGTCCGTTCGCACAGCCAACAAAAGTCCGATGAAAACAGAAAAAGTTTGTCCGATGGAGCGTACACACAATCGGATGTTGCTCCAAAACAGCTAATTTGCATGTTTGTTGTCAAAAAGTCCGACCGTGTGTACGGGCCTTTAGGAAAGTATTTCATAATGAGCTAGTATGCGGTGCACACTAGCTCATTATGCCTTTGCCTTACAGTTTTTTTTTTTTTGTTTTTTTTTTACTAGGGCATACAACGGCTTTAATTTTTATTTTCTTCCATCCCATAGAAAAAGAAAAGTCCCCATGTGATGATTTTTTTGGTGACAGGTTCTCCTTAATAAGACATCCAGGGTCTTTTTCTCCCCTGTGCTCCACTGAATGTAATACAACACAGATTGCATTGAAATCTGCATTCTTTCCTGGCTATGCTAGCCAGGGACACAGAAGGGCAGACTCAGTGATGTCAAACATGTTGCTTTCCAGGTCAGCAACAAGTAGGGGAGGAGAACGGACGTGTGTCTGCTGTGCTACCTCCCTTCTACCCGGCGGCACCCGCTATGTTGGTACCGGGCCCACAGATGGGCAAGCAAAGCCCAAGATACATGGCAGGAGCATGTAGGGGAGGGCGTTACTGAGGGTGTGTGGAAGCAACTGGGTGGCAACACAGCCACACGATGCTTCCATCTGACAGGGGGGTTTTCAGATTTTCACAATGTGTGCACAAAATGTGAGGTCTGTACAACGTACAAACTTGGCAGCAAAAGGGTTAAAGGGTAGGGAACAAAGACACCTTAACCCAAATATGCAGATTAAACCAAACAAAAATGCAGTACAGGTGTGCTTGTCCAAATCCAAAGGTTAACATGTTTCACACAAAGCATAGCTTCTTCAGGACCATGGGGTATGGGGTATCACCACATAGTAAAAAAACAAGTATTAGTTTTTGTTTTTTTTATAATTTATCATAATATTCACATTGCATTTCATATCAATAGCACATAAATAGATTGTGTGCTTACACAATATGGCTGGGACATCATGTGCTGGGCAAAAGACTGTTTTTGGGCAGACATAGGCCCTAGGTGTACCACAGAAAATTACCTCCCCAATGGGATCAAGATATTTGTGGGAAAGCCCAAAGGGTGCCTTGAAATGAACAAGTAACCACAAAATATTGAGTAACAGTATAAAGGAGATGGCTTCACTATCATTAATAGGGATGGGCCCAAACACCCCTCTGTTCGGTTCGCAACAGAACTCCCTAACCACTTGCCAGCTTGACAATAGGCTCATTTTACTAATTTCTAAGACCAGCCTAAAGGACTCTGTTTTTATCCATGTGGCTGTAATTTTTAAATATCACTGGTCTCAACATAAAAAAGCAGCTGATACATGATTCATTTTTTTGCTCAACCTGCTGGACTTGATTCCTCCATCCACACACATGATGTAGATGGGGGAATCACTCCCTCAGAGCTTATATATTCAGAATACAGTGATGCTATAGCTGATGGCGCTGATCATACAAAGGAAAATTGTTATCAAATATTTACCGTAATTTTCCTTTCCTGGCCCATCTTCACGTCAGCACACAACGGGTTAACACCTCCTCTGGAGACACACATGACCACCTGTACCTAGCTGAATAAAAGACACCCCTCCCCCAACTAAGGTGTTCGATAACTTAGCCTGCAACGGGTCAATAGCGAGGGAGTCCTGTGCTGATGTGAGGATGGGCCAGGAAAGGAAAATTACGGTAAGTGGAGAGAACAAATGCAAAGAGATACTGATAATCAAAGAAAATCTGCTAAAGCCAGAAAGAATTGATCTCTCTTGTCCCAAACTTGCTGGTCACATATTTAGTGTGTAAGGTTGAATGAAGGCTGCACCAGACCTTCAAGCTGGCCCTTATCTATATCTTCCAAGTAATCCTGGCATAACTGCTCCAAAGGCTGCCACCCCTCTAGTCAAATAGGCTTGCAATTGTTTCAGAGCAGAAAAGCGTACTTCCTGCATGCCAATCTAATCATCTTGGTAACCCAAGAGTGGATTACTCTTGAGGGCCTGATGGCTACTAAATGAAAAGATTGTACACTTTCCTCTTTTGACCAAGTACACGGTTAGTAACTCGACCATGTGTAGGAAAACTGAAGTCTTCCTGCTGTGCACTCAGTGACTCTCATGTGAAAACTTGGAGGGACTACTTCACAGTTTTTTTGGAAACTGGATACCACTTTAAAATTGAACTTTGGAGATAGACGTGATATCCCTATCTCTGGTAAAAAAGAACAGAAAAAAAAATACACCAAAGGGCCCTTGGAGGAAAGTGTTACAATCTTCAATATCTGTCACATACCTGAAGGGAGACTGAAATGACAAGGTCGGCCTCTCTTGTATCTCCAATCCTGGTCTTCCTGGGTGTGGAACAGAGCAAACTGAGGAATAGGAGGAACATGAGTGCCTGAAGCTGTAGACACAGAAACTTATAGCAGAGGATGCGACTTCGGGAAAGCAGGAGAACCGTCAGGCCCCGGAAGGCAGCTGTACCCACAGGATCCGCTGGGGTAGAAGATACACTACGCTTGAACAGTGACACTGGAGCGTCAGACGATGTAGAGTTCCTGGTAGGCTTACAGCAAAATGTCGCAAAACCGAAGAAGCAGACACCTGGGTGGTGGTAAGGAGCCGAGCAGGAAGCTGGAGCAGGTCACTAGGATAGCCGGTTTCAATAACAGATGGGCAGCAAAGTACAAGGCAGCAGGCAGAAGCAGGGTCTCAAGAATAGCCGGGTTTATTAACAGGCAAGCAGCAGGGTACAAGGCAGCAGACAGGAGCAGGGTGAAATGGGAAGCCAGGATCAGGAACCAGTAATCAACACAAAGGCAGAGTCCAGAGGCAGGGTCAAGGCAAGCCAGGTTTAGCAACGGATGTTTGACAGAATAAGCAGGATACTGGGTAGCAAGGAACACCTGAAGACCAGTCAACAATGGTCTGGGGTCAGGGCACTTCCTTTAGCAAGCCGCTTGGCACTAGGGGCACGTTCCTGTGCGTGCACAGTGGATTTAATGCACCTAGGCATCTGCAGACGCCCGTACATGCGTGCATGCACGAGTGCACACCAGAAGCTAAAGGTTTTCTTACTACATCCTTCTGTCTAAAGTAGTTTCTATCAGGAGAACTAGTTTTACCGTGAGGTACTTCAATGGAAACAAAACCTATTGAAGCAACGGGTGGTCTCAGATCCAAGCCCAAGTCCCACAGAGGGAACAAGGATTTCCCTCAAGGTCATATATAGATTGTCATCTGGAAGAAGCTTTTGCACCCATCTGCAGCCTGTGAAAAGATAAACTAGAGATCTATACCTTAAATGGAGTTGTATGCCAGACCAACCTTTAGCGCTGACTGTAAAATGTCAAGGATATTGGCTAGAGCAGGGACCGCAGGAGAGAAAGCTTTTGCTGAGCAAACAAAACAAACTTCTTTTGTATCCTCTCTTATGTAGTGTTCATGGATGATCTCCTGGTCACCAATGTCTAAACAACCTCAGATGAGAATCCCTGCACCTCTAGTGTAGCCTATTCCATAGCCAGGCTACAGTGGCGGCTGGTGAAGTTTTAAGATGGGGGGGCGCTAGACCACGCCCACCCTTTTGACCCATCCCACTTCTCATAAGCCCCACCCATTATAGAATCCACCAACTCCGTCCCCTGTAGTACATCATATACAAGGCTCTACATTATACACAGGGCTCTATACTTCATATACCAGGCTCTACATTATAGACAGGGCTCTGTACATCATATACCAGGCTCTACATTATACACCAGGTTCTAATGACACATCAATATGTCTGACAGCCCAGCCACACTCCTCGTTCACCAGAGAAAAAAAAACAGGAAACACAAAAAAGGTGCTCGGGAAACAGCAATAGGCAGAGGTCACCGCAGACAATGAAGTACAAGAAAGCCTAATAAAATAAAACAAATACAGTCATCACATTTAGTGACTGCAATAATGCAATATCTTACATGTTTTCCTTTAGTGGTGGGATCAGAGGGATGGTGATGATCAGAGACAGAAGGATAGAGGTGGGGTGGGGAGTTGGATCAGTGGTGGGTGGGATGGGATCAGGGAAAGAGGGATGGATCAGGGACAGAGGGGTGGATCAGGGACAGAGAGATGGTGGGTGGGATAGATCAGGGACAGAGATATGGTTGGTGAGATGGATCAGGGACAGAGAGATGGTGGGTGGGATGGACCAGGGACAGAGAGATGGTAGGTGGGATGGATCAGGGACAGAAGGACGGTGGGATGGATCAGGGACAGAGAGATGGTGGGTGGGATGGATCAGGGAGAGAAGGACGGTGGGATGGATCAGGGACAGAGAGATGGTGGGTGGGAGGGATCAGGGACAGAGATATGGTTGGTGGGATGGATCAGGGACAGAGAGATGGTGGGTGGGATGGATCAGGGACAGAGATATGGTTGGTGGGATGGATCAGGGACAGAGAGATGGTGGGTGGGATGGACCAGGGACAGAGAGATGGTAGGTGGGATGGATCAGGGACAGAAGGATGGTGGGATGGATCAGGGACAGAGAGATGGTGGGTGGGATGGATCAGGGAGAGAAGAAGGTCGGTGGGATGGATCAGGGACAGAAGGACGGTGGGATGGATCAGGGACAGAGAGATGGTGGGTGGGATGGATCAGGGAGAGAAGGACGGTGGGATGGATCAGGGACAGAGAGATGGTGGGTGGGAGGGATCAGGGACAGAGATATGGTTGGTGGGATGGATCAGGGACAGAGAGATGGTGGGTGGGATGGACCAGGGACAGAGAGATGGTAGTTGGGATGGATCAGGGACAGAAGGATGGTGGGATGGATCAGGGACAGAGAGATGGTGGGTGGGATGGATCAGGGAGAGAAGAAGGACGGTGGGATGGATCAGGGACAGAAGGACGGTGGGATGGATCAGGGACAGAGAGATGGTGGGTGGGATGGATCAGGGAGAGAAGGACGGTGGGATGGATCAGGGACAGAGAGATGGTGGGTGGGAGGGATCAGGGACAGAGATATGGTTGGTGGGATGGATCAGGGACAGAGAGATGGTGGGTGGGATGGACCAGGGACAGAGAGATGGTAGGTGGGATGGATCAGGGACAGAAGGATGGTGGGATGGATCAGGGACAGAGAGATGGTGGGTGGGATGGATCAGGGAGAGAAGAAGGTCGGTGGGATGGATCAGGGACAGAAGGACGGTGGGATGGATCAGGGACAGAGAGATGGTGGGTGGGATGGATCAGGGAGAGAAGGACGGTGGGATGGATCAGGGACAGAGAGATGGTGGGTGGGAGGGATCAGGGACAGAGATATGGTTGGTGGGATGGATCAGGGACAGAGAGATGGTGGGTGGGATGGACCAGGGACAGAGAGATGGTAGTTGGGATGGATCAGGGACAGAAGGATGGTGGGATGGATCAGGGACAGAGAGATGGTGGGTGGGATGGATCAGGGAGAGAAGAAGGACGGTGGGATGGATCAGGGACAGAAGGACGGTGGGATGGATCAGGGACAGAGAGATGGTGGGTGGGATGGATCAGGGAGAGAAGGACGGTGGGATGGATCAGGGACAGAGAGATGGTGGGTGGGAGGGATCAGGGACAGAGATATGGTTGGTGGGATGGATCAGGGACAGAGAGATGGTGGGTGGGATGGACCAGGGACAGAGAGATGGTAGGTGGGATGGATCAGGGACAGAAGGATGGTGGGTGGGTGGGATGGATCAGGGATCAGGGACAGAGAGCTGGTGGGTGGGATGAATCAGGGACAGAGGGATGGTGGGTGGGTGGGATGGATCAGGGATCAGGGACAGAGAGCTGGTGGGTGGGATGAATCAGGGACAGAGGGATGGTGGGTGGGATGGATCAGGGATCAGGGACAGAGAGATGGTGGTTGGGATGAATCAGGGACAGAGGGATGGGTGGGTGGGGGGAGGCTTCATATGGGCTGTGTGTTTCACAAGAGCCTCCACTGACACTGCCAAACCGAGACACAGCAAAACCAGTGGAGATAATAGAAGTGCTGATCGTCAGTGCTGCCCGTGTGAAGCCTCCCCCTCCATCCATCCTGTAGCTCTGCCCCCCTCCTGTGGATTTCCAGCAATGCATCGCCATCTACCTTGTTGTTTCATAGTGCAGTTCACATTCCTCTGCTCCTCCGCTCCTCCGCTCGGCGCACTGATCCGACAGGGGAAGACCGGAAGTGACAGACTAACTAGTCTGTCACTCAAAGCCCATAGCATAGTAAACCTATGGGCGCTGGGCGGATGCAGATCGGCATTTGTAGTTGCGCCACAAGGCGGGTTCAAACCCCGCAAATGAAGCGCCGCGTCTGCAATCTTGTGATTGCGTTGACGTGACGCTTCACATAGTGCACTGTGTCCAGCGCTGCACTGTGTCCGGCGCTCGTACACAGTGCACTTAAGGACTTTTTTTCATTTTTTTTTTTTAAAGGGCCATTTAAAAAAAATATATATTTTTTTTTTCAATTTTTTTTTTTTTTTGTGACTGCCTGAAGGGGGGGGGGGGGCGGCCCCTATGGACGGGCCGCCACTGCCAGGCTATTAAAAGAAGTCTCATTGCATTGGGGTGCTGTTACTGACCTGCCATAAAAGACTTAATTTCAACCAGAGACAAAGATCAAACAAAAAATTCCATGGCACTGTGAACCTATATTGTATGATGGAGTTTTTGCATTAGTATCCTGTTGCAAATATTAGAAGCTGCATGTTCAGTGAAGTCTCCCTGAGAACTACTGCAGGAATGCTCCATAGGGCCATTATTGGTATGAGGCACTTGTTGAAAAAATATTCTGCCTAAACGAACAAATACTTGGATTTGCTTTCCTGGCAAGAAAACCAACCTTAACTGACTGTAAGTGGTTCTCTGCCCAACAAAAAGTTTCTTTGCAAGATGTAATAAGAAAATACTTTTGGTGTCCCCTTGTCAGGCAATGTAGGCTACTACTGTCTTGTTGTCAACCTTACTCAGGCCTCCTTGAATAATCCTGAAAGGTTTGCAATGCTAGAAAAAGACTTCCTTCCACTGAAGATACTTGGGGAGTCTGCACTTCACCACGCTCCAATGGCTTTGCACTTGTTTCTTCAGATTGTGGACTCCCAGCCGCAATGACTGGCATCAGAATCATCCTCCTGGGCTGAGAGGCATGCCTCTGAAAGAATCACAGTGGCGATGTCCAAAATTCCAGTTCTTGTTGAATTTGTATAGGCACAAAGATTTTCTGATCCATAGACGGCCTAGCTCATAGGCTAAAGAAAGCAAATTGTCCTCATGTTCCACCTGGCCCAAGATACCACCACTGCCAGCAAGATCTTAAAAATGATTCCTGGGGCCGTGCCAATTCTGTAAAAGGCAGGCACCTGAACTGGAAGTAACATCTGGCTACCGCAAATCTCACTGCTCTGGTGCTAGGCATTGATCAGTACATGGAAGTATGAGTCGGCTGGTCGATTGATACCAACTGGTCCTCCTGCTGAACTGTCCCTGTGACTGCCTGCATGAACTTCATCTTGAACCTATTGGTGTGTATGAACACATTTGATTCCTTCAAACTGAAACAGACCAGAAGGCTCATGCCTTAAATACTAGAACAACTGGGGAGAAGGGCCCCCCAGATAATTCTGTTTCCGGCATCACTGGCCTGATGGCCTTGTAGCAGTATACAAATCTTGCAAATTGTTTCTAATCTGAGATCTGTTGAACATAAATTAAATGAATTCAGTGGTCCACTATGGAATTCTCCCCTGTACTCCCACTTGTCTTATGGAGCCACTGGTCTTTGACGATTGTTGTCCAAACCCTCCAGAATGAGGCTAAAATCATCAACTTTACTCAGGCCCCCCCGGCCCCAACTGGAAGAGACTGGTTAAACACACCTTCAAAAAGATTTTCCAGCCCTCTTAGCAGCTTGATCTGTACTTGATTTCATGTAAAAAGTAACTTTGAGACACCCCCACTGTGATCTTTTAAATCTGCAGCCTGTCCTATAAGATTTGGACTCTGAAGTTCAGTAGGCTTGAGTGAAGGATGGCGGCTTCTTCTTACTAGTCTGTGGCCACAGTACAGTCTTTTCCTGTCATTCGCTTAATTGCATTGTTCAGTGTTTGGCCAAACAATAACCTCCCATTATAGAAAATGTTGAAGGCTTGTGTCAAAGTTCCGCCTGCCCTCCAGTGGTGTAAACACAATGCTCTCATAGCAGTGACTGAGTGCACCAGCACTTGTACTAGGTCTATCAAAAGCCTCAAACAAAAGTCAGTTTTCAGGTTCCACTCTTTCCAGATACTGTGCCAAATTTTGTACTTTCCAATGTTGAATATAATGCAATTTCTGAAATTTATATAGCAGAGTTAATTCCATTGCTGATTGGCAGGCCAAATCTGTCACTGATTCTGTGCAAGCCTGATGGCCAGATCACCACAATTTCTGCATTCCAGATGTGTTTCTGCATGAGTGTTTTTGATAATGCATTTTGCCACTTTCCAGATGTGTTCCATAAAGAAACAATGCAACATTCTACTTTTGTTGACTGCACTAGAATGCGTTGTACTGGTGTGAACTTGGTAATTGGAATCAAAGTAAGACACTGTCTATGAATTCTTGATGCAGAATAAAAACGCATTGGACTGCATCTGGTGTGAACAAGTCCACTTCTCATCCATAGGATCTCTGAATTTTATTATATCTTTTCATGTGACAACACTGAAGAAATTACACTTTGCTACAATGTAAAGTAGTGAGTGTACAGCTCGTATAACAGTGTAAATTTGCTGTTCCCTCAAAATAACTCAACACACAGCCATTAATGGCAACAAAAGTGAGTACACCCCTAAGTGAACATTTTCAAATTGGACCCAAAGTGTCAATATTTTGTGTGGCCACCATTATTTTCCACCACTGCCTTAACCCTCTTGGGCATGGAGTTCACCAGAGCTTCAAAGGTTGCCACAAGAGTCCTCTTCAACTCCTCCATGACAACATCACAGAGCAGGTGTATGTTAGAGACCTTGTGCTCTTCCATCTTCTTTTGGGGATGCCTCACAGATGCTCAATAGGTTTTAGGTCTGAAGACATGCTTTGCCAGTCCATCACATTTACCCTCAGCTTCTTTAGCAAGACAGTGGTAGTCTTGGAGGTGTGTTTGTGGTTGTTAAGTTGGAATACTGCCCCGCGGCCCAGTCTCCGAAAGAGGGGATCATGCTCTGCTTAAGTATTTCACAGTACTTGTTGACATTCATGGTTCCCTCAATGAACTGTAGCTCCCCAGTGCTGGCAGCCCCAGACAATGACACTCCCACCACCATGCTTGACTGTAGGCAAGACAAACTTGTCTTTGTACTTCTCACCTGGTTACCGCCACACACGCTTGACACAATCTGAACCAAATAGGTTTATCTTGGTTTCATCAGACCACAGGACATGGTTCCAGTGATTTATGTCCTTAATCTGCTTGTCTTCAGAAAACTGTTTGTGGGCTTTCTTAGGTTCTCAGGGTCTTCTTATAGCCTATAGCCTATGCCATCTTTATGTAGAGCAACAACTCTTCTTTTTTCAGATCCTCAGAGAGTTCTTTGCCATGAGATAAGATGCCTGCCATGTTGAACTTCCAGTGACCAGTATGAGAGAGTAAGAGCGATAACACCAAATTTAACACACCTGCTCCCCATTTACACCTGAGACCTACAAGACCTACAAGTAAACAAGTACAACACTAATGAGTCACATGACACCACAGAGGGAAATTGGGCCCAATTTGGACATTTTCGCTATGTGTTGAGTTATTTTGAGGGGACAACAAATTTACACTGTTATACAGGCTGTACTACTTTACACTGTAGCAAAGTGTAATTTCTTCAGTGTTGTCACATGAAATAACAAAATATTGACAAAAATGTGAGGGGTGTGCTCGCTTTTGTGAGATACTGTATATATATATATATATATATATATATAATACTATTTATATATATATATATATTGTAAGGGATCTTCCCGGGGTAGGGTGTGTTTGGACACAGTTCACAGCAGACTTGGAATTTATAAAGCAGATCTTGGCGTTTATTCGTGGTACAAACAGTCCAGCAAACAAAATATACAGCAACACCGTGCTTTCTGAGTACAACAAAAATAAAAGTCCTAGCCCGGCTGGGCGCTTACTAACAGGTTCTGCTCACCTATCTGACACTTCCAAACACAGCGTCTTTCACCTGGATATCGCAGGGTGAGTTTTAGCTCCAGCAGTGGCTGTGCTTGCAGCTTCCTTCAACACACAGATTGTTCATTCCCTGGCTCAGAGCAATCACCTGCAGACCCTGCAGTGCCTTTAGCTTCCCAGGCTAATTAGGATCAAAGCTCACCTGATCCCAAACCCAGAACTGGATCGGGGGATGTGGAATGACAGGTCCCTCTACCAAACCTACCTGCCATTCCATATAAACCCAGGCCCGGCAAAATTAAATAACAACTCAGCAGCATATCGCTGCTGAGAAACTGATCCATCCTGGATTTACCATCTCACATTGTGTAGCAACCTAGGTGAGATGTACACCCCCTCGATCACTTCTCCAGTGACATGTCTACATATCCCCCCCCCTCTTTTTCAGACCGGAGGGCTGAGCCTTTTGTCCCCACAGACAACTTACCCTTGACAATGCGTCAGCATTTGCCTGTAATTTCCCTGGCCTGTGTTCCACAGTGAAATTAAAGTTTTGTAGGGAGAGAAACCATCTAGTCACTCTTGCATTTCTCTCCTTGTTTAACTTCATCCATGTTAGGGGGGCATGGTCTGTCACCAACTTGAATTTCCTGCCTAGCAAGTAATACTTTAACGATTCTAGGGCCCACTTTACTGCCAAACATTCTCGCTCCACAATGGCATAATTTTTCTCGGCCGGGGTTAGCTTTCTACTCAAGTACGTCACCGGATGCTCCTCACCATTCACTACTTGTGAGAGTACTGCACCTAAGCCTGTGTTAGAGGCATCTGTCTGGACCAGAAATTCTCGTTTGAAATCAGGGGTGACTAACACAGGTGGTTGGCACAAGGCAGACTTAAGGCTTTGGAAAGCCTTCTCGGCCTCTGGGGTCCACGTGACCATTGCTGTCTTTCCGCCCTTTGTCAAGTCAGTTAGCGGAGCAGCAACTGAGGCAAAGTTCGGCACAAATCTACGGTAATAACCCGTAATACCCAGGAAAGCTCTAACCTGTTTTTTTGTCAGGGGTCTAGGCCAACTCTGTATTGCCTCAATTTTATTTAGCTGTGGCCTAACCAATCCTCTTCCAACAATGTAGCCCAGATATTTGGCCTCTTCTAGGGCTAGAGCACACTTCTCGGCATTTATGGTCAACCCTGCATCACTTATGGCATCCAACACGGCCTGTACCTTACAGAGGTGACTTTCCCAATCAGGGCTAAAAATGACCACATCATCGAGGTAGGCAGCTGAGTAATCCCGATGTGGTCGCAGAATCAAGTCCATCAACCTCTGGAAAGTTGCAGGCGCTCCATGTAACCCGAATGGCATCACTACATACTGGAATAGCCCATCAGGGGTGGAGAATGCAGTTTTCTTTTTAGCCTCGTCAGAAAGTGGGATCTGCCAATAGCCCTTTGTGAGATCGAGGGTGGTTATGTACCTGGCGTTACCTAACTTCTCAATCAACTCATCTACCCTGGGCATAGGATAAGCATCGAACTTGGAGATCTCATTCAACTTTCTGAAATCGTTACAGAACCTCCAAGTTCCATTGGGCTTTGGGATTAGCACAATTGGGCTGGACCATTCACTCTGTGACACCTCAATTACCCCCAGATCAAGCATACGTTTTACCTCGTCAGATACGGCTTTCCTACGTGCCTCCGGTATCCTATAGGGCTTTAGGTTTACTCTGCTTCTAGGTTCAGTTTCAATGTGATGATGGATGAGGTGGGTACGCCCTGGGAGGTCAGAGAACTTGTTTTTGTTTTTCTGTAAAAATTCCAGAGCCTCCTGTTTTTGTGACACTGATAGCGCATCACCTACTTTGACTGGAGGGATTGGTGGTGACAAATTATTAACAGTATTTGTCGCCACCAAGGATTCCCTGTCTTTCCAGGGCTTGATCAAGTTTATGTGATAAACTTGGAAAGGCTTCCTTCTACCTGGTTGGTGCACCTTGTAGTTCACCTCACTGACCTTTTCAACAATTTCATAGGGACCTTGCCACTTCGCCAAGAATTTACTTTCAACAGTGGGGACTAGTATAAGGACCCTATCGCCTGGGTTGAATGTCCTGATTCTTGCGGACCGGTTGTAAATTCTACTTTGGGCCTCTTGAGCCCTCTGGAGGTGTTCCCTTACCAGGGGCATTACAGTGGCTATACGGTCCTGCATTTGTGCTACATGCTCAATAACACTCTTGTATGGGGTGGACTCATTCTCCCATGTCTCTTTTGCAATGTCTAGTAGACCCCTAGGGTGATGACCATAGACCAACTCGAATGGTGAGAACCCTGTGGACGCTTGGGGCACTTCCCTAATAGCAAACATGAGGTAGGGTAATAAATGATCCCAGTCACGACCATCTTTTGCCACCACTTTCTTCAACATATGTTTCAAAGTTTTATTAAATCTCTCCACCAATCCGTCCGTCTGGGGGTGGTACACAGAGGTACGGATGTGTGAGATTTTAAATAGTTTACATAATTCCTTCATTACTTTCGACATAAATGGCGTACCTTGGTCAGTTAGGATTTCTTTGGGGATCCCAGTCCTAGAGAACATATAAAACAACTCACGTGCAATTGTTTTAGATGCAGTGTTTCTTAAGGGTACAGCCTCAGGATAGCGGGTCGCATAATCCAGGACTACCAAAATATACTGGTGTCCTCTAGCTGACTTTACAATGGGACCCACTAAATCCATGGCAATACGCTCAAAAGGCACCTCTATAATAGGGAGCGAAACCAAAGGACTGCGAAAATGTGACACTGGGGCACTAACCTGACATGTGGGGCACGACTCGCAGTATTTTTTAATGTCATCATATATGGCCGGCCAAAAAAACCTCTGGAGAACCCTCTCTCGCGTTTTGTCAGTCCCCAAGTGTCCCCCAAGAACATGGTTATGTGCCATGTCAAGCACCTGACGCCGGTACGGCTTAGGTACCAGAAGCTGTTCCACAATCTCATCCTTAACCTTATTGACTCTATAGAAAAGATCATTAGTCACCGAAAAATGTGGAAATCTTTTTTCAGCATCTGGTTCCTGAGGTACCCCGTTCATAACAGCAACCTGCTCTCTCGCATTTTTGAGAGTGGGGTCCTGTAATTGTGCAGTCCCAAAATTATCGCTAGACACCTCTAAGTCTAGTATATTTTGCTCAGTGGGAGGAGCCTCCTCCTCCCCAGCCAGGACCTGCAAAGGAAAACAATCATTTTCATCCTGCACACTTTTATCATTCACAGTGGACAAGGCAACCACCTTAGAGGTATCCTCACTCCTTTTGGGGATTTTTCTTTTTTCCCAGAGAGCCCAGAATAAAGGAAAATCGCGCCCCAATATTACATTATGCATGAGGTTTTTAACCACACCCACTTCATATTGTACTGTGCCTTGTTCAGTCCCGACTTTAGCCAGCACTATAGGGTACACTTTTGTATCACCATGTATACACACAACGCTCATATGCTTTTTAGACTCTAAGTCCCCAGTCACCAGGCTAGCATGCACCAAGGTTACAAGGCTTCCTGAGTCCATTAACGCTTTAACAGGAAAGTCATTGATTGTAATATCGCAGATTTGCGGTTCAGTCTCTAGTCCAGGAACTGCAGCACAAGATGGTTCCGCAAATAGCGACTGACGCCGGCTAGCGTCACATTCCATGGGTTCAGAGGTAAGAGGGCAATGGGCCGACACGTGTCCCGCCTCATGGCATCTCCAACACTGGATAGGGCCTGGTCTCTTTGGCAAGGAGTCCTTTTCAGAGCCCCTTAGCCACCCGGGACCATCACCAGTCTTTTGTCCCTGGGACACCATTTGAGCCCTTTTCCCTCTATCAGCACCCCTCCACACTCCCCCAATAGATGGAAGTCTCTTACCAGCTGACGGCACAGATCTGGCGCTCCGGGAAGGTGAAGATGCTGCAGGAACATCACGGAGGTAGTCCTCAGTCGCCTGGAACCTCTCCACAAGGTTGACAAGTTCGTTTGCGTTCTTAGGATCACCTTGTCCCACCCAGCGTTGCAGGTCAGTAGGAAGCGCTCGGAGGTAGCGATCCATCACGACCTTCTCTAGGATTTGTGCAGGAGTAGAAGTGTCTGGCTCCAACCACTTTCTTGCCAAATGGATTAGGTCATACATCTGGGACCTCGCTGATTTGTCCAGACTGTAGGTCCAGTTGCGTACCCTCCGGGCACGGACTGCAGTAGTAACTCCTAGTCGGGCAAGTATCTCCTCTTTTAGCCGAGTATAGTCCTTAACCTCTTGCTCACTGAGGTCATAGTAGGCCTTTTGGGGTTCACCTGCTAAATAGGGCGCAATTACCTCTGCCCACTCAGCGGCTGGTAACTTCTCTCGCTCAGCCACGCGCTCAAATACTGTTAGAAAGGCCTCAACATCGTCCTCAGCAGTCATCTTTTGCAGCGCTTTCTGCACAGTCCTTCTCCCAAAAAAAATCTCTGGAGCGGCTCCCATCACTGTGGGTGGATTAGCAACCACAGGTGCCTCTCGATTTGCTATCAGGTGCTCAATAAGTTGTTGTTGTGCAGCCATGGACTGTTCATGTCGTCTATTGGCCTCTATCTGAGCCTGCTGTTGTGCAGCCATCATCTGCTGTTGTTCCAGACTCACTTGCATAAACTGCTTCAGCATCTCCTCCATGTTGCTGGACTGTTCCTGGAGTGTCATTGCAGCTTTCACCCAAGACATAAGCAGCTGTAGCCAAGTCTGTCCACACCGTTGCCCCTAGCAACCGCGTTGCCCGCTACCTCCACCAATTGTAAGGGATCTTCCCGGGGTAGGGTGTGTTTGGACACAGTTCACAGCAGACTTGGAATTTATAAAGCAGATCTTGGCGTTTATTCGTGGTACAAACAGTCCAGCAAACAAAATATACAGCAACACCGTGCTTTCTGAGTACAACAAAAATAAAAGTCCTAGCCCGGCTGGGCGCTTACTAACAGGTTCTGCTCACCTATCTGACACTTCCAAACACAGCGTCTTTCACCTGGATATCGCAGGGTGAGTTTTAGCTCCAGCAGTGGCTGTGCTTGCAGCTTCCTTCAACACACAGATTGTTCATTCCCTGGCTCAGAGCAATCACCTGCAGACCCTGCAGTGCCTTTAGCTTCCCAGGCTAATTAGGATCAAAGCTCACCTGATCCCAAACCCAGAACTGGATCGGGGGATGTGGAATGACAGGTCCCTCTACCAAACCTACCTGCCATTCCATATAAACCCAGGCCCGGCAAAATTAAATAACAACTCAGCAGCATATCGCTGCTGAGAAACTGATCCATCCTGGATTTACCATCTCACATTGTGTAGCAACCTAGGTGAGATGTACACCCCCTCGATCACTTCTCCAGTGACATGTCTACAATATATATATATATATATATATATATATACACAAGATACTCAAATTGCAAAAAGTATATTTATTATTTTAGTTAGCAAGGCGTTCTCTCAACAACTTTTTAACTTTTTACCTGCTGGGTTGAATACCCCAACTATCTTGGTGCCATCACATAAACTGTGGTCTGATATACCATGGACAATGATTTTGCAATCTGAAGTCTGTGCTACTTTTAGTTAAGAACCCTTACTAACCTGTCATAGTTTTGGCAAAGAAACAAAATACCATCCTTACACAATATGACAGTTAAGGGGTGTGGCTCTACCTCACCATATATAGATGTACTGGTTGAGGTCTCAACATAGAAGACAAGAATCTCACCATGTTCCCACTGATTATATTATTCTTGAGAATCTACCAAAATCAGGCTGCCAGTCATGTAAGTTATTTTGCGTATCTCCATTCACAGTGGGCACAATGTAAGGCTAGAAGGAAAATCAGATTTTTGACACAATAATGGTAATTGACATGCTTCTTGTTTACAAATTGTATATTATCTAAATTACCAGAATTTTACAATACTTGTGAACTCGATGTTGCCATTCAGTCAGGGGTTCTTGAAGGAAAAGGTCAGGGTTCCATCATCCTAGGTATATCCTGGCAGCTTTGGAAGTGGGACGGGAAGTATAATTCTATTTTTACTAACTTTTGTTAGGAGTATGAAGGATACCATTGCTGACTTTTTCTTTATGAAAATATTTGTTTTCTAGATGTCATCCTAATGATCCAATAGATTTAGTACTTTTTAGATCATCAACCTGGAACAAGCATGCAGAGGAGGAGTTGTGTGATTCGTAATCTGCATGTTTCCTTACGTCAGTTCCTCAGAAAGTATTGAAGCCGTTAAATGTGCATGACAGGCAACTGATGTTTTTAAGAACTCAGCAAGACAGTTTTACTTTGCTGCAATACTCAGTCATAAGTCTCCCATATTTAGAAATTTCTGTGATTACAACTTTAAGCAATAGTTATAATTCCTGCTCAGCCCCACATTGATTGACTCCCACAGCATGTAATCTAATCCAGTATTTTACTTGCTTAGATTAACAGATTTTATATCTGAACGCTGAGCATATAAAATTGATAAGCCAATATCTTTTCAAAACAGGAACATGTATAACCTACATTCCAGTAGCATTCCAAAGATTGAGCACATTTTCAGGCAATTTACTTCTAGGCTCCTATCACATGGAGCAGAGTAAACTCCAATCAGCAGGGGATCTGCTCACAGAAACCCTGCGATCGGAGCCAAAAAGGCTGAATGTTACATACATTCTGGTTCCATTTCTGCAGAGAGGACTTGGGCAGATCCCGGTCAGCTCTGTAGGTGGCCAGATGTAAATGGACTCCACTGTCTGTTTACATCAGGCTACCTCCAATCCTGTTCGCAAAAAAATAAATAATGCAGTCCTTTTCTGTTTTTTTTACTGAACCAACTGTCTATTAGGCTCAATGGACTGTCTGATCAGGTTTGCCCTAAACACTAACAGTTGGAACTGATTGGACTATCTACTGAAAATGCTAGTTTCCTGCCTCATTCTGGTTCCAATGGCTTCAGAGTAATTGACCAAGAACAGGGTTGCAGCAAACCCTGGTTGAAGAAAACACAGAACTCAGGATCTGCATACTCATTCCAGTCAGTAACCTAAAATATTAAAGTCATTTAATAAGCAAGCCAGCCAGGCATCTAGCATTTTCACAAGGAAAGGTCAGAAATTGCACTCGGCCCATATTTAATGCATATTTTCTTTAAACGGCATCTGCAAAACAGGCACAATCAATTTCTGATACACTTTACCAACAATAGATGGATAGACAGACACGTTTGAATAGGTTTAATTTATTAATTCTGAATGTATTAAAATATTAGATGATGTAAAAGTTTTGTTTAGTGTTTTCTTTACTAGCTTAAGTCTTTTCCAGAACCTAATACTTTTGCCCTTTAACAGATTCAGAACTCCACTGGATCTCTGGATGCATATGGGGTCTGTCATTGCTCTATCATCCACCCAAATACCAACTTTCCAGTTGATCGTATGGAGAGCTTGGAAATAGCAAACCGTAACCTGACCATAATTGTCAATGAAGAAATCACTAAGGTAATACATGTCAAATATTCATCTTGTTGTGGATTTTTTGATCCAAGTTTATTCTAGTTAAAAATGTTAATTACTGAAAGAGTGTGGACGCCAGTTTTGAATATAAATATACTGCACATATTCAATCTTTAATACCAAAGGCTTGTAGCGTTTGGAACATGCAATCAGTTCCAGGCAACAGAGCTGCCCAGTTTTCCTAGATAATATTGAATTGATTTACTCAAAGGAGTTGTAAAGGCAGAAGGCTTTTTATCATAATTCATTCTATGCATTACAATAAAAAGCCTTCTGTGTGTAGCAGCCTCACCACAACCCCCTAATACTTACCTGAGCCCCATCTCTCTCTAGCGATGCCCACGGGTCCCTTGGACGTCTGGGACTTTCCCCCCTGATTGGTTAAGACGCAGCAGCGGCACCATTGGCTCCTGCGGTTGTCAATCAAAGTCAGTCTGAATGGACACATGGAGCTGCAGCTCAGCACGGGTGCTTGTGATGGGGGAACTCAACAGGAGGATGGGCCAGGAGCAGCAAAGAGGCACCCAAGAAGAGGAGGATCCAGGCTGCCTGTGCAAAACCACTACACAGAAGAGGTAAGTATAACATGTTTGTTGTTTTAAAAAAAAACAACAACAAAAAAAAAGAGACTTTACAATCACTTGGCAAGGTAATTTTTCCCAGACCTTAACATTTGAGGTGAAGCTCTATTGACTTCCATATGTTCTCTCTCTGTTTATGTAGTTTATCCTCTCAGTAAATTAATCCAGAAAAATACTAGATTTTGACCAAACTGGCCGTGCATGGATGCCTGAATAAGCATGTTTGAAACATTATACTTTAAGCGTCTTTAGGGGCAGAAGTTGATATGAATAGTTTAGCATTTTCCAAAATCACTGTTGATTAAGTAAAAGTTGCACAAAATAATAAAGTAAATATGTAGAATGTTTTTAAAGATCCACAGCTATGAGAGCACAGTGATTGCCTACATGGAGCAGTTGAAGGGCCTAACCAAACGTGTGGAGGCAATGGAGAAAGGAGGTCTCTCCTTCACTGAGCTGGACTTCGAACTCATCAAGCTGGAGATCAAAGAGATGGAGAACGTCATACTGCAGTTGAAAACCTCATTAAATGGCTCAAATGTGATTGTGGAGACTCTCTACCAGGAGGTGAGAAAAATAATGCTTATAATAATTAACAGATGATTAATGGCAATTAGTTTAATTCCCTTCCTAAGGTGGAATAATGTATACATAATATATACATAAACTCTATACATAAGTGCTATATAATACATACATTTCAATTCATCATTGATTTATATATACAATAAAAAATATAGACAAATGTGTAACAAATGTCAAAAGGTGATTGCAAGCATTACAAACATACAGCAAATTTAATTTGACCTAGTTCTGAAAATAAAACATGATAGTGACAGTGATAATGTGATTTAATGAAATCAAGCATACTATAGCCAAAAACAAGTAAAAAACACAGTTCTTGTAGTGCAGAGTAAGACCTGAAATATGTCTCAAATGAAAGTGAAACTTCTAAAGTAATCTAATGCCACATACGCACAACTGGACTTTTCGACAGCAAAGTTCAGACGGGATGAATTGGTCGGACAATACGATCGTGTGTGGGCTTCATCGGACCTTTTCGTTCAAAAAAATCTGACGGACTTTAGAAATAGAACATGTTTCAAATCTTTCCGCCGGAACCAGTTTCTATTGAGAAAATTGCTTGTCTGTATGCAGAACCAACAACGACGTAAGGGCAGCTATTGGCTATTGAACTTCCCTTTTCTAGTCCCGTCGTACATCATCGCGCTAAAAGATGGGTGTGATCATGTGTAGGCAAGTCTGTTTCTGTGGAACTTCATCGAAAAGTCAGTCAGAGTTCATTCTGACGGAAAGTCCGGTCGTGTGTACATGGCATAAGTCCTGGATTTCTTCTAAACAGAATAGTGTTTCCCAGTGCCAATCCACACACATAAGGACTAGCACCCACCTTCTGTTTTCAACCTCAACTAAAATATATTAGATAGTACATACTCTTTATCCCCTCAACTGTGGGCATCAAATCTTGTCCAAATCATGGCATCACTACATGCTCTAAAAAGAGGAGAGGAACCAAAATGCAACAGTGTAAAGCAGTGGTTATCATCTTCTGTCCTCAGGATCTATTAACAGGCCAGATTTTAGGTATTACCTTTTGGAGATGCTGACTATAATTCATCACAGGTGATATAATTTGCTGTTCAGTGATTTCAGTATTTGAGCTATCTTGCAAACCTGGCCTGTTAGTGGGTCCCAAGGACGGGAGTTGAGAACTACTGGTGTAAAAACATAAAATTAACAGCATAACTAACATGCAGAAATATATGCAAAACAAAAGCAAATTACACCCAGTACAGATGTAGGTGGACATGGTGGCAATGTTTGGGGATACATGTACACTCTGATCAACTCCACCTCCACCTGGTATATTTTCTTTTAATATTGTATTGTGACTTAATCCCTCATCCTACCCTCTATTCTTAGGCAGCCCTGTGCAATATTTAGTTAGAGAGAAACAGTCTGAATGCAAACAGCTTTAGTTGAACTCTGTTTAGAAAAGTCAAAATGTTTTATGACCCAATGCCATAGTTGTGCCCTGTATTAAATGACTATATGTAAAATTAAGATTTTATATAATTAATGGAAAAAGTATAAATAAAGCTGACCCAAAATCAGTATAGTTTCTTTTCAACTTCATGATCAAATGCATTAACCATGCAGTTAAGAAAATCCAAAGAACATTCCACCATCTTTATTTTTCTTTCTTTCTATTTTTTCTGACAGATCAGCAACATTTCAATCATGGTTAGTCAGCTGGAGGTCTATGATAATAACAACGTCCTGGTGATCAGGCGGGAGATTGCAGAGCTACAGAAACGGCTGGAAGAGTGTCAGCAAAACAACACTAAACCAAATCTTCCTCCAAATCTTTCTCCAGCACACTACGGTAGGTCATAACAATGTCTAAAGGTTAATTGATTACAGCAGAGGTAGGCAAGCTAAAAGAGGTAGAGATCTACCTGAGCAATATGAGAGAAATCAAAGATCACCAGGCACCAGTTGCGGCCACTGCCATCCCCCCCAGTCAGTCGGCCAATCGGTCACCAAAGCTACACTTACCCCATATAGGTCACAGGCAGTGCTTCCTCTGAGTAGCGGCTTCACCCTGCGTCTCTTCCTCCTGAGCTTTGGTGGGTTCCCCTGCGTCTCCTCCCTCCTCCTCCTCAGCAGCCAATAGGATGACTTCTCCTCTCGGCCAATCGGTGATGGGTCTCAGAATCCACTTCCTGATTGGCTGGGAGAAGAATCAGGAAGACAATAGCGAATATTAAATTTGCTAGTGTCACAGCAATGCGCCCCGAGCCAACCCTTTTTTGAAGCGAAATAGAACCTCAGGCTCTAATCACCTGCTTCTAAAAAAAAAAAAAATACATTGGAATCCATTAGTCTGGCACCCTGCATGTAGATTAGGGGCTAGGCACATAGATTAGGGGTGTGGTGCCCCTGTGCCCCATATGGACAGGCAACCACTGCCAGGCACAGTGTCACCTCCTCACACCTGATTTAACACCTAATTGCCATACTATCGTGTTGCAATTGTGTACATTTCACAACAAACATTGGTTTAAATCGGGTGGTGAGGAGGCAACATATCGCCTCCTCACCACCTGTCAAACATACTCACTTTGCTTTTCAGAGGAGCAGTAGTACCTGCTGCACTTGTGAATGAGCCCTTAGTTGCATTCAGCAGCGGCACCCTTAGGGCTCGTTCACATGTAGAGTTGGAAGGTGGTAAAACCGTGCAGTTGAGTCACATCCGATTACTACCCCAAGCAGCCAAAAGTGTACACTTTCGGCAGCAGGAATTGAGCCCCCTGTTGCTGTTGGTGGGTGCTTCTGCCTGGCAAACACAAAGCATGCAAGTAAATGGGACCACTGTGAAAGTGCTCAACAAGTGCATGCTGCTGCGGGGTCCAAGGGGTTACAGCAGGTGGTGAGAAAGCAAAACAATGCTGCCTGATTTAACCCCTTGTTTGTTGTACTGCACAAGGTTGCAGAACACTTACAGAGTGGCCTCATTCCCTTGTATGGATCATGCTTGGGAGGTGCTACACCCACCAACCATGACAGGGCGTATAACTCCTGCTCCAACAAGTGTCACTCCGCATGGCACAGGAGCCAGCACTACAGAGGAGGCATTGGTTTATATGGCTCTTGCTCCCTTTTACAGCTCCAACTTTACAACCAGTCCCTCTGCATTGCACACTGTTTGATGCTCTGGAATGGCAGTCAGCAAGCCATTAATCTGTCTGCGATCTACTTGTAGATCACAGTCTACAGGTTGCTTACCCCCACACATAGATGAGTTGGCACTTGCATCAAGCCTAGTATAAGCACATAAGTCTGACGTACATCATGGGTAGTAGAGATAATGGAGGTAATTATTGAGGCATGACAGGACTATAATAAAGTCTGTAATAAAGTCCACGGGGTCCATGCAAAAACACCTTGAGAGGCAGCCCAGTGAAAAGCAAGAAGCAGCTTCTGGAACAACTGAGGAAAAAGCACAGGCGCCAATCTGATGTAGTAAGTTAGTGAGTTTAATACACATGTAGAATAAGGGTGCTCAAAAAAGTAAAATGTCAGTAGGCATAGAGCACAAAGTGCATACAGCGTTTACGGGAAGGGTACATCCAAATCGCTTCTGCAGTGGGTACTCAAATGGGCCGCGCTGGTGGATGCAGACGCTTCCTGGAGCCTGGGATACACAGGGAGCCAGAGATTATGTCACTTCTGGGACGCATTGAGGAGATAGGCCTATCTTTGTTAAAAGTAGAATATCAAGCGATGGACTTCAGACAATGCTGCAACAACCAGCTTCTTGACTGGCATACATTAAGTTTCCTATACATTCTGATACTCTACCAAAATCTTTAAAGCAGAGATCCAGTCACCTGTGAAAAACAATAAAAGCCAGCAGCTACAAAAACTGTAGCTGCTGACTTTTAAAAAATATCCATTTACCTGTCCCACGATCCAGCGGTGTGCTCACCACAGTTGGTTGCACCTGCTATCTTCATTCCTCAGCGCCGGCATCTTCACTATGGGCACCCAGCTGTGACAGCTTGCAGATTTACAGCCAGGTGCCAACTGTGCAGGCACGAGTAGCGCTGCACATCGTAACTGGTCAATGTCCCAGAAGACTGCGGGGGTGGAGAGAGAGTAGAACTTCAGTTTTTAACCGCCTAGGCAGAGAGAATGGAACTAGGAGAGAGGAAATTGAGTATCCACCCCCCCCCCCTCCTCAAAAGTGGCAATTCTTTAAGAGGTTTGGGGATGAGTCCTTAAATTGGATGTCCCCTTTTCGGTAGAGCCCCGCTTTAAATCATTTAGTATTCTTTTAGCAAGCCCTGATGAAGAGCGCATTTTTAAGACCTTACAATGCATTGGCTAGTTGTACAGATTTCACTTGAACCTTTTATTCCAGTGTGGCACTCCTGTTCATACTTACAGGTCTATAAATACCCATCTATCCATGTCCCCTCCCTGCTCTTTCGGAGCTGTGAATAGATAAGCATACATGTCAACAAACAACAAAATAGAAGGCATTCTACAAATATAATCCTCATTGGGGGTAAAGCTCCCTAACCAAATGGAAAAACTAAAGGACTTTAAAAGGTACCTAAGAAAATCAAGAAAAACAAGTTGAAATTGTGCCGACACAAATAATCTTGATGATAACCATTTCACAGGTTTGGGATGAGTTAATCCCAAATGTTCACTAAAATCCGGTCTGATGCAGGAGGAGCTTGAAAGGTAAACCCATATAAGTTAATAAAGATTGACCGTGCACCACAGCAGCAGGAGATAGTTTTAGAAATAGTTTTGGTGTATTCCCATGACTAAAAGAGATGAGAGATACTTTCAGCATACATTAATTGGTCATACACAGGATGAATATTTGGCAGGAGTTCAATGACTTAACAATATCAAATGCATAAAACACCAGATTATATCTTTTTTTCCTCAGTACCTGTTTACCTATGAAAGATAGGATCATGCAAGTACAGCATAACTTTCAAAGATTTAGGCATGTACAGTAAATATGAGCTCAAGTTGCTAGATCTTTAAGGGTCTGTCCAATGAAAACTAAGATTTTGGTTATAGGTAATTGTTAATTGGCTACGTCATCCCCTGACCTTTTATATGGCTTGGATGCTGCTTTAGCAGTGATAGTTTGCTCCTTTTTTCCAACTGTGACATAGTTTGCTCGAGAGTTGTGAAAGCTCATGCCCATGCTTGTGTTTTCCAGCTCTTTCTCTTGCATTCTTAATAAAACAGTTGAGATAGTGTGGGCCTCCCTTATTATGGCCACAAAGTGTGCATACTCAGGAACTCAGATATCTCACCAATAAAGATCCTGAGCTATCTTGAAGTTACATAGCAAATTTTAAAGAACTTTCAGGCTGGAAAGTGTAGGGTGCCATATTACTTTTTTGCCTATTTGTAGAACTCGATAATATTTCTGTTTTATATATGCAATGTTTAGCGCTAATGTAGATTTTTACTCCCAGGTGTTCATATTAGAAAATACTTCATTTATATTTTACAATTACTTTTTATGTTTCACAGGTACTTGTGACCATGGACACATTGTGAATATCAGTAAACCGTATGTAGTGCAGCAGAATTTGCTTGGTGCAAATTACAAATCAGGAGGATGGGGAAAAGATTCATTATTGGGAGCTGAACAGAACACTTTTTGGGTGGCCCCACTAACTACTGACATTCGCATGATGAATAATATATACAGATATGCTTCTTATAATGACCTCCTGCTGTACAAATACACAGCATATACAAGCCTTACTAGTTCCAATTACGGGCAAGGTGCTGGAATGATTATGTACAACGATACAATGTATTATAATTGCTACAATTCCAATAATCTCTGCAAATACAACATGAAAACTAAAGTAGCGGAGCGATTGGCACTAAGAGATGCAACTTACAACAACCGCTTCTCCTATTCATCCACACCTTGGCAGGACATCGATTTTGCGGCTGATGAAGAGGGTCTTTGGGTCATTTATGCTACTGAAAAAGAGGGTGGGAAAATTCTTATTAGTAAACTTGTTGCTAACACATTGGAAGTAAAGCAAACCTGGTCCACCTCACTTTACAAGCCAGGTGTCACCAATGCTTTCATGGTCTGTGGGGTCTTGTATGCTACAAGAATCTACAGAACAAAAATGGAGGAGATATTCTACATGTATGACACTAAAACTGGTAAGGAAGAGAATCTGAGTATCCCCGTTGAGAAAATGAAGGACACAATGCATAGTCTGTCCTACAACCCAAATGACCACAAGCTCTACATGTACAGTGAGGGCTTCATGTTCACCTATGACCTCACTTTTTTGCCAAACAAATAAAACCTTTAACATGTGCCCTAATATTGAATAGAATGGCTAGCTTAAAAAATAATATTAATGGGAGCTACCCGATTTAAAATATTACCATTTTCTTTTATTTAATAAAAATAGTGCAATATGTGATAGCAACCTAACATATATATTGATAAAAGTTTATTATGATTGATTAATTTGGGTTTCTGTTTTGGGGTACATTTCATTGTTTTTAAATCCAGTGTTACATTGCACAACCTGTCAAAGGGAACCATGAGACTCCGCAATTAGTAGTGAGAAGTACCTGGCTATTCAAAATATTCACAGTCTATTGTATTCTTTGGATGCCACCACAGCAACTTTGGGATGAGTAACCATAGCAACTGAAATTCAGGTTCTAGATAAAAGGCAAGTTAACATTAAAATAAAAATTTACCAAGAACCTGGGTAACCACAATGTTCCATTAAAATACAGAAATACAAAAATGAACACTTACATATATGATGTTGCCTTGTCAACCTGTGAACAGGGTAATCTTAGATAGATATGTATCTTTAAATTCACTTTAATATGGTAATAAAGTGTAAGTAAAGGCAAAACGTTATTTTTTTTTTTTTTTTGATTGGAACATCTGTCAGATTTTATTGTCTGTCTGTGTCCCTGTTAGGGAGATTCATCCTCCCTATTTGTCCTGTTTACTGATATAACTAAAAGTAAAATAAAATCTCAAATGTTGTTTTGACCTCAGAACACTAATAGAGGGGGACATCTTCTAATAGGGACATTAGTTCTGGTGACCCTGGTAACATGCTGGGATTTCCTCACTTTGGAGGGATGTCCTCTCCTGATTTGACTATAACACAGGAAGTGGAGGGAAATTTCCCCAATGGGACAAATATGGCAAAAAGGGGAGTTATAGCCCTTATTTACTCTAAAAAAAAAAGAGTCATGTCTTTAGTTACACTTTAAGTGATTCTGAACCTTGCCTATGTCCCAGTATAAGCTGGAGCCATGACAACTGCCTTGTTTCAGGGGGGTTCCTTTATTTTGTATCCTATGGAGTCACCCTTGCATACAGGGACTAGAGCTGTATCTACCTACATTGTTTTTTTCCACAGTAACACACAACCCTGTAGCCTAGGATGGGCGAGGAGCTCCCCTGTCCCTACCTCCTCCTTTCTCCAAGCTAACAGACTGGCTGGAGACTGCACTGAGCACTGTTAACTGTTTCCTCTAAAGACCAGAAATTTAGGAAAGCAACACTTAGAAAGCAGGAGCCAACAAGTGTTAGGCTAGGAGTTATAACAAATAGTTCACTTGGGAATGCTTCTTTTTATGTGCTTGGTGTGTTTTTTCCAAAAAATCTGAGGGTTTAATACTTTAAAGGTGTTGTAAACCTTTGTGTTTTTTCACCTTAATGCATTCTATGCATTAAAGCGGAGGTCCACCCTAAAATGGACCTCCGCTCATCGGAATCCCCCCCCCTCCGGCGCCACAATCGGCACCTTTCAGGGGGGAGGGGGGTGCAGTTACCTGGATAATCCAGGTAACTGCACCCACTTCCGGGCTAGCTCTCTGCGGAAAGGGGCGTACGTTACGCCCCTTTCCGCAAGCGCCCGCCCCCTTCAGCAAGTGCCCCGCTGCCTGCTGGGAAACACACAGCTCCCAGAGGCAGCGGGGACCGTCCGGATTGCGCCGCGCGGCTCGCGCATGCGCAGTAGGGAACCGGGAAATGAAGCCGAAAGGCTCCATTTCCTGATTCCCATACCCAAGATGGCGGCGGCACGAGCGAGCGATCGGCTTCGGGTGCCGACATCGCGGGCGCGCTGGACAGGTAAGTGTCACTATTTAAAAGTCAGCAGCTGCAGTATTTGTAGCTGCTGGCTTTTAAAAAAAAAAAAAAAAAAAAAAAACGCGGAGTCCCGGTGGACTCCCGCTTTAAGGTGGAAAACCTTCTGTGCTGCAGTTGCCCCCCAGAGCCCCCCCCCTTTTTCTTACCTGAGCCTGATCGTTCCAGTGATCGGGATGAGCACAGCAGCTCCAGCCACTGCCTCAGGTTCTCATCAGATAGATTGATAGCAGCAAGAGCCATTGGCTCCCGACGCTGTCAATCAAATCCAGTGACACAGGAGTGTGGGGAGGGGGTGGCGAGTTCTGCTGTCTGTGTCAATGAACACAGCAGCAGGACTCAGGAGCACATCTGCACAGGTGCCCCCATGGAAAGTGGCTCTCCGTGGGGGCACCCAATGAAGAGAAGGAGCCAGGAGGACCACGGGGGGACCCCAGAAAAGGAGGATCAGGGCTGATCTGTGCAAAACCCTTGCACGGTGCAGGTAAGTATAACATGTATGTTATTTTAAAAAAAAGATGAACCTTTACAATTACTTTAAGGCAAAGGAAAACAAATGAAAGCCGAAGTCCAGCTAACACTTTAAGAAGTTACTACAACAGTTTCTTTTTCTTTTACGGTAAAGTTTTAAGCCGTATGATTAAAAGCTGAGAACTGTAAACCCCCCAATGTTATATAGTTTGTCTCAGCCCTGTAACTGCTGTTATACTTCTTCAGCTTGGCCTGTTATAGAAAGTGGAAAAATAGCAATCGACAACCCCCCTGTAGATTTTACAGTGCAAAAAGAACAACATTGTTGCAGGAAGTGGAAAAATAACAGTCTAGTACTGGCAGGACCAACAGGGAATAAAACTGTTACAGGTGGATTTGGAAACACAAAACCTTCTTTGTTAATACTGGGGATACGCTGGGGTTGATTTAGTAAAACTGGAGAGTGCAAAATCTGGGCAGCTCTGCAAAGAAACCAATCAGCTTCTAGGTTTTTCAAATCTTAACTGAACAAGCTGAAGTTAGAAGCTGATTGGCTACCATGCACAGTTACACCAGATTTTTCACTCTCCAGTTTTACAATATCAATCTACTGCGTCAAATGTCATTTTTTGCTTTGTCCATATTTGCACTATAACTATACTTTTTAGCTCTCATTGACTATAACTGATGAAAACAACAGCCATTATAGCACATAACGGTCATTAATAGATAGATAAATCAGTAGAACGTATAATGTAATTTACATTATCAATCATATATTTGCATGTGATTTATTATTGTAATTCCTTCCTGAAATTTTCGGTAGCTTTATGGCGTAAAATAAATAAAAGTGAGCATTTAAAGAAGTCTGTCATTCCTGTAGACTGCAGGGTCTTTCAGTTACTCCATAGTTTGGTCCATCTATGCAAACTTATTTTTTGATATATTATAGATTATATAATATATCAATATAAGTATGGTTTATTCACATTGTCTTGGTTTTTTGAATGATGGCTGAAATTGTTTGTGCATTAAACAAAATCCTTAAATGCTAAACAAAATATGCAAATGCAGTTCTCTCTTCTAAATGTACATTTAGCTTAAAATATGACTGTATCTAGTATTGCAGATTATAAGAGGTATAATGATCCCCATGTTGTAAACTATCAATATATTGGATTACAATGAGGCTTTTTATGTCCATCTATTGCCCCCTTCACTCTGTGTTGTTCCCTGGTGGTGCGTTATCATATTCAAATTAACATGCAGTATTTTGTGTGTTCTGTTGAGGCAGACCAATAATTTAGAATGGGCCGCAATATATGCAAAAGAACAAAACACAGGCCTGTACAATCCACAAGACAATGCCAGATTAGCAAAGTTGTTATACTTTATCAAGTACAGGGGAATAAAGAGAAAAATAAACCAATGTGCTTCGGCCATTCAGGCCATAATCATGGCTGATTAAGGCCTATTCCAGCAGTGGACTAAAAAACTAAAAAAAGATTCATATGAGTCCCTATATAATCTGATGATCTAGGTCCCACAGAAATGGTGCAGTTTGTGAGGGAGTGCAAGTCTGAGTCTACCAAAATGTCAACAGGTATAGCTGAGACCTACATAAACACTTGGGCATCTGACCACCGGGAGTATCTCAGTTGCCTATCTTCCAGCTCTCCAACAGAGAGAAACACATTTTTTACTAGGACTATGAGAAGCTGTACATGGAGAATTTGCCGACAGAAGGCAATAGGCTGACATGGTCAACAGGCAGCTCATTGTACCCAAAAGCTAACAATTTTTTGTAGGTGACAAACAAATTTCCCTTAGCAAGTAACTTGGGGAGAATCATTAAGAACAACTTCCTTCAGTCCTGTGTTACCTCTCAGCAGGTTGCAAGGCCGGCGTTCACATGGCTCTATTACAATCTTTCTGTAATTGTTGAACCTTTTAAGAGGGTGGGGATGGATATCATTGGGCCACTAGCCACCCCAAGCAGTTCAGGTAAACAACAATACATCTTAACAATAGTGGACTATGTCAAGGTTGCTAACACTCTTTAGGGAATATTAATGAGAGTGGGGTTCCCTGCAAAGCAGAAAAAGGTAAAGTAAATAGGTGGAACATTATACATGTCTCCAGGAGAGAGAAAGCAAATATGTAATACAAGTAAAAATCTAAAAAGTATTATTACATTGGGTCAAGTATAAAATTTACACTGGGCATGTACAGTAATTAAATTAAAAACAAAAGAGGAGGCATAACATAATAGTAGAGATGATGTAAACGGTCTATGCATTTCACAGGGTTACCCGCTTCATCAGAACCATCAATACCATTTTTGCAGTGAAGTTCATCATTGTAGTAAACTTGTACTGAAAGAAAACATATGGAATACACAATGACAATGTCCAAAAGAAAAAAAAGAAAAAACACATAATACAAATGTACATATGTTCATCAATACCATCAAATATTCCTGTCCAAAACAGCAGGAGAGAAAAAAAAAACACATCACACTTACCCTAACCCCTGTCCAAATGCACAAATTCGTGAACCTGGGTGATGATAATTGTTGGCGAGGTTGTAAGCATAAAGGCTCATTGCCACACATACTTTGGGATTTCCCCATCTTGGAAAAAAGTATTTACTTTCATATCTGAATTAATAGGTATAATAAATAAACCTTCTTTATCGCCTGGGGATCACCTCCTTCCGATCTATGTTAAGGATCATAGTTCTACACATTATTTTTTGCTGGCAGGCTAATGTGAAAATTGAGACAATCTACTGTCTCAATTAGATTGATGTAAAATTGCATCTCAACTTGATTAAGGAATATGAACACTACACAGCCCTACAATCTGACTCACTTACGAAATGTAGGCATCTGTGAGAACCATGGCTACAAATCAGCAACACTAAGAGTAATGTTACTTTAACAGTGCTATCCTACCAGTTACTTTGCTTCTCCTTTATAATACTCTATGTACACATCTAGTGGAATAATTTGTAATAATGATCTTGGAGCACCTCTGTGTCTTTACATATATGTAATGTTGTGTTACTAATCTATTATGCAATTTTTGCAACTGTTAGCCCTTGTACACATGGTCGGAGATTCCGACAACCAAATCCGTTGGAGTAATTCCGATGGATTAATTCCAGAAGAGGTCCGGAAGTGATGTTGCATACACATGGTCGGACTAAGTTGTCGGAAAATCCGATTGTACTAAATGTGATGACGTTATTTCGTTACGACGGGACTACGTTCAGGCTAGTAGCCAATAGCTTTGGTCTAGGAATTTAATGTGAGCATGCGTGGCACGTTGTCCGTTGGAGTAGGCTACACATGATCGGAGTATGTCCGATCGGAGCATTTTGTCGGAAAAGTTTACCGGCAAGTTGAAAAACTTGGTCCATCGGATATTCCGACAGAAACAGTCCGATGCAGACCACACACAGTCGGAATATCCGACAAAAAGGTCCGATAGGAAACATTCCGACGGAATCTCCGACCGTGTGTACAAGGGCTAATAGTGGCTTTCAATATTTGTCAAACTTTGTAAAACCAATAAAAAAGTATAACACTAAAACACCACACGTACCCTTTTAACGGTATGAATACAACCCCCCCACCATTCAGGGGACAAACCGAAAGCACCCACAAGCCTGTGGGAAAACCCCAGAAATAGACAATCAGATAAAACTAAAGTAGACCCAAAATAAATAAGTTCAAAGATTGGTATTCAATGGTATACAAATATGTGGACCTCTAATATATTTTCCCAAACACGGGCGAACATTCCGATCACCAAATCCGTCGGATAATTTCCAACAGATTTAGTCTGGAACTGATGTTGCATACACGTGGTCGGACAAAGTTGACGGAATTTCCGGTCGACAAGAACGCGGTGACGTAAAACACGTGCAATGGGACTAGAAAAGGGAAGTTCAGCACCACGTGCGGCACCCTTTGGGCTCCTTCTGCTGATCTTGTGTTTATCGTGTGTTAGTAGAATTTTGGTAAGAGACGATTCTCGCTTTTCAGATTTGTGCTTGTGGGTGCATATCTGCCTCTCAGTGCATGTAGTCAGTTTTCATTTGTTGGTCATTGAGGGCTATATAGTACGCTTTGATTTTCAGTGCTTATTGTCCGCTCATTTCTGGTTTTCTGTGCTTTTTCTTGTCCGTTCTGACCAACCGACTGTTTTGAAGCCATGTTTCATGTACGTACTCGTCATAGAGTTTGTGCTGGGCAGGGGCTTGGTGTTGGGCTTTTAGCTTTGACACAAGCCCAGTCCATGAACAGGGCGAGGAGGAGTTCATGGAGCAAGAATTGGTTGCTCCAGCGTGACCAATTCTCGCACATGCCTTTGCTTTGTAAGATCCGGGAGAATAATCCTGATGATTTCAGGAATTATTTCCGGATGACGGACCCCATTTTTCACCATCTGCTGGCTTTGCTGTCCCCTTATATCAGCAGGCAGGATACCTGTATGCAGCAAGCCATCACTCCGGAGCAGAGGCTCATCGCCACGTTGCGGTACTTGGCGACAGGGAGAAGTCTTCAGGACCTGAAGTTCTCGACAGGCATCTCCCCCCAGGCTTTGGGAATCATTATCCCAGATACCTGTTCTGCCATCATACAGGTCCTGCAGAAGGAATATATTAAGGTAAGTTTTCTCCTTTAACATCACATTCTATGTATTTGATGTTTGCTAATGTATTGTATTTATTTCCTCATTCCCTAACTACCATGATTGCAATTTGCTGTAATTGATATGATGTACCCCTTTGTCTTCAGGCATACTGGAAGCTTTTAAAGTTCCTTTTTTGTCCTTCATGCATATTTGCCTTCACTAACTTCCCCAGCATGCTCTTCTGGGCCCATAAACCTATAGCCTAGTCACTTAGCAATGTATTTTGTCAGCTCAATAATATTGCTTTCCCCTAAACACCACCTAAAATGTGTACAAATGTTATGTGTGTGCTTAAATTCATGCAGAGTGACAGAGGTTTTTTTTTGCTGGTCCAAACTCATTAGGAACCCCCCCCAACTGCTAGGTCAGCTGATAGCAATCCTCTATCTACTGACTTTTCCAAACCCAATACACACTATACCTACCTCTTTTGTGGTCAGATTTATGGATGAATTCACCAAAACATGTAGTGCAAGGATCTGCCTCAATACTTTCAAATGCTACTGTTTAAAGTTTTTTTTTTCTCCTATTATTATCTTGATAGGTAATAGCAGAATGTAAAAATGTGCTTCAATTTGTTAATTATTATTTTTTTTTGTATTATGACACTTCTTACCTGTCCAGTGGGCTGCCAATAGTGTAAGTAAGGAGGGGCTGGCCAAAGTATCACACATTATTTATGCATTCAGCTCTCAATGAAGTGGAGTGAGTTACCTGTCCAAAACATCCCCCCCTAATTTTTTGCAATGGGCCATAGAATGGGGGGGGGGTGAGGAATCTGATTAGGAGGACCTTATACTTTTGGCTTTAAATACTCATTTCCAAAAATGTTATACTGATCTTGGTCAAAAATGTTTGTGTCTAATCTGCTTGCAATGTTGATGTGCAAAATGACATTTTTTTTTCTTGTTTGACTCCACAGTTTCCTTCAACGCAACAGGTATGGCAGACTTTCCCAATTGTGGAGGTGCAATTGATGGAAAACACGTCCGCATCATCCCATCCCCCAACTCGGGGTCCTACTATTATAATTACAAGGGGTATAATAGTATCATGATGTTGGCGGTGGTGTTAGCGACATATGACTTCCTGTATGTGGACGTAGGGAAAAATGGCCGGATGTCGGATGGTGGAGTGTTCACGCAGACGGAGTTCTACTGGTGTCTCCAGAGTGGCAGTTTGGGCTTGACACCTCCAGAGGAGAATGTGGACGGACTCCCCTTCATTTTCGTTGCGGATGAGGCGTTTGCTCTGGCAAAAAATCTGATTGGCCAGCCAGAAATTAAAGATCCTCTTCAGGAAAGGCCACGAGTCAGAAGAGTAGTTGAGAACACTTTTGGGATAATGGCCAGCCAGTTCAGCCTATTTTTGACTCCAATTCACATGGCGGAATATAAACCCAATCATATTGTGCTTTCGTGCTGCATTCTGCACAATTTTTTGAAGAAACACTCAGCAAACTATGTGGCCTCAGTTGGGCCTGATGCAGACTTACCTGAAAATGCCAACCTGAAGGCCCTTGAAGCTGGCTGTCCTGGCTTGCCCCCCCAAAGCGCCCGCGAGGTCAGAACAAGATATGTGGAGTACTTTGTGGGTAGGGGGGCCATTGATATGCCAGACAATGTCTGAGAGGCATTTTTTTAATACAGTTTTCTTTCAAACTACAATAATCTTTGTTTTCATTTACTGCTTGGCTTTGTTTTAGGTGTCTCCTAGATTTTTTTTTTTTTTTTTTTTGGGGCCTTTTTCTACAACAGTGCAAACCCAATTTCTGTGTGAGATGAGGTGACAGCCTCTTCTTCAGATAATCTTATTATGTTGTGGGTCTGCTACACACACCTTGTTTTTGTTATTAATGTATGTAGTGCATTACTGACAAATCATTTCAATGACAAAACAATTCAGTTTCAGTACCATGGCAGAAATATGTTGGGTCATGAAAAGGGCGCGATTGGGGAAATTTAAAAAGCACTGTAGGTGTTATTTACTAAAGGCAAATCCTATTACTACAAGTGCACTGCAAAAGTGCACCTGAAACTGCACTTGGAGTGCAAAGTGGATTTGCCTTTCGTAAATAACACCCATTGTCACAGAAAACAACAATTTTACTACAAATACTGCTTTTGCGCATTACATAGATACATAGTTAGTCAGGTTGAAAAAAGACACAAGTCCATCCAGTTCAACCTTAAAAACAAATAAATAAAATAAAAAATAATGGTACAATCCAAATACCCAATTTTATGCCCACAATTGATCCAGAGGAAGGTGAAAAAAACCCCCAGTAGAGCATGCTCCAATTTTCTACAGCAGGGGAAAAAATTCCTTCCTGATCCCCCAAGAGGCAAACGGATTTTCCCTGGATCAACTTTACCTATGTTAGTACCCAGTTATATTATGTACATTCAGGAAAGTATCCAGGCCTTTCTTAAAGCAATCTACTGAGCTGGCCAGAACCACCTCTGGCGGGAGTCTATTCCACATTTTCACAGCTCTAACTGTGAAGAAACCTTTCCGTACTTGAAGATGAAATCTCTTTTCCTCTAGACGTAAAGAGTGTCCCCGTGTCCTCTGGGTTGACCGTACAGAGAACAACTCAACACCAAGTTCACTATATGGACCCCTAATATATTTGAACATGTTGATCATATCCCCCTTATTCTCCTCTTCTCAAGAGTGAATAAATTTAGTTCCTCTAATCTCTCCTAATAGCTGAGCTCCTCCATGCCTCTTATCAGTTTGGTTGCCCTTCTCTGCACTTTCTCCAGTTCCCCAATATCCTTTTTGAGAACTGGTGCCCAAAACTGAACTGCATATTCCAGGTGAGGTCTTAGTAATGATTTGAACAGGGGCAAAATTATATCTCACTCTCTGGAGTCCATACCTCTCTTAATACAAGAAAGGACTTTGCTCGCTTTGGAAACAGCAGCTTGGCATTGCATGCTATTATTGAGCTTATGATCTACCAAAACCCCCAGATCCTTCTCTACTATGGATCCCCTCAGTTGTACTCCCCCTAGCATGTATGATGCATGCATATTCTTAGCCCCCAAGTGCATAACTTTACATTTATCAACATTAAACATTGAACATTGAAAAAGGAGGCCCCACATTGTTGATAATTTTACTTTTTACTCAAAGCACATTCACGTGTGCATTTAGAAAAGAGTTTTACAACACACCAACATATTTGGTGTTTATAAAACATTATTTTTGGTAACATTTATCTAACTTAGCGTTTTTGAGTAAACAGGCATGTATCAAAGCATAACATACAGAACACAGGAACTTACAAAGTTGAACTTTGAAAAGTGAAGACAATATTAGACATGAATATGTACAAACTGTGTTGATATTGCCTTCATCATATGGGGTGTCACCCTTGTAAAAGCAAAATTTGGAAGATGCACACAAATTGTGAATCAAAAAGTGGCCATTTTCCTCCTGATCTCATGCCTAATGTCAACATGCGCCCCATCATGGGGTATCAATGTACGTGTTTTGGGGGTGCAACCCCTTCATCTCAGCCACTTTAGTAGTAAGGAAGGGGTTGCACTCACAAAACAATTACATTGATCCCCTATGATGGGAGATAGCACATGTTGACACACTGTGTGCATCTTCCAAATTTGGCTTTTATAAAAATATAAAAGTGTTTTGGAAAAATTTAAATGGTTGCTAGCTAGTTTTGGGTGTTTCAGATTCTCCCTAAAACATCAATGATGTTCTTCATTTTTTACTGAACATCATTGATGTTTTTCTTGATATTATCTAAATCGCAATTGCACCCCATTATCTCCCCAATGAGGATCTGGCCACTTTCACTGGTAAAATGTGATTCCTCTTCCACAACATCCACATCACCTAAAAATAAACCAAAAAAACTGTGTGTATTATAAATATTCAGGCATACATTGATTAGCTTACCTGAAGCTGTGGTCTCAGACACTCACCTGTTGTGGTGCCAATTTCACCAATCTCTACAATCTCTCCTTCCTCCTCCTCCTCTACTTCTGGTGTTAGTATTTCCCCTTCTTTGGGAGGTGTGGGGTCCCTGGTGTCCTCAAACATCCCGAGTCTTCTCTCCCCTTATGAGAACGTAAAAAAGTAATTTTTAGCACACAGATATTTGAGGGCAGAAATAGAAATATGAAACATTGCTTGGAAGTGTGGTACAATTGTGTTTTTTGGCAGAGTTCAAAGTTGACATTTTCTAAAGCTGTAATACTTACCTGTTGTGTGAACAAATGTAGTCAAGTGCAACTTTCCAAAACATTGTCTTTGGAGTGGGCTAACTAACGATGTTTATTACGAACGATTGAACCATGAACATGAAAGTGGCCATTTTAAACTGTACAACATTAAATCAAAGCACATGGAGCAGTATAAAAGCAATAATAATAATATGAACACACGACAACTACTTACTTTTTTGAAGAACTTGGTTGATCCTTCTGTACTGATCGTGCTCCCTCAGTTTCAGGTCTGACCAGCGTTTCCTCAGTTGATCCTTGGATCGTCGTACCCCAAAATTCTTCTGTAGACTCTTCACAACTTTAGTCATGATCTTGGTCTTTCTGACATTTGGGTTTGGGTAAGGTCCATACTTCCCATCATAGTCGTTCCTCTTCAATATGTCCACCATCTCCATTATCTCTCCAAAAGCCATATTTGAGGCCTTGAATCTTCTCCTCCGGGATCGGGATGTTTCTGGCTCCTGCGGTGTGCTCTCCCCACTGTGCCGAAAGAGAAGGGGCGGGGAATAGACTAGAAAGAACGACAGGGGCGGGTGGAGCTTCACGCATGCGCACTTTATATAAAATGCAACACGCGTGTGTCGTATGTACGATCTGTGAGCAGAGGGAGGAGCTGACGCGCTGATCGTTCAAACAAAGGTACAATTTTAACTTGGTACATCACTAGCCTATACTGCTTCTAGATTGAGGCCTATATTGGAACAAGATTAGGATTTGTCTTGTGTCTTGCAGAGAAGATGGATCCCTTCAAGGAACCACATTTTCTGGAGCTAATCATTGATATGCTCAGGGAGCTGCCCTGCCTGTGGCAGATGAACAACCCCCTTTCTAAGGACCTAAGAAAGAGGAAGGCAGCGCTGGAGAAACTGCATGGTTTGGTGAAGATCATGCTCCCCACGGCAGACATGACTTATGTGATGGCCAAAATTGGTGCCCTGAGGAGTACATATCTGAGGGAGTCCAAGTCCCTGAGATTAGGAGATCCAGATGACATTTATGTCCCCGGGATGTTGTACTACGAGAGGCTGCATTTTCTGGCAGATCAGAGGGAACCCAGGCCAGCACTCAGTCTTCCTTTAAGACTTCCTTCACCCCCAGCTGAGGCTTCCAATGTCCAACCTGGGCCTTCCAGGCAGCAACATGTGGAGGGGCCCAGTTTGAGACAGGTATAGCATTGTTCAACATATTTCTTGTCGTATATTTAATGATGCTAACTAGATGTTATTATTGATCAGTAAGTTGTGATTTAACAAAGTGGTTTACTTATCAATAGACAGTAGTGACCAAAAATGATTGGGAGAAGAATGAAAAATGCTGGGCTCAGAATGCTAGTCTGTTCTATTTGGTAACATTCAATTTGCAACAATCATGAGCACAAAATTGTGTGATTGATGACCAAAAAACTAAAACGATGTCCCATTTTCATACACAGGAAGACCTCAGCCGGGAGGAGGATGTGGCAAGTGGCAGCCGGGAGGTCGACCATCGCACTCCTCCTCCACCTCCTGCTACAACTACAAGAGCAGAGCCACAGCCTGGAGGGAAGTGCCTAAGGAAGACCAGAGAGTGATGGCCTGGGTTCAGTCTGGTCTGACAGAAGATGCAGGCTCTTGTATGACCACAGCCTGGGGACATAGATGTCATCTGCTCTTCCTGATCTCTTGGACTTCTGGACCAGACTGTTCTCCCTTTAGATATGTAGGCCACCTCAGGCCACCAATTTTGCATTTAAAAAATAATTGATGTCTGCCCTGGGGGCCAAAGGCTTTGCCAAATTGACCAGTTTCTCCAGCGTTGCCTTCCTGTTTATTTGTTTATGACACCTAAATAAAGATTTTTTTGGGTTCAAGAAATACTTGCCTATGTATTTTACTTCAAAAGGGACAGTTTATTTGTGAGTAGGCAGGCACATTTCAAAAATACAAAGTCAAATTAATAACAAGGGGCACCAACACCAAACAACCTCCTAGAGATTAAAAAAAAAAAAAAACTGATATTGAACTGATCGATACACAAAACACAGCAAAATAATTACGAAGATGAGCAAAATGTCATAAAAAGAGATCTTGATTAAAAAACCAACCACAAAATTTACAGAAAAAAAACATCAAAAATTATTGGGGAGATCTGACGAATTAAAATATTGTATTCATGAAATCAGGAAAAAGAATAAAGAAATACGTTTTGGAGAAGTGTGTGTGAATATGAGCAGCAAAACAACTTAATTCTTGTAGCATTATAAAGAAAAAGAGAATGCGCTGCATTGAAATTTTTTAACATTGCAGCGTGAGGAATGTGCTATATCGATTACGAACGGTAGTTTTACCTGACCGAGCACTTCCATCTCATAATTTATTCTGAGCATGCGTGGCACTTTGTCCGTCGGACTAGGCTACACACGATCGGAATTGATGCGCATCGGATCCAGTTCTTAAACTTTGTTGGTCGGATATTCCAACGGAAAAAGTCAGATGGAGCCCACACACGGTTGGATTATCCGACAACACGGTCCGATCAGACATTTTCCGTCTGAATTTCCGACCGTGTGTACAAGGGCTAAGTCTTGTCTTGTCAGAAATGATAATGATAACGGTTTCTGTTTTTTTATAGAAAGTACATAGAACAATTGGTATGCAAGTAGATCATTGAACTGTGTTGCTTCTATAGGCTGTTCCTCAGCAGTAGGGTACACAGGCATATGTGCTATGCTTCTCTTCCCTAATATTCTTGCAACCAACCTCAAGATATTTTGGCAACATTAGAATGTCTTTCAAGATAAATAGAATAGCTGAGATAATTAGCTGATTAGTTTACTTTTTGTATCAGATAGTACCTAACATCATTTCAGGTGTAAAAATATAGCATTCATTATACAGCCACATCATAGACATTTCCTTCATTGAGAACCCATACAAGGAAAGACATATACTATACGTTACAATTTTATGTTAGTTCCTGGCCAGTACTGTATTATAGGAGGCATGAGGTTGATTATGTGCAATGTTATGAAGTTGTAAAATAAATGAAATTATGGTTTTAAAACATTTGCTATAAAAGGAAATGTTTGCTATATACATGGTATGTTATATTTAAAGTCCTGGTTTGAATTTTTCTGAGAATAGCATTTATGGTAAAGAAAGTATCATGCATGTAGGACCAAGACTTTTAAAGATTTAGACACCTAAATAGAAGTTCAAGTTGTTAAGATCTTAACCACTTGCTGAGCACTTAAACACCCCTCCTGCCCACACCAATTTTCTGCTTTCACTGCTGAGGCATTTTAAATGACAATTGCGTGGTCATACCACACTGTACCCAAATTACATTTTTTAGCATTTTATTCACACAAATAGAGCTTTCTTTTGGTGGTATTTAATCACAGTTGGGGGTTTTATTTTTTGCTAAACAAACAAAAAAAGATGGAAAATTTTTTTAAAAAAATAATGTTTCATAATTTGTTATAAAATTTTGCAAACAGGTAATTTTTCTCCTTCATTGATATGCGCTGATGAAGCGGCACTGGTGGGCACTGATAGGCTGTATCAGTGGACAATGATAGGCTGTACTGATGGGCACTGATAAGATGGCACAGATGGATCCTGATGGGTGGTACTGATGGGTGGCACTGATGGGCACAGATAGGTACCACTGATAGATGGCACGAATGGCATGACAGCAGCTGGAGCCAATTCTTCCTGCTGCTATCTGTCCAACGAGGAGAGAGACAGCGGTGGGAGGCGTTTCGCTCATGCACATCGCTGGATCAGATCGGACTCAGGTAAGGAAAAAGGGGGGTCTGGGGGGGCAGCTGCAGCACAGAAGGTTTTTCATAGAATGCATTAATGTGAAAAAAATTAAGGCTTTAGAACCACTTTAATATTAATTATTAAAACAAATAAAAAATAAATACTATAATAAACCATACCATCCTAACAAAAAAAAAAATTCTCCCAGTAATGCATTTCTGCACACATGTGGACTGGATCACATTATGATCTTTTGACCTATCCGATGTTCATTGTTGTAAGATCCTCACAGTTTATGGAATAAACTTCACAAGATCAACAAGGTGTTGTCTGGATCAAGTCACTGTCTGTTTATCCAAATAAGATTGGGGTTATCGACATTTCAACACAACTAACTGTAAGTTACGGAGATCACACTTTCAATGCTAAGATTGGAGAGACAGAACAATGACATTTACAAACAAAAAGTGTGCTCAACCACTTACCTACAGGGCACTTTTACCCCCTTCCTGCCCCGGCCAAATTTCAGCTTTCAGAGCTGTCACACTTTGAATGACAATTGTGTGGTCATTCAAACCATTGTAACCATGTGAATTTTTTATAATTTTCTTCAAAAAAATTGAATGTTTTTTTGGTAGTAATCACTGATGTTTTTTTTAATTAGTTTACAAAAAAAAGACCAAAAAAGTTAGTTTCTGTCAGTAAATTTTGTAAACAAGTATTTTTTCTCCTTCACTGATGTGCGCTGAAGAGGCGGCACTGATGGGCACTGATGAGGTGGCACCTATGGGCACTGATGGCACTTATGAGGAGGCACTAATATGCCGTACATTTGGATACTGATAGGTGGCACTGATATGTGGCACTGATGAGCACTGATGGGTGGCACTGGTGGGCACTGATAGGTGGCACTAATGGGCATTGATGGGCAGCACTTATAGGCAGCACTGATAGCCAGCACTGACAGGAATCGCTAATGCACACCGATTGGTGGCACAGGTGGGCACTGATTGCTGCCACTGGTGGACAGTGGACACTAATTGCTGGCACTGCTGGCACTTTATTGTAATCAAGGCACTGATGATCAGTTCCCTTGATCACATGGTTAAAGAGCCACGACCGCGGCTCTTTACAGAGACCGGGATCGCTCTGTGTTCTAGCAACAAGACGCGGCTGCAATCGGGGCCACGGGTGCGCAGGAGCGGCCGTTCACGCGTGTAGTCATATGACGTCCACTCAGAATGAGAGCCGCACCATCCCTCCGTCATTTGACAGATGTCAGGTGGCAAGCGGTTAAGTTGGCAGCAAAATGACAGTTCCTGTCTGCTTGGTTCTGTTATTATACAAATGGACATTAGATGAGGGTCTGCTATAGATGTTAATGGAAGCCATAATAAAATGGCAAAGGAGGTTTCCCATAATTCATACCAGGCCCTTCAAGTCTGGCATGAATTTAAAGGCAGCCCCAAGCCACAAAAAAGTGTGGACCCTGCTCCAAAAATCCATACCAGACCCATATCTGGTATGAGCATGCAGGAAAGGTGGAGGGAAGAGGGTGCACACCTCCTTCTGAACCATGCCAGGTCACATGCCCTTAATATGGGGGTACCTTGCCAGGAGGGACCCCCTGGCAATGATCCCTTTTCCCATGTTGATGAGGACAAGGACCTCTTACCTTCAATCCTGGCCTGGTGTTTGTGCGGGTATGTATGTGTTGGAATCTGTAAGTCCCTTTTAATAATAAGGGGGTCCCCAGATATTGGTCATTAAGTAGGATTACTTCTAAACCTTGGCAGGTCTGTCAAAGTAGAGGGGTAGTAGTTTCCTGCTCAGGTAGAGGATGGCATATTCCTCTCCTGCCTGATCCACCTGGCTCAGGACTACATCTAAGCCATAAATAGAGGCAATGGTTTCCACCAGAAACCAAAAGGTGAAGTCTGGAACATAGTAGCACAGGCCAGTGCCCCCTTCAAGGCTTGCAAGTTCTTCTTATACTCTGACTTCCAGGTCACCAGCTTTTAAAGTTTAGCCAGGGTACTGTAGTTGCACACAAGTTTCCTATAATAGCCAGCTATCGAAGCTGTAACTTGCTTCTTGGTTTGAGGGGTTGACCAGGCCATGATGACCTTTACCTTCCCTGTCTCAGGGTCCCTCCTTCTAGCTGGTGTCCCAAGTACTGGACTTCTATCATGCCTATTAGACACTTACTGGGCAACTGACAACTTTTCCAGATTTGTGACAGGTTCACAAGGTGTTTTTCTCTGGTAGGACTGAACACAGCAATGCCATCCAGACTGGCAACTGTGAATGCTTCCAAAGGGCCATTCATGACTCTCTGAAAGGTGGGGTGATGAAGGCTCATTTTTCCAAGCTTCGGGTACTAGGGAAATTTCCAAATACCCTCTGATCATGCCCATGATTGTTAAGTTGCAGACCGTTGCCAGCTTATCCAACAACTCATTGACCCTCGGCGTGGCATAGGCATCAACAGTAGGCGTGGCATTCAGTTACCTATAGCCTAGAGAACTTCTGAATGACCCCTTACTGCAGCACTTTCCCAGTGTCCCTTTTCAGGTCTGCCTGAACCTCCTCTGGAATGTGGTAGGCAGACTGATTGGAGAACTGCAAAATGCAGCCTCCCAGGTTTCCCTTGAACTGGGTATGGTCTAAGGCAGGTCCAAGGTCTCTGTGTTAGCCCCTGTACACACGGTCGGAGATTTCGACAACCAAATCCGTCGGATTTTGTCCGTCGGATCTTGTTGCATACACACGGTCGGACTAAGTTGTCGAAAAATCCGATCATTCAGAACGTGATGACATAATTTCGTTACGATGGGACTACGTTCAGGCTAGTAGCCAATAGCTTTGATGTAGGAATTTGATCTGAGCATGCGTGGCACTTGGTCCAATCAAAATTCTCTACACATGATCGGAGTATGTCTGATCGAACCAGTTGGTCGGGAAATAACAAGTTGGAAAATTGGGTCTGACGGATATTCAGACAGAATCAGTCCGATGCATACCACACACAGTCGGATTATCCAACAACACGGTCCGATAGGACACATTCCGACGGATTCTCCGACCGTGTGTACAAGGGCTTTAGGGAGGTGTGATCTAATCTTGAGGTCTATGCTCACTAATCAAGTGTCAGATAACAAATTAACTGTAGATTTAGATTGGCAGCAAACTGGTATTACATATGCCATCCTTTGATGGTGTATTTTGAGAATGTTCACATGGAAAGCCTTCCAAGTCTTCCATCCCTCAGTTCTAAACTTTCATGTATGTAACGTCATTCAGATGCATTGTGATTTGGTATTGTCCCTCACATGCTGCACTTTGTTCTGCCTCATAGGGAGTAGAACATATACCTTCTGACCCACATTCATGCATCTTGATGTCCGTGGCGCAGTGGATTTATTTACACTGCAGCTGCTGTTTTACCAGTCCAAGGACTTCTATGTTCTTACTGCTATGCTTTCAGATTCCTGGCGTAAAAATATTAACTGGCGAGTAAGCATGATCCAATTTTCTCACTGCTCATCCCGTGTGGGTCTGGCCCCCATCGGGAATTAGCCACTGTCTGTGAGTTACAGGAGATGTGTACTACTGGTTAGGGGGGCATGTGGATGCAAAACATGTTGGTTTCCACAGTTTGATTTCATATGTCAAGTATCATTTCATGGTCCACTCATTATGTAATATGATTACCATTTTTATTGGCGTATAACATGCGCCGGCGTATAACATGCACCCCAAGTTTAGGAGGGAATTTAAAAGAAAAAACTTTTAGGAGGGAAGTTTAAGGAAAAATCTTACATTTAAATACCCATTAATGCAGCCTTGTCAGTGTCATTTGCAGCCTTGCATTGCAGCCTTGTCAGTCATTTGCAGCCTTCCATTGCAGCCTTGTCAGTCATTTGCAGCCTTGCATTGCAGCCTTGTCAGTCATTTTCAGCCTTGCATTGCAGCCTTGTCAGTCATTTGCAGCCTTGTATGTTATTTGCAGCCTTGTCAGTGTCTTTGCAGTTTAAAAATGGAGCAGCCGAGATACAGAGTGGATGTCCTGTGTATCTCAGCGGTGGTCAGTAGCTCTCGGCCGTTCTTGTCGGCCTTTGGCTATTTTCGGCCGCACTCAGCCGTTCTCAGCTATTTTCGGCCGCAAATACCATTCTCTGGTATTTTCAGCCGCTCTTGGAAAGCCGAAAGCCACCAAGAATGGCTGAGTATGGCCGAAAATAGCCAAGAATGGCCAAAAATAACAGAGAAGGCAGAGAAGGTTAGAAATGGTGGGGGATCGCGTATAACACGCACATACGATTTCCCCCTGATTTTAAGGGGAAAAGGGTGTGTGTTATATGTCGATAAATACGGTATGTATTTTTATCAAGTATTCTATTTTTTGATATTGTGAAATAAATTATATATTTTTTTACTATACACAGTGTTTTTGGTGCTCGTCTTATTGACAGACATTTTGTTTCAATTTAAAATCCCATCGTGTTTGCATGAGATTCGTCTCTTCTTTCACTTTGTAAATTATTACCAGGGATGTGAGACTCTGTCTGTTCTGGAAACTATGCAATTGTTAAAAAATGATCTATTCTTCTGACCCACATTGAATTTGTAGATAGCACTGACACTGCACCAGTATTTTTGCTAGACCTGAGCCTGACAAGTTTTTCCCCAGCACACCAGCCTTGGGCTCCATTAAGTCCTGGAACCCTAGGACATAATTCCCCAAAGAGACCCCAAAGTCATAAACCATGGACTTCCAGGTCTCTTAGATTAGGTCCAAAGGTCCTCCCACTTGCTTTTAATACAGAAGTTAGAATAGTGAGAAGACTATTTACTTCTAGTACACCTCTCTGTAATCAAATAGCAGGTACATTTAATATCTGTCCCAGTCCCTTCTTTGAGATTCCACAAATATTCAAAGTGTTGGTTTCAAAGTTTAATGGAAATGACTGTTGGCTTGTGGGTGGACTAGCCATAATATGCATCATGTGTATTTTCTGACAGAGAACCTGCATCCGGTCAGACAAAAACTGTTGATCACCAAGAATCTGTGCAAGGAATCCCACTCTGACAAAAATTCCCAGCAGAGCAACTGTGACCTTGTCCGCCCTGAGGGCAGATAGAGTCATAGCCTCTGGAAGCAGATGGCAAAGTTCACTACTGTCAGAATATAACATTTTCCTGAACAGTTAGGGATAGCTAGTGACCCAGTAATATCCACTGCCAACCTCTTAAAAGTTTTATCTATTACAGGCAACAGCTTGTAGCACAATCAACATCTCCTAATTTTGCAATTTATGGGCAGGTAACACAGGACTTTTTTATCTATGGAAAAAAGCCTATGGCGTGCAAAACACACCCCAAAAAACTTCCACCCGGTGCCAAAAAAAGTGCACACACATAAAGAGTGAAACACAAAACCGTGCCACTGGTGTCTGCTGTCCTCCCAAGGAAGGACCTAACCCTGATCCCCCGGGGCGTTAGGCTCCAGATGGGGACTAAGGTACCATAATCATGGCCCATCCAGCCAAACCGGGACGACCGCCTTTCTCCGGAAGGTCTGCCGAAACAGACCCACCCAGGTACTAGGGTATAGGGGCTCCCCCGAAGGGAGACCCCCAAAGAGAGGGCAAACCAAGCCAGAAGGCCTATGTCCACCCTCCCACAAGACTTTCAGGATTGGTCCGAGGACCGACACCCTACTCGCCAGTGACAACACAAAACGTGACAAACCACACAAATAAAATAAATAAAAAGTGGGGAAGGGATAGTGGAGAAAGAGAGTGAAAAAGATGGCCATTGTGTAAACACAATGACCAGGCCCTCCGGCCAGGAATCAAAAATTCCTCTGGTCCTAGCCAAAAGGCCCGGCCTTAGAGGCAGGTGTGAAAAAGTGTGTATACAGTGAAGTGTCCGTGGTGCCAGAGTTCAAAGTGAATAAATCACAGTGAATTACAATAGTTGGCTGTGTCTGTGAGCATGTTGGGCCAGTAAGAGTCAGTATCACTTGGGCCCTGGTCATAGTGATTCCCAAGTGACCCAACGCCAGTGAGAGTTATGAATTTCTCAGGAATTATGTCCTACCACCAGCTCAGGGCAAAGAAGTGTGAATTCTGCTCTAAAGTCTCAGAAGCCAGTCAAGGTTCAGTTGACCACTGTATCAGACTGTGGGTTGAACAGCTCAGTGGAATGGGCACTGGTTGGCTGGCCATGTGACAATAGCTTTTACTGCTCACAACAATTGTTTCTGAGGGGTCCAGGCCTGCTACAAGTAAAGCATCTGAGGGAAATGGCTGATGCCAGCTTATTACCAGGAGCTTCAGGTGCTGGTCACTCAGAGGCTTGGATCACAGGTGTAACAGCGGTTGTCATTGGTGATTTTCCTCCTCTCTGTAGCTCTCTGTCCCTAATAGGGGTAAATAGGGGTGTTTGGTATCTAAGTGACTGGTATTTCTTATGCTGTACATTCAGTTAGATACTCGTTCATTATTAAAGAGGAGTATTATTATTTTTTGTCACCCGTTCTGCTGCTAGGAATTAAATACTGTAAAGCATGTGATTAATAAAATCGCCATTCAATTACATGTTTTTTTAATTGACTTATGATTGTTTTGTGCATTCCTGAGTGCTTCCATATTCACTGTGGGCATGCGAAGCCCACTAGGGCTCTGTTCCAGTATAAGGTGCTGCTGCATACCCAGCATGCACCTCCCGGTCTCGCGCGTGCACATTCTACACAGGAAAATGATGTACAAGGACACAGCCTGGAAGAGGTAGATTACAAGGGACACCCTAGCAACAAGCCACAAACAGTAAGACAAAAAGTCCCATAAATGCCCCTTCCCTGAATGCACAGCGGCCAGGAACCTCCTACTGGGCTGTTTCTGGAAAAAGAATATTAATTACAGCTAAACCTAGTTGTAATTCTCATACTGACCTGTGGTACCAGTGACACCTACTGGCAACAGTGAGAAATGCACAACTCAGTCAAGTTTAGAACAGAACCAAATAAACTATGTACAATCAATCTGAGCTGTTTACAAAAACTAAATTTACACTATAGCCCCAATTATAGGAACAGGGGGCTACACATACAAATTTGAACAATCCAGGTAATTACATTTTGGCTATAGGAGACACATACAAAGTCCCATGACAGATCCATATAGAGAACCAGGAGGGACCATTGCAAATTTCATTCTACACTTGAATCAGTGGATGAAGAAATATTTGAGTGCAAAAGTCCTCTTCAAAAATAAGAGACCATTGGAGGTATATTTAAAGTCCTGCAGCCCCCATTATCTACATCCTCTAGATGTTAATGCATTTCAAGGAGTATGTTGTTGCAATTTGGCTGCAATAAAATAGGTCTTCTGATTAAAGCAGGTAACTTAGAATCCTCACATTTTGCAGGATCCCTACAAATTAGGCCTGGTACTGCTAGAAGGGGCTCAGCATATACTGTATGTGTGAGAATATTTCCCAGTAAAGACTTGAGAGTTGAGCAAAAAGTGGTGACTGTATGGTCTCGGCCACCCCCAACCAAGAATTAGAGAGTAAGCCCCTAAAGCACTCAGATTAAAAGAGAAGTATGGGAATATATATTTTTTTCTTGAATCATACTTACCTAGGAGGATGCAGCATTGGCCCAATCCTGATCGCTCAGTTCTTAGTGCTCCCTGAGCAGAGAGCTGGTGACTGCTAAGTTTGGGTTTGCAAATATCATGCTGAACCCCCCACACATCAAACCCTGACAGATTCACCCATACTTACTGATAAATACCAGCTAGTTATGAAAACAGGTTACTGAAGACTTGGGATATAAAGCCATCACATGAAGCATGATAAAGTGTAAGGACGCTTACAGATTTTAATACAATCTATTTCCTTATGGGCCTAGGTTATCATACTCAACTAGTAAAAATATCCTAGGTTGGTATTTTACATAGGCAGGTAGATACATATCTAGATGAATCTCACACTGTATCCTATGACAAAAGACTATAAATAAAGCAGCTGTCATACACTCCTGAAGATTGACTGTTGAGTCACTTCCCCATAATTAACACAAAATCGAACAAAATACGCTAGAGTGTATACATGGATGACGACATTTATCAGTTGTGTTTGCTTTTCTCACTAAAATCTTAACAGGAAACATTGTAATTTAAGTAACTTGTCTATGCTCTTAACTGTCATTGAAAGGGGAACCATAATCTGTCCAACTCTTACCAGCAATTTCCAACAAATTTTTATAAGGGAAGTTAATAATGTACATTAAAATATCCAACAATGTATTCTAATATGGACTTTCAAACAAATTTAGGAGTGTTCCCAAGGTGTTATGAAGTACTTACTAAAGTTGGCATTGTTATAGCCGAACTCCACATTCCACATTCAATGCAAGTGTAAATAGTTAGTTTGTGCTTGCTGGGCACGCTGTATTAATTGCATGTCTTGCAATTAATACAGCGTGCCCAGCAAGTGTTACAGCATAACACTTCACTTTATTCTATGATCTGCCTCAGCTAGATCATAGAATAAAGTGAAGTGTTTTGGCTGCGGGATGAGGACCCCCCCATTTCCTGAAAAAGTTTGAGTTGGGCAGAGCACTGCAGCCCCTTCACAAACACTGGCAGGGAAGGGGTTAACAATAGGGCGCGATCAAGGGGTTAAGTGTGTTCCCTGGGTGTGTTCTAACTGTAAGGGGGGTGGGCTACCAGGGATATAACAGAGATAATTGTTCCCGATCACCGGGAACAGAAGATCTCTGACATGTCATCAGGCAAAACACATAGGTTTCCTCGTTCTGTCTCTGTACACCAAGATAGCGGGTCGCCAGCAGACATGGGGTCCACTGGACCCGTGGCATGGGGCAGGAACGCGCCCACTGTCTCCTATGCAAAGACTGATGTACTCCTACGGCAGTTTGTGCAGGGGAGCCGACCTGTGGCAGTATAATGACGGCGGATGGTGGGCAAGCAGTTAAAGTGTTGCGCTCCTTACAGAAGATTATGTATTTTTTCTTCTATATATAATAAATTATTAGAATTATCAGGTTGTGATTATAGCTAGCAGACATTCATCAGTATCACTAACCAAATAAAGTGCAAGTGTGCAGATAAAGTATACTAAAATAATACCATGAATTCATTAATATATATGTTAAAAGGGACATGGGTATTCATCATAAGAAAATTTGCAATAAGCAAATTTAAAAAATAGATATAAAGCATATATCCAGCATGTGCAATATTACATAAAGAGGTAAGTAGTGTAACTATATGTGATTTCAAAATTGTGCAACATATGCAAAAAGTGAATAATTCATAAAGTGACTTATTTCATCAAGGAGAAACACAAAATATGTACATACAAAACAAATTAAAAGTATATAAATAAATAAATAAATACAATTATTTTAACAAACTGAGTGTATCAAGTCTCTAGTGCAATATTGGACGTTTATTTCTTGGTCCAGTGTGCAACAGTAGTGCAGATGTGCAAGTGTTTCACAAGAACACTGTGTGCTGCTATACTGACATTCAGTGATACTGTGCCTTTAAGTGCTAAGAAATGAATCTTCAGTGTCACTGACACCGGTGGTTGTAATGGAAGATGGATGGAAGATACAAAATAAATAAGAAGGAGTCCAAGACAGACGGAAGAACCCAGAGAAATGAGAAGAAGTCCAGGAAGAAAAGAGGCAGAAGAGCAGGAAAGAGAGAACAAGAGAAAAAGAGAATGAAAGGAGAAGGCATCTTTAAGCTCAGCGGGATACCACTAACAGCAGAAGAGATTGGGGTACTTGACAAAGGCCTGAAATATGCTCCTGTTAGGAATCTGGATAAATTCCAGACCTATATAGGTATCCAGAAATACGTCAGAAACCTTAACATTAGAAAATATATTGCAAGTAACCCAATCAAGGCCCGAACTATTACAACCGAACAAGGGATAATACATAGCACATTGAGGAATAAATCAGTTTTTAACCCCCAGATTAGTAACAATAGGTATATAGATGTTTTTAAGAAAACTATAGTTGAAGATCTAAAATCATTAAAAATTAAGAAGCAAGAAGAACCCAAATTCATGAGATGCGGCATCAAGAAACTAAGCAAAAGAAAGGATATTGTAATCTGCCCCGCTGATAAGGGAGGAGGGATCATTATCTTATCTAAAAAACAATACGAGGGGATGGAAAGTCTACTTAATGACACAGTTACTTATCTTAAACTTTTAAGCAATCTTGTTTTTAAATGTAGAAAAGAACTTGAACTAGTTGTACATCTTGGCCTGAAGAAAAATATTTTAAACAAAAAAGAAGCCCAATATCTTATCCCAGAGGCATGTCATACCCCTGTGATTTATTCCCTTCCAAAAATCCATAAAAATAAAGAGAATCCCCCACAAAGACCTATCGTTAACAGAATAGACTCTCTCACTGCAAGAACGGGTGCATATATAGATAATTTTTTGCAACCCACAGTGAAAAATACAAAGGCATATCTACGGGACACTAAACAGATACTACAAATCGTAGAGGAACTACCTAACCATGAAGGACCATGGACTTTAGCAACGGCAGACGTGTCCTCATTATATACGATCATTCTTCACCATCAAGCATGTGAAGCCACCAAATGGGGCCTAAGGAAACACTCAGAACTTTCATGCTCACAAAGAAAATACTTAATCAAATGTCTGGATTTCTGTCTTAGGCCCCTTTCACACGGGCGGCTGTTCTGCCGCAGTTTATCATGTTTATTTTTTTCTACAAAATTCAAGGCTCCAGGCACAGCGATCAGCTGCGTTTGCACAGTGCGCTTACCAGCGTTTACATGCGTTTACATGCGTTTTTATGCGGTTGCGTTTAACTGCAGTTTTTATGTTTTTGTTCCCTGGAATGTACCCATGATGCATTGCGGTCCTCTATATTTAAACCTGTTTCTTTGTTCTCTGGCTGAGTGTGTGTTGGAGTTTTGCAGGAGTGGAGAGGAGTGCTCAGTTTTGTGCCAGAGTTTTTTGAAAATGAATGCAAATATGGGTAGTTTGCTTGCAATGCTCATTTTGCTGATGATGAGGATGAAGACAAGAAGAGCGATCCAGAGTAGGCGACGTCCTCGTCGTTACTGGGTCCATCCCTTAACGTCCCAGCGCCTATCGATCGGCTACTTTGCCCTCATGTTCGGTGAGCTGAGGACTCATGGGGACAAGTTCCAGAATTACACAAGGATGTCGGTGGCGTGCTTCGATGAGCTGTTGGGACTTGTTAGAGGACGCCTGACCAGAACCACGACCAATATGCGAAGAAGCATTAGTCCAGAAGAACGGCTGTTACTTACTTTAAGGTAGGTTTTCCATATGTTGAACAAATGCTTAAATTCATGTACATGCAGGCTTAGGCAATATTGGCAATAGTGTGTATGTGTGTATGTATGTATATATATATATATATATATAGATGAATCTATGACCTAATCTATATCACAACAGCGATTTTTCGCACATTACTACCATTACCATTATTTTTTATCCTTGAAAACTATCTATCGTGCCTTGCACAGTCAGTTTTATTTTTTGCAAATAGGAAATGTCATCAAATTTCAGTAGTTTCTCATTATGTAGGTGAGCTCTGAACACAAAGGCAGAATTTTGCATTAACAAGCAAGGTACCACCAAATAATATTTTGTACTAGACCAACCCACCACCAGGCTCCCTGTTTGGATGCCAGCACCTACTACCAGAGCCGAGGGATGTTTTATCTTTGGGCTGCAATGTGTTAAAAGTTATCAGCTTATATAGATGCTGATGTTTATTTGTTACCATGTAGAACTCCATATGTATATTGATTTTTTTTTATTAATTTTATTTATTTTACTATATTTTATATTTTCTGAATTGTTATCAATTTTGTATTGCAGATACCTTGCCACTGGTGCCAGTTTCACCTCCCTCCATCATCAATTTCTGATGGGAATTTCCACCGTATCCACCATTGTGTACGATACCTGTCATGTTATCTGGGAAGAACTGAGAACATCAGTCATGCCGGAGCCAACATCCAGTCTGTGGGAGGAAATAGCGGAGGAATTTTGGGAGAAGACCAACTTCCCAAACTGCATTGGGGCATTAGATGGGAAACACATCCGGCTCATCAAGCCTCCAAAATCCGGTTCCCGCTTTTTCAATTATAAGAAATACTTTTCTATTGTGCTTCTGGGACTCAGCGATGCAAATATGAAGTTCATCGCTGTGGATGTTGGAGTGATGGGAGTTCTGGAGATTCTAGAATTTTCAGAAATTCCGTAATGGGGCGGCGTTTTCAATATGGCGAATTTCAGGTGCCACAGTCAAGGCCTCTCCCTGGTACTACTGGACCAGATCTTCCATTTGTAGTGCTGGGAGATGAGGCATTTGCCTTATCTACTCACCTGCTAAGGCCCTATACCAGGCATGGTCTCACTGCCAGGAGGCGAATTTTTAACTATCGACTCAGCAGAGCTAGAAGAATGGTTGAGTGCGCATTTGGCATTTGCACTGCCAAATGGCGTGTTTTGATGACAGCCATGCATCTAGAAGTTGATCATGCCGTCAATGTGGTTCTAGCATGTTGTGTTCTCCACAATTTTTTGAGGGGTAAGGAGATCGTGGCCACCGAAACCCCTGTTTCTGAGGAACCCATAGGTCATGTTACTGGCACTCGTCCAAGTAATCAGGCCCTACAAGTCCGTGAACATTTCACTGATTACTTTTTGAGTGAAGATGGACAGCTGCCATGGCAATTGGACTATGTGTAAATTTTTAACCGGTGTTGCATGGACCTTACATGTCAAAGTTTTTTCATCACAGTTTTCAAGTTTTTGTGTCAGTTTTCACGTTTGCCTTAAATAAAGTAGTCAACAATTTTCAACAATTTAAATTGTTTTTATTTCTATCTTTTGCAATGCACAGGGTGTATAAAAAATAGAAAAACCTTACAAAAACATTGAATGCTTGCAAGTATAGAAAAATGTTTTTTTAATGCCTTTGGAATATATATATATATATATATATATATATATAAAATCTCCTTTTATTTTCAAGTATTGAATTTCAAGTGCAACAGATAACGAGTCCACAAAATATCCCCCACTACCCCCCTAAAAAAAAAAGGTTACAGTATTCCTGCAATGCACAGGGTGTATAAAAAATAGAAAAACCTTACAAAAACATTGAATGCTTGCAAGTATAGAAAAATGTTTTTTAATGCCTTTGGAATATATATATATATATATATATATATATATATATATATATAAAATCTCCTTTTATTTTCAAGTATTGAATTTCAAGTGCAACAGATAACGAGTCCACAAAATATCCCCCACTACCCCCCTAAAAAAAAAAAAAGGTTACAGTATTCCTGCAATGCACAGGGTGTATAAAAAATAGAAAAACCTTACAAAAACATTGAATGCTTGCAAGTATAGAAAAATGTTTTTTAATTCCTTTGGAATATATATATACATATAAAATCTCCTTTTAGTTTCAAGTATTGAATTTCAAGTGCAACAGATAACGAGTCCACAAAATATCCCCCACTACCCCCCTAAAAAAAAAAAAAAAAAAGGTTACAGTATTCCTGAAGTGCTGTAAGGCCCCTTTCACACAGGGCAGATCAGTAATGATCTGTCCCGTGATGATCCGCTCGGTCGGCAGGGATTGTTCCATTGTCCATTGTCCCCACTGAGCCGGTGGCAGACAGGGCTGTCCCGGCACACTGTGCCCTGTGAGCTCTCTGTTCTCTTCTATGGGGATCGGAAGAGCACGGACCATCTGTCCGTGTTCATCCAATCCGCTCTGCAGACGGCTAGAAAAATTGGATTTCCCTCCGTCTACAGAATCGGACAATTGCGGTGGCACCCGATATCGTCCGCCTCCGCAACAGTCCGATTCTGCAGACGGAGTAAAATCCTATTCTATCCGTCTGCAGAGTGGATCGGATGGACACTGACAGACGGTCCGTGCTCGTCCGATCACCATAGAGGAGAGTGGAGAGCTGACAGGGCGGTCCCTGCACAGTGTGCGGAGACCGCCCTGTCCGCAGCCGGCTCAGCGGGGACAACGGAGCAATCCCGCTGAGTGAGCGGATCATCACGGGGCAGATCATTACTGATCCGCCCCGTGTGAAAGGGGCCAAAGATGGGCACTGAGTGCGGTAAACAGTTCTGAAATATTTGGCTAGATGGAGAAAGTGCAAAAGATGTCTCCATGTACACTCCACTGTGTAGATGGGGTAATCTCCCTCTGGGCCAAGTCTCTCAACCTAAACAATGCTAGCACCCAATCAGAAAGTTCAGGTATTGTGAGAGCAAGTGGGGCCAAGTAGCAACATGTATAAGCTTGGGACAGTGGGAGATTCTTCTGTGCGTACAGTTCAGTGTACATGGAGGAATCTGGGGTTGGTTGTAAACATTAGTTCGTGTAGGTAAAACATTAAGTAGTGTAGGTAAAACATTAAGTAGTGTAGGTAAAACATTAAGTAACATTACACAACAAGAAAAATACAACCGTCATATCACTGCTATAGGAATACTATAAGTTTTCATATATTGGATAATTAGGGTTACGCAGGGAAGAATGGCTTGGTTCACTGCCAACATCTACGGGTGATCCAGAATGGGAAGATGAGGTTGAAGACACTGGGTGTGGCTGCACATGCATCCTTTGGTAACCAGGATTAGACGGGTAAGATGTATACAGTGGTGGGGGTCCTGCATAAGGGTTAATGGCAGATGTTGTGTCATGGCACTGCTGACTGGGCATTGGTCTACTGAAAGAGCCACTAGGTGAATTAAAACCCATAGCCCATGGCTGAAATTTAGGATATGGGCGTTGCTCTTTGCAAGCGGACACAATATACGTTAAATAGGCATGTATATCACCCCTGACCTCAGTGCGCTTATCTGCAGGAATCTCCCTGATTACACAAAGCAACATTCTCAAGAACATAACATCTGGGTCTGAGATGTTGAGGAATTCATCATCTTTTGCCTGGTTTTGTGATTGTTTTCTCATTTCTTCAATGATACGGTTGAAATATTCTTCAAAAGGTGTCTCTTGTTGAGTACGTGTTCGACGAGTGGTAGAAGTAGACCGGACTCTCCTATCTGGATTTGCCTGCAATAGTTATAATATATAGATTATGCATCTGATACTGAGGTCACACTTTAGTGAACAGCATATGATGGCTTGTACAAATATTGCAGCACCTGTTTAGAATAGATCACACACAGGTACTTGTTTTGCTGCAAAAACCTGATCTCACTGAAGACCTCCAAAGCCAGAAGAACAAGTCACACCTTGCCCAAAAAATAAGCTGTTGTTGTTTCTCCAACATTTGTGCCAACACCAGCTGCCTTTTCAAAATGTAAGTAATACGTTTTTTGTGGACAGAAATTGTGACATTTTTAAAATACATACCGCAGGTTCTTGAGTGGATGGATGATATTCTTGGGATGACACTGTCTCTGTGGTTTCTTGACTGGTGTCAGCGTCTCCTGATGGTGATGGCGACGAACTTTCGCGCCTTGCGCTTGCTCTCACAGGGACACTTGACACAGTTCTAGGTAACAATAAAGATTACACGTTTAAAAAAAAAGTGAACATGAATATGCCTTTACTGGTCACAAATCGCTAAGTAAAATAAATGGATATACTTACGTGCGCATCTCAGTGGTGCGCCTCAAAAAAGACAAAGCCTCTGCATGGGGGTTAGGCCTGCGACGAGTTGAGGGTGCTCCGCTTCTCTCCGCAGCCTTCTCTTCGTTGACTTCTTTTTTGTAACGGTCGCACAGGGACCTCCAACGTGTGTAAACCTCCTTTCCTGCAATATATAAAAAACATAGAATGCACTTTTTGGTTAAGTTCTATTGGCAGATAGCATGTCTAATTTTGTGGAATTTGCAGCATTGTCAGTGCTGTATTGCTATAAAATGGCCTGGTCATTAGGGGGTAAAATCTTTACTAGGATGCATGTGTACCCTGCTGCATAGACACAACAAACCTTGCACTCACCTCGGTTATCCTGTTCAGTTGCAGACACCTCGTCCCAGTTCGGTGTGACATATTTGTAGACTTCCTCCCACTTTGCTCTCTTCAGCACTCGGTCTGCATATCCTGGGCATTCTGAGTCCCATAACTCTGGTCGGGCATGCACCAGTGCGATGATGGCCTCGTGTGAGATGTCTCTTGCCGCCATGCTGTCTTCTCCCCTTTCATCCCTCTCAACTTCCTGTGTCATTTCCCAGGTACACCTGCTGTATAGGATGTGCTTCCGGGTGTTTTTTTTCTTCTTTCACGCTGCTGGCCGCAATTGACACAAAAGACTGCGATTACCTGCGGTTATGTGCTTATAGCTGCGCTACATCGCACCTGAACGCATACAATTCTATTTTTTCTATTCGCACCGAACCGCATGTAACGAAATCGCGGCTAAACGCTGTGTGTGAATGGGGCCATAGGAAAGCATTGTGTGCTTTTAGCTGCGGTAGAAAACTAGAAAATCCACAGCTAAAAGCACCATTCTATCCGCCCGTGTGAAAGGGGCCTTAAGAACAGTTATTTTTGGTATAACCGGAATCATTATCACCAAAAAACAGGCGTAGCAATGGGCAATTTGCACCTAGTGTAGCTGGCCTGTTTATGGCAAAATGGGAAGAAGAATTAGTCTTTACAAATACACCTACTGAGCTAGTAGTGTTCAAAAGATATATTGATGATATCTTTATCATATGGAAAGGAGAAGAAGACGGCCTAGTTAATTTTTTGGAAAAACTAAACGTAAATGACCGCAATATTACCTTAACATGGGATATAAGCCAAAAACAAGTGACTTTCCTGGACTTAGATATCATACAAGATGGAAATATCTTGAGCACGAAAACACACTTTAAAAATGTTGATAGAAACAGCTATCTACCCATGACGAGTTGCCAACACCTCAACTGGCTATGGAATATACCAAAAGGGCAACTTATGCGATTACGAAGAAACTGTAGCACAAAAGAGACCTTTCTGGACCAAGCCAAGATAATAGGCAACAGAAAAAGGCTACAAGACTAACCATATCGAAGACGAAATCCATGAAGTGAGCGAAATGGACCGAAAAGAGTTAATTAAGGACAAAAATAAAACAGACCTGAAGTTCAATAATGCAGCCATTATATTGGACTACAATGCCCAATATAAAAAAGTACAGAGTATCATCAAGAAACGCTGGCATATTCTGCTAAATGATATACACCTGAAACCTATCCTCCCTCTAGTAACGAAATGTATCTATATGTATTTTTTACATTTTGCCATGGCGTTCCCCATAATATCCATACCAGACTCCTCAGGCATGATATTTAAAAGAATATTTAATTTTTATTGTTTCACTTTAATCATTCTTAAAATCACTGCTCCTGAAAAAACGTCCGTTTTAAAAACTTTTTTTGCATTGATACATGTCCCCTAGGACAGTACCTGGTTCCCCATACACTTTTTATGGCAATAACTTGCATATAAGCCATTTTTGATTTTTCATGTCCCATAGCCTTTAATAGGGTTCGCATACTCGCACAAATGTTTTGCCTGTTCGCATGTTCTGGTGGGAACCGAACTGGGGGGTGTTCGGCCCATCCCTACTAGCCAATAAGGGCCAGGTGAACAAAGGAGTTTCTGAAGTCCCACAGTGGGAGGAGCAACATCTGTTCCTTTCCAAGGAACCGTATGCCACCGGCTCCCCAGCTGAAAAAAAAATCTCGGTCAGTGCTGCAGCGACGACTGAGATGTCACCCTTCCTATCCAGTGACATACCAGTACATCGATGGATAGGAAACAGTTACAGGAGACTAGTGATGGCCGAACGGTTCGCCCGGTGGTCATTTCGCGGCGAATTTCGGCTGTTTGCGGTCCGCTCGATCGGCGGACTATTGCCGCCGTTCGCCCAGCGGACTTCCGTGTTTACTGTGAAAAGAACTTTGACCTATGATGACACATCCATCATGGGGTACAGGACAGCCAATTGAGACATTACAGCACATGGACACTTCCCCCTAACTTATAAATAGACCCGAACTGGCAGCCATTTTACATTCTTTCTTCTGTCACTATAGGGAGAGGTTGCTGTGTGGAGCAGGGAGATTTCAGTGACCCAAATCGCTAGCTATTTGGTACACAAAAGTTCTTTTCAGGACTGGTATAGGTGTTAGGTGTAGTTCAGGATATAGGTTTGAGGCACTGCTGTGCTATTGATTGTTGCAGCAGCCTGAGTGTCTTTTGTCAGTTTAGAGAAAGGGACAGGACGGTGTGTGCTTCAGGGACAGTCAGTTTAATCATTAGCTGTTACTATCAGGTCCACAAAAGTGGTATTCAAGTTATTGTTCCAGCAGCCTCTGTTTTGTCAGTTTATATAGGGACAGGCAGGAAGCTGTGTGTGAGGCAGTGAGGGTCAGTTTAATCAGTAGCTGTTACTACTATTAGGTCCACAAAGGTTCTTTTCAGGACTGGTATGGTAATAGGCTTGTACACGTATAATATTCTTTCTTCGAAATATAAAAAGAATATTATACTTGACTGCTGCCCTTCTGCTGCAGTCTGCTAATCAGTCAAAACCTACTTGTTCCACAAAGGTCCTTATAAGGACTGGTAAGGTCTAGGGTGCTACAGTACATAGGGTTGAGTGAGGTACAGTCTGCTATTCCGTAAGGACTGGTATATGTCCACAATACATAGGGTTGAGGTGCACTACTGCTGACCGCTGCTCTATACTGCAGCAGTCCCTCATCAGTATAGGGACTGATGTACAGTCTGCTAATCAGTCACACACAACTTGCTTGTTCCACAAAGGTCCTTATAAGGACTGGTAACTTGGTCTAGGGTGCTACAGTACATAGGGTTGAGTGAGGTACAGTCTGCTATTCCGTAAGGACTGGTATAGGTCCACAATACATAGGGTTGAGGTGCACTACTGCTGACCGCTGCCCTATACTACAGCGGTCCTTCATCAGTATAGGGACTGACGTACAGTCTGCTAATCAGTCACACACAACCTACTTGTTCCACAAAGGTCCTTATAAGGACTGGTAACCTGGTCTAGGGTGCTACAGTACATAGGGTTGAGTGAGGTACAGTCTGCTATTCTATAAGGACTGGTATAGGTCCACAATACATAGGGTTGAGGTGCACTACTGCTGACCGCTGCCCTATACTGCAGCAGTCCTTCATCAGTATAGGGACTGATGTACAGTCTGCTAATCAGTCACACACAACCTACTTGTTCCACAAAGGTCCTTATAAGGACTGGTAACTTGGTCTAGGGTGCTACAGTACATAGGGTTGAGTGAGGTACAGTCTGCTATTCCGTAAGGACTGGTATAGGTCCACAATACATGGGGTTGAGGTGCACTACTGCTGACCGCTGCCCTATACTGCAGCAGTCCTTCATCAGTATAGGGACTGGGAGTTTTGTCACAGGGTCATTTAAAAAATGACAAGCAGAGGAAGAGGCAGGCCCTTCCACAGGGGTGGTAGGGGTAGGGCAGGAGCAACAGGCTCGAGCCAAAGTGGGAAGTTGCATAAGGTGCGTTCAATTCATTTAAAGGACGCACCAGACTTGGTTGAGTGGCTCACTCAGCCTTACTCTTCTGCACCCTCCTCATCCTCTCGATCTGCACCCTCTTCTTCACTCTCTGCTATATGCACCCCCAAAGACACTACCACCAACAACACCACCACCACCACATACCTTCCGCTTGAGTCACAGGAATTATTTTCCGATCCATATCAAGACATTTCTGATGCGCAGCCACTCTTGGTATTGGATCAGGAAGAGGAGGTAGCAACAACCGCCACTCAGCAGTCTGATGACAGTACCCAGATCAGCCCAAGGAGGAGGTTGGTCCCTGGTGTTGCTGCCTACTCCAAGATCTCTACTTATAGCGGTGGGGAAGGTGACGTTGATGATGACGTGTCTAGTGATGTCACGTGGGTGCCCACAAGAGAGGAAGAGGAGGGGAGTTCAGAGGGAGATATGGACCAGCAGATAGGGAGGAGAAGCAGGAATAACTTACATTTCACAGGAGGGACAAAGCAGACTGCAAATGTATCAGGAGTGAGTCATCGACCATGTACGGTCACATCTGGCACTCCCAGGACACCGGCACATGGCTCCGCAGTGTGGGCTTTTTTTAACGTGTCCGCTGCTGACAATAGAGTTGCCATCTGCAATCTTTGCAGTCAACGCATTAGTTGCGATAAGCCCAACACTCACCTAGGGACGACCGCCTTAAGAAGGCACATGAGCAGCCATCACCGAGCCCAGTGGGAGCAACGGAACACACAAAGCCACACTCCAGGCTCTCACCGTCCAGCCTCGTCTTTTGCTTCTCCTTCTCCTCTCTCCTAACAATTGTCCTCCACTCCACCTTCCATCACGCCAAGCTCACATTTTTCTGCAAAAAGGCAGGCTTCCGTGGGCCTAATGTTCGAGCGTAAAAAAATGATGACGCCGGATAACCCTCTTGCCCAACTGTTGACGGCTGGCTTGTCAGAACACATAGCCCACCAACTACTGCCATATAAACTGGTGGACTCTGAGGCCTTTCGCAAATTTGTGGCCATTGGAACACGACAATGGAAGGTCCCAGGAAGGAAGTATTTCTCACAGAAGGGCACCCCAGAGCTATATGGCCATGTTCAGGGGCAAGTGAATGTATCTCTGGCACACAGTGTCGGTGCCAAGATACATCTGACCACAGACACGTGGTCTAAAGGTATATCACTTTTACTGCCAAATGGGTGAACCTTCTGACGGCCGTCAAGCATGTAACCCGTGGCACCCGTGTAGATTTGGTTTTACCGCCAAGGATTGCATGCAGACCTGGCCCTTCTTCTCCTCCTCCTACTCCATCCTCCTCCCTCTCCTCCTTGGCTGACTCCTCCTTTTCCGCTGCTAGCGTCTCTTCTGCTGCGCCACCCAAGCCCCCCTAGACCCTTTTCGACATGCCAGGTGAGACGTTGCCATGCCGTGCTGCGTCTGTTGTGCCTGGAAGCCAAGAGCCACACTGGCCCGGCACTCCTTTCAGCTTTGCGTTCACAGGCAGATCAGTGGCTAACACCGCTCAATTTGACAGTTGGTAAAGTGGTGTGTGACAACGGTGCCAATCTGCTTAGCGCATTGAAACAGGGCAAAATCATGCATGTGCCATGCATGGCACACGTCTTAAACTTGGTCGTGCAGAGATTCGTTGTCAAATACCCTGGGGTCCAGGACATCTTGCGGCAGGCAAGGAAAATCTTGGCCCATTTCAGAAGATCTTACACGGCCATGGCTCGCCTTGCTGACATTCAGCGGCGACACAATCTGCCGGTCAGACGTCTTATTTGCGATTGCCTGACGTGATGGAACTCAACCTTCTATATGCTTGATAGGCTGCTCCAGCAGAAACGTGCAGTTAATGTCTACCTGTATGAACTCTGCGGCAGAACAGGTTCTGGGGAGCTGGGGGTTTTTTCACCATGCCAGTGGCTGCTCATGCGCGACACATGCAGACTTCTGCGCCCATTCGAGGAGATCACCAAACTGGTCAGTCGCAGCCATGGCGCCATCAGTGACATGGTACCTTATGCCTTCTTTATGGAGTGTGCATTGCGTCGTGTCATTGATCAAGCTGTGGAGGAGCAGGAGCGGGAAGATGAGGAAGTTGCAATGCTGGATGAATTCCCGGGGGGGGCTTCTCTATCTGAGCAAGTGAACAACAGGAGTCTGAAGAGGAGTCAGAGGAGGATGGTGCCGGGGCGGATGAGGAGGAGCAAGAAGAGCATGCTTTAAACCTTTCTGGGATCCCTGTTGTGCGTGGATGGGGAGAGGAGAATGAATAGGATGACATTATCCTGGATGATGAGCAGGAGCCAGTCCACCACACCGCTTCCAGTTTAGTGCAAATGGGGGCCTTCATGCTCCAGTGTTTTAATAGGGACCCCCGTATAAAAAGCATAAGGGTCAAGGACCAGTACTGGGTGGCAACGTACTTAGACCCCCGGTACAAACACAAAATGGCAGAAATGTTACCGCCGTCACAGAGGGCTGTCAGAATGCAGCACTTCCAGGCCTTGCTTCGAGAAATGCTGCATTCTGCTTTTGCGTGCGCTGGCAGAGGAGCAATTCCCACTCCCAGAGAAGGAGTTGCAGGTACCAATCCAACAGCGCCTGCAAGAAGAGGCCGGTTTGAAGATGTGTTGGTGACTTCGGATATGAGGTTATTCTTTCAGCCGACCCATCGACAGGTGTCATCCGGATCCAGCATCAGGGAACGCCTAGACCATCAGGTGTCCGACTACATCGGGTTAACGGCCGATGTGGACGTTCTGAGAAGTTATGAACCCCTGGACTACTGGGTGGGCAGGCTTGACCTCTGTCCAGAGCTTGCCCAATTTGCAATCGAACTGTTGGCTTGCCCCTCGTCCAGTGTCCTGTCCGAAAGGACGTTCAGCGCAGCAGGGGGGATCGTGACCGATAAGCGTACTTGCCTAGCTCACGACAGTGTTAAGTACCTCACATTTCTAAAAATGAATGAGGCATGGATCTCGGAGGAACTCAACACATGTGACCAGTAGACCATGTATATGTCGATAAACAATTTTTTTAATCGAGCACACAGACCTTCTTTCTTCATTTGGCTCACTTCCTTGTCCAAAAAAAGCACACCGTACTATATGCCCGTACCCTCCTCTTTGAAGAGGTTGAGTGGTGTCATATTTCTACTGGGGCTGCTTATTATGAGGGGCTCCCAACATCCCTGTGCTGTGCTGACTTCCTCCTGGGGCTGCTTATTTTGAGGGGCTCCCACCATCCCTGTGCTGTGCTGACTTCCTCCTGGGGCTGTACCTCAGCTGTGCATATTCTGAGGGGCTCCCACCATCCCTGTGCAATGCTCATTATGAGGGGCTCCCACCATCCCTGTGCTATGCTGACATCCTCCTGGGGCTGCTTATTATGAGGGGCTCCCACCATCCCTGTGCTGTGCTGACTTCCTCCTGGGGCTGCTTATTATGAGGGGCTCCCATCATCCCTGTGCTGTGCTGACTTCCTCCTGGGGCTGTACCTCTGCTGTGCATATTATGAGGGGCTCCCACCATCCCTGTGCTATGTTCATTATGAGGGGCTCCCACCATCCCTGTACTATGCTCATTATGAGGGGCTCCCACCATCCCTGTGCTATGCTCATTATGAGGGGCTCCCACCATCCCTGTGCTATGCTGACTTCCTCCTGGGGCTGCTTACGGTGCAGGTGTCAGTGCTGTATATCACGGTGCTGATGTCAGTACTCTCTATCACAGTGCTGCTGTCAGTGCTGTATATCATGGTGCTGGTGTTAGTGCTGTATGTCACGCTGCTGATGTCAGTGCTCTCTATCACGGTGCTGGTGTCAGATCACTCTATCACGGTGCAGGTGTCATTGCTGTATGTCACGCTGCTGATGTCAGTGCTCTCTATCATGGTGCTGCTGTCAGTGCTGTATATTATGGTGCTGGTGTTAGTGCTTTATGTCACGCTGCTGATGTCAGTGCTCTCTATCACTGTGCTGGTGTCAGATGACTCTATCATGGTGCAGGTGTCATTGCTGTATGTCACGCTGCTGATGTCAGTGCTCTCTACCACGGTGCTGGTGTCAGATGACTCTATCACGGTGCAGGTGTCATTGCTGTATGTCACGCTGCTGATGTCAGTGCTCTCTATCACGGTGCTGCTGTCAGTGCTGTATATCACGGTGCTGGTGTCAGTGCTTTATGTCACGCTGCTGATGTCAGTGCTCTCTTTCACGATGCTGGTGTCAGATGACTCTATCACGGTGCAGGTGTCATTGCTTTATGTCACGCTGCGGATGTCAGTGCTCTCTATCATGGTGCTGGTGTCAGATGACTCTATCATGGTGCAGGTGTCATTGCTGTATGTCACGCTGCTGATTTCAGTGCTTTCTATCACGGTGCTGCTGTCAGTGCTGTATATCACGGTGCTGGTGTTAGTGCTTTATGTCACGCTGCTGATGTCAGTGCTCTCTATCACAGTGCTGTTGTCAGAAGACTCTATCACGGTGCAGGTGTCATTGCTGTATGTCACGCTGCTGATGTCAGTGTTCTCTATCACGGTGCTGGTGTCAGATGACTCTATCACGGTGCAGGTGTCATTGCTGTATGTCACGCTGCTGGTGATCATCTCCTGCACCCTCTTCTTTGCCCACCCTGACCTTCAATCTCCTCCATTGCCTTCATGCGCTCCACAGTCCTGAATTTTCACAACAATTTCCCATATAAAAAAAGAATGCTTGTAGTTGTCTCGATCCCAGATTCACCTCATACATGTGTTATGTCATTGGCCATGTGGTGGGACTATGTTTGCACAGCTATTAATTATTTTGTGGCTGCAAATTTGACCTGTAGAATTGCAAAGTTCACCTCCCATTGAAGTCAATGGGGCCCGCCGCGAACGTTACGGTTCGCGAACTATCGGCCGTGTTCGCGGTCCGCGTTCGTGAAACTTCCCGTCGGAAGTTTGTCCATCACTACAGGAGACCATTATTCTGTTCAACGAGCTAAAGTCTGCACCAAAGTTTTTGCTTCCTCTTTAGATGCACAAAAAGTGTTTGACTAAATTTGGATTTGGGGCTAAGATCATTATGTGGATAAAACACTGAGGCCGCGTACACACGAGAGGACTGTCCGTCCAACTTAGTCCGCTGAAACGTGTTTCAGCGGACAGTCCGCTCGTGTGTGGGCTTCAGCTGACTTTTTCCAACGGACAGTCTGGCGGACTAAGTCTTTCGGAATTTCCGTAATATTGTCCGTCCAACTTTGGTTTCAGCGGACAGTCCGCTCGTGAGTAGGCAAGTTGGACGGACTAAGTATGGCGCATGCTCAGAAAGGATTTACACGGCCGAAGGTTGCATTGCAGTGTATTGGATGTCGTATTTCTAGTCTCGTCGTACGTGCTGTACACGTCATCGCGCAAGCTTTCAGCGGACTATCTGTTCATCGTGTGTGGTCAAGTCCATTCATTCAAAAGTAGGACGGACTGTCTGTCGGATTGTCTGACGGATTTAGTTGGCCAGACAGTCCGCCCGTGTGTACGCGGCCTTAGAGTCAGCCCCAACAGCTAGGGTGTTTATGAACAATGTACTTTCTGCTTCTTTTAATATCTGTATTAAGTATGAAACAGGGTTGCAAACAGGGTTGCACTCTCTATCCAGGACTTCTTGCCTTAGCTATAGCACTTATTTGCACTAATCTGGACATTCGTGGATGGGGTAATTGGAGAAGGCCATCCTTGTATGCAGATGATGCATTACTATACTTGAATGATGCACAATCCTCTTTGACAGCCACTGGGAAGCTCAGCTGCTTTTCCTACCTCCCAGCGTATGCAGCTGAGAACAGAAAGAATGTGATAACTTAGAAAATAAAGGCAAAACATTTTTGTATAGATATAAAAAAACATTTTTATGGAGGGCGCATGCACGGCGGCTTCATGGATGGTCGCATGTCCTGAGAGCTCCGCTCCGCTCCGACCCGCTCGACCCGCCGCAGCCAACATTAGCGTAAAATCTTCACCACCATTCAACCCACGGCACCCCGTGGTTCCGCTCGACCCCCCCGCATGAACGGGATTATGGCCCGGCGCAGCCTAACGAAACAACTGGCTACAGATCCGCCGCCTGTGGCCTGCTCCAAGATGGCGACCGCCCGAGCAGCGCGAGGCCTACCTCAGGATCCAGACGAATCCATCGCTGATCCAATCCCTAATGTGATGCAGCGCGAGGATGGTCATCCTACCACTATGAGTAACCTACAACTACCTCTATTGTCTCCCTCCTCAATGGAATCTTTGCTGGGCAGAACTCTTAATCGCTCCCCTCTCACCCCCATGGAGGATTTTTCTGCCACCCCCGAGGGCTCATCCCATGCCTCATCCAGCTGTCCTATCAGACTTTTCATCCCTGATGGAGACCTTCTCTTCCATGCTCTCCAGAGGCCTGGCCCAAAACGCATCCCAGATCACGTCCATAATACAGGCTGACCTGCAACACCTGGGCACCAGAATAGAACCAATCGAATAAAAAACTGACCAGACGATCGCCATGGCCCAACAAAACACTGAGAGGATTCGGGACCTGCATGACCAGCTTGACACCGCATACTCTAAACTCGACGGCCTTGAAAACAGGAATCGAAGATACAATTTCAGGCTCAGAGGAATTCCTGAAACGTTTAAAGATACAGACTCAGTCGTTCGGTCCTTTATCAAAAGTCTGCTCCCTGATATACCAGACCACAGACTGGAACTGGACCGTGCTCACAGAGCACTGCAACCTCCCCGACAAGATGGCCTCCCCAGAGACATTGTTATCAAGCCGCACTTTTTCAAAGTAAAAGAAGATATAATGTGCAAGGCCAGGGAGTCCGATAACTTATTGTTCCAGGGTCATCCAGTCCAGCTGTTCGCAGACCTTTCCCCTTACACAATACAGAAAAGGAGATCTCTGAAGCCTCTCCTGCAGGTCCTGTCTCAAAAATGGATCCCATACAAATGGGCTTTTCCGTTTAGACTAACTTTCTCCTATCTGAACAAATCCTACAGCTTTGCCAATTTTACTGATGGTGAACGCATCTTACTTCATCTGGGCCTCATCTCTACCTCTCCCTTCCCTCCGCTGGATCCAAAACTCTCCCTTACATCGAAGAGACCTCCCCCGGCGAGTCCTCCCAAACCCCTTTGGCAGAAGCAACAAGCAAAACGATCGAAGGATGGCCACCCAACCTGAGAATGACTTACCACTCTTTCTTTTTCTCTTCGCCCACCTCCTTTTTCGGTGTGACTATTTTTATTTTCTTTATTGGGGTTGGCGCCTCAGTCTGGACTGCAACCTGGGTCCAGCCTGGTGTTTCCTGGTTCATTCACCTCTTACTAAATCGGTATCGTTGCTGGTTTGAATTTTGAATTTTATACGTTTCCCATTAATGTATAACCTAACTTTTGGGGCCCCTCCTGTCCCCCCCCTTCCCTGGGGGAGGTGGGGAGGGACCTCCAAGCTTTTGCACTGAATTTAACAGATATCCCTCTTTGAAGGGGTTCTGTCCCCTTTTTCAAAATTATACATGATTGTCCACCTCCATTTTTGATTTACCTCATTTTCACCACCCCCTCTTTTTTTTCTCCCCCATCCCATTTTTATCCCCCCAATTTTTCTCCTAGCTCTATCATTTATAATGGCGGAAGGGTCGGAGCGGCTGCTCTGCGCCTCCCCTCTCTCAGAGTGGTAATTTTTCCCCACTCGGAGACTTTTGAAAAGACCCCTTTTTGGGGCTTTCGCTCCTCCTCCTTTTTTGCGGTCATGTATCGGGTAAATGGCATGGGCGGGGGTGCAGCCTCCCCTCCCATTAGGAACACTTCGGTCTTGGTTAGGCTGCATTTAAATGTTAAGCACTTTAACGTATTGCACTTGATCATTAACATGTTGTGTTTGTCCTTCTCAGGGGCCTCGCTCTCTTCCCTCCTTCCTCTCTCTCCTCATTCCCCTCCATCTGAGTCCTCCGGAAACCTAGCTCTTCTTCATCCACTGTGTCCTCGGAACCCAGTAGACGTGTTGTTCATCTGCAACTCCTCATCCCAGGAAATCGGGGTAAGCTCTTTCTCTACACAGCGCATCTCCCTACCTCTGGTCCATGGCCTCTGATTCCAAGATCCCCAACAATCTAAGGATTGTTACACACAAGGTACAGGGTTTAAACTCTCCAGTCAAAAGACATAAAATCTTTCACCTTTATCATTCCCAACGCCTAGATGTCCTGCTGTTACAGTCAACTAATTTCCCCAAAGCCTATACTCCTTCATTCCCCTCTGGCCATTATCCCCAATTCTTCCTCTCCAATGCTGCCAACAAGACAAAGGGCGTTGCTATATGCTTTGCCAAAAACGTGGGCTTCTCTCACTCTTTCACATTTAGTGATCGGGAAGGTCCATTTATCTTGGTCAAGGGCTCTATTGAGGGTACTGTATACTCCTTCATATCCTACTATGCCCCAAACAAAAATCAGGCCAGCTTCTTTTCCTCCATGCTGTCCATCCTCAGCCCGCTGCTGGAGGAGAAAATTGTAATGGGAGGGGATACTAACCTCCCCTTTGATCAATCCCTGGACAAATCATCCAAGGGGACTCCTCGATCTAAGAAACCCCCAAGACAGAGCACTAAAATCGCCTCCTCGCTATACTCGCTGGGTCTGGTGGACATCTGGAGAGAATTGAACCCTAGATCAAAAGATTACACCCATTTTTCTACCCCTCACCAACTCCACACTAGAATCGACCACATCTTCATCCAATCCCACAACATCCCTTCCACGACTAAAGCCTTATATAGGGACTCCCCATTCGATGGTCATAGTTTATATAAAACGATCTTATGAGACAGGACACAGGTTCACCTGGCGCCTGAATGAAGCACTCTTGAATGACCCGGCCCATTGCACATCCACACAGCGCGATATTCAGGAATACTTCCTACTGAATAACACTGATTAAATATCCCCAGAATCCCTGTGGGCTGCCCACAAGGCGGTAGTCAGGGGTAAGATTATACAACTCGCTTCTCAGCTCAAGAAGGGAAGGAGGGCTGAGATAGATAAACTCACCAGGGAATTTCAATCCCTCAGTAAAGCTCATAGACTTGACCCAACTAGGACATCGCTATTATCTCTTGAATCGGCCCGAACCTCCTTAAACTTAGCGCTTACCACTGTGGCAGAAAAACACCTTAGATGGTCAGGGGCCCGATTCTACTCTCAAAAGGACAAAATTGGAACCAAGCTGGCAGCAAAATTATCCCCCAGACCACGCGCCCACGCCTTCCCCAAAATTCGTACTCTCTCAGGTGATCTGTCTCACAACCCACACAGCATTATGGAAACGTTTCATAAGTTCTACCGTTCCTTATATAAGGACGACCACCCAGTTCCCCAATCCCAATTAGACCACTTTCTTGACGCTGTCCCTCTTCCCAAACTCTCTTCGGAGCACTTAGACCTTTTGGAAGACCCAGTTTCCGAAGCGGAAGTTCTGGGAGTCATAAAATACCTAAAACAGAACTCGGCTCCAGGCCCGGACGGCTTTTCAGTTGGATACTATAAAAAATTTGCGTTGACGCTTGCCCCCTTCATGGCCAAATTTTATAACTCGCTCAGGTCTGGCTCTCCCTTTAACAAAGCCCTTAATCTGGCATACATCTCAGTGATACCAAAATCGGGCAAAGATTCTACTTTGGTCTCTAATTTCCGACCAATCTCGCTTATCAATAATGACCTTAAAATTTTTACGAAAATACTATCTAACAGGCTCTCATCCTTTATAGCCCATTATATCCACAAAGACCAGGTGGGCTTTGTCCCAGGGAGACAAGGACCTGACCAGATTAGGAGAACAGTAGATATAGTTTCTCTCCTCAACCCCAAATGGGATGGCGGACCCCGTCAAGAAGGTTTCCTATTGTCGATAGATTTACAAAAAGCTTTTGATTCCATCTCCTGGCCTTACTTGTTTAATGTCCTACAGAGATGGGGTTTTGGCCCATACTTTTTACAATCTCTAAGATCCTTATACTCGACCCCTTCTGCGCAAGTCAGACTCCAAGGCTGCTTATCTGATCCCCTCGTCATAGAAAAAGGCACCAGACAAGGTTGCCCCCTTTCCCTTCTCCTTTTCGCCATAGCCCCTGGCAATAACCATTAGAGAGCACCCTGATATCAAGGGAGTTAGATGCGGAGGTCAGGAACACAAATGTGCGTTGTTTGCTGACGACTTACTGTTATATGTCACTTCCTCCCTGATCTCCACACCTAACATTTTCTCTGTGCTTGATACCTTTGGCAAGGTCTCGGGCCTTCGCGTGAATCCCTCGAAGTCCCTGGCCCTCAGCATCACGGTTCCTCCAGAATGCCTTGATAGCCAACAGAGCCACTTCCCTTTTTCTTGGTGCCAGTCATCCCTTCCATATCTCAGGGTTAACATTTCCCTTAAAATAGACACCTTGTATGCCTCTAACTACCCTCCAACCTTTCGGAAGCTCACAAATGACCTCTTGAGCTGGGATAAACAGAACATGTCCTGGTTAGGACGCATCAATGCAATCAAGATGACCCTGCTTCTCTGTCTTCTGTACCTATTTAGATCTCTCCCGATCCCGATTAGGAAATCCCAACTACAAGCCCTGCAAACCAAAATTGTCCAATTCATTTGGAACCCCAAAGGTAGGCGTTGTTCGCAACATATCTTATATAGATTAAAATCCCAAGGAGGCCTAGCTTTGCCGAACCTCTGGTGGTATTACCAAGCAGCGCAACTTGCTCAAATATCTACTGTCTACTCTAAGGGTCCAAAACCTGACTGGGTGGCAATTGAAAGACAAGCCATTCCACGTCATACGATTGATTACATCTTATGGTCCCCTGCCAAACTCAGGCCCCCAATCTTAGCTCCCACTCTCTCCGACTCAATAGCCATGTGCGAACAACTACACAAGCAAACATCCCTTTTTTCTGCCCTCCGTCCCCTTACACATTTGTTTCACAATCCCTCCTTTCCCCCAGGAATGAAAATCTTAGCTTTTAGTTGGTGGCTTAACAAAGGCCTACTCAGAATTGGGAATTTCTTCACGTCTACGGGCCCCATATCAGAGGCGTACCGTACCAGTAAACTCCAAATGCCTTCTTCTGAACGATACAGATTCTCTCAATTATCACACTTTCTCCGCTTAATTTGGCCCCATAAGACTGCTCCCCCTAAGGCCACCCCCTATGAATCTTGGTGTGCGGAGGCCATGGACCAGAGGGGCAGGATTTCCATCATATACGCCTCCCTAGCTACAGCAATCTTGAAGCCATCTTACGCTGTCGCCTGGGAGAGAGACCTAGACATTTCCTGGGATTTCAACGTTTTTTTAAACGTATCTTAAATATCTCACTTATCGAAGCGAACCTTAAGGTATTTAATTACCAGGTGGTATAGAGTCCCCTCTCTCTTGGCCAAGTTCTACCCCAATACTTCACCGCTATGCTTTAGGAACTGCAACCATCTGGGCTCCATGCTACACATTTGGTGGTCTTGCCCGAAAATTCTGTGTTTGTGGAATAAGGTCTTCCACTTGATACGTAAGGTAACTATGATCCAGGTCCCCCAAACTCCGGAGATAGCCCTCCTCAACCTCAAAATAGATAGGATAGACAAGCACTCCCAGGCTCTATTCTTCTTTATACTACTGGGGACCAAAATCACTATTTCGGCCCACTGGAAGTAGCCTTCTGTCCCCATAAAATCTCCTGGATCATTGCACAAGAAAAATTAGTCAGTATTACCCTGGACAAAACCCGTATCTTTGAATGCATCTGGGAACCATGGGCGAAGTATTGCCACATCTCCCTAACCCCGAGAGTACCCCCTGCTTGATTACTCGCTCTGGAGGACTGGGATGGAATTACCCTTTACATACCTTATCTACACTCTATCTGGACTCGAATCCCCCCCCCCTGCCCTTCATACCTCCCCCCTCTCTCCTGCGCTTTCTTTCTGTAGTTCTCCTCTTCTTATACTGTATTGAGGCACCTGAATCTGACAGATTATGTTTTGGTTTTTGATGTACCTCTCTCCCCGGTCTATGTCCTCCTCCTCCCGTAGACAAGGGAAGGAGGTTCACTCCTTGATGTTACAGAACCCCTTGGATCAATGTAAGCCTGTCATCCAGGCTCCATTTTTACTTGTTTATATGTTCTTTATACACTAGCACTAGTTACCTTGCAAATTTTTTTTTTTTTTTTATTATTGTTTACCGCAGCCAGCAGTGAGAGGGGGTGCTGGGAAATGAGACCCTCCCTTCCGCAGCGAGAGCCCGTTGGGGGCAGCGGGGGGGACTTACCCTTGCATCCTCACCTGTTCTCTAGCTGAGGGCACTGTGACTGATGTCCTCTGCCTACTCTGCTCAGGGTAACTCCTTTCTTTTAATTTACTTGTTTTTTCTTTTTTCAGTTTAGGTTTTTTTTTTTTGCGGATGGTGTCGCTTTTAGGCGGGGCTCGTACCCGAATGGTCAATCCTGAAATATTGTAGCTCACAGGAGTTAGCACTACAGTGCTCATTCTCTTATATGTGACTGGTTATCCTAGTGTTTTTATTCATCAGCTTCTAGGAATGTTTTGACAGACACAATTTTCCTTGCTCGCTCCGATGTTTAGTGTTCTCATTATTCCGCTTTTGGAGTACTATAAAAGTGACTTACTGTAACCTGAATTTTATATACTTCTTCTGCATGTTGTTATTTTCAAACATTTAATAAAAATGATTGAAAGTAAAAAAAACATGTTTATATTTTAAACTGAATGGGTTGTTTTACAAGGTATGCTTACAACCACAATACCACGATTATTGCTGAACTTAAAAAAGTGTGAGATCTAGTCTACAATCTCCACTTTGGATTTCCCAGCAAATTTTCCAGAAGTTCAATGCCTGTCATGAAGTGGGCTGTGACATATGATTGGGATTATATACAGTATGTCAATAAATTGCTGGATGTCCGAGATGCATCGGCACCACATCCCTTAATTTGAAAATAGTAGCAATAGAGGAAGATATGGGATTTGAATAGTGCCAAAACACAACATAATTCTAAAAAGAAATCTAATATTTATTATAAGCATTAAAATCATCATAATACAGTATCCATATGACAATGGAAAAATGCAGTAATTTCAGCTCTCTACATGTTTCACCATACAATGGCTTCATCAGGAGACCTTTGTTGGGTACTGCATATAAGATTAGAAATATATGCACTAATTAGTGTGACCACGCTAAATCTCATGTGACATAAAAATGAGTGATAAATGATAATGAATCCATATATGTGCATATACAAGAAACAATGACATAAAATTAATCAAAATATATATATATACTGAATAAAAAAAAATATATAAAAAATACAAAGTCCATCAACAGTCCAAGCAAAAAACTGAAAAATGGAAGCCCAATAATATCCAAACAGGAAAACAGGAAATCCAAAGTTTGAGGGAAGAACCTTCCCCAGAGCTTGTAAGAAGAAGGAAGATGGAAGATGAGATGCAAGTAGATCAAAATGATGAATACCCTTACCAGATACAGTGGACCCCCTTATGCCCCGTACACACGACCGGACTTTTCAACATCAAAAGTCTGACGGAATGATTCCGGCAGACTATTCGATCATGTGCGGGCTGCAACGGACTTTTGATTCACAAAAGTCTGACAGACTTTAGAAATGGAACATGCTTCAAATTTTTCCGCCAGAACTCTGCCGGACCCAGAAATCCGCTCGTGTGTGTGCTACTCTGCCGGATTAAAACCGACGCTAGGGCAGCTATTGGCTACTGGCTATGAACTTCCTTATTCTAGTCCAGTCATACGTCATCACGTTCGAATCCGTCGGACTTTGGTGTGATTGTGTGTGGCCAAATCCGTTCATTCGGAAAGTCCGTCAGAACTCTGTCAGAACTCCATCAGAACTCCGTCGAAAGTCTGCCGGACTTAAGTCCTGTCGTGTGTACGCGGCATTAGTAGCGAGGTCTAAAGCACAGGCAGATATAACCCTCTGCAAAGGTGGATTGGCTATTCAGCTGCTCACTTGTCTGCTCACTAGGCTCGTCTGTCTCCAGGAATCAGCAGTGCAGGAACCAGGATTCCACTAAAAACAGCCACTAAGGTACTGCACATCTGGAGAGAGGTAGATTGTCTATCTTTATAACACCTGGAATGATTGAGGGACTACTGCAGTCAAACCTTCCCTTGAAGGCATCAGTTTTAGTTAAGTGCACTGGCCTTAGTGACATAAGAACGCGCTTCTGAGTTCAGTTCAGGTAATGGAGCTCTGAGTGGCGTGAGGTGATGCTGGGGCGGCCATGGACTGATGCCTTCATGGGAAGGTTTGACTGCAGTAGTCCCTCAATCATTCCAGGTGTTACGACAATCTACCTCTCTCCAGTAGGGATGAGCTTCGAATTTCGAAGTCGAAATCATGTTTGACTCGAACATTGCGAACGATTTTATGGTGTTCGCGGCAAATTCGAAAAGCCGCAGAACACCCTGTAAAAGTCTATGGCAGAAAACGAAAGTGCTAATTTTAAAGGTTATTTGCAAGTTCTTGTCATAAAAAATGTTTGGGGACCTGGGTCCTGCCCCAGGGGACATATATCAATGCAAAAAAAAGTTTTAAAGACTGACTTTTTTTGGGAGCAGTGATTTTAATAATGCTTAAAGTGAAACAATAAAAGTGTAATATTGCTTTAAATTTCATACCTGAATGGTGTGTATAGTATGCCTGTAAAGGGGCGCATGTTTCCCATGCTTAGAACTGTTTCTGCACAAAGTGTCATTTCTGCAGGAAAAAAAGTAATTTAAAAGCACTCGCGGCTATAATGAATTGTTGGCTCCCCGTAATACAGAGAACAGTCATTGAAAGTCATTGATAAAAAAAAAAGCATGGGGTTTCCCCAAATTCAATTACCAGGCCCTTCAGGTCTGGTATGGATATTAAGGGGAACCCCGCGTCAAATTAAAAAAAAAATGATGTGGGGTTCCCCCCAAAAATCCATACCAGACCCTTTATCCGAGCACGCAATCTGACAGGCCCCAGGAAAAGAAGAGGGGACAAGAGAGCGCCCCCCCCTCCTGAACCGTACCAGGCCACATGCCCTCAACATTGGAAGGGTGTTTTGGGGTCCCCCAAAGCACCTTGTCCCCATGTTGATGAGGTCAAGGGCCTCAACCCCACAACCCTGGTCGGTGGTTGTGGGGGTCTGCGGGCAGGGGGCTTATCAGAATCTGGAAGCCCCCTTTAACAAGGGGACCCCCAGATCCCAGCCTTCCTGTTTGAAATGGTAAGGGGGGTACAAACGTACCCCTACCATTTCACAAAGAAGTGTAAAAAAATGTTAAAAAACACACACACCATTGCAAAAGTCCTTTATTAAAAATAAAAAAAATGTTTAGAAAGATTCCAGCGGTGGTAATCCACTCTTGTTATCCAGCGATGGATGATCATCTCTCCGGGGTCCAGCGATGGGTGATCCCTCCCTCCAGCGCAGCGCATCCATGTTTTACTGTTTGGATATTATTGGGATTACATTTTTCAGTTTTTTGCTTGGACTGTTGATGGACTTTGTAATATTTTTTTTTTCATTCAGTATATATATATATATATATATATATATATATATATATATATATATATATATATATATATTGATTGATTCATTCATTTTATGTCATTGTTACTTGTATATGCACATATATGGATTATCATTTATCACTCATTTTTATGTCACATGAGATTTAGAGTGGTCACAGTAATTAGCGCAATTTATATATTTCTAATTTTTGACACCATATGGATATTTTGTGGTTTTTGTTGCAGCTTTTTATTTAGAATTTGCTTTTGAGCTCAGTTTACTCTTCCTTTTTTATAACTGCATATAAGATCACTGGGAATTAAAAATAATACATTTAGACAAATATTTTGATCAATGTAAGACAAAATATTTTAAATTTAACACATCACTAAAAACTAATTAATATGTCTCACATGTGTGCAGGCCTGTACTGTACATCATCCCATGGTTTCCCTTACCTGATTACTAATGAATATCTTAAAAAAAAAAAAAATTGGGCTCCAAGATCACAGGGTTAAATAGAAATAGATATTTGGTGAAACCGTAGAGGAAGGTATATTGATGCCAATAAAGCCTGTCTGAGAAGGAGATTCAAATGTAAATATATCTTGCAATTATTTTAAAAAAAATTAATTAACCTGGCATTATGTAAGAAATATTTTACCTACCACAATACTATCACCAACAGGTTCTTAGTTGTTGAAAGTGTGGTGAGGAAGAATTTCAGCTAGCTAAGAATCTATTCTCAAGGCTACCACAGGGAATAATTCTCAGTAAGACAAGTTTGTCAGTAAACCGGCATCAGTCCTGCATGAAACATACAGTGGGAGCCTGTTAGATACAATTAATGATATGAATAAGATCACGTGAAGTCCCCTCAGAATGGCCAGTAAATTACCTTATGGTATATTTTTCATCTGATTGCGTTTCCCCTCTCCATATTGAAGGCCACAGCATGTCTAGGTGATTTGAGATCCTTATATACCCCCTCTTCCTCCACCAGCGTCCAATGGTGCTGATGGAGGCGTGGTCACCCATAAGAAGCCAGAACTCATGTGTAAACCGCGCCAGAACTAAAGTCATGCGTAGCGCGATGGAAACATGGCACCATGATGGAAAGTCTGCCCTTAAGGGGGAGTGGTTAGGACACGCAGAGCTGCCCATCACCAGTCATCTCTGCACAGATGATCTGTGTGGCAGTCAAACACAGACATCTCACTAAGGGTTCAAGGCATGCATCCAGCATGATGGCACCACCCAGACAACCAACCCAGGAAAAAATATTCTCCTCTTGGGTTGCCACCACACATGCTTGACACCATCTGAACCAAATAAGTTTATCTTAGTCTCATCAGACCACAGGACATGATTTCAGTAATCCATGTCCTTAGTCTGCTTGTCTTCAGCAAGCTGTTTGCGGGCTTTCTTGTGCATCATATTTAGAAGAGGCTTCCTTCTGGGGCGACAGCCATGCAGATCAATTTGATGCAGTGTGCAACGTATGGTCTGAGCACTGACAGGCTGACCCACCACCCCTTCAACCTCTGCAGCAATGCTGGCAGCACTCATATGTCTATTTCCCAAAGACAACCTCTGGATATGACGCTGAACACATGCACTCAGCTGGATTGTTCGACCATGGGGAGGACTGTTCTGAGTGGAACCTGTCCTGTTAAACTGCTGTATGGTCTTTTCCACCATGCTGCAGCTTTATGCTCTTGTTCTTGTAGCCTAGGCCATCTTTATGTAGAGCAACAATTCTTTTTTTCTGATCCTCAGAGAGTTCTTTGCTATGAGGTATCATGTTGAACTTTCAGGGACCAGCATGAGAGAGTAAGAGCAATAACCCCAAATTTAACACACCTGCTTGCCATTCACACCTGAGTCATTTTCCCTCCTAACGAGTCACATGGCATTGGGTAGGAAAAATGACTAATTGGGCCCAATTTGGAAATTTTTACTTAGGGGTGTACTCTTTTTTTTTGCCAGTGGTTTAGACATTAATGGCTGTGTGCTGAGTTATTTTGAGGGGACAGCAAGTTGCCACATGAAAAAATATAATAAAATATTTACAAAAATGTGAGGGGTGTACTCACTTCTGTGAGATACTATATATATACAGTAAATATACACACTTCTCTTTCAAGCAGAGTTGGTCAGTGGGAGATCGTTCCCATCTCCCACTGGCACACAGAGCCAGGGCTGTCTGAATAGCATCATGGGCCCCAGGGCAAAGTAATGCTCTGGGGCCCCTACCATTGAGGTGTGTCCTGTGATGTGCTTAGTGCTCCGTGGCAAAAAGTGGGTGTAAATGAATGAACGGTTGGCAACTCTGTGTTTGATCTAGCAATGCAGTTTCTATGTAGCCTCCAACTCTTCTCACAGCTCCAAAAGTATTCAACATTACCCCAGTTTGAATCAGAAGAGCATGAAAAAAAGGGAACTAGTGTAATATAGCTTTGACTCCAGAAGAAAAATATCACACTTACACTTTTAAAGTGCGTTGCAGTGCTATTTGTATAAGCAGACTTCACATATACTGTAGATGGCACTGAATGCAGTAACAGATGCCCAGCAGGTATGATGAATGGTGTGTGAGTAGTGTTTTTTTTTTTTTCCATAATATAATTTTAACCTATAATAAAGTATAACTAAATGCACAACTTTTTCTTTAGTTTTGGATTAAGTGGAGATGGATTAGAACATCTGTTAGTCGTATAGCTGCCACATAGCTGAATCTTTTTGCCAGACAGAGTATCTCTGTCCTGTTGTTATTATCTCACATGCACTTTGTCAGATACTGTAGGTTTGTGCTACTGTACACTATGTACTGTATGTAGTGGTTACCTTCCAGTATATTAAAAGTTGAACCTGTATATTGTAATAGAATTAATAAACAGCTTCTGTTATTTTAGTTAAACCCGTCCCTTCTGGTCTGGGATTCTATAGCTAGTTTTAGCTTAGGGTTCAATAATCAGCATAGGCTAGAGACAGGTTAGGCATCCGAAAGCCACATTTGGTAGTTAGAAGTAGTGATGGATGAACTTCGGATGGGACATTTCGCAAATGCAAACCGGCCAAAAGTTTGCGAACAACAAAGTTTGCGGCGGACCCCATTGACTTTAATGGCAGGCGAACCTTAAAAACCTACAGGTCATATTTTCAGCCACAAAATACTTACTAGCTGTGCACACATAGTACCACAACATGGACACTGACATAACAAAAGTATTAAATGAATCTGGGATCGACAACGACAAGCATTCTTTTTTTATCTGTGAAATTTTGACAATTCAGGAGCGCATGAAGGCCATGGAGGAGAGGCAAGGTCAGGCCAGGCTATGAAGGGGGTGCAGGAGATGATCAGTGCCACAGTCAGGGCAGCGCAGCGCAGTCCTGTGCCAGTGTCCCAGTGTGCAAAACTGTGCTTGAGCCCCTCCCTCTGCCGGGCCCTTACCCCCACCTATGCCGGGCTCCACTGCGGTGGTCCGGAGGTGCCAGTCCAGTACTGATCCTCAGCCATGGTGCTGGCACTGCCTGCTAATTGGCTTCTCCGCTGATATCTCACTCACTGTCTGAAACCAGCACCGCGATAGAGACTGAGCACTGACACCAGCACCGTGATAGAGAACACTGACACTAGCACCGAGATAGAGAGCACTGACACCAGCACCAAGATAGAGAGCACTGACACCAGCACCGAGATAGAGAGCACCGACACCAGCACTGAGATAGAGAGCACTGACACCAGCACCGTGATAGAGAGCACTGACACCAGCACCGTGATAGAGAGCACTGACACCAGCACCAAGATATAGAGCACTGACACCAGCACCGAGATCTTGTGGGCACCCACGTGACATCACTAGACATGTCATCATCGACGTCACCTTCCCCACCGCTATAATTAGAGATCTTGGATTAGGCAGCAACAGCAGGGACCAACCTCCTCCTTGGGCTGATCTGGGTACTGTCATCAGACTGCTGCGTGGCGGTTATTGCTACCTCCTCTTCTTGATCCAATGCCAAGAGTGGCTGCGCATCAGCAATGTCTTGTGATGGATCGGAAAATAATTCCTGTGACTCAAGGGTATATGGTGGTGGTGTTGGTGGTAGTGTCTTTGGGGGTGCACACAGCAGAGAGTGAAGAAGAGAGTGCAGATCGAGAGGAAGAGGGGGGTACAGAAGAGTAAGGCTGAGTGAGCCACTCAACCAAGTCTGGTGCGTCCTTTGACGTAATCGAACGCACCTTTCCCACTTTGACTCAAGCCTGTTGCCCCTGCCCTACCCCTACCACCCCTGCGGAAGGGCCTGCCTCTTCCTCTGCCTGTCATTTTTTAAATGACCCTGTGACAAAAGTCTCTAGAGAAGTGAAGTATGTATGTGGAAGAAGGTATATAACACCCCGCTTCAATCTGTCGTTTTGGGGGGCCACTGGTCTATCACACCAGTTATAATAATTTTTTTTAATTGCGTTTGTCACTCTTTGTAGTATCGCTAAAGAAACGCTCAGCAATCACAATGCTGCACAGTGGAAAGGCACTATACTATGCTTTCTATATTTGCAAGTATTTTATATGTGTATTACACCCCTATATACTGCACACCAAATAGTACACCTATACCAGTCCTTAAAAGGACCTTTGCGGACCTAATAGTAGCTAGCTAGTAGCTAGTGAATTGCAGACTGTCCCTGCTTCAAACACCAAACTGTTCCTCCCTACACTGAGAAACGACAGCTGCAGAATCGGTCAGCAGCACTGCAGGCAATGCACTATAATATGCTTTCTGTATTTGAAAGAAAGTATATTATACGTGTACAACCCTATATACTGTACACCTATACCAGTCCTTAAAAGGACCTTTGTGGCCCTAGTAGCTAGTGATTTCTAGACAGTCCCTCAGTACCTACACTGATAAAAGACAGCTGCAGAATCGGTCAGCACTCAGCTCAGCAGTCAAGTATAATAGGCTTTCTATATTTGAAAGAAAGTATATTATATGTGTACAACACTATATACTGTACACCTATACCAGTCCTTTAAAGGACCTTTGTGGACCTAATAGTAATAGCTAGTGATTAAACTGACTGTCCCTGCTCCACACAGCGTCCTGTCCCTACACGGGTCAGCAGCGCACTCAGCAATCAGCAGCACAGCAGTCAGCAGCAGTGCACCAGAACCCTAAATACTGTACACCTATACCAGTCCATAAAAGGACCTTTGTTGACCTAATAGCTAGTGATTTATGTCACTACAGTCTGTCCCTGCTCCACACAGCAACCTCTCCCTACACTGACAAAAGACAGAATGTAAAATGGCCGCCAGATCAGGTCTATTTATAAGGTAGGGGGAATGTCCAATTTTCCATGTGCTGAAATGTCTCAATTGGCTGTCCTGTACCCCATGATGGATGTGTCATCATGGGTCAAAGTTCTTTTACAATGTAAGCGCATATGTTTGCCGCACGAACAGCGCTAGAAGTCCGCCGGTTTGACGAATCGCCGCAAACCGACCGCCGGGGTGAACCGCAAGGCCATCCCTAGTTATAAGTCCAAGTGCATGACAGATTAGAAACTACTAGGGACTAAGAGGCAGAGTAGATAGGCAACGCTGAGTTGCAGTGCCACACCACAGTTTCTGTCAGTGAAAAGCTGCATTCCAGACAAGTTGGACAACATTTGGAGGATCCCCCTGTTGATCTCCACTTCAGGTCATTTAAAACACACAATGGACATAAAAAAAACTAGAAAACCTAACATCCATGCATCCCTACCAAATATCTCTAATATCCCTATAATTATGGATAATGATACGTTAAAGCCACTTGATAACACCATCTAATATCTCTATTTTTATGTGAAATATCTCTGAAATTATGTGAGATCTAATGCTAAAACCACTTGATCTTACCGGATCTAACGAATATCTATTAGCCTAAATGATTTTTGGTCTCCAAAATTTGATGGGGGGGACAGCCATCCCCCCCCATTAATCACTTAATAAGTTTCTAATTATCTGAGATCTAACATTAAAACCACTTGATCTTACCAGATCTAATGAATATCTATTAGCCTTGATGATTTTTTGTCAGAAAAGTTGATAAGGGGAGGCTACCCCCCTCTAATTAATCACTTGTTCTTACCAGATCTAATGAATATTTATTTGCCTGGATCAGCATTGTCAACCCCCCCCCCCTCCCAAGTGAAATGCACTGGCGGAACGCCAAAATTTACAAACTACACCAATTTTTTACTGCCAAAAAAAATTAAAAAAACATATTTCTCAATTTACATGAAGGTCATGATACTACAAACTAGTCAGCACAGAGTTCTCCCTTAAATCAGAGTCTGCAGGATGGTGACCAGAGACCACATTCCTCAGAGTGAATACACTAATGTAAGGGGGGGGGGATACTAATATAGGGGGGAAACTTTATATCAGTGCCCCCATACATTATTGTATTCACTCCCCCCTTACATTAGTGACCCCCCTCAGACTGGCCTGGTGGCACTGTCACTGACTTCCTCTCAGGTGCACTGTGCAGGGCTCAGTCAGACCGTTCCAGCTTGGCAGCTATGGTTTTATTCTATAGTCTCCTCTCTACAGTCCACACATGTCGGTCTCTTCCCGTAACCCCCATCATGGTAGCGCTCCCACTCTTGACTCCTTTCTAGGATCCCCTCAGAGACTGCAGAGACATGATAAAAGACAAGAGATGGTCAGTCAGAGGCTGCGGACATACTACAGGAGGTGGACAGAGGCTGCTGATATGATACAGGAGGTGGACAGAGGTTGCGTACATGAGACAGGAGGTGGACCGAGGCTGCGGACATGAGACAGGAGGTGGACAGAGGCTGCGGACATGATACAGGAGGTGGACAGAAGCTGCGGACATGATACAGGAGATGGACAGAGGCTGCGGACATGATACAGGAGGTGGACAGAGGCTGCGGACATGATACAGGAGGTGGACAGAGGCTGCGGACATGATACAGGAGGTGGACAGAGGCTGATGGTGTCCTCCTCATCCCCTCACAGTAGACTCTTCCTCTGCCCACCATCATATTACTTCTCCACATCATCAGTGTGCTGTGTCCTCCTCTTGTGCCCCGTTCACCTATCTACAGGTCAGGGCAGCACAGTGCTGTCTGACCTGTGGAGAGGTGAAAGGAGCACAGGAGGAGGACACAGCACACAATGATGTGGACTGGAGAAGTAATATGATGGTGGACAAAGCACATCAGTCACTGTCCCCTGCATGACATAGTATAGCATGGCTTCAGCCTCCTGGCTCCCAGTAATGTCCTTCTCTCTCTGTGTTCCCTTTTTAATACGATATCCCTCCACACAGGGTGTGTGGACTTTTTATACCAACTGTATATCCTGGTAGGAAGCACCAAAACTATGTTTTCCAGACTTCAATGGCGTAGCTCTGGATGGAGGAGCCCTGATGCCATCCTACACTGTCCCTTATCTTGCTAAAAACCCTCTCTCTTTGTAATCTCCTTTCTCACTTTCATGGCATTCACAGCAAAGCATTCTAAACAGAGGTATACTTAAGGAAGATGCTCAGAGGCATAAAAAGACCCCCATAGCACGGCTGCACAGAGCAATTGTTGATGATTGCCACTTGGATGCTTCACTATGCATCTCCTGCATTGGCTCATGTGACATCACAAATCATAATAAATGACTTGTGATAATAAATGAGCAATGCATAGGACAGCACTCATTTGCTCAATAGCCTTTCACCAGGGATCTTCTTGTTACAGTACCATACAAACAGAGTTAAAGTTTTTTTTATATAGCTTCCTCTATTCTAACTCATTGATAAAAGGTGACAGGGACCTTCACAGAAAAGGGAAAAATAGTTGTGCCTAGCACTAGAAATGTATATAGCGGCATTCGTTTGAAGTAGCCTGCCTGTAATCATAAATTAAGTGGATGCAAATGGATGTCGTAAACAGACTCCTGAATTATAGAAAAACGAAGTATGAGTTCTGTAGCTGCTACAACAGACTTATTCAATAGGATAATGCAAAGAGCAAAGATGTGCAAACTGCAATAACCAGCATCCAATCAGATTTTACATAAGTAGAGTAGGTTTAGTGTGCTTTGCTATGAGTTACACTTACTGCACATTGTAGTGCTAGAATAAATAAACAAACCTGAAAGAGGTCTACTTAGCTGCAGGCTCAGGCTCAGTTTTCCTCTCCTCCTCCTCCTCCTTCTCCTCCACTGCCTATGGTGAGTGCACTGTCTCCAGGACAGGACAGACGATGAGCTGCCGGCCGCTGTGGTCTCTCGTCTTGATCTATTCATAAATGGCGTCGGGTGGCGCAATTATGTTACTGAACATGTGCCATCTGGAGCTTTCCTGAGCCCAGCTGGCTTCGAAATGGCACATGTGCAGTTAAGTGGTCGGCTTGCAGCCATCTTTTTTACAGGCACCGGTGCCCGTAATGGACTTTAATGGGCAGTCCGAAAAAGGGTCTAAATTTACGGGCTGCCCATAAATCTACGGGCAGTTGGCAACACTGGCCTGGATGATTTTTGGCCATAGAATTGCATGTGGGTGGGCCAGCCCATCCTCATGTACCACCACCTAATATCTCTATTTGTATGTGAAATATTTCTGAAATGATGTGAGATCTAATGGTAAAACCACTTGATCTTACCAGATCTAACAAATATCTATTAGCCTAAGGCCGCGTACACACGCGGGGACTGTTCGCTCAACTTTGTCCGTCAAACAGTTTCAGCGGACAGTCCGCTCAAAATTAGCATGGACGGACTTGCCCACACACGACGAACGAACAGTCCGCTGAAACCGTGCGCAATGACGTGAACGGCACGTACGACGGGACTAGAAAACGACATCCTATACACTGCAATGCAAACTTTGGCGTGTAAATCCTTTCTGAGCATGCGCGGAACTTAGTTTGACGAACAAGCCTACACACGAGGGGACTGTTCGCTGAAACAAAGTTTCAGCGGACAGTTTTTCGGAATTTCCGAAAAACTTTGTTCAGCAGACTGTTCGCTGAAACTGTCCACTGAAAGCCCACACACGAGCGGACTGTCCGCCGAAACACTGTTCAGCGGACAAAGTTGGGCGAACAGTCCCCGCGTGTGTACGCGGCCTAAATGATTTTTGGCCAGAATATTTGACAGGGGGGGGCAGCCCCCCTCCTAATTAATCACTTGATTAGTCTCTAATTATGTGAGATCTAACATTAAAACCACTTGACCGATCTAACAAATAGATTCCAAGATAGCTAACTGTTTGGTCAATTTGTTGATAAGGGGGGCTGAGGACAGGTTAGCCCGCCAGCAAATAACTGTTAATATTGATTCTTCTGTGTGAGATATAATGCAAACAACAATTGATCTAACCTGATCTAACAAAGATCAAACGAATTGCATACATTTTATTCCAAAATTTGGGGGGGCTAACCGGGCTGAGGTTGATTAATTACTGAGTCATTTCCTAGGAAGGAAATCCCCTCTGTTTACAGAGGTCTCATCCTGGGTGGAGGCACTGACAAGTTTAATAACAAACCCAATCTTCCAATTAGCAAAGGAGCTGGTTCCCATAAAGACATGGATGAGTGAGTTTGGGGTGTAGGAACTTGACTGGTCAGCACAGAGTCCTGACCTGAACCTGATAGAACACCTTTGGGGTGAATTAGAGTGAAGACTGCGAGCCGGGCTTTCTCGTCCAACATCAGCTCCTGACCTCACAAATGCTCTTCTGGAAGAATGGTCAAACATTCGCATAGTCACACTAAACCTTGTGGACAGCCTTCCCAGAAGAGTTGAAGCTGTTATAGCTGCAGAGGGTGGACCAACTCAATATTGAACCCTACAGACTAAGATTGGGATGCCATTAAAGTTCACGTGCGTGTAAAGGCAGGCGTCCCAATACCTTTGGTAACCTTTGGTAATATAGTATATTTGTCATCGGGATTTAATCTACTTGAAGTATACTTGAATTGCAGTGCAGTGGCATGCTTATCCACTTGCCGCCCCGCCCTATTACAAAATGACGGCGGCAAAGTGGTTTGAAAATCCTGACTGGGCATCATGTGACGTCCTTCAGGATGCGGGGGCGCGCATCATGGTGATCACCGATGACGCTTGTCCCTCGGACACAGCGCATCCCTGATCAGGGTAAACAGCCAATGAAATTGGCTGTTTACCATGTGATTGGCTGTGTCCAATAACAGCCAGTCACATGTCAAAACAAATCGGCTCACGTGTAATTCGCGCCGCTGGGGGCGTGCATTGCGCCAATCAGAGATGGCGCGTGTCTCTTGGACATAGCCCCATCCCGATCATGGTAAACAGCCAATGAAATGGCTGTTTTTCCCTCGTGATCGGCTGTGTCTAGTCACAGCCGGTCACAAGTATAAATATTGTGGCGGTTTCCAGGGATCTTTCCTTCTCTCTCCTCACATGAGGAGAGAGAAGGAGAGATCTGATCAGTGAGTGAAACACATTTTTATACATTTATAAACAACATGAACCCCAACCCCCCTTACCATTAAAGACAACCTGTCACAGTCCATCAGGATCTGTCACAGCCCATCAGGATCTGTCACAGTCCATCAGGACCTGTCACAGCCCAGCAGAACCTGTCACAGCCCAGCAGCACCTGGTACAGCCCATCTGAATCTGTCACAGTCCGCCATCAGCATTGCCATGGGTACAGCCATCAGCACAGCCACCGCCATCAGCACCGCCATCTGTACCATCTGGATCTGACAGCCCATCTGTCACAAAGGCCACCATCGGTACCGCCATCAGTATCATGTGGATCTGACAGCCCATCTGTCACACAGGCCACCATTAGTACCACTAACAGTACCGCTATCAGTACCGCCATCGGTACCATCTGGATCTGACAGCCCATCTGTCACACAGGCCCGACATCAGTACAGCCGAACAGTCCCGCCATAAGTACCGTCACACAGGCCATCAGTAACCTGTCAGTACCATCACACAGGCCCGCCATCATTTAGCTGTCAGTGGCACCACCAGTTCCATCATACAGGCCCGCTAAAAGTACCACCATCATGTCCCAAAGAGTTTACACAGCTAAGGAGGCATATAACATCCTTACCATGTCGGATGATGAGAGCAGCGGGGAGCTCTCATTATCCGATTCTGGTTCGGAATACGAGCCAGTGGAGGGTAGTGGATCAGAGTCCAAGTCAGTGGAGGAAACCGCCTCTCCTAAAAGAGTAAGGAGATCAGGACCTAGATCAGGACCAAGATCAGAAAACCTGCCCACCACCAGCAGCACCAGACCCCAGGAAGAGGAGCCCAGTACAAGTACTGGAATTGCACATCCAGCCCAAAGAATCCGGGCCCAGTCCTACCTTCCCGATGCCCTGGCAAACCCCTTATGGTTGCCTGCCAACTCAGGATCTGCTACAATCCCCCCTTTCACTGCACAGCCAGGTGTGCAGCCCATCACTTAACATTTTTCACATTTGGACTATTTCTATTTGTTTTTCCCAGAAGATTTGTTGCAGAACTTGCAGTACATGGTGGACCAAACAAACCTCTATGCAGAGCAATTTATTGCTGTCAACCCCTGTTCATCCTACGCCCCTATGTTCTATTGGTGACGTCTCACACTAGACAAATTCAAATTGTTTTTGGGCCTTACTTTTAATATGGGGCTTACAAAGAAAAACAAACTGCATGCCTACTGGTCCACCCACCCCATCCAGCACATGCCCATATATTCTTCTATTATGTCCAGGGTACGGTACGATATGATTATGC